>NW_027287427.1:71450392-72151866 GCF_022747635.1 Hetaerina americana
CATTATTCCCACGGACGATAAGGGAAGAGAAAGCGTTAACCGATCGTGCTAAATATGGGGGGGGAATATTTTGCGTCAAAAGTTGTCTGGTGTGTAATCACCCCCTACCATACACCCTAACAGTTGCTGGATCATCTATAAACACACGATTACGCTTATATATGCATCATGCAATAATGGGTGTGTTCGAGTAAATTTTTAAATTTGGTTCTTAGAATGAAGAACGTAGGTGTGATTACGTCTTATTTTGTCCTTTATATTGAATGGTATTGGGAACCATACTAATTAACTTACAGTCACAAGTAAACTCAGTTATTCTGTACCTCTCTGATTATTTTCCTCTATACTTGACTGCAGGGAAGGTATGATTCAGAGCCAAGCTAGGCTTCAATAGTAAAAGGGGTGGGAAGGTAGGAGGAGAATTGAAACTCACGCTCCGCCTTGGTGACCACTGAGTATCCCAGTTCTTTGGTCGCCTCCTCGTCCGAAATGAGCTTCATGTCCTCGGCCGCCGTCTTGGCTGGCACCGGCCTTCCCCCCACGTGCACACTGTACAGCAACTCCACCTCACCAGCGGGCTCCTCCTGACTCCTATCCTCCCTCTTGGAGACCCTAAGGATCCTCACGAGCACTGGGTCAAGGGCCCGGGGTCTCCTCCAGCCGGCGCCAGCCCATTCCTCCGCCGCCCCATCTCCTCCTCTCCGAGCCCTGGGGGGCGTCCCCACGACGGCGGCGGTGGAGGGCGTCGGCGGCTGCCGTGGCCGCGCCGTCTGGGTCACAATCCCTAGGTGCCTCTCCTGCTGCCTCATGAAGGCCTTCTTGTAGAGACGGGCCAGCCTGGCGGCCAGCACTCCTGCGATCGGCTCGTCACCTTCCGGCCCGCGGAGAACCGTGAGGAGCCAGTACTGGGGCAAGGTCTCCGCGTTAGGGGGGTGGGTCACGGGATGGGTCGGGGCAGTGGTTGCCTTGGTGATGGGAGGGAGCACCCTAAAGGTCGGTGTGGGTTGGAGGGAAGTTGGGGTGGGTGTGGGGGCGAGGGTTGGGGTGGCCTCCGGGGGGAATGTCCTGTGCAGCGAGGGGGTGGCGTCTTCGGGGGGTGGGCCGGGGGCGGCGGAGGCGGAGTCCTCGGAGGACTCTATGGATGGGGATGAGGGCGAAATGCAGCTCTCGGAGCAGGACGTCGTGGCGGTCCAGTGTGAGATGGGGGGGGAGGGGGTGTGGTGCACCGTCGTCACGATGGTGGTCGTCCGGAAAACAGTGGTGACCTGGAAAGGTGAAGAACGGACGACTTTTAGCACTTATTAGGATCTTGCAGAACTTGGGGTACGTAATTTTTATTGGTTTGGGATTGACTAGGTGAGGCCCTAGGGATATGAATATATATTTTCATTGATATTCTGTATTATTATTATTATTATAAATAGTGATAGCCTAACGGTTAAGGTAGGTTTTGATTGGACGCACCCATTTATAACGTATTTATGATCCTGACCCAACACAATGCAATGTAAAATCCTACACTCCAGTAAATCCTATTTCAACTCCGCCTACTTCCTTCCTCTCTCCATTTCATTCATCAAGTTTGATATTTTCGTCCCTCTCTACCTGGCATGCGAAACATTTTCTCCTCTTTAATTTTCTTCGACTTTCCATCACCTATCAAAATATTCTGCAATCATTTTCCGTACCTCCTTTTGTGATTTCTCCCAACAATCTTCTATCCTCCCTCATCATGCCTAGAGCTTGGCTTGTTTTTATTTCCGTCCATTTCATCTTTTCCACTTTTCTCCAAAACCACATCTCAAATTCTCCAATATACTAAATTCATCTTAGTTTCAACCACAATGTTTCCGTGCCAAACAAAACCAAGCTTCAATTTAGTTTGTACTAATCATTAATATCCTCACTCAGTGTTCCATTAGTCAATTTCCTACTCCTCATTGTAAAACCAACTTGACTTATATCTAACATAAATTGATCTTTCATCACTGAAATTTACACTGACGGGTTTATAGCATTACCGATTAATGATATTTTCTATTCATATTCCTAAAAATTAATTTATAAAATATTATCTTTTTCATGGCGTGTTGTGATCATTTATTCATCTTTGCTAAATAAGCTTTAATTATTTTGGGAGAAAGCCATATTTAATACCAGTACAAATCAATAAAAAATTACATTTTAATTTTACATGAGAAACTTAACCCAAATCATTTTATATTTGTATTATTTGAATATAATAAATACACGACGACGTTTTTGCAGGTAATTATTAACATGGAACAGTTTCTCGACGCTATAAGTAGAAGTCTTAATTGCGACATAAAAATTTCGAAATTGCAAACTTTGCAATGCAGGATATAATCAAGTGCTTGAAAATTTATTTTTGCAATCAGCAGAATTTATTGCGCAATTTATTACGACTTGCAGACTGACATGAAACTTTAAGAAACGGTTTCTAATTCAATTTAACTTTTAACTGACAAACTCATCTATAGTTGCAAAACGTGAAAATATGCTTTATTTTCCTCTTAAAAATAGAAATTAGAAAATATTCGAGCCTAAGACATTTGTGTTCTATACAAAATATGCCCTGCAGTGCTGTGGGAAGTCATAAAACTACAGGGTGATGCAGTATAATTTGCTTATTTGAATTGGGCGAACCTTTCAAATCAGCTAGTTATGCTGTCGTACCCTTGATATTTATTCACAAAAAAGAAACTACTCCAATTATCTGTCATTATCAAAAAGTAGGAGTCCAAAAAGAACCCCGTAAAAGAAAAAATCTAATTTTTTGATGAGGATACCAGCGTCTTATGTCAGAACCTATGTAAGGTATACCTTTTTGAGGAATATATTAGGATAAAACTAAGGTTGAGGGTGCAGTTATATTTGCGTAAACACCAAATGAATCCTGCGTTTCGAATGGGCCTCATCTCATAGAAAATGTTTAATGAAGAAAGAAATAGCTTTACTGATATTTCGGTCAACAGAAGCAACCATCAAAGGAGAGCAATACTTAAATTGGTTATTTGAAAACAAACATTACTATAAACATTATTATCAACGTTTTCCTGATCATTCAAGGCCTCAATGCATGACCAATTACATTCACACCCTATTGTACGCATTTCTTCGAATAAATCGATTTATTAATACAAATAATATCCTTTGAGCAAGATGCAAACAATATTTTGCTTGCTGCTTCACCTAGACATCTTAAACTAAATTCCTTAAGCAGTCTTTCAATGACTCACGTTCACTGACTAGGTTCTGGCATGTGTTCATTTCGGTATTACGAGTAATACAAATGCTACGGATCAATCCAAGTTTTCTTTCTGAAGAGGCTGAAGACGTCTCTTTATCTTCGGAGACCCCCCTCCTAGCCCTACGAAATTCTTCCTAAGTATGATTCCAGCAGTTGTACAAGAGGGGCATTACTCTCCAGGGATATGAGTGTAGATATGAGGCACCTGTTTACTGCTTGTAGCTACCTTGACCTTGGATAGCTTTGACTTAACCCCATACGTACACATCAGTGCAGGGTGAAAATGTAGAACTTGATTTGTTTGAGCACCCAAGAAACTGAAAATTAATGGATACTTAAATTGACAAGTGGTAAAAACTAATGATGATTCGTTAGTGCTATTGTGGCTGCCGTAAGAGTAGCTTAACGATTGCCTGTCGTTTCGTGCGGATTCACGAAAAATCATTATTTATTCATTAATTTGTCGAAATGGTTTATTCACAGGTATCCTTTTATCCTCATGCGAGATTTCTAAAACGCATGTTTTCATAAATTTATCGGAAATTTAAATCTTGAAATATTTATGCATGGATACACTTATTCAATTAATGATAACTGAACCGAAAAGGTTCAAACGATTCTAAAAAAATAAATTTAAAAATGGTAAAGTTCCCAAATAAATCCGCTTCTCAAAATCTATTGTATTTCCTAGGTTATCCCGAGATGCAGCCTGAAGACAGATAAAACATAAGTGCCTTTAAATATTTTTTACCATACAGTTGATTACATATTTTGTATCGTGATAAATGAACACGATATAAAAGTGAAAAGCGACTCCAGAAGATGCCTTATCTTAACTCACTTAAATTGGACTTCATTATCAGATTTTGATCAAAATGATAGATTTCACACATTTAATCAACTTCTAATTAACAATTAGCTGCTTAACTACACACTAGTAGTTCAATTTCATATGCATTAGTTTTTAGAGAATTCTATGCTCTTAAATTTCCATTTCGAACGAATATTCAAGTCAGTTCAGTACACTTCCTCCTTCCGATTTGGTACAGAAAACTCAAAATGTCCGTCATAATTTATGTTTGGATATGCTGCTTAAAAGGAATAGGCTACCCTTTCTTCAAACCTGATAAAATAAAAAAACACTGCATGTATTTCAGAGACCGTAGAGATCCCACTTCTACCCCGTAGAATATTTTAAAAAATCAATATATCTCCCATCATGAGTCAGTGGGTTTTTGCTTTTTTCAGATGAAATCCACTGAAAAGAATAAACCACTGTTCAAAAGGGATAAGAAACTGTCTCTATATGGCTGACCACAACAAAAAGGAGACGGTGCGAACAAAGAAATGTAATACTGCGGATAAGGGGATTAAAAAGGGTTGTGACAATGGAACTAAAGAGTTAGAATTTTGTATGATACATGTACACCAGCAAAATTACTTTCCAACTCCGACATGAAATAATTCTTATTTTTCCTCTGCAGTTAAGAATACTTATGAATAATATTGGAAAATATAGGCAAATCAGAGGGCAGGATCTGAATTATGGCATGCATCTGAAAGTAGGTCCGTAAGCTTATAACGAGTAACCGTTGAATGATGAAGAAGAATTATTCTGGTAATATAACTTATCTAATAATATTAATATGGCTTTGTACGTAATATATGGTGTGGCGTTATCAGAAGAATGAAAAGAAGTATATGGATATGCTTGAAATTTCATTGTGCACTATTGGGGGTAGCCCGTGAGCATGAAAATGAGGGAGGAAAAGCATGGTAGTTCATTGGTTAGAGCATTGGACTATTGATCAGAGTTCCAGACTTCGATCACAGGGGACTCTTCTGGACACCCTCACCTTCACCCACGCTTTGTAATTTTTCCGTCACCAGATTTTCCTGAGGAAACCATAGGTACAGGGAAAGAAACTAAGGCCGCTGCCCTATTGTGTAGATTTTACAAACCTTTGGACTTAGTACTGGGTTAGCCCACCAATATAACCAACCTATGGGTCGATAAATATCGTAGATTTTAATGTCAATACCACATAAACTGACCAATTTCTGGATCGTAGCACTCGGGTTAGGTATTCTTGCTCGCAATAGTAAGTAAGCTCTCCTCTGGCTTTGATAGTAGTAGTAGTATTTAGGGGAGGCGACCGATAGCTGAGGTCATTTGCGCCATAGGGGTTGGACAGGAAAGGATGAAGGGTGAAGAGAAAGCCGGCGTCGGCATTAGCCTTCTCTTAACGAAAGGCGCCAAGGGGTCCGCAGCTTTATGTCCCTTCCAACGGACGGCGTACTCATTCAAAGTGCCCTCCACAAAGCACCTCAAGTAGGGATCGAGATACCTCTGAAAAATATTCAACACCGCCGGGATTTGAACCCGGGCCCTCTGGGTGGGAAGCCAGTACGATAGCCCCCGCACCATCTAGATCCCTCTGGCTTTGGTACCTACCTGGAACGAATGAGGGGGTGGTGCGGCCGCTCCGGGCACGGAGTCGTCCGGACCATCCCCAGACCCCGTCCACAGGAAGTCCTCCAAACGGAAAGATCTCCGGAGGAGCGGCGCGGCCCTCGGCGGCTGCGAAGTGTCATCCTCCGCGACAATGGAACCCACGAAGTCATCATCCACCCGTATATCTGGAGTCGACCGCGACCACGATGGTTTCCACACCGAGAACAACACCACAGTACAACAGATCAGACCCTTCACTCGTCCCTCCAAACATTTCGAGACGAAACCGTTGGCCAGAACGACCTGTCACCTCAAAAGGACGTTTTAGGCTCACAAAAGACACTTAAGCGATGTTTCCAACTCGAAGTTACCCGGATTTCGAAGCCCGCGAAACGACGGAATGGGAAATGAGAGATTGACACCAAGGGACCCTATCGTCTTTCTCCTGAAGAGCATCTGGTGCCTGCTGTGCTAGGGGTCTGGTTTCTCTTGCTATTTGTGTCACTGTTGGGCCACTGCAATTGAATTACTCCTCAGATTACACCGGCATTGAAATATCCAACGGAGGTGCATCTAGATTTCAGGCACACGGGCGTTGGAATCTCCGATTGCGGACTTAAACTTTTGACTTTTTACCACAGGGATGACTGGGACAACCACTTTTCCTAATACCGTACTGTTCAATCATGAGCGCTGAACTGCGTTGTGTTCCATTTGGACAATCAGGAATAACAGTCAAGCTTCCGCGAGGGAACCCCGCAGCGACGCTGTATGTCGACCTGTGCTAATCAGATGGCTCGGACGAATGACGTTGACGTGACGCCGGATTGCGCCAGAGATTACGTACTGGACGTTACAGGAAGTGACCCCCGCCGTTTCCCCTTCCATTCCCGTCCCCCACTTCCCCATCCCCACTTCTCCTTTTCCCTACTTCCACTCTGTCCACCCATGCGTGGACATATCCGGAATAGGTGAGATCCACGCTTCCCTTGCCACCGCCACTCTTGTACCGGGTATGCTATTAGACTGAATGGAACGTTTTTTCTTCTCATTGATGATAGAACCGGCTGTTATGAATGTTTATGAAAGGCTCGTCACTTGGTTCGACTAAAATCGTTCGTTTCCGCGCGATTGTCTCCACAATGCCAAAAGACTTGCGCAAATATTTCAACATCCTATTTGCGAAGAGAGTAACTGAAAAATTGCACTTCGGCAAGGTTAATCATTCACGATATTACAAGGAGGGCCAACATAGCAAGTTTTCACAAACGTAAAATGAAATGCCCAGAGAATAGTATTATATGAAAATCTTCAAATGTTGAATTGAAATTTTAAACTAGTTTTATACATCAATCAGGATACCTAATTAAAATTTAGAGCAGTTGAAGATTTGTCGGACGCTCTATCTTTTGTTCTAGAATACTGAATCTGAACTCCATTCTCATAAATAAACATGTATATGATAATATTTCTACCATATGGTTTACATCATGAATTGGAACCACGATAAACAGTGCGAAGATTAGTGGAGTTATCGAGTCTTCTCCTGAAATAAAATAAATATATAATAGAGCATATAGCATTACACTAGTATGCAATTTCTCTTCATTTCCCCCTTATTCAAGCCACAACGTAGATGACATATATACAGTTTTCCTCATGAATTTCCCGTTCCACTTTTATGATACTATCAAAACGCTTCAAAAAGCTCACTATCAATTGCTGGCCTACTTTGGAAATTTCACTAATTCAATAAACAGTATAATACCTGCGGGTTATCTTTTATATTCATTCTCGTACTAATGAGACCAAAACAATGTGTGGCGAGTCTGTGAGTTCGCTATTAAGAATTTTATTGGTTAAATTTAAATTCGAGACTATCTGAATTATTTTATTAAATTTACCAAACCAGTTCCAGTGTGAATGGAACAAAGTGAAATCGCAGAATAGTGGGACATCCGCATGAAAGCAAGGATAAAGATAAAGATCCTCTTTCCATTTCCCTATCAATATTTGAATTCTAATGCTTGCAAAAATAAAATCTTGGCATTCAAGTACAGTCTAGATGGGAAAAAATGGCATACACTGTCGGAATTGCCGTAGGAGGAATAAAAAATTGTGAAAAAATGAATCCTCACTTATCATCGGAATATCGGCTTCCTATAAATTTCGTCAGTGCGAGGAAAATCATTATGCATGCAACAGCCGGCACAGAAAATTAAAACCCTCTTTTGAAAAAATCTTCCGATGAATTCAACGCTGAATCGTTACGATGGAGACAAGACAAATAATGGTTGCAGTCCTCAAACCCGTAGGAGATACATTTTTTTTAAATGCAGAAATATTCCCTCATTATTTTAAAACACTGCTGTCATCAAGTTTTTCCGATCATATTCACGATTTTATCTGCCGCAATTCGTCTCTCGTTTGGAATGAAATATTAGGGAAGTTGTGCAATGAGTTCCTGTAGGCTATTGTGTTTATTAGAATCACCTTGAAAACCGGTTGAAGAAGGATACAGATAGACCATGATGAGCCTCGAGGGATATCCACATGGAAACTGTAAAACTTGAATACATTTTTTCCCGTAAATTCTTTAATACAAATGGTTTTCTCAAGCATAAAATGTTTGTATTCGTGAGATATGCAGTCTCACTTGTGTGGAAAACAGCGCTTTGGAGATTTGGCTTCAAAAGATACATTGGTCATCACTACTCGATTCACCTGAACTGGTCAAGCGGAGAGTGATAAAGAAGTAACATATCATACGAAATACCCAGCCGATGATTCTTACAAGTAGATACAATCAAATTCAGATTTTGCAATGATAACTTTATGCCCAAACCTTTATATATTCTCTTCAGAATGGTTTCGGTGTGACAGATAGCCAATCGCCAGTAGAACTATGGCTTTTAGTTATACACTGCTGTGAAGCTTAATTATACATTACTTACTATACTTACATACAACTTAATTATACACTACTGAATACACTTTAGTGAAGTTAGCACTAATACTTTTTTTAAAATACTCATCAGTCATAGGCGACACAAAGACGGCTAAAAAAGAACGAGAAATAGCGAGTCTCCGCCTCTCTCTCACTCTGACACTTTTGCAAACTCCGACGCGATTTATGCTTCTCCCTCCCCAAGAAAAAAAACCGCGGAATGGAAGACTGAAATGAGAAAAATAAATAAAAAAATATCAATAACTAAAAAAAAACATGAGTTTTTTCTCTAAAAGTCATCGCTCCACTCGTTAAAAATTACTATTCCAGTCGAGGACTGCACGCGTATAAATTTTGCATGTTTATACGAGCGAGCGATTCTGTCACTTGCAGACATTTTTATAAATGGGCTACGTGCTATGGCTGCATGTACCAACCAACATTAAAACCGCCCCGAGATCTTCATTTTTCTTTTGCGAAAAAATCTCCCCTCGTAAAGTGGGGCGGGGAAGACTCCCAGACTTCAGATTCACTCCGGCACTTCAGCGGGGTGCACTAAGTAATCAATTCCGTAAGTTTTCTCTCTCCCTCGCTCCTTCCAATCCCTTTCCCGCCAGAAACAAAGAATTATTACGCTCCGACCAACGAGGGGAGCATATAAAGAGGATGGATATCCCGAACTGGGACGATTATACGGGCTCCCTGGGAACTCATGTGAATACATACCGATGAATATGCGAACGACATCTCCACTCATTTTTTTCTCATTCCATCTACTTACGGCCTCGTATGAATATGCTTTTACACTCTCCATCCACTGGTTTCGTTTCACATCGCGAATCGGTAGAAACACACAATCGGCGAAAACACACTAATATTTATTAGCCAGTTTCTAATTCGCCAAAATGTCCTCTGGTCTTGGAAGTACCTAAATGAAAAATTATTAACTTTCAAGATTGAGTTTGCTGTGCTATTTGAACCAAATTTATACAAGGCGATCAGAGTATCAATACTTTTGGCACAAGCGCATGTATCTCTTCTTTTAAAGGGATTCTAATAGTCTGAACTGCTGCAATAAGATATGAGAATATTAAATCGAACTCTGGAGAAAAAACGCACTGGATTCTCACCATACACCAAAACCATTTCACAGACTAATCTCGTGGCAAATAATACCTTTTCTTATTTCGAAAAAGAAGAATATTACATTTAAATTAACGGGATAAACATCCAAGATAAGAAAGGGAAACAAGAGGAAGATTTTGTGCGAGTAAAGATTTATTTTCTTCGCTGGCGTTTCGTAGAAGATTGAAATTTGGTCATAGGGACCCCGAAGGTGTTATTGCAAAGATCTCCAATCTCAATTTTCCGAATCAGAATTCTTTGACAGCATTTATTAATAAACGTCAGTTTTTTAGATGAATTTTGTTAGAATAGCGTTTCTTCTAAAGGAAAATTAATGAAAAGATTACAGTAATCTTAAACTTCCCACGGTATTTCCAGGTTTTGACGGGAATATGCATTTCAATAAATACGAGAAGTATTCAACTTCACTTATTTTAAAAGATGAAGGTTTCAGAATGAAAATGATGGCCGTTGAAACTGCTAAACAATTCTACCATGTCTGCTACCCTGGATAGTGCATTCAACATAAAGATTTTAAAATTCCAAGAGAAAAATGCTGGTTATTCTTTATTTATTGGAGTTGAATTTATAAGAAGTAAAAATCCGCCCACTATAACGTGGAACATAAATATTATAATTATTCGATAGTCTACCGTTTAAGACAGGTTTAGAATGGCACGTTTTTCACAAACCTGTTATTCCAAACTACAGTAAACCTTATCTCAAGTCCCTCCTCTTATTCCGTTCAAATGTTTTACTCCCCCTGCCTTGCTTGACTAACGTTCTTCTCTCCATATCCTAGTCGTCAACATTCAATCGCCTATCAAACTGCTTCGCACAAACCTTCTCACTTCCGTTGGATTTTTCTCAGCAACCTTCTCTCCTCCCCTTTCATCATGGTTAGAACTCCTTCGTTAATTTTCCCTTTCGTCTATTTTACTTTTTCTATTTTTCTCTATACTCAGTTATGAAATTCCCCCAATCTGCGCCATTCAATTTGTTTTAACCACCATATTCCCGCAAATAACAGAACCACGCCCCATGTATAATTTTTCATAATTTCTTGTTTTAACAGATTACTCCACATCCCTGTCATTGTTTCCCTCCCTCTTTTGAAGCTTCTTTGCCTAACGTAGTTTTTCTGCTTATGTCCCTGTTACTCGACCATTTTGGTCCAAAACTCTGCCTAGATAGTAGGTAAACTCTACTATTTTTCTAGTTTTTGTCCTTCAATTTTAAAGTTTAATTCTATGACAAATTCCAAGAAACTGTGGGATACACCGCAACAGTTTCTTTTAACAGAACCATCCCCGGTGAAGGCGAATAATTTTTACACTCTGAAATTATTGTATCAAAGTTTAACCTGGTCTTCCCACTTCTCGACCATCTCATTACATTTATTTTGTTCAAATTGATCTTAATACCATAGCCATCACATTGATTTTTCTAACTCATTCAGAAATTATTGTAAAACCTTCATGACTGACTAACATTTCAAAAACCGATATGCTATGATATAAGGATGTTTTATGTCTCAATTTAATCCACAACGTTGTTAAAAATTGTGTCAAGAGTAGTTTAATCAAATTAAAATAAATATATGGTAAGGAAAAAGGCCAAAATACCTATTAGTAGCACATTTCAACCATCATCACCGCGAAATATGAATTTAGATTTATTAACGATAAATTAATCCGGGTATCCACATATTTTATAGGTTTCCAATGAAAGGCAACCACCATTTTTGGACGTTGTTACACATTTGGGTTGCAGTTTCACGACCGGCAATCGGTATTCAGCGCACGCCGAAAGCCCTCAGTGCTCGCCCCGGCCGTTCAAATCGGAAAGTAGACAGTTCCCTTAAGATCGTAGGGAAAGAGCTTGGAAAATTTATTTTTATCGACATCCCGGAAGTCATCACGCCGTCTTTCGAGGGAACGTCTTAAGAGGCGGCCGGCTTCGACCGGGACGACATGCATACTACTACGTCGTCTTCCCCCCCCCCCTTCCTCTCACCGCAAAAAAATCTCCCCTCTTCCCCGTCCCGTTTCCCCGAGATTCTCTTCGGCCCGCTGGCGATCGATGCCCGCTCTACTCCGCTCCAGCGACGGCGAGATTGATGTTGTTTCCCACTTACTGCACATTAGCAAGGACGTGCAAAGACTTTGGAATAGGACCGAAAAAAAGAAATATTTGCGGAGCGGGGGGGGGGGGATAAAATAAAATCTGCGAAGGGGAAAAAATGAAATGGGACGGTTTCGGATCTCTCCTACACACGTGTGGCTCAGTGATGAAAAACAACAAGTTAGGGGATTGATCCACACCCTTGTGGTACCCTGAAAGCCACTGCTAGAGTGTGTGGAAGATGGTGATTCGATCATGCGACATCAAAGTTTAAATGTCACTTAAATTATAGTATTTTTGTATAAGCGATTGCATTTTCCGCGAAAAATTTGGGATCATAATAACTACAAACGATTACGCTAGGGGGGGGGGGGAGATTTTATTTTAAGTACCCCTAGAATTCTTAACTCTTTGTCATTACGAGAATTTGCGTCCAAAATTGTGTGCATAAGTGAAAAGGAAGCACCTTTGAGTTATGGAAGACCTAGGCCAGGTCTTGCTACAACACAATACGACTTCCCACAATACTTAATGGATAAAGTTATTTTTGATCAGCAACGATACCACTGTCCTATATATTCTCCTAATTGATCACCGCATGATTTTTTCTTTTACAAAAAAATTAAGCGAAAACAGGGACTCGTTTTGCAACGGCGGAAGAGGTAGAGACAAGAACGACAGAGCTTCTAAACCGCCTGACGGAAAATTACCTGAAAGGAGTGTGCTAAGCGGTGAAAAGAACATATGCAGCGGAGCAAAATATCACGAATTGAAATGGATCCTATTTTGAAAGGGAACATCCCTAATTTTACTCATTTTGCAAGTAAATAAAGTTATGGAGTTAGCCTAGTTATGTTTGGGTCAGATTTCGTAGTTTATCTAAACCCTATTTAATGCTCTTATTATAAGCTCGTCTAGCATGTGTAAAGAATACTTCAAACCTACTTTATACCAAAACCTGTATGTATCACAGTGCAGGTAGTTATTATTTGCAGTGTTTAAATTATTGTATTGTAGTGGGATCAGCACCTGATACACACCTTAGCGGCGGTTTGCAGGGCAACAAGTGGATGTAGTTACCATTTCATTCATTCGAGTTATTCTGATTATTTTAATGTAAGTCTTTCGACGGTCTCTGCCAAATATTATTCTCTACGTATCACGAGAGATTTCTCCTGTTTGCTCCATTTCCTTCGTCATTTCTCCGTGACTTCTTCCTGCCAACAGGCTGTCTAAAAAGCCTTTTTTGTTCCTACCTCGACACCGCATACCCATTCTTTCTTCTATTACGTTCGTTAACACCTCATTACCTTTCAATATGTCCTCCAATGAATTAAGTTCCCATAGATGATTTAAATAATTCAAATAATGGAACTGATGGGTGCAACATACAAATGCAATATGGTAAATGCATAATATTTCTCTGGGTATGCGATACGACCTGCTCGGAAGAAGCATAATAAAATAAGGTTTAACCACACTGGATATTCTTGTTCCCAGAGTAGCTAAAGCCGACCATCATTTAAGACATGAAATGGTTTAGGTGCAATCGGATAGCTTCCGAGGGAAACCAATTCCATTTTTAATTGGGCCGCCGTGATATTTTATCTCGCAAAGTTATCTCTCTCTGTGTTTCGACGAAGATATCAATAAAATTGGCCCAATGCCAAGACACACAAGGATTAAACGACCATGGTGATTTAATAAAAAGATTCTAAAACATTTTTTACACACAAATACATATTTCAGAATCCGTGGTTTGAATTTTTTCCTCGTGATATTTTTAAATGTTACCCTGTTTTATTATTATTTAGCCTCTATATATATATACTATCTTGATCAAAAAGTTCCCGGAATAACCACCGTGTGGCGCTCCCATCGTTCCGATTTGAGTTCTGTTTTTTTTGTTAAATTGGTACATCTGTTGTTGATATTCCCTTTAAATCTTAGTGTCATAACTTGACATTTGCAAAAGTTACGTAGCCAAGAGTACATCTATCTCTGTGTGTGTTGGCGATTTTTTACAATTGCAGAAATGGATTTAAATTTGAAACAACGAACTTGTATTAAATTTTGCGTAAAAAACGGATTTAGTGGCGCACGGACGTTGGAAATGTTGGAAAAGTGTTTCGGCAACGATTCTCTAAAAAAAACGGTCGTTTACCAGTGGCACGAGCGGTTCAGAAGTGCTCGTGAGTCAATCGAAGATGATGAACGCAGTGGCAGACCATCGACATCGAAAGTCGGTGAAAAAATTGATAAAGTAAAAGAAATGTTGGTCAATAACCGCAAATTAACCATCAGAGAAATAGCGGAGGACTTGAACATTGCCTATGGATCCGCCCAAGACATTGTGGTTAATGATTTGGGTTTCCGTCGTGTAGCAGCAAAGTTGGTGCCAAAAGACCTCAATTTCATGCAAAAAAGAGACCGTGTTGACGTCGCAAAAGACATGATTTGCGAGGCTGAATCCGATCCCACATTCATCAAAAGGATCATTACTGGAGACGAGACGTGGGTTTATGAGTACGACACGCAATCCAGATATCAGGCAAGTGAATGGCGTTCACCAAATGAGCCGAGACCAAAAAAACCACGTCGTTTTCAGTCAAAAAAGAAGGCGGTTTTCATGGATTACAACGGTGTAGTGCATCATGAATTTTTGCCAGTAGGCCAGACAGTAAACAAAGAGTATTATTTGGGCGTTATGAGACGTTTGCGTGAAGCAATTCGCCGAAAGAGACCAGAAATGTGGGCAGAAAACTCGTGGATTTTGCACCATGATAACGCACCGTCGCACAGTGCTATCATTATTCGTAATTTTTTGACGAAAAATGCAACAAATACCATCCAACAGCCACCGAATTCACCTGATTTGGCTCCCTGTGACTTCTTTCTGTTCAATCGAGTTAAAAAACCATTACGGGGAACGCGTTTTAGCAGCCGAGAGGAAGTAATGGAAAAATCGCAGGAAGCACTGATGGACATACCGAAAACCGAATATAAAAAATGTTTCGAGGATTGGATCAAGCGCTGGCATAAGTGTGTTGCAGTCGATGGGGATTACTTTGAAGGAGACAATATAGATTTAGATGAATAAACTTGTATTTTTAATTTTCTGAATAAATTCCGGGAAATTTTTGATCAAGGTAGTATATATATATATATATATATATATATATATATATATATATATATATATATATATATATATATATATATGTATTAGTATTAATGAAAGCAAAACGTTCATCTACACATACAATGAAATAGTGGTATTAAACAAGTACATTAAGAAGATGAAAACAATATGACGCAGACGAAAAGGTCACAAAAGGGGTAAATATTTTAACAATATTTGACGGCAATAATAATAATGCTAACTTTAAAAGTATATATTGATACAGATTAAATAACACTATTATATAACCATTAAGTTTTCACGCATTATTTACAATATTTATCGTTCCGTACATTATATTCATATTACATTTTTAATGAAGCCCTTTGAATTTTGGATTTTTAAAGCTATTACGAGAGTAGGTAAGAGCTATGCCATTTAATTTTCTTATCAATTGAAGTCGGAGCGAATGGGTATACTATAGGATTTCTACCTAAAGTATGCTTATAAAATAAAATATTTCAAATTGCATTCGAAAGTCTAGTTACAAATCCACGAAATAATAACTTTGCTATAGTGATAAGCTCACTCATCCGAATGGTTTGAATTTTTCAAGCACATATTGGGATGAAACTATGATTTATTACCTGGAAAAGTTCCTGCCGGCTTTTTAATATTCATCCAGTAAGACCTCATCAATTAAATATTATAATGCTAGGAAGAGAAGGTAATGACATTCTCAAGAATAAGAAAGACTAATATAAGCATTAGGGTGAGCTGGGTGACATAAATTGTAATGGAGAACATCCCGGTTCTTATTTACTCTTAATTAGAAAATGTTTTCGACGAAGATTGGGAAAGTAGTTACGATGTTAAAGTAAGAATTGAGTTACGTAAATAAGCTTTAACAAAGAAGCCGGAGTTGCTGAAAGGCACTTAAACTAAAAGCGGAAAGTAAACACTAGTGAAACCTTTAATATGGAGGGTCGTATCGTATTACTCAAAAACTTGGGCGTTGAGGCAAGAGGATAAGCGTAGATTCAAAACTTTATAGACGTGAAAGTAGGGAAGAACAGTCATAATAAAATGTATGGAAAGGAAAACAAACGATGAAGTTCTAGTCATGGTAGGGGAAGAGAGAAAAAAAGACGTCTGCTGGGAGCAATCCAAATAAGGCAGGAAAGATGGACGCATGAGCGTTTTGATGAAGAGGAGAAACTTAAATGGAAGGAAAGGAAAACAAAAGTTCTAAGAATACAATGGAAGAGAAGCGGTTTTTAGGAGAAAATCGAAGATCTGAGGACAGGTGAATACGGGAGATACTGAGAGGTGATGGGATGCCGAAGGTGGCAATACAGAGGAGAGAATGCTGGGAAAGAGAGGGGGAGGTAGGAAAATAACTGGAATTTCACGCGAAATTAAGGGAGTAATAAATAATGAGGTAATTAAATATGTAGTTTAAAGATATTTAATATCCTATTGCCTAGGGCTTAGGGTCATCAAAAATCTACCCTAACCCTAAAGACGACAACTAATAATTAGGAAGCCAAGACTATTTAGGGCCGTATTTCGCAAACCTTGCCCTTTCCCACTTTCTGATTTCTAATATGTACTTTCAAGCTGAGGAATGAATTTCTTTAATATGTAGCATGGAGTTTATAAATATCACGAGCCCAGTAGTATGTAGAGGCAGAATCTTTTGAAAATCTACTCTGATACATTAGACAACTGCTAATTACGATAAATTTGTAGTATTATCATTGGTATTCTACTGGTTAAGGTAGGTATTGGGTGAAGACAAGCTATGAAATGGAACAGTAAAAATTGCTCATTTTGGTCCATAACTCTTCCTAGATCGGCAAATCTTTCCACCTGCTCGAATTATTTTCCTCCTATTTTAATGTTTAGCATTTCTCTTCCGCGAAAACCGCAAAACCTTTTTTTATTTACATTAATTCTCATTCCATACCTATTGTACTGACTTCCAATTCACTTAGCAGACTTTGCATCTTCTTGATCACTGCTAATAATAAATAAAACAAACTGTTAAAAATAGGTGAAATAATTGAAAATTTTAACGTTTCGACTAATAATAGTGAACTACCTGGTCAAGAGAATTCAAAGGAAAAGGAATCTTATTTAGGGGAACGGGTAATTTTTGCGTCGTACATGCAGAGTTATTTGTGGTTGTAAGTGCCTCAACAGGGTCTATTATGAAAGTCATGCGTATGATGATATTTTTATTATTAAATATAATTAGTGGGAATTTATATACGGGTGTATCTACGATATGTAACCGTAAAATAGAATACATATAGTATACATACATATATGTATATATTATATATTTGCATACATATATATCTATACATATACATAAGAGTATATATATATATATGTGTATATATATATATATATATATATATATATATATATATATATATATGATATCGTGCTCAATTGTGTGAGATGAACATCGGCTGATTATGACACATCGACGACACGATACAATATTGGGCATGTACCATTAACGCATTTCTTTCATAAAGTCCATAAAATCATGAATAACGTAGGCACTAATATGAGCGTCTACCTCAACCTGCTCAATTCATCGTGAAGACGGCATTTATCGGCGCCTTGTTTTCAAGACGGGGTAATAAAGTCGAGAAAAGAACGGCATTCCACAGCGCAATTTAAGAGATTTTCAATCGCTTCCATTTCGCCGAATCATCATAATAGCTCGTCAGTTACGTACGTAGATGATATATTGAATGTACGTACGTAGATATTATTGGTCACTGATATATCGATTAATTCATATATCGATATCGAGGACGTCGACACAAAGTTCATATTTGACATGACCACGCGCCTAAAGTGAATCCGATAACCTTCGGCGGGAGCTGGAATGTTACCGGTGAAATTTCCATGAAGAGTACCGCTTGAAAGGATAAAAAAAAGACCCTGAATATACAATATTGTTCGCACGAAACATATGGGATGCATACCATCTTGGTTAGTAAAGAACAAAGGCAAATAAATAGCTCTAGAGCGAAATATTAAAAATAAGTTTCACTGATTAATTTTTATTAGGGGAGTCGGAAAACCCCACAGCCCGAATTTATTTTATCGATTGGAAAATCTGCAATAAGCCAAAGACTTTGGAAAATTTCCACCCCCGCATTTTCTGCCTACAGAAAAAAATAACGGAAATTGAACTTCAAGTGAAAGATAAGGAAACGATTTTTCAATTGAAACTTCGTTCGGAAATCTCGAAAAAAATTCATTTCAAGATTAAAATATTCAAAAATTCACTTAAAGAGTATAAGTAAAGAGAATTTAGCACAAAAATATCCTTCATATCAAGTGAGCACTGAAATATAATTCCTTCTTTTTGGGAATATATGATACAAATGCTTTCTTTGCAAACGCGACAAGAAGAGGAAAAGAATGGAAAAATTCGGATAGTATAAAGGAGGCGGATGGCATACTGCCATAAATATGATTTAATGCAGTTAAACTGGTACAAAGAAGTACTAGACACGGTTGAGGAGAGAGTATATGATTTTTGTTGGAAGAAATTCAAAGATGGTAGGAATGATGGTTTCAGAGCAATTTGATTCGCGGTGGGATGTTGAAGAATGTGATAGAGGGCAGGATTCTGGGGATGTGAGTTAGGATTATGAAAATAATAATCAAGTGAAAAGGGAATGAAAAGAGGAAGAATGCACGTATGCGAAGGATTTATTGCTCTGTAGGATATTTTGCTTTGACTAATAGAGTCTTAGAAATTTAGGCCTATTCCGTATGTGCCCAAAAAACTTACCTTAAACGGTGGACTACTAAATGAGAAAAGGTACCCTAAAAGAAAAGGATCGGATTGGAACGGTGGCTAGGGCACCGGCTTCCCACCTCTAGGGTCCGGGTTCGAAACCCGGGGGGGTACAAATTTTTCATTGGTATTACGATCCCTAGTAGAGATGAGCAATTCAAGTGAATCACACCAACAGTCGGATGGGATTTTAAAATGTGCTAACCCTTAATTTTTCGTTAATTCCGACATCAAGTTTCTCTCCACCCTTCCTCCATTCCCTGAACATCCTATCCATAACAATTCACCCACACCTATCCCTAATGGCGCAAATGACCGTAGTTGTTGGTCGCCTCCCCTAAAAAAACCACAACAAAAAAAGTGGTTTACGTATTTGGTAGGCAGTGTGTGCTTCATAGCCCAAGAGAGACGTACTTCTAGTAAGAACACGGAATTACGTGGGTAAATTATATTGCTGAGTTAGGCACTGGTTAGTTTTTAAGTGACCATCATGAACCCGCCTATGACCGCTGGACTGCTGTCGGAAATGATTACTTGGTTTGAGCGTGAGATTATATTACGCAATTTTCGAGGCTCGGGAAAATCAAGTCATAAAAATCAAATCCGTGCTCAACGCGGGACCGCAGAGTGCCAGTCATCCGGTGAGTGCTCTACCAACGTTTGCCAGACTTCGAGGGAAGTGGGTCGGTTTTCCGGATGAGAAGACGCTCAAATATCGGCATCTATTTCGCGTCAATAAAATTTAAGCGTTATAGTTCGATAAAGTTGGTTAGTCGATCTGTCACTCGGTGTGCTCCACGGCTGGATTGAGTTAAAGTTATTTGGAGGATTATGAAAATATTGAAGAATATGTTGTTCAAAAAAGGTACTCGACCATTCAACGTAGTACATTCGAAAAACATTGAAATGATTATCATATGTTCTCGTAAAAGTCTTAGTTTGTGATGAAAATCCAATATAATAGCCGCATACGCACAACTTTTCTCAGAATATATTTATTTTAATTTTATCCAGGGCATTTTTTTAATGTTTTAATTTAGATTTATTATTATAAATTATTACACAGGAAAGTGTTACAAGTTGGCGGTTATCCAGGTGGCAACCTACGACCTTCCACCACATCTCGCCTGAATCTGTTGAATATAACCTACATTCAGTTTACATTAATGCATATGATAACACATTACATTTTATATTGGCTTTATAGCATAAAAAAATGTAGCAAATTGTTTTTGGGAAAATATATTCACGTTGGATTAAATATCAGGTAATTTTCACTTCCCCTGGGTTACCACTCGGGGTACGAATTATTTTTTCTCCTTGATTACGAAAGCTGTAAAACCTTAATCTTTAAAATATGTGCAGTTACCTAGTAACTGTATCATTTCGTAAAATACGTGTACCATCTAATGAATAATCCTCAAAAACGATGAACAATAGTTGCTTGGAGATGCGTTCAAACTGAATGAATCAAGAAAAATATTGATATGCAATATGATGTGCAAATAATATGCCACAAAAAATGAATTCATTTTTTTACATAATTTCCGGAAATTATCTATTATAATGTTTACTTATTGTCAATGAATATGAACCTGGCCATAAGGGACAAAGTAATTTTTACTTCATGTATTTAGGGGTAAACCGAGTATGTAGTACTCAACGAACGGAAGTCGCTGGTCCAAGAATGCAAGGGAAAGGAATCACGTTAGTAAGCAGTGTGCACAAGCATGTATTTTTCATGAATTTTCCCGGGCTTCGGCATGAAATCAGAAATCCTTTTGGAGGAAATTATGAATGGAATTGCCAGTGGTAAAAGATGTTACGTATTATATTTTCGAAATTTTAGTCTTGGAATTAAATCCTGGTTACGAACAGCGATCGTGTCGATTAATTTCGCTTTTCTCCCACTTGGAATGGAATTGTTCTGCTGGCGGTGAAGGTAGTAAAATTATCGATTTAAGAGCCTCAAGTTATCCACCCAATGAGTCAAATCTGTAAGCATTCAATCGATTAATCAAGCAAGGTATTCTTCCTATTTTAAAGGTAGGCTTCGGATGGTCACAGATGATTAATTATTTCAAAGCATCGTAGGAATTTCATCTTTATTTGCAACAATTTCAGAGTGAAAAAATCATTCGCCTCAATGATTTGTACTCACTGAAATTGTTGCATTTAAATGCATATTAGCGGATGACTCTGTTAAAAGTTACTGTTGCGGCATCTCCCTCAATTTCTTGTAATTTCGTATTTAATTTTTCATTTACTTACATTGACTTCTACTAACTTCATGCTGTTAATGCAGTCAGCTCTCTTCCTTCCTCTACCAGACTTACTCTACGACATCTCTTTTATATTACGGCCTTCAACGTACCAATATCATATCCTAACTTTAACCTGCCTTCATGCTATCTAAAATGCCCATTCTTCCTTCCTCTATACCGTTTACTCAACATTCTCCCTTCTAATATGGCCATCAACATACCTCTAACTTTCAATACTTCCTCCACCCATTGCCTTTCTCGGATTTCCCACAGCAATTTCCTATCTTCGATCACTCTATTAAAAACCTCGGCGTTTGTCTCGGTCCAACTAAATTTCTCCATCCTTTTCTCCCACGCCTTTATCTTAAGAGCCTGATACAGGTATCCTGTATCTACGCTTATTCTCTTGCCTCAAAGACCAGGTCTCACGTTCATGATGCGCCTCCCCCCTTATTTAAAGTCTTTACTAATCTTTTCTCCACATCTTCAATCCGTGTAGCCTTCATCAATTCTATCCTCGTTGAAAATGTCTCTTTTGCAATTCTTCTCCTAATATTCCACATTACAAGTCCCCTTTTCCTATAGAATATTACAAAAATAAAAACACTAATCCACCTACTCTCTCAGTATATTCCGTGCTTCTTCAATACTTAACTTAGCTTTACTTCTTCTTGAGGCATACGTACATGAACATGACTTTTACATTCTCTTGAATAGTAATAGTTACGTAATTTTTATATGTTTCCGTACTGTATGTAGTCATCCCACAAGGATAAAAGTGAACGAAAGAAGTCAAGGCGGCGCGTGACAGAAACGATTTCTTCCCATCTACGCACTTTCATTTTTTTAATATCAGCAGCGAACGAAAAAAAACAAATGAGGCAAAATTTTGTGCAGTGGGCGGATTGATACATAAGATCTGGGTCTTAAAAAAAAAAGAAGTAACGAGAAACCGGAAGCAGAGGGAGCATTCAGACTAGGCCAAGAAAAAATCGTTATATCGACGGAGTGTTATTTTCGGAGTGTAATAGATGGAATTAGATGATTTATGATCGGATTGTTTTCCTTTCTCCAAAAGTTTCCAACTCGTTATTCCCACGGTAACCTTATGTCCCGGAAAACTTATCCACTTTCAAAACTTATCGACTCGGGCCGTTAACTGAGTCAGACCGTTGCGAGCTGCTATATGAAAACTCCGTCAAGAAGTCTACGTGGGGAAGGCACACGATTGCGCTTTCATGAGAAGGAGGCAGACAATTTATCCGGAGGAACTTTAGAGGTGAAAGGATGGCCACAAAATGATGTGGTGATCCTCCGTCCTGGAGATTTTTGAAAGAACGTTTTGGCAGAAGAATACATTAAAAAGACTGACAAAAAACAGATATACGAGCAGAATTTTTTTAATGAAAAAGTTTATATAATCTGTTAAAAAAAACTGAACTCTGAATAATTTTCCAAGAAATGTACTATGCCTCACACGATTTATTGGAGTTCATGTTGTTCATCCCGTCATCAGATGGTGTGTAATCGGGGTAACTTCGTGAAGACGTTATGAGATTTTTAATCGCCAAATAGATATCCTCGAAAGAACGAGACAGGCCTGAGCTCTAAGTAAAAAGTAGAATAAATCGTGAATGTCATGTTGGAGGAATAACTTTGGGAGCCCCTTGATCCACAAACAGAGCAGGCAAGACAAAGACTGTTTTGTAGCTACAGGACTAGCGAGGTTACCAGTGACACCGAGGAAATTATTACGACACCGAATTACAAATATTAATAGATTCGAGTACTGTGATAAATTAAGAAGAAAAAACACATTTACGCGACAGGTTCCAGTACTAGTTCTTCCCTAGAATGATACACAACCATAAAATTAATGAATACAAGCACCAGAATGTTTTTCATTTCAACGGTAAAACTGGATAATTTTAGTTGAACACTCCCGTCATTGCAAGATGTAGAAATATTCACGCATTTGTGCATGTGAACGTGTGCTTGTGTATACGCCCAAATATAAACTATTCACATTTATGCAGGGTTGAATGTAAGTTGGGGGGTCGAGGAAATCTGAACCCTTTCCCCCCGGACATATATATATATATATATATATATATATATATATATATATATATATATATATATATATATGCCCAAAAATATATAAAAACACAGATGTATATATTTATACCATTGAAACAGAAAGAAAGGACACTCACATATGTAGTTTTGACGTTTCGACGGCAAGGCCGTCGTCTTCAGAACAGATGATTCTTGGTTGATCAAATCTTGGTTCAAAAATCTACATCTTTGTTTTATACATATATATAGTATATTATCATTTTTGGATGGACATAATTACTAATTAAATAATTTGTGACCCATAGCAAAACACAATATATATATATGTATATATATATATATATATATATATATATATATATATATATATATATATATATTATTCACGTCCGTGAGTCTTTCAAAAAGTGTTATATATATATATATATATATATATATAATATATATATATATATATATATATATATATATATATATATATAATATATATATATATATATATATATATATATATATATATATATATATATATATATATATATATATATATATGAAGTAAGCACGCAAATAAAAACGCTATTTTTCCAATACCTACACCTCCATTAATTCCAAGTTGTTGATTCCATAACAAGAGCTTATTGTTGTCAACAAGGTCCGCTCATCCTATTTACAATTTAGGGAGGAAGCGGCGTCGTTAGTAAACAATTAATGAAACCGAGATATAAAGTGGAAGTTTATAACCGGAACCGATCACAAATATGCTAGAGTCACATTTATTCCCAGTCTATCGAGAGGAAGGACAATTCTGTCTCCACTAATTGAATAGTCAAACTCGCATTTGATGCAAGCATTCACTCAACAATTCGGGAAAAGGTGAACTGACATGGGATCAAAGGTAGATAAAAATATTTAATTGACTTATATTCGTTCACAGTCACTGTCTCATCGAACCGCGAAGGTCGCAAATCGAACACAAGGTCTGGCCTTAGGAAATCCGTCTCACGCCAAGTTTCTCCCCCTAGAGCTATTTGAGGGGAAATTCGAAGTGCAAAATATGGGGCTTCTTCGGTTGTCCTGCCGGGATATCAATGGAGGGAGTCCTAGGTGCCGCACCGCTGATACGTGTATTCCTCAGGGGTGAGATGAGTTGTTTCGCTGACATGATTCCCTTATTCCGCGACCTAAACCTCCCTCTTACTTTCATTCACGATGTCACTTGACACTTATGGAAAATGATAAACTTTCATAATTTTTCTAGTGTTATCATTATAAAAAACGTAATATTCTGGATAGGGAGTTGATCATTGTTTTTATTGGCTTCACTTTGAAAGCTATCTGAAATTAAAGGCCAGCTAAATGCATTATTCTGCACTTGCACTTGCTCTGGATCGCTAAACGTATCTTGTAAATATTTCACTTTCATCGCTCATATTATAGAATAATGTATTTTAGCCTCAAAAAAATGTTCAACGGAACAGCACATTTTGATAAACTTCGAATTCGTTTTGTCAGTTTTCCCGATCATGCCTCTCCGAGTATCTGCGTGCATTCGTTGGTCATTTGATGCAACGATAAACATAAAATATATAATTTGAGATAAGCAAATACTATTTTTAGTAAATCCAAAGCCTTTAGAGTTTAAAAAAATAATATAATAATTGATTAAATTTTGGCCAAAGCTTACTCCACCTGAAGTGAAACTCTGCTTTTGCTCAGTTTTTTTCAATGTTCCAATGTTATAGAGATTCTCCGTCAAAGGTTCAAAGTGTGTAAAACTTTTAATTTGAAAATTAAAATAACAATTTTTTATTTCAATGTTTCCATCCCTTAAAATTTAAAATATTGTCAAAATTTCTTCTCGAAAGGTTATCTCATTCAAAAAATATTTCGAACCAACATTATAAATTCGTATAATAACATGAATAATTAAGTAATAAACGATGAAAAATAACTACGAAAAAATCCAAACAGTGTGAATGAAAGGAGAAAAAAAATCGAGATGTAATTTAATCTACGCAAATGTCTGAAAAAATTCATTAAATATTTTGAAAGCATTCCCTTAAATTATTTTCCTTCATTGAATGGACTGAAAAAATGGGCACGCAAATATTTTTTGATAAAGTTATGATTGAAATTGCCAGTGGTAAGAGATATCAGTGAATTGATACTCGAAAGAGAACAATAAAGCAACGACGATATATATTCGTTACGCTTATCTTCGGCTTGCCAAAATAACATGTTGAAACTAACGGTGTTTTGGTCAACAAACCTCACTTGATGTTGATTAGTTTTTACTCGATGGACACAAAAAGTGCGAAGAGTTAGCGCTGGTCAGGTCTGCATGAAAAAAAAACAATTTTCGATTTATCGGCGCCCATCGCATGTAAAGTAAGCGCAGATTGATATTGACTCATCCTTTTCTGAGTTAGTTCAACCATTTTTTTCCACAAAGGAGACAGATAAAGATGGTACAATAAGAAAAAAGTGGACTTGCCTGAAGTGATGGCAAGGGTGGCATTTCGGGTCGGCATGTGTGACTTTTCACCTCGGAGAAGTAGACGGCAAATTTCAAAACAACCCTCGCATGTCCTCCTCCTCTGGAAAGCGTTAACTCGAAAGATTATGAAGCGTGCACCTTTCTCACTTTCGCGTGAGGAAGTTCCTTTCGAGAAATTAAAAAAAAAAACACAAAAGAAATGCTTCTTCTACTCAGCGAGTCTCTCTACACTTCGAGCCGAGCGCATTCCCGGAAGGAAAGGGAAATAAAAGGCGAATACTTCGGCCAGGGAATGAATGCCCCCTCTATCTCTCTCTTGCTTGCATTGGAGGATTACTGACATAGAGAAACAAGAAGGAATAAAAAACCTGTTCATAACACGGAGGCGTCGTGCTGGCTTTTCAGATTGGCACGCCACTCCGTGAACAGAAAAATCGCGAACTCAATGAAAGGGGTAGGGCATAGTGGTATGGGCATGGGAAAAGGCACTTTTCCTGGTTGTTATCTACAAGGATATTGAAACACTTAAAATAAAATATTCGTCAGATAAACGAAAAAAATGAATGGAAAAGGAAGAAAAAATCGCTTCATTACAAGAGCGAAAAAAGTATTAAATGTTCCATTAGTATAAAATTCAGGCGTCGGAATGAGAATCCTTGATAAGGGGCTTGGAAGCAATGTGAGAGAAAATGAAAGAGTCTGATTAGCATTCCCGTTTCGTCTCGACCCGACTGAAACATATGAAGTGAATTTTGTATTAATTCCTCTTGAATGTTTCAGCTCCAGTGAATACATTAACCATTGAATTAAATTCCATTACCCGCGTCAGTTCACACGCGAAGGGCAAATTTCACGAACCACGCCAAAATTGAGACAAAGATATTATTAACCTCTAAGAGTTCTCCTGAATGGTTTTTCGGTAATTTTCTCATTCAAATGAGTCGGACCAACTAGGGTTTCAGAGAGAGAGGGGGAGGGAGACGTTTCAAGTAATGACTTCAAAATTAGACTGAAAACTGGAAACTATTTATACACTCTTCACAATAATTGCCACCTGTGGTGACGATTCAAGGATATGTTACAACTCTCACCATATCGTTTTGACTGCATTCAGTTAGGGGAACATTTTCGCTGGGCCTCGCTATTCCACGACAATTCCTAGAAATATCGATTGATTTCATATAAATATATATATATATATATATATATATAAACATATACATTTATATATTTTATATATATATATATATATATATATATATATATATATATATGATGCATACAAAGTTATTTTCTGTATGAGCACCTGTTTAACGTTCGCCACTTCAGAATTTTTATTTCTTTTCGATCCCTCATAGCTAAAATGTTATTTAAACTATTTAAAAAATAATTTTAAAACTTCACACTACATTATACATTTCATTTTAAATGATTTGTCCGAGTTTTAATCTCCCCTCACATTATGTTGGTTAGCTATTCTGAGAGTTACATTTTTCAATTAAATATGAGCAATCTAGGATGTCTCGTACTTGTGAGTTGCGATGATGCAATTTCACTGACAACGTTATTGGTAAAAATTGAACATTCAATTGAATTAAGACCAATCATTTCTCTATGAAACTCCACTTTGAATTTGGAAATTCCTCGTGCTTGGGTGATTTAACTAATGTTCATTGAACTCATGAAGGGATTCAAAGCCTAGTGACTTGGCATGCTGGATGTCATTACCGGCGTGTATGGCAGGGGGTGATTCCACCCCAGGTATGCAACAACAAATCTAACCTTGCCCTAATTGTTAGTTATAGTAAATATGAGCAATAATTAAAATAATGAAAACAATAAGTATAAAATATCTTAAAAGACGAGCTGCCAGTAATAAGAAGAGCAAAAAAGTAAGGCTCAAATATAGTAGTCATAAAGTAATGGGGTATTAAGTATACTTAGCCCAGGTTTGATTATGTCTCGTTAAACTTTAGGCTAACTTTAACTTCCGCTTAAGGCCAAAGTTCAGTTTAATGACCGCTCGTTAGGTTCGAAACCGACTGTTAAACATCTCAACACTGGCAAAAAATGTTACTATGGTTGCAATGTTTATATATTACTAATGAGCAGTCTTATTTGTTTATATAATCGGTGTTGTCGGTAAACTCCAAGTTAAGTTAACGTTCACATTTACTAATGACTGGATTGAATGAGACATTATAAAACAAGAATTTTTAAATTATAAAAACATTAGAATATTTTCTTTACCCAGCGACGTCATTTGCAGTTATTCTGATAGCATATCGTTCGCGGGATTAATTTCATCTTTACTCTACCGGTTCCACAAGAGATATTTCAAAAGAGACATCCAAAATGAGAAAAGTTTACTCATTTAAGTAATGACTTCATGGAGTCATTACTTAAAATATTTCTGAAAGGAGAGGACGAAATGAAAATGCCCCAGTAGAGATTGCGTCTCGTATTTCCAAGAACCGGATTTTCGGATGTATTCTATAAAAAATTCGAAAAACCTGAACTTTTGACCTAACTATACAAAGTTCCAACCTTTTGGACAGTTTCTGCAGATTTTCGGATTTCTTACAACAACTGTCGGTTTCATTGAGGAATAATGCGATTTTTGCTATATTCGATTTTCGAATAAGTCAATTCTACGAGATTTTGGTGCTGTGGTTTATTGAAGTTATCGGAGTTACTATCAAAGGTCAAAGTATCAGAGACGTCAAAGGAATTCAGCGAGCAGTGTCAAAGCATGAGAGACAGCAAACTAGAACAAAGAGCACTGTTTGTGTCTCTTGTTTTTATAAGCGAAGCTTTTTAAGATACAAATTGTAATTATGAATCATAATGTTCAACATGAAAAACATAATGCACAAGAAAAAGTCAGTAAATAATGCCAATGGCCTGATCTCATGATTAAAACATATGCATTTAAATGACTAAGGAACTGGCCGGCTTTTGAACATATTACCCTATCGTTGAATCAAAACTAAGGATGGTCCAGGAAAAAATATATCCTGACAAAAAATATAGATCATTCAGATTTTGGAAACTTAACGATTAACTAAGAGGGAATTTAGCGTTTTCAATAATCTAGTTTTCATTAGTGTTATTACCGTTTTCGAATATTCTAAAAAACAATATGTTTCAATTCTCTTAAATAACTGAACCGCTATTGAATAAATATAAACCACCGCGCAAGGGGAAAAAGGTATTTTTTGATACTAACTATCCTAGCATGTTGTCATTATTTTATCTAATTTAATTAACTTTTAGTTTTTGTATTTCTTGTTACAAATAGCTCATTTAGTTTGTTCAGAGTAGTAGTCAAGGATAAAATACCATATTGAATGTGCCTGTGGTCAACTTCATCTCCATTTATTAAAATATTTTACATTTTTTGGGAGACTAATAATAGAAAAAACTTAATTTTTAATGTAACCTGATTGGGGTTGAATCGCTCCTTCTCACACACCTTAGCGGCAACTTCCTAGGAACCATATAAAATACGTATAGGCAATAGAAATATCAGGTGTATAATAATGACCTTTGGCCAAGCCTATTCATGATCGGCATGAGTGAGTGGCTGCTAGCCTCTCCATTGGCGAGATGGTTGCTTGTGTTTCTCCAAGGCTTTCACAAATTCATTTAAGATATTCTACGTATTTAATTGTAGATTTTGGAAGGCCCATAACGACTACTTTACTTGAAAGTACAGTGAGAACTTTCTCTTTCTTTGCCTTAGGGCATTTCTTTCTACAAATATCCGTAACTTCAGCCTTCTTTCAGACAGTCAAGAAACACCATTCTCTTCCTTCATTCGCCCCGTTTCTCTCTTCTTTCACGGAATTCAACTCACATCATGTAACGTCCTATTAATTTTCCACGATAAATTTCAATTGGAATCTAGCAGTCCAGTGAGTAGAGCGATGAGATGTTGACCGCAATAAATTTCAATTGGAATCTAGCAGTCCAGTGAGTAGAGCGATGAGATGTTGACCGGAGGGCCCTGGTTCGATTCAGGGAGTCATCTCTGGACATCCTCAGCTTTATTCAACCTGTATAATTTTTCTGGTTCCAGATTTTTTTAGGAAACCATAATGGAGGCCGGGAGATGAACCGACCTCCCATATCCTGATGTGCTTTCACGCGTTTTATAGGGATTAGTACTAGGTTAGCTCTATTCTCACCTACCAAACCAAACTCAGGATTGATAATTGCGGTGGTTTTTAAAGTTCAAGTATTTCGATATTTTTACAAATACGAGGGTAGTTTGATAAGTTCTCGGAATCACCACTAGATGTAAGCGCAAACGCAACAAGTTTCCCGGGAAGTAATACACGTAGGTAATCATTCATGAGTAAACACGTAACAGGTCAGTGCTCTGGGAAGAGATATGTGGTGCGGATGCCACTTTTATTGTTCCCGTGTAGTGATTTGTGAAGATGGAAAAAAATGAGATTCGAGTAGTTATTAAATATTTAACAAAGAAAGGTATAAAAGCAAAGGAAATTTATGCCGACTTTCAGAATACTCTGGGGGACTCCCCTCCTTCGTATTCAACAGTTTCTAGGTGGATAAAACAAACGAGTTTAAGTTTGGTCGGGACAGTTTAGATGATGATCAGCGTGGTGGTTGGTCAAACGTACGACTACCACAGAAATTTATGCAAAAGTGCGCAGAATGGTCATAGTGGATCGCCGACTGAAAGTGTGAGAAATTGCTGAAGTTTTAGGGATGTCATCTGAATGGACATATCACATTTTTGCAGTGGAATTAGATATGAGGAAATTATCTGCTAGATCTGCGACTCATGATATAGGATCACAAATGCATCAGAACGAATATTTCCGAACACTGTTTGACCCGTTTTAAGAGTAACCAGCAAGACTTTCTGCGCCGGTTTTTGACCATACATGGAACTTGGTTCCATTTCTATACCTCTCATACAAAGCCATAGTCAAAGCAGTGGGGACATGTTTTTTCACCACCACCGAAGAAAGCAAAGGCAATTCGGTCGGGTGGAAATAAATCGCCTTCAGTTTTCTGGGATGCAAAAGGGATTCTGCTGACAGATTATCTTCCCACTGGTCAAATAATTACACGGCAACACTACACTAATCTTCTTGACCAACGACAGCAAAAGATACACGAAAAAGGCCAGTTTTGGTAAGGAAGAAAGTCATCTTTCATCAAGACAATGCACGTCTACATAAAAGTATCACTCCCATAGCAAAAATATGTGAACTGAGATATGAATTGTCACAACACTTTCCTTGTTCACCTGATTTGGCTTCGTCAGATTCCCATCTCATTGCCAAATTCAGAAATTTGCTCGGCTGATGGAGATTCCCTTATAACAAAGAACTAACAGCCGAAGTAGACGGGTATTTTTCAGGCCTGAAGGAATCTAATTTTCGAGATGGGATCAAGACATTGGAACATTGCTGGACCAAGTGCATTTGTGTACAGTGAGACAGCATTGAAAAATAAAAAAAAGTTTCACCGAGGTAAGTCATTTATTCCTATTCTATTCCGAGAACTTTTCAAATTACCCCAACATATAGCAGAAAACAGTCTTTAGATAAACCTTCCATGATTATGATTTGGCACCACATTTATCATGAATAAAGCCGAAACCGGATTGGAAATACATGACTTCCTGTGAATCCACGAATATTTTGATTCAGATTTATTCTCTATTGCTTCCCTGAGCTGCCCGATCGCTGTTGCTTTCGTATTGTCTTTTCCTTTGCGTTAATAAATGAACGCTATCCTCATCACTCGAACCGCAAAATATGACATGTACCTACATCAGTTTCCAACTCACTCCTTCCGTATTCTGCGGTTAACCACGGTGGAACCTCCGACATTAACATCTGAAAGGCAATCACGGAATCAATGATGGAAATGGTTTGACGGATGGTGTGAAGGCGTTTAGCCTGCTTCCCACTTTCGTGCTACCGCTCGTAATTTGGGGCAGGACTCAAATATCTCTTTCAACAAAAAAATTGAATAAAAATACAAGATATGTATCTCGTTGTGTTCTAGTTGAAACCTGAAGTGATTGGCCAACGATTTTCTTTGATCTCCATCGCAAATTTTAAAGAAAATAACGCTGCTGGATAAGAGAAACTAGGGTCATATGCACCTGTCGCTCTCACGTGATGAATTAACCCTGGTGTGAAAGACACATGACATATTGATTAAGTATTAAGGAAAGACAAAAACCCTGAACTTGAATAAAGCACTGATCTTGAAAATAAATTAATTAAGATGAAAGTATGACCATAAACAGGTCTCTCTTTTCTCTCTCTTGATGATGTTAAAATACTTTATCATTCACCCCGTCGTACGTCGTGTACATGTAGACTCTATCTATCATGTAGATTCTTCTATACTCCGGGTTAGCGACTTAAAACCTTCCTTAGATTATCTAAACCAAGGAAACCCGAAAAAGGCACAACGGCACAGAATATGCTCCCTTATCCTCTTACTGTACTTCAAACACGGATTTCTCCTTAGTTATTTGTCCGGGTTACTAGCATTTCGTTTCGCATTGATAGAGAAGCATTTCAAATTTAGAAGACGTAGAAAATGTATCTTTAGGTAACATCTTCTACATTAATTATAATATTTCACATATTTATGGGAAACTCTCAATTGAAAAAAACTTTTTTTTTTCAAGTTTTATGGGTGACATTGAACCAACCCCTTGCCACACACTCTAGCGGTGGTTTTCCGAGTATCGGGTATCACACAGAAGATATATAGATAGGTAGAGTTCTTTCTTTGGGCGAAATTGGGACCAAATGGTTCCTTCTTCCATTTAACCCATAGAAGAAGTAGTATTTGCGAGTACATACTCATGCACAAATGGCTATCATCCTTACACCTATCGACCAAACTCTCTTGCAGGTTATTGTGTAGATGTAGGGGGTTTGTGGGAGGAGTTACCAAGCAATATTAATTAGTAATCACTGGCATACCGTGGAATGGAATTTAATTTCCTGGAAGTCCGAACCATCGTAGGCGATGCTTTTGCAATGTAGTGGTCGCGAATTGTGGAGGGATATACGGCTCTCCCTCGTCCCGACTCCTCTGATGTGAGATATGGCGGAGGAGAACTTCCCGCCTCTTCGAGATGGGATTAAAGGTAACGAGATTAAAGAGGGAACCCTCTATCTAAGTTTTCCCCATCGACTTTTCACATCCTCGCCACTCTTTTTCGGCGCAGGGTCGCCCTCACTTATTTGATGCGTAAACCGTGGCTGTTGGAGAAACTACAGAACGAGAATGGATAGCATTAAAGGTTAAAAAAACAACATTTTTACTACTTGAGTTTTCGTTCTGTCATCTGATTGATTGCTGCGTACTTGATCTTCAAATGAATACAAGTACATAAACGAAAACTTAAGGGTAAAAAGTCTAAGAAGTTTTATTCCCTTACTCTCATTACTTTCGTAATTATACCATTAATCCCATCTGAGAACATTTTTGCTCATATGAAGGAATTATCAATACTCAGAAACCAGCTATGCTAAATAAATATAGTTTCACAATATATCACCATTTTGTGGCATGAATTATTAACTATTAGATAGAGCATGTTTTCAAAATAAATCAAGTACTTCGTTTAGCGTTATAAATTGTGAAAATACATTATTGCGCACTTCATATAATGTGCTCCCATAGGATTTTAACATTTTCTTTGAAATTTCTCGAAGGTGCTATTAACAAGCATGAATTGAAGAAGTGTTTTGAAGTTCGGGGTAAATTTGACTACGAAAGCTATGAAATAGTGCAATTTCATCTCAATTCGACGAATTAGAGACATTCTTAGTTTTTATATGTATTAAATAACCTTTTGGCTCGACATTTTTGCCAACGTTTGGACATTTTTACCCTTTATGATGGACAAATTCCAAAGAAACTGCGGGAGATGCTGCAACAGTAACTTTTAACGGAGTCATCCGCTAATGTGCATTTCAATGCAACAATTTCAGAGTGTAAAAATCATTCGCCTTGACTGGGAGGTAAAGCATTGAAACACTTGCCGTGCTAAAAAAAACGAAATAGTTCTACTGCGGAATTTTGCATCTCTTGCTACGGCAGGGTATTTAATTTTTATTTCAAATGGCTATAATGTTCTTCTTATCATGACATTTTTTTTAAACGCTTATATGTTAAAATTATCCCTAAAATATTTTAGTGCTCTAATTGAATCTCTCGTGCACTTATACGTGCCATGCTCAAACAAAGCATTCTGAGCTGAAGTCGAAAAATCATATTGTTAAAGGTCACATTTGTGGCTCTAATTATTTGATTCAAACATTACTGACAATAGATAAGTCGAATCAATATCGATAAACAAATTGATATGACCAAACTACATTTTTACTTACAAATTTTATTTTTTATCGTTAAATCAAAAACTAGGATACAACCCTCATCGCAATTCGTTCCTTAACTTACGTTTTAACAGCCTAGATTGTGTCTAGATTGTGTCTAGGGATTAGGTGGAGGTACCGAAGGAATATGGTATATTGTAGGCACGATCTGATTTTTTTTGGAATATTCTTTGAAAGGAAAATGTCAATTTTTCTTGCAAACGATAAGGAATTGGAATAAATAAAATCCACAGCGCTAGGAAAAAATTATCCAAAGTACCCTAGTACCCTATTCAAGTAGTCATTATTCTATCTTACCCTTATTTTGTTGTTATTATTGTTTCTAATAACGCGTCTCATATGCGCAGAGAGGTAATATTTTACACGTAAGTAACATAGCTATTGTAGTTTTTGCTAAAATTATTTCCAATTAAATGGATTATTCAACTGTATCTATCAGTAACTAACAATTAAAGAAACAACTTTGATATTATTATTATTAAAATTTACATATGCAGATAGACAATGCCAGGTGGCACACAAGTCGCAGGGAATCACAAAAGATAATAGGTAAAATCTGTCAGTAAAACAAAAGTACACTTGAAGGAAACTTCCAAACACAAATCTCTTTCACAAAACCAAAATGTTGTGGTCCTGGTGTGAAATCACCCCTTGCAACACATTTTAAGCAGTGACTTCCAGGGTACAATGAAAACTAGGCGTAAATTCAAATGTAAACCCCAAAAAAAACGATAAAGACAATTTTTATAAATCATAGTCACAGAAAATATCACCAGTTTGAGGACGGTTATGTTACCCTTCATGAAAAGGAAATTAGATGTAAAGAAACCAGTGAGAAAAAACAATGGAAATGAAAAGAAAAAAATAAACATTGTGATGGTTGGGAATACGTATTTCACCATCATTGAAAAGGAAATGCAGAGGAACGCATCGTTGATAACTTGGTTTTTTAATAGATTGATGGAATAAATGATAGAATGCAAAAAGCACTTATGGCAGTTTGAAATATATCATTAAAATTCTAATTTAATATTAATAATAAATACATTCAAACAGAAAGCGGCAGGGTAAGGAGTCGGCCCCCGATTAGATATGAACTAGTTCAAATCTGATAACAACACCGTAAATGCCTGATTCTATTGGGAACAAATTAAACTTGGAAAAAGAAGTTTGCACAGGTGTGTGGCATGGGGTTATTCAACACCGGGAGATATTCTATCCAAATGATGTCTTAGCGAGAGGAGTTATATAATTCAAACGATGGAAATATTATTTTAAGAAAAGCTTTACCCACAATACAGTAGCTATCTAAGTTTCAAGTATTAAGGTACGCATGCAAAGAAAGCTAAAAATAAGAGTGAATATGACAATAACGGGCTCTATCCCCTGAGCTCAGAGTAGAATTTTACCTGACAGTTAGTGACTTCGTTGCACGTGTGCTCACTCTTCTAAGTGAGTTTCCACTTTAGTAATCTTAATGCAGGCAGTGGATTAGTGATTGACAGTACAAGAATCGTATTGTGCATGACTGATGCTGGATGGATGATGTCCCAATGACCCCTTCCACTTAACCTTTAAGAGTATCACGGTGTGCCACTACAAGTCCACTGCTGCACTAGTGAAATAATAGTTCGGAAGTATAGAGGTAGGTGGAGTATATCAGGTGACCTAATACCCTCTGCCAAGCGTCCTTGCGGCGGCTTGCGGGCTGGTGTTTTAAGCACCATTCCACACAGATTGGAAGTGGTGCCGATAATTGCTTAAATACGATTAAATTTAGGTAGAATATTGACCTCACACTACGCTGCCTAGTATAAAATAAGTTTTCTGAGGGATCCCACGGACAATTGTTTTGACCCTGATCCTTTGCTGGAAAAATTAAAATTTAAAACATAATGTTCACCGTTTATCACTCGAACCTCGTTTATTTTTTCGTGTTTACATTTGCGAAATACCATGTAATCCGCCACGTGCCCATTTGCTGGGGAGCGTATGCATATACATTTGATCATATACATACACAAACACGTAAATGCCTAAAAATCTCACGTAGAAATGGGTGTGCTTGAAAAATCCTTATATATATATATATATATATATATATATATATATATATATATATATATATATATATATATAAACATATTTTGAGCATAGAAACGCAAAATACCCATAAATGCCTCTATATTTCAGGCAGAAATGGGTGTGTGTTTGAATGAATTATTAAATTTTTATTTTCACATGAAAATTATATGGGATGCTTGTGTTCAAATTTATTGTGATCGTGTGGGGGATGAATGAGTATTGGAATCTGCCAGTGGTGGAACATGCTTAACTCTCTTTTTTTAGACCCATATATTCGGGTTAAAGGAATTAAATCACACCAATTAAAAAAAAATAGCTCCAAAGAAATGCCTCCGTGATGGCACGTAGGCAACCAATACGGGAATGCGTGGGGAATTCATCGAGCGCCCGGGGGGGGGGGGGGAATGGCGTTCGTTCCACGGCATTGAGGCGCAATGAAATCCGCCCTTTGCAAACCAAATGACCCCTTTTCCGGAGAATCCGGAGAATTCCAGGGTGTCGGCCGAAGGATATTAACTCCCACATTCTCGGCACACGCGGACGTCGATTGTCCTGCCATCGAAACGTTCCTTTTGCTCTACTATCGACCACCCGAGGAGAAGTCGTTCATTCAGCCCACACGTACCTAGGACGTGAGGGGAACAAATCTGTCCATAGGTGGAGTGACTTTCAAAGGGGAACCACTTGATGGATGGATTCATTACATTTGATTCCACACTGGTCTCCATCAGCACTTTATCGTGAAGATCTACGCTCTACCATGCACCCTCTCGTGCATCGAATGTCTATGAACAAATTTCTACAGTGGGTGAAATCAACCCTGGTTTGGAACTATGCTTGCATCTAAAAATGCATATGGGTTAGCACGACCATGCACGTATTGTTTTTTCCCTTATGCTAATCCTTTAAACAACCTTCCTCTCACTTATCCCTTACCCTTCCCACTTGGTGCTTGCACCCCCTGTCACAAACCTCTTTGGTGGGTCACGGGGTATTTATGTAGATGTGTGAGTAAAATATATAAATATCGCACATGCCATCAAAATGACATATGTAAGGAGACGATAAGACACCTGTCTTAAATGTACAGCTATTATTTAATACATTCATTTGAATACCAAGTCCAGTCCAGTGGATAGAGCGCTGGATTATTGAGCGGAGGGATAGCATGCTTTCCATTCTGGGTGGCGCCTCCGGGCACCCTCAGTTTCACCGGACCTGAGTGAATACTCGGTTGGCAGAATTTCCCGCGAAACTAGAGCCGGAATTGGTCAATAGGAACAGGACCCTATATCCCTGATGTGTGAATATCACACGCCGTTGAGTTTAGTACGAGGTGAGCTCTATCATCGCCTACCAAACCGACCCTCGGGTCACATCCATGTTCACGTACACATGCCTATAAAGATCCCACAAGAAATGACTATATTAAATAAAAGTTGTTTAAAGCAAATATATTCAGGTGATTCACTTATTTTAATATTGCCTATCGTTCAAAGGAAGAACGAGACCTTGAATTTGTCGAAAACAGTGTTAATCTCTCTTATTTTATCTCGATGGTCGAATATACATTTCTAAAAGCCAACCTTTTTCCTTCGTGACTGTTTTGTATTCCCAACCTAAGTCCTCCAACGTACTCATCACGCTTATTATCGTCTCAATATTTTTTTTAGCAACTCTGATTGGCTTCATCTGAACCTTTTCTGATCCCTGGCAGTATATGTACTACAATGATAGCTTACAAGTCACCGGCAAATTGCGCGGCAGGGATGTGAATCCAAAACAGAGTCACGTATGGGAAGCGAAGAGTTGCGGTCTCGTACCGAGAAAGAAAGACTAGTAATTAGAAAAACTTATCACACTAAGCATTGAAAATAATTACCAGCGTAGTCTGAAAGGTACGCGAAAAGAAAGAGCGGTGCGTAGCAAAGAATTTTCTATCAATGGCACTTCTTGAAGGAACACACAGAACGTTTCAGCCAAGTAAGTAGCAGCATGCCGTGTATAAGTAGATAGGCGGAAAAGGGTGACCGCCAGGCGGTCACTATTTGCCGCCACTGCCCGACGTTTATCATTAATAAACCAAACAGGTAGCTTTTCCTTAAAAAAATAAAAGAATGGCATTTAGGTTCGACGAAAGTGGTTTTTTAAGACTATATTCCGATCTCTTCAAATATCTCCAAAGTGCATTTCCATTAATGTCAATTTTTTATTAATTTTAGTAATATCAGCCTAAATTCAATGAAATGACACAAATATTTCGTAACTTTTGATAACCTTTCCGATACACTTTGATAAATGCTTTAATTATTATGAATGAACAGTTTCATAATTGAAAATTTGCAGGTTTTATATGATTATCAAGGATAAATATATTTGTTTTTTCATAAAAAATTGATGAAATAATACATTGATAAGCCATGCGTAGGATTCGCACTCCCTCTTACCACTAAATGACTTACGTCATTCAAGAACAGTCCTTGAGACGTTTTAACCGAGATGAAGTCGTAAGCTGGTGCAGCTTGCTTGAAGTTGAAAATCTAAGTTAAAATACTGGTAACAGAGAGAAATGAATTGGAAGGTAAATTCCGAGCATTAAATACCTAATCATCTTGAAGCTTGAGTCAAGGGGCCAGCAATCAACCAAGTTTGCACGCAAAGGAAACTAATATGAAATACTTAAATGCCAATATTTTGAAAGAGTTTTCCAAAATCTGTTGATCTACATCTGCATAGTATCCTGAATGCCACTGCGATATGCAACAATCTGTATGCAATTCTTAGATGCACTGGTACCTGAGCACGTAATTTTTACAGGTACATACTTAGTACGCGGGCACTCATAAATTAAACCGCGAGTATTGAACTGAGCCCGGACCTTTTCAGGGTGAACTATGGATTCATAATGGAAAAAATTAATGAATTAACTCTTATTATGCGCCATCGAAATTATAAAAGCGAACTGTACAGGTTTCCGAGGAGGCCGTAGGATAGTGGGTGCAAAGAGTGGGAGATACTTTTTCTCCGGAGCTAATGTTATCTTCTTCGTTAGAAACTGGAGCTAAGTATATCTCCGGCGGGTTGGTATAGTTTTTGGGTTATAAGCAGTTTTAGGTTAGCTTCGGAGTTAACGATTTGGGCTCAAGTATTTCATATTCTTCGCCGGTAGATATGCATGTCACCCCATATCACCGTTGCAACACACATTTTCAACCAGTAAATGAGGCACGGATGATTTTGCAAGTTTCATTCGTGTAACCGTAGTTCTGGTGAGAGTGCAAAATATTTTCTGGATCTAAATCGGTACTTTGCTAGGAATTGTAGGTAAGCATAGCTCCTGAGGGTCGCTATTAATTTTGGCAATGCCACAGTTTTAGAACATTTCGAAGATGACGCTTTTGTTCCGAGCATTTAATTTTTTCTCCCAGTGGTAGACATGAACTCCAGATCATTCAGGTTATGCAAAAATTGAAACACAAGTCCAAAATGTCGTCTAAAACATTCCGAATCAGCATAGAATCACTGATGTAAAAAAATGAATCAATTAGCAGTCGGATTATGCGCCATCGAAAGCGTAAATGAGAACGCTGCAGTTTTCCGAGGAGGTCGAAGGAAAGGGAGGTTAAAAGAAACCAGAGTGTGGGGTGGGAAGGAATGGGAACGAGTTCCTATTGTTTGCGGTAGGAAAGGGTGGGCGTGAAGGGAGATTGAGGGGGAGGGAGGGAGGTTTGGAGGGTGTGACCACTCGACTGGGCGCTCTGTTCGAGGATGGGGAGTCGAATATCTCCACCTGACCCAAAATCATGAAAGAGCTCTCGGTGCCTGGTTGCGAGGCGAGGTAAACAAACAACGAGACTCTCCCCCCCCCTCTCCCCTCCCCTCAGACATCTGCCGGTCGCAAGCCGCGGCAACCAACCCATTTCGGAAGAGCATTTCGGGCGACGTTTTGCGGTCAAGGGCGGGTCGGGCGAATGACCGTTGGGTGGGAAGGCGAGAGGGGCTGGGATGGAGGGACGAAATAAACAAGCTAGGTAAACATCGAAGGGACGAGGCGAGAATAAAAAACCTCTCCACTTCGGTGCGTGATCACGATACGGTTTACCGACACCTCCCCCCCCCCCCGCCCCACTCAGAGAGTTTTGACAATCCAGAAGTCTTCTCATGGATTTGATGTGTTCTCCTCCCGTCTTCACTCAACAAGCTTTTCTTCTTTCGGCTTCTGCAATATTGTGGCCCTTTTTTCCTTTAATTCGTTGGCGAATTTTTTAACGTGCGAATTTTTTAACGTGTGAATTTTTTAACGTGCCAATTTTGACACACTAATTAAAACAAACGTCGAGAGATAAGTGGAAGGTAGGAATTCAGCATAAAATCTTCCATGGGATAGAAAGACAATATTAAAATATGCTGGTCAGCCTTGAAGACTCTAGGTTTCAATAGATGGGTTGTAGGAAAATTTAATGAAAACGCAAGACAAGTGTTACCACGCTTTAGTTAGGCCAAATTTAGGATACGCTGCGAGTATCTGGAATCCATGGGAGAAAACATTAATGAAGGAATTCAATAATATTTAGAGGAAATCCTCTTTTTGTTTTTGTTAGAAAATAACTACGAGAAGCCAATAAGCGTTAGGGGTATTTTAGAGGAATTAGGCTGGGAGCCTCGGGAGGATTCTTACTCTATGAGAGCCGGCAAGACTTATGAGGAGGTAGAGGGAACCTGAGCTTTTTGGTGACATCAAGGGAATTATAATGGCGCCAAAATATATTGGTAGATTCGACCACCGGGATAAATGAAGAGAAATCAACACCATTCTAGACAGGATCAGTGATTCGTTCTACTCTCGTATGATATGCAATCCTAACATGCTTGAGATGCGAATAGAACATGCGAGACTTATCACATTTAGCAAGATTCATAACAGCCAAGTTTAAGCAATGAACAACTGGAAATATTATGGCCCAACACTATTTGGGTAGGTTAGACAACAAAGATAAGAGAAGGAGAATAGGTATTCGTTCTTTCCTCGGACAATCAGGAATCGTAACAGTAAAAAACCGAAATCATTGCAAAAAAATCGGATTTTAACGGCATCCACACAATGCCCCGCAAGCTGCCGCAAGTAGCGGGGGATGTAAGGAAACCACCCGTAAAATGGTATGCAACCACATAAAAAACAAACAAGCATACCAATTCACACAGGTATATTCTCCCCTAATATTCATGTAAATCCCATTTTAACTTACATAAATGCAAATAAATGTAGTAGCCACTAATATACAAATGAACCCACGAATATATCTTATGTTTCCGCAGCGTTTCATCTTGTCCTAACTTACAAATCTAGTGTATTTATTATTTCTATAATGACCTTGATTTCATAATACTATTATGAGTCCTGATTTTCCAGTGAAAGACGAATGTGTTTATCTATCTTTCCTGGAGTAGTAGTTTTTATGGGGGCGATCGACAGCTGAGGTCATTTTCCCCATTAGGGATGGATGGGAAAGGAAGGTTGGAGAGAAACCCGGCGTCGCCATTAGGCTACTCTTGTCGAAAGGCGCCAAGGGGTCCGCAGTTTAAAGTCCCATCCGACGGACGTCGTACTCACTCAAAGTGCTCTCCACAAAGCACCTCAAGTAGGGATCGGGATACCACTGAAAAATATTTGTTGGCTAAAGGATTCGAACCCGGGCGGGAAGCCTGTACGTTAGCCACCGCACTATCCCGATTTCCCAATTTGGCTAGAGTCTACATCTTGTGCCTACCCTATCTTTGTGTTCTAAACTACCGAAATTGCATGGGACCATAATAATTCAATTTGTTTAGACTCGTGTGTTCTAAACTTTGTTAAAAGTCGAAGCCTTCTTTGTTACATTAACAACCGTGAACAAGATTAAAAGCTGCGAAGACATCTAGGGGTCACGGGAGGGGAAGTCAATCCACTAGTCAATACAAAATCCCGCTTTACTGTCTACATATACAGAATCCTGGCAGCAGCAGTCTTTCCCGAGGTATCCTGATCCCCACTAGGCGTGCCGTGTGGTGAGCACTTCAAGTGGAATATGTCGTCCGTCGTAAGGGACGTTGAAATGTCTGATCCCTGGGTGCTTTTAGTTAAAACAGGCATATACTGACACCGATTTTCTCTCCACATCCCCTTATCCCCTGAACATTCTATCTTTTCCATTTCACCCAAATATCCATAGTATACCCATATCCGTGTAAATGATCTTAGCTCTCGGCAGCCTACCCTAACAAATAATTTCAATATCGAAGACCTCGAATGAAAGGAATGAAGAACTGCCTTCAAATCCTAGTCTCCTCATTTTCTGATCAACAATGTGCACCAGAACGTCGAAACTTCTTTTACATATAGACATAATCTCTCTGTATACGTACACATTTCTCTCAACATCGACGCCATTATTACATGGCCGTCGAGAATGATTCTCTGTAACCAATGGAAAAACTGGTTGTTTCGTGGCTGATGCTTCTGGAGTTCGTTCTCACACAATGTTCCCAAATGACTTTCTTTGATTTTCCGCCCGTTCCTTAACATATTTGTAAGCGTGCGAGACGAGCGGCTGTAAAGTCCTTACCACAGTATATTCATCCCAAATGGTAATAAATTCGCATTGGAGAGAGGACTTCACGAAATATTCAAACGGAATTTCCCATCGGATTTTCCTTCCGCAACCGACTCTTGCGGAGTTGGCCAGCCATGACAGATCACGCTCGCACTCGTCACAATCACCTCTCGCCCCTCCTTCTCTTCCCTCCATTCTTCCCTCTAATTCCTTTGTTCATTCGCTGATTGTGTACAGGCCGCGGATGCGGGAGAGCGGGCTGGAGGAGGAGAGGGGATTGCCGAATGGAATGCACCACGGGATGGTCCACGCAATTTGGTTCTCTTAATTCGATGGACGGGGCGTGTTGAGTGGTAGCAGGACCTGGGAGTGACCACTCCTCTTCCATTTCTCCTTTCCTTCCGTTCCCACTTCGCCGGCGCGGAGGGCGCGGAAGGGGAGGATGGGAAAGAGGACCACCGGGGGCACATCTACAATACTCCACAACCGAGCACATGTCTCTAGGTGTTCATGGAACCAGTCTTTGGTGGTGCCCATACTTCTCTAACACTTTCATTCGCACAGAAAAAAGAATTTGTACGGCAAGCGTGTGCGAGCTGAGACAAGAATCGCAGTTGTGCGGAGACAGCTCGAGAAAAGTCCACGAGCAAGGCGGTGTTTTACTTCTCATAGACGCCGCTACGAGTATAAGGCGACACCTCACTGATTATGATCCGTCAAGAAGTTCGCGAGTAGAAAGACCAGACTCATCCCTTTTTGTGAAGACCTTGTATGTTCCTCTAAATAATTCTCTTCTACGAATTCGGTCCGGAAAGGATCCAGCCATGCATCCTATCTAGAGCAATGACACCTTAGTCTCATCCGAAGTACTCCCCTTGGGGCTTCACATGCTTATCTCAGCCTCTCTTCCACTTTTCCAAACAATCGGCAAAGTCCTTTTTCGGAATGGCCATCAGCTCCTTCGTCACACCCTCTTTAATCTCATCAGCGTCAAGAATTTCGTACTTCAGTTGCAGGGGACTTCCTCCACGCCGAAAACGAAGGCACATGTTTTCTAAAAAAATGTCATAATTGGAAATAAGTCACGGGTCTACAGCTATGACCATAAAATAAAAAACCAGTCTTCCCAACATTCGGTTGACGAGATATAGGAGAATGCGACGAGGCAGCTGATTGACCATACCGAAAAAGGACTCCGCTGATTGTCTCATCGCAGGCTATTTTTCTCAAAATATTGCTTGGCTGGATAGTTTCCGGGACTGCTGACCGGAAGGCCCGGATTCCATTCGGACTCCGCTGATTGTCTCATCGCAGGCTATTTTTCTCAAAATATTGCTTGGCTGGATAGTTTCCGGGACTGCTGACCGGAAGGCCCGGATTCGATTCGGAAATAAATAAATATATATATATATATATATATATATATTATATATATATATATATATATATATATATATATATATATATATATATATATGTATATGTGTGTGTGTGTGGGTCGCGGTAGTCCAGGGGGTAGAGCGTTGGACTAATGACCAGAGGGTACCGGGATCGATTCCCGAGCAAGGCACTCTGGGCACCTGCAGCTCCACCCAAGCTATGTGATTCTTCGGGTACCAGATCTTCCTGGGAAACCATAACCGGCACAGGGAAAGGAACTGCCACCCCCCCCCCCCAAGATTGTTATGGTTGAGAATCTTGCGAGGGAAGGAGGAGTACTTCAATCTATATTTGACGGGGTCTATTTCTCTTATTCAATCCCGGTGGTCGAATTAACCAAAACAATTTGATTCTATTATAATTAGCTCGGCGTCGCAAGAAAACTCAAGCTACCTTTACCTTTCTTCAAGTGCGATGGTCTGTCTGCCTTCTTCGTGAATCAAGGGGCTCCCAGCCTAATTCCTCTTAAGTACTGGTGAATTCTAATTGCTTCTCGTAGCAATTTTTAGCACAACAAGCAAATATTCTCTGAGCCTTATTACGAGAGGGTTCACATGAGACAACGTGGACGCTGTCCGTTAACATGCAAGAGCGTGTTGGGGGAATACCGGTACCTGGTCAGTGTTAAATAATCTCCTCCATACTATTCTTTCTTGTTCTCTTCGTGACTCAATAGGCTCACATCCTAATTCCTACAGCATATCCGCCACGCTTGCTCGTTTCTTCTTGGATATGGGAGCGCGGGGAAAGGTGGAGGGGGGCAGCGCAATGGGAGGAAGATTGTTCCTTACAACACACGCAGGTCGATCCGAAGCAAGCCTTTTTTCAGGTAGGGGGCAGGTATTCAGGCCTTCCCAAGGAGTAGGGGGGGAGCGAGTGGGAGGGTTGGAGGGTTGGGTGGGCAGGGGTGGAATACCAGAGAAGGGGTTCCAGCCAGTGCATGGTACACGACGCACAACCCCCCCCCTCCTGATGAACGATAGTGTGCAAGGCGGGACTCGGGGAACGATGAGGAGGGCGCTCGCTGGTGGAGAATAACGCATTCGACGCTTCCGATGAAGGAGGACGTCGTTATCGCAAAGCAGAAGAATAAACCTGGGTATTTCGTCCACTACGGAACTGTTTTGGGGGAATAACCGAGAGAGAACGTGATGTTGTCGTCAAATTTCACCTCTCGCGGCCCTTGGCTAGAGGAACAAGAGCCCCACCCCCCCGTGCCCCACGCCCCCGCGGGGTATTATGTAGATGTAGGACAGATCGTATGTCTTCTATCGCTTAAGTGGTTGTTGATCGTTTTTACCCCATCCTTTTTTTAATGCATCCCAAAACTTAATTTGTGAGTAAAATTAAAATTTGCTTAAAATATTCGGGTTTTTTTCAGGGATTTTAGGTGGATGTTTTTTCCTTTTTACTAAATCTTTAAAAGCCCATCCTATCTCTCATCTCCAACTCTTTCCACATGATGCCTGCACCAAGAATATTATGGGTTATTTGTTCAGATGTAAAACAGATCAGACGCATTAAGGACGCAGACGATTTGGTATCCATGGGATAAGACGCCGGTGAAAGAGTAGGGAATGGTTTTGAGAACGCTACTCTGCAAAACTTAGATAATTTCAGTTTTTAAGACTAAGCTTTCAAAAAATCAGGCAAATTTCTTGGCCTCAATAACAACAATGCAATGCATAGAAATATTTAGTCAAACCCGAAATTACTGAAAATCAGCGAAATTTCTTAAATTTAGCAAGTTCTGAGGACTAAAATACCAAGGATATTTTCAGAAAAATACTCGCTGGGAATCAGCCAAATATTTTAACTTAGCTTAGCAAGAACTTAGCAAGCATTCAGGATTGACATGAAGAGAAAAAAATGCAATTTATTTTCAAATTCCCTTCATTTCAACAGTGAGACTCGAACTGAATTTCATGAAAATAATTTTCAGCCAATATTATTTGAAATTCAAGTTTTCAGGTAAGTTTTTCTTGCTTAAAATTTGAAGTTTTCTGGAGTTGTTTCAGAGTTGGCAGACATGTAGTTCAGGAAATCTAGCTGAATTACGATAACACTGGTATATATTATTTCTCAGCGTATATTTGTTTAAATAGCTGCTAGAAGAGAACATCCTATACAGGTATGCTGGAGGAATTAAGTTGGGACTCCTTAATTCTGGAAGAGAGCAGGCAAGACTTTTAGGAAGGTACAGAACACCAATTTTCTTTCGACACCGAGAGGGTTATTATGGCACCAAATTGGATTGGTATATTTGATCACCGGAATATAATAAGAGAGATGGACATCATCACACACTGAATTAGGTACTCGTTCTTCTTTCACAATACGATACATAATCAAAACAAAATCCAATCCAAACACTTGAATGGGTTTAGATTTTAAAAGACTAATTCTACGATTTAGACAAACACACTCATAATTTCATTAGTGTATAGACATTAATTTGTGCGTGTGTTGGCATATCTGAGCAAATTATATTTAAATCATCCATGAACCCATTGTTTTGGTTAAATGGCTTGTGCCCTAACACCCCCCGCCATACTCCCTCGCGCCGGCTTGTGTTGCATTGTGCAGACGTTGATTATGTTAATAGGCGAGGCCAAGTATAATAGCTGGTTACCTAACACACCCTACCACACCCTCTCGTGGTTGTTTGCAGAGTAAAATGTACACCTACATGGTGTCCCGAAAACCACCGCTAGGGTCTGTGGCAGGGGGTGGTCAGGTATGCAATATCAAAAATTAAGTTTAACTTTAAATATAGTTCAAATAAATCCGTGAAATAATTCCAATAATGTGTATAATGATAACTAGAGGTTACTTTTAGGATAACCAGCAACCGCACCGCATGTTTTATGCAACATCATAGGTTTAGTTACAGGCTTACGGTCGTGAAGACATGACTTGAAGCCTCAAGCTGGTTCTCTCCAACATTGAGAAACGTAACAGCTCGTTTCGAAAATCTATAAATATTTTTCTCGGTAAAGACGCCCGGGAGTTATTAGAGGAAAATCATCGACGGTATTTTTGAGACCTCTTGATGTCTCAATTTCAACATATAAACTTCGTGACAGCCAAACGTGATTACTCCCCCTCGAAGATTACACTATACGTATGACAGGTAAACTGAAATTGATGAATAGAAGGTAGAGGTGGTGAATTTGTATTAATAAATGGAAAGTAGAAGTGCTATTTCACACGAGTTAGAAAACCTTTTGAAATCTCTGCGGGATTTTTGGGATTCACTGAAAGAAGCATTCATTTAGAAATTAGATAATTCATTAAGAAATTAATCCCTTATTTTAATACGTCCATCTCTCGTCGGCACTTCAACCTATTGTTTATTCTCTTGATAAGAAAGGGTACTTTGATAAAAATTTTATGGCAAGGTCTAAGGATTATTACAATAAAAATTGAACGAGACCCCTCCCTATCGATGTGTATAGGTGAACATCAGCCTAAATCTAGCCTTAAAGAAAGAAAACTGTGTAAATTCTAGACTCAGTTCAAGCCATCATAAGGTTGTATGGCAAGGTTTTTTAGGGTTCCAGATATTTTCGCATAGACGCGCAACAATGCATACGAGTGCATATAAATACATTTTGCACGCATACATAAATGCACGAACACATAAAATCATACATGCGTACCTCTTATGTGTTGTTGACTAAATCGCGAGAGTTTGATTTTTAAATAAAAAATACCCAGGCGCTTGGTTAAGTTTTTCTTCTGACCGGTAAGAGCGCGAGTACTTGAATGTTACTTACGGTGCCTAAATACTCCAATTTAATCCCGGTGGTCTATTATCCATATAATTTGGGGAGAAAATAATTTTAAGACTAGGCGATTCAATGATAAATTCTCATTTTTATTCTGCCGCTAACATTGTCTGTACCAACGCAACAAAGTTGACATAATTTCTTCTTTAATATAGTATTTCCACATTGTAAAACCGGAGCCATATTCTTCCGATTTAACTTCGCTGACTGAAGGTTTAGGGTACCAATTCACTGGGCAGTTCAATTAAAACCCACACTCTTTATCAAAACACGCCGGATAAATTATATAGCCCTGAACTAACAGATTTATATAATTAAAATTTTTATTCATGGTGTAATGGTTAATGTTAAAACAAACGAAATTTTAATGCTAAACCTTCATTGATTGGAACAAACAACGTTTGCTATGCATTGACCTTAGTTTGACCTGTCTCCTTCTTTTAGGAACACTCGACACACTATTAAGTTACACAACATTAATCGCTGGCGACCCAACACCCTCGGGGTAGTATTGGGTAAAAGGGTCTGACGCCTTGATGTATTTCCACGAGGAAAATAAATCGGTGCCGAGGGGATAAAGGGTATTTTGCGGGATAAAGGAGATCTGAAGGCGCGTTAACTCAAAAGAGCCGTGCTCGGCTTTCGATCCCCAGACACCGTCGAAATGGCTTCCCCCACGGGATCGAGTCGACGCCCGCGACACGCGCCCGGCGTGACTAGGCACGCATGCACCTGTGCACCGTCGATGAATTTTTAATGTCTAAGGGGAGGATGGTAAGGGTACGGAGGGGAGGGTAAGGCAATTCATCACGAGCGGGAATGCCAAGCGAGCCTTATCGTTTAAATTCGAGCGTCGTTATCGTTCATATTGTAGAGCGGACCTCGTTCATTGGGGAGTGCGTAAATAATTAAAGAGAGAGAGAGAGAGAAAGAGACAATGACCTTCCGGTCATTTCCTTTCGTCCTCGCAGTTAAAAGCGATTATTTGGTGAGTGACCACTGTGAATGAGCGTGCCATCGGCGAGGTCATTTACCATTTGCGCAACTAGGGACGACGGGTGGGGTCTCCGTGCTATGTACACTCCTAAAAATAAAAAAATTGGAGTGGAGCTGAACCCTGTATCGGAATCAGCAAAGCTACTGTTGACGAAAGGCTTAGGTGGGTACACAATTTTAATTCGCAACCGGCTGAGAGCGGGTTAAAATGATGCCCTTTCGCGCGGCATCCACGTGATATCCTGCATGCCACTGCTATTGTTCATAAATTAAGTTTTTCTCCATTGTCTGTTACCATGAAAATGTAAAATAATTCGAAAAAATGGAGATGATGTTAAATACACTTGCATGTGCTACGGCACGTGAAGGTGAAATACTCGTCCACGCATACGAGATAAGTTTCTAGCAACAAGGACAATAAAATAAAGGTCGGATAAAAAAATGACAATTTTTAAAGGCTTCTTAGAATGATAAAGGGAAAATATTTTTTTATTCTAGAGGGGTCTTTTCCAATCATTCTGATCCCTTGATGGTTGTGGGAAAAAGGACATCTTAAATTTATCCGTTCTACACTCAATCTCTGCATTTTTATTTCTGTACATGATCTTTCCTACCGTAGTACGATGGGGCTAATACTAATACAGTGTCAACGTCCTCGCTGAAGAGAACTCGCCTCCAATTAATGCAAGAGATTCATTTTGTAATTTAACCTCTGCTCCGTGAGTGATTCCCAGCCTAGCTCCTCAAATAATTTTGATTCAGATACGCTACTCAGTTTGTCATAACAACGGTGGGGCCAGTTCCTTTCCCTGTATATATATATATATATATATATATATATATATATATATATATATATATATATATATATATATATATATATATATATATACACAGGCATATATATATATATATATGTATATATACTCATATATACAGAAACAGATATAAGGAAAAGGTATAGGAACACACATAAAGGACGAACACAATAGATTATTTATTCTATTATCATAGATTATTATTTCTATTGTGTTCGTCCTTTATGTGTGTTCCTATACCTTTTCCTTATATCTGTTTCTGTATATATGAGTATTTATTCGCCGTTTGGCGGGATTTCGTGTTTGTATGTATATACTATATATATATATACATATATATACACACAGGCATATATATATATATATATGTGTATATATAATATATATATACATATATATATACTATATATACATATCTATATATATACTCGTCGTCAACTACTAGAATGTATTCAAATCAATGATGCCAAAAAATGTCCTCTGAGCCTACTATATATATATATATATATATATATATATATATATATATATATATATATGTATATGTTTATATATTTATATCACAAGAAGGGAGCTTAGTTGCATAGAACCGTCCGAATGGCCAACCCCGATAATTTATGTAGCTTTTGAACTTCAAATGTTTCAGAATAATGCCGGGTTGAATTCCGCACATTCCCTCCACTGTCTCTCCCTAGGGCTCTCAGGTAATTACCACATTGCCCAGGGGGGACCCTTGATTTGACTCAGACCCGCGCTCCAAGCTCATCAGATATTTATAGGAGCACACGTTAATTCACACCTTTTTAAGAGGCACGATCCTGGTCTGTGAGATTCACCTGAAAGGTACCATAATTTCGCTTTCTGTACGTGACATAATGAGAAAAGAGAGTTTTGCGTCCCTAGAGACGACGGGCATGTGATACGTGGGAAAAGTTCCCATAGGGACTCCAAGTGTGCCCAAAAATATATTATGCCCCCAACAAATCGCTGTACATACCGTTATTTGTACACAGTCGCGATGATATAACGCCGCGTGGATAGACCGAATAAGAATAGATCAGGTGGATTCTATCAGGATAATAAATCCTGTTTTGAATGATGCTCAACATATTGGGTTGAATTTGGAGAATAAAGGCATAGAATTACAATGGCGATGGCGAAATGGCTATCCTTATACTTATTTATTTATCCAAAGATTGGAATCAAAAGAGGAGAGACAGAACCAAAAGTTATTTCTGTATAATTAGCTTTCAGTACTCCTAGGCATTGGAACGTACCATGTATTATTATGCGCATTTATATAAACGACGAGGGTCATAATACAAAGAAATTTCTCAATCCAGAGACAAAAAGCAGTATGGATATTTTAAAAGATGTAAAGAGGGCGTGTGCTGTGTGCCAAACAACGCACAAACGCACCAACTAAAAAAAATTCACTCTAAAAAAGTACTTGGTGAACTCTACCATCATCTGCCAATCCGACCTTAGGGTGGATTACTATATCGATATCGACGGCTAATATATATATATATATATATATATATATATATATATATATATATATGTATATATATATATATATATATATATATATACATATACACACACACATATATATATATACCTGTATATATACTGAAAACTATTGAGTTTCTTTTCTTTTTTGTGTTTCTGTGTTTTTGCCTTTATCCACTAGTGCTAACTTCATATACATAATTTTTTTTCGTATATCAATCCTAGGATTGGTTTACTGCAGCCCACATGTCTTTCCATTCTACTAGTGTATTTGAATGCAAGACAAGGCTACCTATTCTAAGGAGAATAATGTGGTGGTTTCCCGTTCCCTTCCACATCGCAGTCCTGCGGCCAATACATTATATGACAATATAAATTATATGTGTGTGTGCGTGTGTATATATATAAGTCGAAACGCCATTTATTAATGGTATCTACTTCTTGAGGTAAAACCGTCCAGATTTATTTGAATTCCCGCATTTCGGAATTGCATGTAATATTAAGAGGTTACCAGTCTCTTACAACCTACTGTTCGCATGCACGATGGTAAAAACCTAATCAAGGGACTTTTGCAAGTAAAGCTGGTCCCATAACACTCCCTCTTCGGTCACACGCCCTTGAGAAGACTAGCAGGGAACGTTGTGTGGATGAATGCTACGTTTCTCAGCTCTACCTCCATAAAAAATCTACTCGCGGTTCGCGAAAAGTAGATTGTTACAAGTAATGCATTAGTGCATAACCCGAATAGCACTTCAAGCTAACGATCGACTCCTGTGACAACAAACGTCATGGAATTCGTGTGCTTCTTGACTCCTGCAACCTCAGTGACCCATTTACCTTTGAAAGACGAATCCTCGTACTCATGGACGTGTTTCGTAGGGTTAGGAGGCGAGGTTTAATTGGCTGCATCAAACCACCGTCGAGTGCTGTCCAACCTGCCCGAGGCATTGTTCCAAACATTCCCCAATACTGTGTGTGGACCGTGTCATCTGCTCTCAAGTATCGTATTTCGGCCCATAAGATCTTTGATTTTCGCTGAAATCCCATGGTTAGGTTTTTATCATCGTACGTGCGTGTTAGGGAACCAGATTTACTCGCAAAATTATTGGCAGAATATATTTTAGGCAGTATAAAAAAATCAAGTACACACACATACATGCCTATTTATTTTATGCGATAATTGATGTGCTTGGCTAAATCAAATTAAATTTTAGAATTTATGCAAAATTGTTCGAGCTCTTGGGTTCAATTTTGTAATGACTGCGTATCGTACGAGAGGAGTATTTGGATCCGTCGCTTCTCGCTTATTTCCTCCCAATGGCCGAATCTACCAAAATAATTTCGCGCCATAATAAAAGTATAAGAGTATACCTTCGAGTCGCAAGAAAGCTCAGTTGCACTGTGAACTTCTAAAATTCTTCAGTCTTGCCGTTAGTTAAAAATAAATGCTCCCATTGCTCTCATAGATCACCGAGATTCAGCCACCAAGATAAAAGAAGAGAGATAAGTACCTTCACCGACAAATTCAAGTTTTTCCTTGATCGCAAACACACAATCATGACAATACGGAACCCAAGTGCCAGGATATATGAACTAATAGACTAAAATGTAACCATTTAGTCAATTATTGCATGATTTATGTAGGCAATTACATTTGTATTCGCACGAATGCTTGTGAAAATGAGCTAATAATAAATTCGAATGTATATATGAACCATCGTTTTGCACGTATGGCTGACATCCCCCTTATCGCCGTGGTGGCGGCTTACGGAGTATTACGTAGATGAATATTATATCCCTCCGATGAGCATTCCGACACTCCCCAAACTTTATACAACGGTGAGATTTTATCCGACGACAACTGGTAATTTTACCTCCAAGCGCCTTCGCTGGGGAGTTGGGAGTGAAATCTCACATCAGCTATAGAAAAATATTACTCTGTATCATAAGATATTAAATAATGATAAATAGGACTTTTAGACTTATAGCTGTAATCTTATGTAATGGACTCCTAAATTTTTTTGCATGCACAAACTTTATTCTGTTATTCTGCAGGGAGAAATGCGAGTAAAAACGAATCTTTGCCATAAAATTCAAGTGCAACACAATCTTTAGCAATAAATCTGTCAAGGAATGCAAAAGGATTAGTATACTGATAAATTTCGCTGATTTTTCACTGAAAATGATTTCAAAAGTTCATTTGCTATTTTTCTTCCCCAGTTATCAATTCAACAGTGGTTGGCGACGGTCCTCTATCCATCTTCATCCTCTCTAGTTCCGAGTACCTACTACATCCCTTATCTTCCGTTATCTGTTTCACATACTCGAATCTAGGTCATTCCAATGATTGCTACATTCTATAATCCCTTACAGCACTGTGCTCGTCAACCCCTCATGCCGCAGAAAATTACCAACCCATGCGTCCTCCCTTCTTGAAACTTATAGCAGTGTATTTCACTCATTGCTTTAATTCTGGAAAATATTTAAACAAATGCATTTTCCTTCAGTTGTTGGATTTGAAATTTTAATGAATAGGTCATGCGATTTTCGAGAAAGAGGGACACTGAATTCAGCGCTAAAACATGAGGCCAAAAACTAGAGCAGGAAGAGAATTTCATCAATCTTGGAAGTGTTTTGAGATGTCAAGATAGTCAAGATAGTAGGGACATAAGAGGAAGAATTACGTTGGGCAAACAAGCTTTCGCAAGGAGAGGGTTGATGGCAGGGGAGTTGAGCTAGGATGTTAAAAAAAGAGTCGTGAAAACTTCGAGGCACGGAGAGTGGTTTTGTATGGAATACTTGCGGAAAGGATCGCGGAAAAGTTGGTCGTTGGAGCAAGATGATAGGCGCACATTGGAAGCTTTTGAGATGAGGATGTTGAGAAAGATAAAAGGAAAAGGTAAAATGGATGGAAAGGAAAACAAATCTAGAAGTACTGGTCATGGTGGGTGAGGGTTGAGGATTAGAGGGTTGCTGAGAGAAAACCAAAGGAGGCAGGAAAGATGGATACAGCGGATTTTGATTGACGATGGGTTGTTGAAGACAGCGATACATAGGGAGACCGCTAAGCAAACGAGAAAGAGGAGGAGTAGGATAGGTACGTTGGATGGAAAAAAACATGAAATTGAGAAGTAGAAAATCCTTCGCAAAAACGTTCGTTTGGAGTACAATATTGTATGGATGCAAAATTTGGACATTGGGAAAGAGGGAAATGGCTCAGTTGGAAGCAATCAAAATGCGGATTTGTAGAGGAATAAGAAGAACAACATGGACGGACAAGAAAAGTTGCATAGAAGTTTTGAGAGAAATTAAAGAGGAAAGGAATTTCACAAAAGAGATGGAGAAAAGGAAAATTAAATTTCTTGGACATGTTCTCAGACATTACAACTTCCTGGCAAATATGATGGAGAGGAAAATAATATGAAAAAAGGAAGAGGAAGGCCAAGAAAGAAATTTATGGATGATATAAAAAGTACTAACAGAGTAGCAATATACCCAGAACTGAAAAGAACGGCAAAGGAGAGAGACCAATGACTGCAACGAAAAGGCTCCGCCTTTAGAAGATGATGATGTTGGATGGAATGAAGGAAGGAAGTACACAACGTTGAAAAAGAGTCTACAGTAGTGTGGGCTGTCAGATTTTGTCGAATTAGCAAACAAGGTATTAAATTCTTCTATCTTTTAAAAAATTCACTTGGTTCATGTTATTCCATTTTGTTACACCTGGAATTTTACCTTTGCGAAGAGTACCACGCCTAAACTTTCGATAGCTAAAGGCGAAAAAGAATTGACCCAACCTTTGGTTTGCAGCTTCGCCTTTTCTGCTCTATTCTACATTCATGGAGGATCATGAAATATCCTCCATCAATGCAAAGTAGAGTAAAAACTCATGTTGCTAGCTGCACTGAATGAGGGAGTAGTATTATCACAAACCCCTAAACATTATATCCTGCGGATGAAATGAAGTGAAACAACGGAATTGATCATAAATTCTTATTTAGTTGAACCAACAATGTTTATCTATCTCCCTGAGTAACAAAAAACTGCTCTATTCAATGCAAGTTCGTGGTTTAATTTTCTTCGCGGTCCACAAAGACGTGGAGACTGATTAAATTTGATAAAAACAGGAAGCTCGCCGCCAGCGTTGGCACCGCGGCCGTGTGCTCTGGAACCCTCTCGCTGCTGTTTGAACTAGCCATTGTCATAGATGCTAGTAAAACCCCTTGACTGAGTGCTGTTTTTCTTTCATGCTCAGGCATGGTATTTCTATCCACCAGAATAATACATTTCCCTTCATAAACTCAAGTTCAGTTTTTTTAATTCTCCACCTTGCCAAATTTCATGAGCGCCAACGTGAGGATTGATCTCTTCGAGACGGTGACTTTCATTGCAGGTGTTCAAAAAAAGCTTTTGAGGTTTAATAATTCGTTTACATCTACGTGTTAACCCGAAAGTTTCCGAAAATGTGTGTAAAAGGAGGTGCGTCTACATCAGGCGTGCAGAGTACACGTAGAGTTACGTCCGCATAGGATACGTGAAGGTTGGTGGCAATAGAATAATCCTTCATACGAATATTATTCTTATTTGGTAGTCAATTGTTCAAGGTAAGTTTTGGATGGGCACAGATTGAACATCGCGACAATTCTAAGCATCGCCTAATTAGACGCAACCTGATACTCCATACTAAAATAAACCCTAATTTAAATCCCGGATACTTTCTGCCTACATTCATTCCGTCCAAGGTGCCTTGTATTTTCCTCTACCAGCCTGGTTTTCTCCACTCTATATCACAGTCTTCAACATTTTTATCGCCTATTAAATCCTGCGCATAAACTTTTCCTCCTTCCTTTGGATTCTTCCCAGCAATCCTCTCTCCTCGCAAGCCATGCCTAGTACTTCTCCGCTTGTTTTCCCTGCCGACAATTTTACCTTTTCCATTTTTCTCCACATCCACATCTCAAAAACCTTCAATATTTCGACAGCTCAGAGTCAACTTAAAGGAGAAGAGTTGCTTACCGTTAGAAAAGACATCAGGCAAGCTAAAAAAACCCAACTTTCTCGGACTATGTAAAAACAATTATAAAACGATTTATTAATCAAAACCAGACAATATTGGCGGATCGTTTCTAAATTTGTTGTTTCTAAAGTTTGCAAATTGACCACTTACCGGAATATTTGGTGATTCTTACAAGAACTGACTGTAATTGTCCTTTTGCAAGCCATTCGCATAAAATAATGAGCGAAGTGGTGTGGGCGTTATGCTACGAGTAATGGGAGTTAGTCACATCCTCCTCCAGGATAACTAGTATGAACACATATCTTGGTCCTGTCAAAGGGCATCCGACTACGCCGCTGATCCTTGCGAAAACGTGCTGCTTAGTAGAATAAATCTGAGTCTTCGTGCATTGCCAAATATGCCTAGAGAGACAAAAGGGATTAAATAGGGATTCGGACATTTTATTCCCGCCTGTTGCATACCCGAGGGATACGGCCAGAGAGGTGCAGCAGAGTTTTCTGAAATAACAAAATACTAAAGCGCTTAGACTGATGTAAATCTAAGTACTGAGGGCTTTGTCAAGCCAAATTCAGTTACCCTCATCGAAGCATGCTTCTTCACGCTTGATATTTCCGGGCAAAGGTACGGATCAGGGATGCTGCGTGGCTACCTGCGCAAACCTCCGGTTCATATGTCAAATTCTGTATCTTGCACCATTCCAAGATTGAGGATTGCTCCCTTCGAGACTCAAAGACCTTTTCGTAGGGATTGGCCGAAGTGGAAATTAACGACAAGCGACTTTTTTTTGGGAAGAAAGTCTCTCGGTGAGTATATTCTACTGTTTCAGATTTCACTTTGTGGAAGTATTTATTATCAATACTAAAATGACTTTGCAATTTACCACAGATTTTTATTATAAGGTGCCACGCGTTTCACCGACTTGCGGCATCATTGGGTACCTGATGATGCCGTAAGTCCGTGAAAAACATTGTACTTTATAATAAAAACTTTGGAAAAGTACAAAGTCTTTTTAATATGGATCTCTCGGTGAGAGTAAGTGGGATCGAACACTGCCTTCACACATTACGAGCACACTCATTAAATTTTTGGCACTATAAAAAAGTTACGAAAAAAAATCCCCTCTGAATTCATTTTTAGCAAAATATAACGTCAATGGGATTTTATTTTTGAAAATCAATAACATCCTAAATCTACTTTCAGCAGTTGAGTAGTATTCTTGGATTACTTAAAATGAAATAAATGCTGGGAAGGATACGTCTATTTCCGAAAAATAAGTTGGATATTGGCTGAAAGATGGTTCATATAATGTATTTAGTAATGCACAGTTGCCATGCCAACCCATTTCAATCCAATTCAGATCTCGATCCTCTGATTAAATCATTCCGGATAAGACGGTAATTTCGGGGAAGCAAAAGTTAGTCACTAGTGAAAGCGATTAAATAAATCGAGCGATTGCAGCATTCTCACCTGATTGATTGGAGTTTGCCTTAAGAATCTCGACCGATTGGGAGAAGTTATATTACCACTTTCTTATGACCAGTGCTCATCCTCGTATTAAATGCATTTCTTATAGCCATAATTGAATAATATTCCTTGAGTGAAAAACAATCAAACAGTTATAATAGTTATTAAATAGCCCGCCATTTGTTCTGTTTTGACGAACGATGGTTGCTATATTTCCATCTATCACGCACGAACCCTTCACCTATATGCTTTTATTTTCCGATTTCATACTTACGCACACTCTTCCAGACCTCTAAATGAATGTGGCGCACATTGGCATTTTGTCAATCCCTTTACATCCACCGTAGAACCTCTCTCAAACGAAACCAAACGCAATAAAAATGAGATTAAAATAAAATACTATCAGTTAACTTCCAAAGTCGAGTCATAAACAAAAGCATTGCTACGTATTTCGACAATAAGACGATATAATTGTCTTTTCAATGTTTTGACTATACGTGTACGTTCCTTTTTTAGGATAGCCTATGGCATTTATAAAAAAAATCCTGGCTGAAGATACGCCCAAGTGAATCAGTCGTGTCGGAACACATTTGGTTTTGGGAAGAAGTGGTAACCAACACTCGAAAAGTTTCACATCGGATTTCAGAAGCTTTCCGTATTTCTCTCTGTAAGAAAGAAACAAAAGTTTTGGTCCTGAGCCAACTTCCTCGAGGCAATTTTATTTGTCGGTAGAAGATGAGAATAGGCACTTGTCGATGAAAAAAGATTATCGGATACGAAAGTTTTCGCCAATGAAAAATGAGCAGCGTATCATTGAATCTCAACAAAACTCAGCAACACGATGGAAAACGTCTGATTCTCAGTTAAAAAGTAGAAAACATACTTTTGGCATTAATTTTATTTTGAGATACTATCAGTATCTACCAGTTATTGCGACAAAGAGAGCAGCATAAATGGGTGCCGATTCTGATCAAATTGGTCGGGTGCAGGGCAATGAAGAACTTTTTTGCCGTCTAACGCAAAAGTTTCTATTTCTGCCACAGAAGTAGCTGAGAATGTATGATATTAGCGTTTAAAAATGATGCTAGGAAAGTTAATACAATTGATAATACACTACCATTTCTACTAAGTACTTAATCATTATAGTATACCACACAATAACATATTTTCCAAACTTAAATTTTTAAAGCATGTTTCCCAAAACAATATATGACTAACTACCTCAAAAAATTAAGATTCATTTTTGTCCTAAATTGTCATTTTAATTGACCATGAATACAAAACAAATAACGCTTAACGGCGAGTCTCGCAAATGTAACGACAGCTGAAACTTCTCACAAGTTTGCGAATAATGTTATAAGGAGGCAAAATATCACCATCTATTATTTTTTATAATTGACAATAGGATATTGTGCAGAGGCATGATTAAAGAGATACTACCTTTGCAAAATTTCTCATTAAAGTTTCAACTACAGGAAGCGTTTCAACTACCTAGGCGTTACCCTTACTCGCGATCCCTCCTCGGTGAAAAACATACGGAAAATAAGTGGAAAACCTAACTAAAAATTAGGATTTATTAGAAGAGTACTAGGTAAATTTGATTAAACGTTCAAAAAGAAATGTTATATGTCGTTGGTTAAGCCTCATTTAGAATATGCTGCAAGTATATGGGATCCTCACGAAGTTGGATTAATTGCCAAATTGGATCGGGTGTAGCGTCGAGGAGCTAGATTTGTAAAACGTTTTTATGATAAACTTAGAAGCGTATCCAAAATATTATAGCAGATAGGCTGGGAATCACTCACGGAGCGAGAGGTAAATTAGAGATCGAAGCTCTTGCATTAATTGGAAGGGCGTCTCTTTGACGGTGATGCTGAAAATGTATACCCCCAACGTACTAAGGAAGGAGAGATCATGTCAATAAAATTAGATAGATTAAGTGTATAACAAATAGATTTAAGATTTAATTTTTTCCACGAAAGATAAGGGATCATGGATACAATTTCCGACCGCGATAGTGTCATGATCGGGTAAAAATTAGTCTGGTGTGTATTCACCCCCTGCCACAAACCCTAGCGGTGACTTGCAGGTAAAATAAATATGCCGTTTAAAATCCGAGTTCGCTTCATGTAAATACAAGACTCGGATGATAGGCGGTATGATCGGAAATCATTCGATAGAAAAGAAATATAACGCGATATGATATTAGACGAAGTGTATTTGTCGTCCCTACTAAAAAGAAAGACTCGTGCTTTTCCAGAGATTTTATTATAAAGTACGAGTACGAGTGCAAGGAAAAGTACAAGTCTTTCTTTTTAGTATGGATATTAAATACTTCCACGAAGTGAAGCCTGAAACAATAGAATATATTGTATTTGTCGTGTTTATGCATTTATTATAATAACAATGAGATAAACATGCGTCAAGCTATTCTAATACGCGAAGGAGTGTAAGAATAGTTGAACTTACGTTAAGAGATCAACTTAAGAACACGTACGTATAAGGCCACTGATATAGGTTTGGAACGGAGTCGTAGCTCTGAAGAAAATATACCATTTATGTACCCAACCCAACTTCCTACCTCTGTGTGGCCGGTTTTAGGTGTCTATTACTAATGGATTCCTGCAGCAGATATATTACCTACTAAAGGAATCTAATATGACTTGCCCGTTTGTGGAATTACTTGAAATCTGTAGATCAGTGGATGACCACATTCGCGAAAAATATTCAAAAGTTTATCTTTATACGCAAATGACAAAAAAAATAGTTTCGCATGTCCCATAAAGTGTCAAGAATGCATACAAACATCTAGCCGCAAAATGCTGTTCTAAATTTAGGAAGACTTTAGGTGATATGCTCGAGACAATCATAAAAAAGGCGAAAACTTCATTGGATAGGTAAGGCTATATGAATTTATGATTCCCTTGTGCGGCTCTTTTAACAGAAACCTAAAATGCATGCGGGTGAAATAATACGATACCTTAATGAGATACTTTAATTCAAACACTTTGACAGAGCAAGGTTATATATTAATACAGCATTCTACACTTGACTTTTTCAGTAATCATTTACGCTTTTTCTGCCTTGGCGAATCAAGTTACACCATGAATTTACTTTCATATCACCCGCGCATACCTAACAGTGTCGAAGCAGGAATGCGTTCCATATTTACTCCAATTTAAATTGGTAAATCAATGGAATGTATTTTTCTAATGACTAGTGCAACTTCATGATGAGAAATTAAACTATAATATGAGTTAATACTCGAGGACAAATATTAAAATATTCCGTGCACACGATGATCTCGTATCACTGCTGACAAGGGGCCAACTTAGCACTCGCAGTGCATGGGTTGACATAGAAAAGATTGCCAAGGCGGAAAAAAACTATAATGACAGATGGTGAATGTTTTACGGAAACTGAATGAGAATACTCACATTTCTTTCCGGGCAAGGCTAAGACAGAAGGGACCAGGTAGCCGTAGGTTGATAGAAGGGAAAGAACGAGTGATATGGACGCAGCCGACACCCAACCCTCGGCCATGTTCACTGTCCCCCTAACACCACCGTCATCTACGGAGGCAAAAAGGAAACGTGCAAAATCGATACGAACGAGAATGAACAAAAGTAAGTCGGAATCGGCGCCCTCACGAGCGAGATTCATCGCTTTTATGAAAGGATAAAGTATTCTATTGCGATGATCAAGAAATATTCCGTGTAAACTGCTCGTCCTTAATTATAGTGCGCTCCGAAAGTTTGTAAGGAATGGTGAGGATGAAGTCGCCACGAGGGCACCTTGACTTAATATGCCGCTTTATTCGGTTTAGACTCTTATTTTTAAATTTGATTATCAAATTTAAATCCGAGAGCACGAATGTTAACTACCGCTATTTTAAAAAATATTTCGTATTTCGGGTGCTATTACTCACATTAGAAGTGAGGTAATGATTGATATCAGTAAAAAATACCATTCTCAATCAAATAAATTCCCTTAGCTGTATTCATCGATTTAACTTTTGAAAATAGTGCCTTCTTAAATGCTAACAGAGGATTTTTTTCAAAATGAAAATGACAGAATTTTTACCAATGTTGTGTTTTTCAAATAACTAGACATCTAATTCAGGAAACATTTTACTTCGAACGGTTAAGAAAAAATTATTAAAGGTGCATCTGCATAAACTAAATTAAATGAATCTCAATTAGCCCAAATTCTATGAAGACAGACACAAATGAATCTGATACTAAAATTATCTAATGCGTTTTTATAAGGAATAAAAAAGGCTTTTAAAAGTTTTCATAATTAAAATGAAGGACAATTTCCAACGGTGGTTTCATTTTTTTAAACTTGGTAGTGACTGGTTCACTATCATCTTCAGCTTAATAATATATTCAACTTTTCCTTCCTTTAAGATGTATGCATGTACTAAATCCAAATTGTAAATGACACGGCTAAATCCTATTTTTGGCACATTGGCATATCTAGCATATATAAACTATAAACACAGTAATCAACCCGAAGGTCTGTTATGGTAGTTCACCCAGCACTAACCCCGACGGCGTTTGAAATTCACACATCAGGGTAGGGGGGCCAGTTCCTTTCCCAGAGCCGGTTATGGTTTCCCAGGAAGTTCTGGAACCCGGAAAACCACATAGCTTGGGTGGAGCTGCAGGTGCCCAGAGTGCCTTGCCCGGGAATGGAACTCGGGCCCTCCGGTCAGTATTCCAACGCTCCACCCACTGGACTACCGCAACCCACTTTATGAAATTTCCAATTCACATAGCTTGGGTGGAGCTGCAGGTGCCCAGACTGCCTTGCCCGGGCATCGAACCCCAGCGCCTCTGGTCAGCAGTCCAACGCTCTACACCCTGGACTACCGCGACCCACACACACACATATATATATATATATATATATATATATATATATATATATGTATATAATCGTGGTTCGCAGTAATCAAGGGATAGAGCCTTAAACTACTGATCGCATGGATCCGGGTACGACTCCCTGGGCATACTCAGGTACACCTACGGTGTTTTTTATTATTTGAAGACAAGATCTTCCTGAGAAAGCATAAGCGGCACATTGAAAGGAACTGGCCCCCCTACTTGATTCGTATTGGGCGAACTCTACCATCCCCAACGAAACCGACCTTCAGCTTGACTGCTGTGATTGTTTATCCATAGACAATTATATAAGAACATTTAAACGGAGCAAAAAACAAAGAAAGGAAACAACATACATGTATGCGATGGTCCTTTCTTTGGGTTTCTGTATTAAATGTTTTTATACGTATATTTGGTTCGTATCCTAGTAGTGTACTATCGAAGATATATAGTTTATATAAAAGAACTTAATTCAATAGCGGCCGAATATTTTCCAACTGAACGAAGAATTTTTCTTTTCCCTTCACCGAGTGATCGGCAATTAGTAACGAGCACCTAACCAAGAATATGTATGATCAGATTTAATAATCACTTTGGTGAGGCTATTGTTGAACAACGAACTAATTTCCACAGAACATTAAAATAAGGAGTTACTTGAATCATACTGTTAGGATCACAATCATAAAAAACCAAGTCCAATATGACAAATACCTCTAAGACTACATCTTTTTGGATTTGAAAAAACTACATCATCATAATTTTACCTTAATCCATCAACTTATTTCAACCTTCGGATTGGTTTTTTTGGCAACTTGTGGGACGTCAACCAAGATTATAACGGCAGTTAAAGTCTGTCTCAAGAAAAATTTGGTCAACCCTCTTGGTCTTTTGAGAGAGTCCTAGTTCCTGTGAGATACATATTTAGTGTCACACAAAAGATAGAATGAAACCACTAATTGATTGGAGTAGTTTTTAATTTCTGTAGAATGTTTCATGAATTGAGCATTACCATTCGCATTGATTTTTTGCCTATTAAAATGCAACTTAAATTTATTTTTGCTTTTGAACACCTAATAATAATTGACAAGGCGCAAATGATATTGAATCAATATTTTCTGTTGAATACCAAAATTGGTTAACAATTAAAGGTTATATCTTTCACTTTAGAAGATGAATATCATTATGCATAAGTATACACACAAGTTCAAACAGATGAAAAATTTCAGCCACCAAAATGAATCATCAAGCAAAGACATGTCTTCCTTCATAATCTATTTGTATTTGTTATCATGTGGTTTTCCACAAAGATATCAATCAACTTCTCTTCCATTTCAATAAGACTGTCTAATCCACTTTCTCACATCACCATACCCTCCACTACCTACAATTTTTGCTTAGCACCAAAAGCCCTATTATGGCCTTTACTTTCTCCTCGGGTATTTCATTCCCCACCTACTGATTGGCTTTCAACCTTTGAAAATCACAGTTAATACAGTCACAGTATAATGTTCATATCTTAATTGTATCTTTCTTGTACTTTCAGGAATCATTTAGATATTTCCAATGTTTTTCTGTATTCGTATACCTCTTTCTTCAAGTCTTTTCTCCTTCGATCCAAAACTATTAGTAATCTACTGGTTAGGGTAGGCTTTAGATGGACACAAACTACCATATGGTAGTGAAAATTCATTTATTTTTTTACAAGAAAAACATGACATCAAAATGACAGTAAACCCACCTTCAATTCTGAACTTCCTTCCTCAATTCATTCCATCCAACATACTCATCCTGTTCCTACCCTTCCTTGTTTGCCCAACATTCTCCCCTGTATTACAGTCTTCAACATCCAATTGGCAATCATAATGCCACAGAGTATACCTATCTTTCCTGACTCTCTGATTTTACTCTAATGTTTTTACTGCAGTCCACTTCAACTTCTCCAACTCGTATATCAAAAGCCTTCAATTTTATTTTATCATAGTCTCAATGACCATGTTTCCATACCATATAAAGCCACAATACATAGCAAAGTTTTATTTTTTAAGAGCCACTTCTTAAGATACTCAACGTCCCCGTCATCAATCACCTCCTCCTTGTGGAAGCTTGAAGCTTATCTTATGTTTCCAAGGGATAAGCTTAGCTCTTATCCCTTACATCTACTCATAATTTCTTCACTTATTCATTAATTTAGCCAATTCATTCAATCGTGAGCCTTGTTCAAAACTGCAAAACAGACAAATACACGTGGTTGCATTCTATGTTTATCTCTATTAGTCTTTAGTCACTAACAAGATCTTCTGGCTAAATTCCTCCCTCTTGAATACTACAAATTAGTCCAAAAACTCTTCCTGCCACCCTTTCCCTAATCTTGAAAGTAGTTCAGTGACTACTACTACCTACAGCCTAATTCAATTTCAATTCCCATTCTATCTAGCCATCTTTGCCCTTTTCCTATTTACAGTTCCTGTCATTTTATTTGTGGCCCTGGATACTCATTTCTTTTTATTTTTCCTCATTAGTACCTAGCTCCCCATCCTCACTCAAGCTTTTAATTTTTCTGAAGTCTGCCTGATTAACCTGTGTCCAGCAGAATTCAATTGCTTTATCCCAGCGGTTATTCCTCGTACCAACACCATATTCCCTCACCTTATCACCATCTCTTCCTTCGCATTCAAGTCCCCCATCACAATCAAATGTTTCCCTGCAGACACACAGGCGATTATGTCCTTTGACTGATCATACACCCTAAAGACGACTTCATTGTTTGGTGGAATGAATACCTCCTCAAGACTGACTAAGTTCTTTGGTTCTGTTTTAACTATTAAATTTGTATCCTCGGCTTACAAAGCCTCTTCCAACCTTTTTCTTCAGTATTATAGCCACCCCTCATGACTCTTCTCCTCCGCTGCTTAAGTACTTCCTAATTATCACTCCCCGCTATCCTTTCATGCCACCTCACATAGAGCATATATATGTATATATATATTTCCTCTCTTCATCTCTCGCTTTATATCCACTTATTTCCATACCCTCATAATTTTCCTTATATTCCAAGCTCCTATGCTAACTATGCCATCCATTTCTTTGTCTTCTGTAGGTTTTGCTTGGCCAGGTTTTTATGAGATGACAACTGCGGAGGCCTTGCCCGTCTCACTGCCAGGCACAAAACAGGGCCCATTGGGCCAGGTCCTTATTTGCAGGGATTCGTTATCATTATGGTGTCCATTCCTATATTCTTGGGAAAAAATGGAGCTGGTTTCCCATTGTCTTCCTCTATATTGCTTTTAACAAGACACCATCACTCGATGCCCACATCACTGGGGTCAGATGCCTTGGCAGCCACATCACTGAAGAACAGATGTTTCAAAAACTACATTTTGCCAGGCTCCTGCTCTTAGACTCATCCAGCAGGGATGATCCTCCCAGGAGGACATATCATTGCTCCTGCCAGCACAGCTGTAGGGGTCATCAGAATGTACAAGACCTTCCACCATGTCAAGGTTTTAATCCAAGAGGAGAGTTACTTTGGATGTCACTTCGTTATTCCCAGCTTCTATTTCACCTTTCCATCAAGCTTCACCCATGCCTCAAATGATCATTTGACTTTCTTCAGATACTGTTCACCCACAGCATGGACATTTTACCCAGGAAAATTTCTTTAAATCAACTGCACTGCACATCTGAGAGAGATTATTTCCAATGGTAATAGGAAAATCTTGGGGATCTTTAATGTAAAATAGTCCTCTTGCCTTCAGCATCTAAATGCAATTGACCATATATCATAACATTACACAATTGCTACCCCTCTTTACTGCTGTAGATGAATTCAAGACTTTTTCCAGCATTGAATTTAAAGACCACTATGGCGTTTTATTAATAATATAGTAATGCGGAAGGGGTTACTTCTCACATTTACCACAAAAAATGTAGGGCTACAAATAGAAATAAAATTTTTTGATGAGCATGAAATGACACAAAGTGGACATTAGAAAAAATATAAATATATTCATTTATTCATGAAAATTTTTGATGACAGACCAACTTGCAATGTCGAAAAACATTAACCTATGAAACAACTATAAGAAAATGATGGAGTTCCCTAGATAGTGCCCTAGACACTTTTTTTTATGACTGAATATGCAAGTGTTGAAAATATCATCAAATATACTAATATTCACTTGGTAATGCACATGTTGACACAGAAATTTCAATATTTTTACATGAGCTGCCGTGAATTGCTGAACTATCAACTAAACCAATCAGCAAATAATTAAGTCCTAGATCTTTAATTGCACTGGTGAAAATTCACACTTTCATGCATAACGAGCTTTACAAAATTCCATCCTAAAGCGCTATTGTTAAATCACACAATGGAATTTTTCATTGACACCACATTCATACAAAAATACCACTCAGTTTTGATCAGCAAATTCCTCAAACAAAAATGAACGAGAGAACGCTGCTGATACTCATCAATATAGTTAAAATACAAAAAGATCTTTAAAAAATAATTTCAAAATGAAATCTTTTCATTTTCCAAGTGCTGTTTTAGAAGATGGAATTTCCTGCACTGACTGAGAAAAGGAAAAAGTGGCTTCATATAAATGATTTTTAAAGCTTCTTACCTATCCTATGACAGCCTGAAAGTAATACCCACAATGTAACCTTATGTAAAATAAGAGTTCCATTACACAAGGTGTACCGAGAAATCATCATGTGATACAAGCATTTGAACAGGTGCAAATATGTCCCAAAATCATTTAAGTATCTAGAATTCCTCCACTCTTGAACAAAAAAAAAAATCTCCCCACATTTCACCACTGACAAACAGAACCAAAAGTTCATGCCAATAAATGAAATTAGAACTCAGAACTTGTACTCTGCATTACAGCAACTAACTGAAAGATCAAGGGAAATATCAACTTCTACGCAGGACGCACTCTCCAAATATTCACTTCTTTCATATTGTTCGAAGGGTTGCACTTCTTCCAACAGTTTTTATTCTTGACTCATTCTTATCATTCATTCAAACATTTACACACACACTGGAGACCAATAAAAATAATCACGTAGCGGAAAATGCAACAGTTGACAAACAACTGCCCTAACACTGCACTCATCAGCTCAAAAAAACCATAATATACAAAATCACTCTTCCCAGTTTTCTTCACAGTCTTCTCGATTGGATAATACGAGGTATGATGCCACTCAAGTTAAATCACAGGATTCTCACCGGATAATACCTTAGGGTTGTGAGCTCAAACGAAGAACTATGTAGAATATGCATGAAACACAAGGGGCTACTGGTGGGCCCACTAAATGTCATGGACATTTTCAAGTGGCACATATTTTTATCAGTTCAAGTCTCTGGCAAATTCCATGAACTGCAGAGTTGGCCGTTTCTAATTACTGCCCAGGGTTGGCCTTCTTACATTATGCCAGACTTAACATAATGTCAGCCCTGCAAAAAATAAAAATTCAGGAGGATCAAAACATAGCAATAGACACAACTCTTGAGAACTAATGAGAGAAAATGCAATCTCTGAAACTACTTTTACAAGAATACCACAAATGCAGATCATATTTTTCAAATGCAGATCACACTTCATTAGTTAGCCAGGCATATATCTGTTTCACCACTCTGATAAAACTTAACTTCTCTTAATCACACATAGTCCGCAGCTTAAAACTTGTCTGAAGCCGCATATCACCAATTGCCTTACTATTAATTGAAAGTTATGCTTCCATCAGTTATTGAGTGCTAAGAGCAAACTTTTTCTCAAACCAGCATTTATCTATTACATGGAGTGAAATGAGGTTAGCCTGATATACAGGGAGATTAAAAATTAAAAATACTGTGACCAATGAAGATAAGGCACTAAACCTTGCATCAAGGTAAACTTTTACAGCAGTCAATATCTTGATTGATAACACAATAAGTTGCCATAAAAGGCAAACCAGAAGTCAAAGGAACTTCTGATGGATTTAGGAAAATTTACATTATTAAAAATGTATGCCAAAGGAAAGCTAACTTTTGAAATGCAATGAGCATGTCATACTATGCATAAATAAGAGCTCATATTGGTAACTACACACATACATGGAATAGTGTAACAAAATGATCTTTCAACTCATCTGTGTTAAGTAGGTTACAATTATACATAGAGTAGGCTCGGATCAAATCCCTAAGAACGTTTTTTAAAAGAACAACAATATTAAGTTCATCAGGATGTCAAGTACCCATATTAAATCATAAATTTACTAACTGGTGACTAGATGTGAAGAATACAGTTCATCTTCATTTATGCTATTTCCATTCAGACATTGGTTATTTTACAAAATCACAGGCAATTTGTAATGCACTACCTATTCTTTTATTATGTCATGTGACCTAGCAATGGATGGTGTGGAATACCTATCTAATAAATGACACACACATATCAGTATTAAGTATTCCAAGTTTGATAAGATTCACACAAGTGAAATGGGACCAACATTTTACAGCGGCTTAAAATTGTAATCATTATCATAATATGTCTGAACAAATCCTACCAAGATAAAACTAAGTAAAATTCATGTTCTCCCTTGCCTTCAGTCACCAAATGCATAAATTTCATAATCTATGATGTTTTGGGATTGAAGAGTTACCAATAAATATTTCTATTAAACGCCAAAATTTCAGAGTGTAAAAATCATTCACCTTGGCCGGGGTCCCGGTCGAGGCAAACAATTTTTACTCTCTGAAATTGTTGCAATGTAAGGCATATATAACCGATCACTCCATTTAAAGATACTGTTGCAGAATTTCCCGGTTTCTTGGAATTTCTATTGAAGCACAAACTGAATACCTAACGTTCAGTAAACTCTTGATTATTCATGTGCTGATTGTTTTCTAAAACAAAAATTTGAAGTACCTTGGCTCTCTAATTTAAAAAAAAATGTTGACCATAAAATTTGAAGTTGTCAATAATATATCATGCTTTGATTTTAACATTTTTGTAAAAGCTGTACTTTCCCACACTCGTTTTCCCTCGTATTCATTGGCCCTCAGAATTCCATACTCTCCATTAAAGTGAGCAAATATATAGTTTTATTATGCAACGAATGAGTCATTTACTATCAACAATATATAATTTTACTCGGTATCATACAGCAAATATGAATCCATATCAGCAATCCTTTGCCAACATTCTTTTACCAAGTATTTTTTCCCCTGGCTACGCGATTGGTTAAGCTATCTGACAATATGTTTTGCTATTCAATTGATGACATTTTTTGCATTCTTATAAAACTATAATACCATCCTCATTTAAAAGGCTGAAAAACTGAAAAAAATGTACTTTTCATTGCTAAAAAACTTGGAATTCACATGGAATGAAAAAAAAGGAGTTCATTTGTTTCCTAACCTCGGTCACTTGTTCTGTTTTCAAATTATTTTGATTCCTACGAATTGAATCCATTTATATCACGACCAAATGTCCAATGCACTGAGGTTATCTGTATTTTTTGACCATCCATACATTAGCATGGATAATCCAGAGTTTACTGAGCACAAATTTTCAATCATAAAACTCATTTTTAGCAGAATACATTCATTAAAATGCTTCACATTTAATAATCATGAACAAAAAATCGCTGAAGAAGCAAAACTGACATCTTTTTATCAACCACTCTTTGGGGACCTGGACACATTTATTCCTATTATGCATGGTACCTATTGAAGGGCCAACATGGTGAAAAATTCTCATGACATTTCAGCATTTAAAGAAGTAAAAAAAATATTATTTGCATTCTCGTACTTAATATGAACCTGCCACTCTGGGAACACAACTGTATTACAACTAAACTAAGAGAAACACTACCATAACCATTGAAATGAGGTAAGATTAATGAACACTGAACATAAAGCCTCCAAGAATATATTCTAATAAAGCATGCATAATTTACTACGTTCTCATCCATAGTACACATTTTATTTAAAAAATTTTCTTCAGACACTCCACAAAAACTGAGTCAACCTTCACTGTTTCTTCTATGCCGCCTCTATTCCTCTGTCTTTCAGTTAAGTTTTGCTTAAGATTTAAAACTGTATCCAATTTTCTAATTTCAAGGGAATTAGCAAATGCACTTACATATTTGTACAAACAAAACATGAATGAAAATGCCTTGCTTATTACACACATAATAACTTGATATATTTCATGGAAAAAACCTATTTTAAGCTCCAGGCACTCGTCACTCAGGTTCATAAACATTTATGGAATTATAAAAAAGAAGGTAAATAATGAATTTTAAACCACAATGTACTTGCCACAGAAAGTGCTTCGAAGTACACTAAAATATATAAGGAAATAACAATACAAAACTAGGATAAACATCAAGATTTCTTGATTAATGTTAACCTATAATTTTAACAAACGAAAGTTGTAGAAGTATTGTCCATCGGTATATTAAAGGCATACATTATATATTGAATCTGATAACAGCGCAACTTACATTCAGATTGTCATTGGGCTACCATAGGTACAGTATTTTATACAACATACAAAACATTACGGTTAATTCTGATCAATCCAGTGTGTGAACCATTAACTAAGCCTAATGACATATTTCACCAATCTCAAATAAACATAACTACAAATTCATTTAAATACTAAATACACTAAAAAGTGTACTAATATCTATGCATAAAAACGACCTATTCTACCATGGTCACTGCTCAAAATACGATACAAATTATAAAAATTGCATGTGTGTGTGTGTTAATATATTATAACAAAAAAACTTACTCCGCACACTAATTTTGACAAAGAAATTGGTTAAAAAGTTTTTCTTCATGGCAATTTTAAATAACGATTTTGATATTGAAAAAAAATGAATACATGTAAAAATATTATTGGTAATCTATTAACTATGGTAGGTTTTGGGTGGACATAATCTGCATAATGGTAATGAGATAATTCCCTTGTCACTGCTAAGAATTATTAATCCGACATCGGACACTACATGAAGCCACTCTTCAATTCTGAACACTTTCTTCCTCCCTTCATGCCCTTTAACATTCTTCAGAAGCCTCCAATCACGTCTCTATCCTCCTGCTTCAGTGACCATGTCTACGCTCCATTTCTAAGTTTTAACAAGTCAAAATCCTTACTCAACATCCATGTCATCAATTTCCTCCTCTAATTCAAAGCTTCTTTGCCTTACACAAAACTTTTAATGCCCCTACTCCTTTAAGAGTTTGGTCCAAAAACTTTGAGATGGTCAACCTGATCCACCTGCTCTAGTTTATGACCTACCATGTCCCAATACACAGGGTACTATGCTTAAATTCGGACAAGCACGTTTCCTTGCCGGGTTAACGAAACCTTTGCCTGACTTCTCCAAAGCATTATACTTAGCCACATTATCATAAACAGTTGATCTAGGGCACCAGAAGAATTGAACTATTTTGAAATATAACACCCAGCACAAATATTTTTGATAGGGGCTCTTTGATTGTACTATGCACACGTACATAACATGTCAGCTATTTTGAAGTTATGACTGTTTACTAGATGCATATAGCTTTCAAGAACACCAATCGCAACCGCCAGTGGAACTATGATATAGCGGGAAATTCAAATTGAAATTTATCCGGATTGAAGCGCTGCATCCTGTAAATGGTTTGTGTAAAAAGTATCAGAAAAATTGATTTCAGATACTGCTAAAATATCTCAAAATTCTTCAAGTATATCCCTTGAGCATCAACACACTTTTTCCGGGGGGTTTCCATGACTTGAAGGTATACTCGTAGGCAGATTCCAGAGGGTCCTTAAGGATATGCATTCAAGCTTAGCGTCCTTAGAGGAAGGATTTCACTTTAGGGAATAGGAAAGTCTGCTAGTGCCGATTTGGGACTGTAATAGGGTTGTGGAATTGTCATGATGCTGCAGAGAAGGTCTTCAGAAGCAGACACTAGACTCTGCTCTTGGTCGTCCGTCCATGCCACCTGGACAAGTTTAGCACAGATCTTTCACATCACCAAAATTTCAGTGATAATGGTGTGCACTGTCATCTTATCAATGCCAATCCCAACTGCAATCAAGTGCACATTTAACTGATGGTCTGAATCCAGCACTTAATGCACACCTCAGGAAAATATTGTTAACGATACTTTTCATAAAAACCGTGTATAAAGGTTACCTCTTTCTGAAAAACCAAATAACCTTTGTTTTGCTTCCATTTATTCTCATCTCATACCTATCGCACCGACTGTCCAGTGTTCTCACGTAAGCTTCCAACCCCTTGGCTGACTGACAAAGCAAAGCTTGATCATTTGCAAACCTAACTCATTTTAAGAATTCCCCACTAACTTTCATTTCTATCTTCAGTTCTTCCCATATCTTTTTAACAATTTTATCCACATGTACATTGAACAGCACAGGTGATAATGAACCCCCTATCGTACTCCTCTTCCTAATACTGCCCATCTGGACTCACTATTTGCCACTTGCACTCGAGCGATCTGACATTTTGAGGTTGTGATTTAAGTCTCCGATTCCACATTCTACTCCTATTTTGCATTAAATTCATTGATTGGATCCTCTTCATTCTACAAATTCCTTTTTGAAATCTATAACATAGACATCTTGATTTGACTTGATACTCCTCTTTATTAGTGGCCACATTACTGCAATGGCATTACACGTGCCCCTCTCCTTCCTGAATCCAAACTGGTCATCCCTAGAGTTATCATTTGCTGCCTTTCCGATGTACCCCCACGGATAAATTTGATTTATATCTTTACTTAATCCTCTTTCAATCTTGCCATCCAGTAAGCCTGGACCTAAGCTATTCTCATCTATATCATATTCTCTTTCTATACCTAAGCTTTCTGATTTACTGTCTTTACCATTTAGTTCTTATATATATTCCTTAAATCTCTGCTGAATCTTCCTTGGTCCAATCAATATTTTTCCCAATTTTGATTGATCGATAACAATTATTTTCCCTTCTTACTACCCAATAATACTTTCCCTTTCTGGTACAATTCACCAATTTCACACTTTCTTTGAAAACTTTTCTTTACTCTTGCAATGCATTTCACCAACATGCTTCTTTAATGCTTTGGTTTATCATTAAATTATTTATACTTCCTTCTACTTGTCTCAGTATTCTAATTCTTCCATTCCTATTTCTCATCTATTTTGCCATTATTGCTACTAAAAATATTTTATTAGTTACTCCCTTTACATTTATTATGCAATAAATTACAATGACATTATTATCTGTTTAACTAGCTACAAAGAATTTTCTTTAACAGATTTATGCAATGTGAACATAATTAGTTGGTGTACAGATGAAAATTTTGACCCCTACCAGACAAATAATGAACAAATACTATGCTATTTATAAAATACCTGCGGATCTGCACCAATGAGAATATGCATCTGTCAATAAATGATGGTAACATGGCACAAATGAATACTTTCACGGATGGAAATACAAAATTTAAAGAGAGTGCACAGAAAATAATATCAAGTGATACACATAAGAGTAGCAATTCAATGCTCAAGCACTTAATTAGAAAAAAAAAACATTTTAAAACCATTATATTCAATGAATAAAACTCAATGCATCTCAACATTTTAACAAGACATTTTTTGCAGCAAGTATGCTAACCTTGCCATGCTTACTCCACCATAGCCTTCAGTATGACCAATGGCTGCCACTGCAGATAGAAATCCTTAATCATACACCCACCAATGCAATTTCCTGACAGCAACCATGCTAATACCATTACATCAATCTCAATGAGAAAAATCAACTAATCGCAAGTAATAATAGACAGGACATGCATTTATGTGGAAACCCTCACCTTTTGAAGCACTATAGACATATTAATGACAAAAAGGCATGCATGATCAAATTACAGAGATTAATCTAGAACTAAAAAGATAACCCATCATTTTCCACTAGTTTAAGAGTGATGCACACATAAGAGATATAAATTCACTTTCCTTACAAAACTAAGACAAAATATTAAAATTCTACCTTTCACAGTCAGGAAAATTTCCTTCCATTTTCAGATTGGATTGCAAGGTGTGCTATGTAAATTCAAATAAATATAATGTTAACTAAACATTCATTATATCTTGGGGATTTCAAATTCACAGTATTCATGATTGCACCCTTCATAAAATATGTGAATGCAATCAATAATGATGACACATCACCATCTGAATGCATTCATTTCAAAGTCAAAAAAATCCAACAAAAATTCACACAATGACTCACCTCAATCACAATCGCTGATGCAATGTCTGTATCAACCTGAGCACTAGTTGACGTCACTGGTATACTTATACTTCTCGCATGATGGCTGCAAAACATACATAATTTGCAATCAACATCCTTAGCATAACTCTTACAAACTTGAAAGCACCATAATAACAAACTTTTCTATTCATAAATTTACTTACGAATTGCGCTTTTTCACCGAACCCGAATGGAAACGTCCACCTTCTCCTCTGATTCGGTTCATTGCATGTCGATGTCTTGATTCATGAAGATATTTCTGAAATGATGATACACTAAATAAGCTCTAGTACATTGGTCTATTACTCATACAAATTATAGCAGAAGCATTCAAAGAATTAATTTTGCACATCAGAAGTTTACATGAATACATTTATTATTAGTGAAGTTATTTGAAAAAAAAAGCACACCAATCCATTCTAAAATTGAGTAAGAAGTGTATTTTATCTGCATGAAAAAGTAAAACAATAATCAATGAAATGAAGAGACAGATTATATTAAGTGTTCAGGCATGACTAGAATATGCACAACGGGTTCGATTGCCAAGCGATTGCATTTCAACTTAATCTAATCCGGAATCAATCATCCATCAATAGCTTCATTCTACATTTTTCTACAAAGGATGCATTTCGTTCAATGGGATTCGAAAGATGATATAAAGAGCAAATGGCATCACTTTTGTTCAACATTTTAACCTCCTATCTTAACATATTAATTATTCCTTTAAAGAATAGATTACATGCTTGAGCTGTTCACTGCTTTATTTTCTTTACAGCTATGTAAACAGGTAGTAGATTTATGTATTTTAGAGATTTGATAATCACCAGATATAATTTCCTTTCATAGACTTTCTACTTATATGGAAAATTTTTACAAATTTCAGGTGATTCTTGGTGAGTTAGGAGTTTTTTTCATTTTTTAAATATTGCACATTTTTTCACTGGTGCAAGTTCAATTTTGACCTTGACTAATAATGATCCAATTAATGAATCATTTCCTTTAGCATAAAAGTTAACTTCTTTCATTTAAGTTGTATTTTCTGGGGCAATGCAGCATGTTATCTCACAAATAACTGACCAGGACATGTACGGTAAATGACTGACTGTGACTTATTTGAAGATTCCACTTTCATGCCGCAAAATAAGGCTAAAATAAGAACAAATTCACTAAAGTGTGACATATAGGAAAGAACAAATGAAGCCTGTATAGAAATGTAAAATCAATGAGAACAGACACCACATAATGTTGATTTATTGTTTCGTGAAAGTCACCGAAATAATATAATTTGCTTCCATGGAAGCTTTGGCCAAGTCCAAAAAATAAAAGGTGCACCAATTTTAATGGGCATTGACAAAATATGCATGAGACAACCATTATACCTGAGAAGTTGTAACATTAAATTATGAAATGCACTTAGATCATCATTTAGACCAAATTTTAAAGCAAAATTTTCATCATTTGATATAACCTTAGAACGCACAATCTCGTGAACCACATATGAGATATTGTCTTTATTAATGTGTACATAAGTATAAAAATAAAACCTAATGACTTTGAACCTGCTTTATTCAAATCATTGAGTAATTAAAACAAACTGGGAGCATTTCCAGGTTAATAGAGCTTAGCTTTAGCGCTTATTTGTATGCTTTTGGGCATGGATGAAATGAATTACATCAATAATGAAAAAGGAAGTCAATCTTATAACTCATAACCTGATCACAAGGCACGGGAACTTGACTATAAAGACACTGAGTGCGGATTTTGAGAAAAATACTCATGAAAATGCAGACAGATATAACTACAAGTACATGGTTTTGCATGGCATAGAAACATAATTGTTAAAGCAAGATAATAGGCATATAATTTGACGGCTTTAAGATCTAGACGTGAATGGGAAAGAAAAAGGTAAAATGGATGCCATGGAAAACAAATGAAGTACTGGGTATTGTGAGAGAAGATTGTTGGGTGAAACCAATAGAAGGATATAAAAGTGGATGTAGAGTATTTTCACTGACAATGAATGTTCGCAGATTGTGAAAGAGGTAAGAACGTATAACAAGTAAGGAGGAGGTATGACATGGATAGGCAAGTTGGATAGAATGAAGTGAGGTACAATGCATGCAGAATTGAAGAACAGCTGATTTTCAGGTTGCCTTGTTACATGAGGCGAAGAAATGTATGTGTTCAGTCTGTGTCCATCCAAAACCACCTTACCTGGTTGACTACCCATATAATAATGACCTGATCCTGTGATTTACAAATTAATCATTTATTTCATCAGTTTCCTCAAAGAAGCGTTCACCATTGCAAAGTTACATGCACTTTGCATGCCATATACATTATAAAGGCATTTTGATTCAGCATTTCACTTCTCAGTAAAAAGAAACACCATTGCCAATGCACACTATTTCATTTGGCTAGTTCAACAGTCAGTTAGAAATAATAACGGATAAAAAAAATACAAGCGGCATCTTTTCCTTGAAGCAATAGACCTATTAAGAATTTTTGCATCCTAACTTTATTGGTTGGATGGTCCAACGCTCAGTTTTAAAACATTTAATTGTTTAATTCCTATTTTCTCTTGATCAGTGGATAAGATAAATGAAAAGGCAATCAAAGTCACTCTGCCATTGAAACTTGACCATCAAAGAGAAGACAGATGGGGTTCAATGGAAGAGGGAGAGGGACTACTGCAGATTTAAGATTAAACCTAAAAGGAAAGAAATTAAAGTTTCTTGATTGAATTGTGCTCCGAGGTAACAAGCAGGTCTATTATGAGCACTTTGTGAAGTGTGCCCATGACATTACTTATATCACCCCTACTGAAATTGTTTTGACAGCGCCTGTGCATGCAATGGTTCATACCAAACACCTAGCTGGCCTCGCAACCAAAGGCAACAAACAGTATCCTATAAATTTCCTCATTTGCAAGTCATATCCCTACATTTCTCTCAGCGGTCATTCTTCAGGATGCGACAACATTACTTCCTTTTTTCAAATGCAACACGCTTTCAAAACAGAAAGTTATGTTGCTGCGGATGTAAAACAGCTCCATCATCATATCATCATTAGTGGTACTCCACTGTTTAAGTTTGATTTTGGTTGGACCCAGAGATCATTTCTATCCTTCTTTGATTTGTCCACAAACTTCCTTCATCCCTTTATTTCACCCACCGTACCTATCTTTTTCCTCCCCTCACTCTTATCTTGCCTGCCCAACATCCTCCCCTCACAGTCTTAGTGTTCACAGCTGAATACTGTGACAGTCTTCAACTATGACTTCACCATATAAACCCAAATTAATATTACAGATTGCAGCATTGATAAAACAACAGTATTATGAGACAAGTGTACAGTATTATGTTATACAGCGAGTATTATGGCTGTATATTACTGTATACTATGGTTATTTCTACCCCATTATGAAATATGGAATAACATTGTGGGGAAATGCAACTGGCTGGGAAAATATCTTTAAAATACAGAAAAAATACATCCGCCTGATAACAAATAGCAACTACAGAGAAACTTGTCGACCTCTATTTAAAAAACTGAGAATATTAACCTTAACATCCCTATACATATACGAATTATTGCGGTATGTCAATAGTAATCTGGATATGTTCTACAGCAACCAAACCCAACATCACCACAACACGAGGAAAAAACACCTGCTAGACATCCCCACCCATAGACTAAAATTTTTAGAAAACTCACCATATTATATGGGCATTAAGATTAATAATGAGTTCAGGGTAAGATTAAAACACTTTGATGGTATAATTACAAACAGTATTATGGAAAAAATAAAGAAAATTTTAATTGAAAAGTGTTACTATTCAATACAGGAATTTTTTGAAGATAATTGATGTTAAAATATTGTATATGTGTTTGTATGTATGTTTTTGTAATTTGTTGTTCTATTTTTAAACGTGTTGGACAAGGCACCCATTTGCGGGTAGCTGCCAGCTACAGAAACTTTGTACATGTAATGTGCTAATAAATGATTTGATTTGAATAACCAAACGAAATAAGTTTTGCAGCATTTGACCTTGATTTTCTCTCTAAATCTATCAAAATCCAAACGATGAAATTGACGTGAAATTCAATGCATTTGCATGCTGAATGAAAGCGTTAAGTGTGAATAGGAAAATGTGCATGAGTTTATTGACAGGGAAACAGCATTCAATAGAGTTGAATGGGAAGTGGTGATGAAAATTTATGAAAGACATCGCTGTAGATGGTGGATAAAGGGAGACATTAATGAGTTGTATATTCAGGCATAAAAATAGTATCTCAAGCATAAGAAGATGAAACAAGAACTGTGAATTTTCAAGGGGGCAATGCAAGGCTGCTGTATAACTCCAGGACTACTAACTACAGGAATATTTAGAGTGAATATAATTTACATTTTCAGGCTTCACTTAGTGGAATTGTTTGATGTCCACATTAAATGAGTTTATAATTTTACACAGACTATTTTATGGTACCACACATCTCAACAGCTTGCGGCGTCAATGCCGCAAGCTGTTGAGATATGTGATACAAGTTGGTGAGCAGTAATGGATCAGAAAAACTTAATTCTATGATGCCAAAAATTGCTACCGAGGGTAAAGATTTTGGAATGAAGATTAAAGTGAATGCATAAAAAGCCATATGAGTTGTCAAGATTAAAAGAGCTAATAATTTATCAATGGAATGAAAGCTAGTAGAACAGGTAAGTCATAAAAACTATTAGGATATTTAAGTAAAGGATGTGAGGTGAAAATGGGGTTACTTTTTAGCTGCAAAAAATTTCAAATGAACAGTTCAAGAGGTTTGCCGTATGTTTAGATTAGACTGAGGTTTTAAATGGCTGATAAACATGGGTAATAACAAAAAAAAGGAAGCATATATAATTGAGGCTATGGAGAAGATTAGAGAAAATAGCATTAACAAGGTGAGAAATTAAGATCGTCAAAAGACGAGAAGAAGTGAAGCTGATGAATATAACATAGAGGGAGGCATCTTGGTTGGTACATACACCAAAACTCCAGATTACCTGGGCTATTGGAGTTTGTTTCCTGCCATTTACAATTTATTTCTGGAAAATAGAAAACCATCAAGAAGAGATGCAAAAGGAAAGACTTCTGTGATTGGGGAGCTCATGGAACATTATTGCAGTTTGATTGAAACTTTGTTGAATTACACTTTACCCTAACAAGAACCTCCCAATACATGTCAGTATATTCAATATGATGATTAACCCAATGAATATCACTTTAATAATTTAACTCATAGATTCCCCATATTAATTATAGTAAAAATGCAAGTTTTTTTCCAAAACTTAAAGACATTAAGCAACAATTTTTGAATTAATACATTTCAGGAATTTATATGTATTTCCATCATGCAATTACGGAGGAAGAAATAAGCGGTAGCAGTTATTAGTGAAGGTGACAGACAGCTGAGGTCATTTACACCATTAGGGACAGATAGTTGGTTAATTTGGTAGAAGCAGAATTTCTAAGGAATGAGGGTAAGGTGGGAAGAAACCCAGTGTCAACATAAGCCTACCCTTCATGAAAGATACAAAGGTGTGCACAGTTTAAAAGCTCATCTAAATCACAGCATATATTACTTCTACTCTACAGAAAGCACCCTAAAAAATGGATTGGGTACCTATGAACCTGGATTTCTGCCATCTACGGGATTCGATCCTGGGGGCCCTACCTGGGCAGAAATCTAGTACGCTAGCCACCTCACCATCTCACTCAACCAAAGAAACAAAGACTAAGAGATTATTGGTATCCTCGGCAGGTGCTGCTACTCAATTTTTCTACGAACTTTTTGAATTGGCTGCAGTGGACAACAAGCAGCACGAACAATATTTTTAACCTTTTACATTACTCCAAATGCATTGATGACCTTTTCTATCAGAAACACTTCCACTTTACACTTTAGTCTGATAAAGGGAAAATATGCACGACTGAGAAACTAAAATTACAACCTTACAGATTATAGATGAATATTCAAGTAAATATTTGCAGTCCCGCAAGTGAAATTTTATTTAGTTTTCCTCGCACGAAAAAAATGAGCAACCATCATCATACTCACAGGACGTTCTTTTGGTATTCGACCCTCAGCTTCCAATTTTGCTCTTGCTTGCCGTCTTTTTAATATTCTTCTGTACTGCTTAGCATTGACATAAAGTGGCTCTTCCTCCAAAAATTCTGTCCCACCAGGTAAGGGAATTCGCTGAAACTGTGGAACGCCTCCAGACCCAGGGACCATCTTTAATAAAGGACAAAAAATAAAAAGTACATGCAAACCTGTGTACATACATGGTTATCATGGCAAACGTTATGCACAGCAATTGAGGATATATGACAAAGAGAGAAACTCAAATTATTTTTTTTTTAAGTATAACACTAATCGATAGTATCCTCACCCCATCTAAAATTTCTTTTTACAGAGATTCACTATTCATAATTGATTGCAATAAACACATTCATCCAAGAGTTTATTTAAATTTAAATAAAAATAAAAGATAAAATTTTGTAACCACCATCTTTCACCACACAAGAAATTTACTTTATAATTAAAGAAAGTTGAAGCAAGCTGAAAAGTCAGAATATGGCTCTGCATTAAGTTTAGTGTATACCATGTACAGCAATAAAAGTTACCTTAGCAGAAGAGATGATAGCTTTTAACCAAATAATGTTAAATGACCAACTTATACAATGCCTGGTCAGGCAGCAGCAAAATAAATACAACTAAGCAAAATTCACACATACTATGCATTATATCCCTGGCCAGTTTAAATTGGTGAACGCAAGAATGATGGTGTTGGCCATAAAGATAATTGAAAACGTATCCTGAACAAAACCCATTGATAGAAAAATCAAGATCTGAATGACAATAATGATGCAATTGACATTCCTCACCATCAAAATGTTGGTTCCATTAACACTCATGTTTTGTGCTACGGACATGGGAGATGTTGGAACAGCGGCAGCAGGCTGTGGTGGAGGGGTGGCAGCCTGTGGAGGTACAGCAGCCTGTGTTGGATTGGGAGTCGCAGTGTTTGCAGCCAACTGCACCAAATTACCCGATAAGTTGATAACTATAAGAAAAAATCCATTTGACACATATCATTGTCCTTCCAATAACAAAATAAAACACTTGATGTTAATATAACATAAGGTTACCATTTCATGGTAGCCCAATAAACATACACAATTATTATAAGATTATCTCTGTATAACCCTCAGGTGGACCAGTAGGATTTCAATCAAGTTCTCTCAGAGTGTTTGCATTAAATCTATAGATGGTTTTGATTTAAACTTAAGTCTTAAAATTTCCTCTCTGGTCAATTCACATAGTAACTAACTATGATTTGCTGCATAATGTAGTTCACTTGATATAATGAAGTGAGGGAAGTATGCAAAATTGATACTGTCAAACTGTCAAGTATTTTATAAATTACTTTGGTAAGAGTAGAACTTGGTTTGAGAATGGAAAACATCGATCAGATTTCCGGAAACTTAAGAACCTTCAAACAACAGCATGAATAGTGAAATATTGACACAAGGCCAGTCAATTACATAAAGAAGTAACATTCTGATATACAATGAAATAAACAAAAATGTTCCACACCCATGCAATCCACTGTGTTAGCAGCACTACCACTATGAAGAGTAAAAGGAGTACATTTAACCATTGAAGGAAATTGAACTACAAGTCTACTATGCAATATGGTTATGCTAGCTACTTGTGGCAAGCAAGTTATAAGACAAAAGATTATAATAAATATTTTATTTACAGTAATCACCTGTTGGCTGAGCCTGCTGCACAACATTTCCTTGGCTTTCTAACTGAACTGGTTGATAAATAAATGTTTGACCATCTGCAGTCTGGATTATTTGGGCTTGCTGGGGCTGCTGAATGACTATTTGCTGTGGACCAGATGCTCCCTATTCAATTCACACAAAGAGATTCGAATTAAAATATTACACTTAACCGAGCAATAACTTAAATATGCTTCCTTCTGAAATTACTTACTTGTAAGCTAGATACTGGTACAACTTGAATTTGAGGAATAGCTTGGGTGCCTGGCGCAGCTACTTGTATAGTTTGCCCATTCTGTTGTATTGCTTGAAGCATTATTTGCTGACCACCAGCGTTTTGCAAAACTTGCCCATTGCTAACCTGCACAACCTTCAACATAAGAATGCTTAGTATTAACCTACGAAGATCCCGAAATGAACTAAAACTGTGAAATTTAATATGTCAATACAGCGATGTGACACAAAATTATATCCACCTGAACTTGCTGTCCTCCAGCAGTAGAAACCGTCGCTGGAACTTGCATGACGGTAACTTGTCCTTCTCCGCCACCAGCTGGATTCAGCTGTTGATCCATAATAATTTACTCCCCGTCTAATGACGATTTTACGTCTCCCGACTGAAGAAACGAAGTGTTGAGAAGGTATAAGCAATCAGCATCGAATTAAACACCCACACATTTATTAACGATAACAAAATAATTTCATTTTTCCGGAAAATAACCAATTCATTTAATCCAACTAAAATCATTAAATTTTAGGCTTTGGATGATGTAATACTATGATTACTGGGTTAATAAAAAACCACACATCAAAACCGATTGCTCACATTATTTATTGTACTAACAACGAAAAAGGAAAAATTGCAATCGAGAAATGCTGTACTCGTATAAGGTCAACCCTTGAAGCTCATTTAAGATGACCAATTATTCAACCGTTTCATAAACAAAAATATATTGACGAAAGAAATATACAACGCCTAAAGCGTCTAACTTTCAGTACCCCACGCTGTGTAACACCATGAAAATAAAAGCTATGCTCCCAAAAAAGTGACCTTGAGAACTACGATATCAAGCTTATAAAAATTTCATGACAAATTTTAAATGCTATTTCAGGCAAACGTGAACTTGCGCAAACACAATGCCGAATTTACAAGTCCTCACACGGCTGGCTTAATCTCATCGCCAATACAAACCTAAAATTATATTTCTTGAAACAAACATGGCTTCCTCGCTTTGTTGGTCGTTGTGAGGTAATTTCTCCGTCGAAAATAACGCAAAAACGATCGAACACATTGAAGTACTATCAAAGGACAACAAAACCGCGGACAGAAATGAACATTGGTAATTTGTGGACTTACATTGGATATTTTCGACAGCACTTTCCCAATGATTGGTCGGCAAATTGTACACCAATGGTGGGCGAATCACCAGCGATACGAAGAAATGCCTTGCAGTGTATTGGTGCTGTAAGCTTCCCAACTACCACTCCCTGGCGAGGTTGCGGCTCGGCAAGGCGGTCGATGCCCCGTTTGCTACAGAGAGTTTGCTAGCCTCTCACGGGGTGCGTTTGCTCGTGTCAGCCAATCGAACGAGGAGCTGGCTGCGAAAATCTGAGAAAGCGCCTTGTGAGAAGGGTGACTGTGTTGAGAAAAACCAGTTGTTAGTTTTCTTTCGAAAAATCCATTATGGTTTAACATTAATTAGGTATGTTCATTGAAATGCTGCGATTTTATCTCAAGGTTACTCCATAGACTAAAGCGAAAAAGTTACGACGCTAGGCTTTATTTGTTATTAAAATTTTGAAGTGAACTTCGTAGCACTTGTGTGTAATTTAAGGTAGCACATGACGTTTTGTTGCTGCAATTGAAAAGATTGAAATTCCTATAGTTAAGATAAATTTTGTTATGCCTATAACATCTAAAGAGGATATAAGTATTGTTTTCACGGCTAACACTGTTCAAGGGTTATACCAAGTACTCCTCTAAACACGATTTCACAGTGTATTTTAGAGTCCGGTGAAAAGAGTTTTTACTTTCTTAACTGTTTAATGAATCATACCGAATATTATACACATCTCATTATATTGGTGCATGAAAAAAGAAATTTACTTGTCGTCGGGTTTTGTTTTATTTTAAACTCAACCTTTCATCCAGGTATTGTGAACGATAGGATTAAATTAGTCTCCATACATTTGTAATACCACTTCTTTTATACTGTTTCTTTCAATAACTTTTCCACGAATCATTCATATGGCTGCTTTGAAATCCTCCATCTACACATAATAATCTCGTTCAGATTCATTAGATTTAATATCAAATATGTTAAGCAGTTGTGGAACACCTTACAATTGCAATTGGTTACAGTTATTTTATTCAGCAGATCATTAGTGGATTTCCGATTTGGTGTTAAGCAGCACACATTTTCGGTGTCGCGTGAAACCTGCTAAACCCAATGCTTGAATCAAGAAATTATCATTGTTCAAGTCAGGATATTATTTGTTAATTAAATCGAGATTTTCTTACTCGTGACTCAATATTTCACTTACTCGTATTCATTTAAAATTTATTATATCTTATGAAAGTGAGTTATGAAAATTTTTTGACGATATTTTACAGCTGTGATGGGAGGCTTAATGGGTTTAAATAAATTCGACAAATTCTGTGCGTATTTTATTTATTAGTATCGAGTATTGAATTGGCCTATTGGTTTACATAAGATCTTTGAAACACTTGGTTCACAAGTTTTAGTGGTTAAAATATATACTTAGTGCATGCTCTCTTTATCACGTGTTTAACAGGTGTAGGTTGCAATAAATTCTGTGATCTTGTTTATTGTCAAACCACAAGATATGTGCCTATGTAGTCTTCAAGTGAGTTTTCATGTATTAATTTTTAATTTGCATAAAAATCAAAATGCTCTACTTAATGCTTCCTCCATGCCTAGTCTGTGTAACAGGAAAATCGAGGTAATGCCCAAATCACTTTCAATTTTGGTTCTTACAGTTTTTAGTGCTTTATGGTGCTTATGAATCTATGAAATGCATTACAAGTTAAGGCTTGTAATTTTGTATCATTTTTAAAATCTATTTTATACATTCAGCGTCTTTGGCAAGTACTAATACTCAACTTTTATCACACTCTTACACATTCGATATTGTGATTTCTCAACACTCACTCTTTCATTCATTGCCACAGAGACTAACAATCTTGAGTGTTCAGCACTATTCTAGTAGTAATGTTATTTCTGTGGACGAGAAAGTTAACACTGATTTTCACTGAAATTGACTGATAATTTAAATAATCACACGAGCTCACAAGTGTTACTCTGAACACCGGTTCTGGTCCCAAAACCAGCACAGCACTGTTGAAGATTGGAAGAGGGTCCATATGTCCCTCCTCCGCCACCGCCTCCCATGCCATCCATGTTAGGTGCTTTTTCTGTGCCGTCTTCCATAAGCTTCTGAGGCTGTAAACAAATACTACTCTCGGATATTGAGTTCTTAATTTTATTTGTAACAGAAATGTCATTTCCTATAGTTTTTGAAGATTTTTTTACATCATTTGCAATTGATTTATGGTAGTTCTTTGTGTTTTCATCGACTTGGTTCCCAATTTGCAATGCTGATGCACTATCTGCTGATTCACTGTGCTGTAGACGTGGGCGTGCATCATCCTTTCCTCTGCTCTTAATGTTAGGAGCTTTATTTACACCAGACTCTGCAGGATCCTTTTTCAAGGATGCAATCTTGTCGTTCAAGAGGTTGACTTGACTTAGTCTCCCGCATTCAAACGAGTTCGAGCGCGATTCTGTGAAAGAAGAATACATTATTTTCATTAGTAAATGTAAGCACATCTAAAACTACAATTTTCCCGCTCAAATGTACTTCAGATTATTGCTGTGCGGTGCTGACAGGGTGAAATCTACCATGGGAGAGGAGGAGTGAATACCTATGAATTTACCTCTTCAATTATTACCTTTCATCCCTTCCCCATCCTCCTTCAGGGGGATGTTATTTTCTTCCAGCGAATATCGCTGAAGGGTTTTAATGGTTTGGTGTTGAAAAATGCAACAGTGTAGCCAAATTATATAGGCACTGATAATCTAGTGGGGAGGCATTATCCTCAATTTCTCCCTTTAGGCTACTGGAACCCATGCTTTGCTGTGAACTCTTTTAATCAGAGAGTAGGTTTTGGATTTTAACCTGGTCATTGTGTTATGTGAGAAGGAAAATAAGTGCTGGCAAGGTTGAAAAAAAATTAAGGGATACGTGTACAAAGGAATAATTTTTTGTGTCAGATTTTTGTTTGGCAAGTGCTGAGAAAGCTGCCCATTGTGGGGAGTACATTTCTTTGTCACATAAGCAGATGTAACTTAGCTTACCTGGAAACTGGCCTTTTTCCCCTTACCTTATAATATTTCTAATTTTTGTTGCTGTTAGTACATATCCCCCTTCTGAGTAAGTATGCGAGGGTAAAGTGAAAATTAATTTCTTGGCCTAACACGGAGGTGGTGCTCCAATCTGAAAATTTATGATTCCTGCCTTGGTACACCTGTCATTAGTTCGACAGACAAGTTTCAGCTTGTTCTCTCAAGTAAGTTTGTTCCCATGTATTGTTGCAGTAGACATTTTTCATAAAATTTATTAAAATGGAAAAACTTGAATTTTGTGCGGCCATAAAGTTCTTCGTTTTGGATAGATAAATCCCTTAGGAAATTCATCCCAAGTTGACAGAAATGTACGAGGGCTCTGTTCCTCAAATGTCAACCGTCTAGAAGCAGGCTGCTAAATTTAAATATGGTTGCAAATCTCTCGAGGATGACCCACGTTAAGGATGGCCGAAAACCGTAACTGCACCAGAAATCATAGAAAAGGAGCATGATATCACGTTGGACGATAGATGAGTTAAAAATGAGTGAGATAGCTAAGGCCATGGGGATACGAGAAGAAAGGGTTCAAAACATCTTGCACAAAGAATTAGGGATGCGCAAGGTGGGTGCTGCATTTGCTGAATGCCAATGAAAAGCAAAGGCACGAGAAATGTTTAGACTGATTCAAGAGGGAACCGACCGATTTTGTGTGGTAGTTTGTCACCATCAGACATGGTTCACCACTACATGCCAGAAATGGAACAGCAGTCAAAGCAGTGGGTGGAAGCTGGTGATTCAGTGCCAAAGAAGGCAAAGTCGATTGCATCTGCCAGAAAGGTTATGTCCAGTGTGTTTTGGGATGCAAAAGGGATCCTGTTGATTGATTACCTTGAAAAAGACAACAATTACCGGCAAATATTACTCCAACCTTCTTAACCAGCTGGATGCCAAAATTTGCGAGAAGAAGAAGAGAAAAAAAAATCATCTTTCTCTTGTAAAACCTGCTCTTAAAGGTGGATTGGATTGGTGATGGGAAAACTATGGGATTTGGGGTTTGATTTGCTCGGCCATCCCCCCCCCCCCCCCTATACTCCTGATTTAGAATCCTCGGACTTCCATCTATTCCCAAACGTGAATAAATTTTCTGGGAAGTACTTCATATCCATTGAAGAAATTGAGAGGGCTGTAGTTGGATATTTTCATAGCCTTCCAGACTCTCATTTCCGGGAAGGAATGTTGATGTTGGAGAAAGAAACGCTGGACCAAGTGTGTAGAATTCAAAAGAGATTATGTAGAAAAATACATTAAGTTTTTGACTAAAAATCGCAGTCTTTCATTTTCAGGCCATGAACTTTTCACCTTGCCCTCGTATATCTCCCCTTGTTTAATTATCCGAAATCAACTAGATTCATCGGAATGCTAGACGATAAGCTGGCTCACCATTAATGGACTGCAGCAAGTACTCACCTCGTGAGGATGGCGGGGTTTTGACCGGAGAGTTTGCGACTGAGTGCCTTGCTACATCTTGAAATGTGACTGGGGAGTAAACACCTCTTTTGTTCCTTGAGCTCATTGAACTTGAAGCACCAGATCCTCTCCCAGGTGGTGGTATCTCAACAGTAAGGTCTCCTCCACCACCATCTCCCTTAGCAGTGACTGGTGTTGCAGCAGTTACAGAATTTGATACAGTCAGATTGGAGTCTTTTACCTCTACATTCTTTGCTCCTTCTGGCTGTGGGGTAGAATTTCGTGACTTGTCATTGTAATAGGTTGGTAGTGGAATAGCAGATCGTGGCAAAGGAGGTCGCCCAGTACGACTCTCCAACCAGTAGGTTTTCATGGCACCTGGAGGAATAAAATTTGTATTACTTATCATGTACCTGCAGGAAAACCTATTATAGTGTAATAATATTTTATATCTGCACCTGTACTTAGTTATTTTGGTCTGAGAAAAATATTTTCTTTTACCTTTTCCTTTAACCTGAATTTCACCACGTTCAGAGACTTTGTAATCTGGAGTCAAATGAGTTTTGGTTGTTTGGGAGATGTGGATTTTCATTGCCTCACTTGTAGATTCCATTCGAGATGCTGGTTAAAAAATTATTGGAAACAAAAGGTTAATATTGAAATTAGATCAAATTGTAAAATGTTAATTAAGGATTGAAATGTGTTCATATACCTGTGTTGACAGAGTCGCCAAAAAGGCAATACCTTGGCATCTTTAGGCCTACAATTCCTGCTACTACCATGCCAGAGTGAATTCCTACTCTGATTCTTAAATGGTTTCCTGAAATCATAGAAAAAATTGTAATTGATTTGATGTGATAACCGGCTCATCATTTAAAACAGCACTTAAAATCATAATTTGCTGATATGGTTATTCAAGTATAAACTTTCATTATATGAGGTGTTGGACATTTTTTTCATGACATATTCATCTGGGGGATGTAGTCATCCAGTTGGACTATAGACTTGAGGGTATGGGTTTGATTCCCAGCTATGCCTCTAGGCACCCTCAGCTTCAAACAAGGTGTACATTTATTTGAATATCAGGCTTTCCTGGGAAACCATAAGTGGCATAGAAAGGAATTGGGCCTTCTGTCATGATGTGTGAATTTCACATGCCATTGGGCTTACTACTAGGTGAGCTTTAACATCGCACATCAATCCAAACTCTGGGTTAATAACTGTGTTGTGCGAGGAAAAAAGTCAAGTTTTCTCACCTAGAGGTAGATGTATGTGCTTAACGTTTTAGGCTTTTAGGCATACACCTTTGCTTTACTATTTATTTTATGCACTCATTTGTACTGAAAAAGCTAAAATGAAGTGATGGATTGGTTTTGACTTGGAATTGATTTTCATTTCTATTGATTCCACTATTTAAACTTAAAGCAGATGCTGCATTTAGGAATAGTGATTTAAATTTTACACAGAATTGCATTCCTTGGCTCCATTTTATTCCTGCAAGTCTTTTGGGAAAACTCCCAGGTTCAATTTTCTGTAAATTTTCCATTGGCAAGCCTTTGGCTCTTCCGTGTGTCTATATTAATTATAATGACTACCTTTCATTGAAAAAAAATAGAATTACACTATATAGACATTTTATTGTCACTGCATATGTTCCTAACTTTTTATTTATTGCCACAAATGCATCCAGCTTAGTAGTTTGTTGGTTAGGAAATTGTATAAAAGTTGAAATTGTTCACTAGTAAATGTCAAAATATAACAACCCTCAGCACAAAAACTAGTGTTAATAATGAAAACTGTTCCCCTTTTATTGCTGTTTTTACTGTTTTTTGAATCATCATTAAGGTTTTTCAGTGTGAGGATTGGTTGGTGGTAGCTCTCCAAGATATCCTGAAACAGGTCCATCTTTTTCTTTCTTCATAGTTCCTTGTACTGAAATTTTCCACCTCCTGCTTTCACTAATCAATCTTCGTGCTCATCTGTAATTCTTCCTTTCTATATTTCCTTAAATTATGGCCTTTAATATATTATCTTGATTCAGGAGGTATCCAATTAGTTTCCCTCTTCCCCTTGCCCCAAAGGATTGCTCTCCTCAACCACTCTTTGGAGTGCTTCATTTGTTATTTTGTCCTGATATTTTATTTTTATCATTGTTTGGTAACCCCTCATTTCCTTAGCTTGTGAATCTTTTTTACTCTACTTAGTCTATCATCCATGTCTTTTAGCTGTATGAAGTTGAACTGCACATATGGTTTTATGAACTGATTCCTTGTGTCTAGATTAGTACTATTAGCTGTAACTAGATAGTTTTTTAATCCTGTATATAAGTTATGTGAGAGCCATCTTCTTCTTACTGTGTTCCACTTTCATGGCGTGTGATCTGGCTAGATTTTTAAATTATTTCTTTTAATATGTGACCAGATTAGCTCTCAATAACTACATCATAAGAAGTATCATAAATCAATTAATAGACTAACTTCCCTAGTAGTCATCTTGAATCATATATTGTGTATAATGCATATGAACCAAGTATCTCATATTAAGGGTGTGTGCCCTTATGATTAACAAATTTAGTATTCATGAAGATGTGTTACTTGGGAATTCACACTTAGAGTAAGAAGTTGGTGCATCATATTTATGAAGGAAAAATGATTCATAACGATAATTTCAGTTAAAGTTAGTTTTATGGTAGTTAATGGTTAGTGGACTTACTGATGAAATTGGTCATGGCAACAAGGGCTCTCTGATGCTTCGAGGATTTAGAATTCAAAGTTTCTGAATTTGAGGGATTTGACATTACAGCCCGTTTGAGTATTTCCTATCATTCGCCGTCTTCAATATTCAAATGCCACTCAAAATGATGTGTATCTATTTTTATTACCATCTTAGATTTCTTCCAACAATCTTAAATATTGTCATGCTATACGTAGCACTTCATCTGTTTTTATTCCTGTTCAATTCACTTTTTCTATCCTTCTGCACATCCAGATCTTAAAAGTGAAGCTTTTAAGATGTGGTTATGGAGGAGGAGGGTAGGGATGAACAGAAGGGAAAAAAATTGTCAGCCATGGTAAAAGAGAAGGTTGTTGGAAGAAATTACAAGAAGGAAGGAGCAGTGAATTCAGAGCGTGTTACATGATACTTAGATATTGAAGACTGCGAGTGATGAGAGGGAATAAAGTTAGGATAGGGAGTTAGAGGCAGGAAAAGAATGGGCATGTTGGATGGTGTGGAGGGAGGCAGGTGAAGTGTGTAGAAGGAAGAATAGATTATTGTTATGTTGATTTGTTTAGTAGTTAATGGTACTTAATTTCACATAAGGTTAAAGGGTAGCAATGCTTAGTTCCTGGATCCATCAAAGCATAGCTTGACCGTGGAAATTATTCTAAATATTACTTGAATTACTTAGCTTTGGGTATGGCCCATCCAGAGTTATGTAAGCAAGTGATCTCAGTGAATCAAAAAAGATGGATTTAGAGAAATGGAGGCTTACTGTCTCAGAGCGGATTAACCTCTTTGCTAAGAACATTTATCATTGAAATGAAGCATTTAATTTCAATGTCTATAAGTCCATTGTAGTGCATGTCATATTTTCTTCCTTAAATATTTGGTGACTTTTGCCTCTTTAAGTTCTCATCATGGAACTGTTCAGGAATTGTCTTTTAAAGTTGCATAGCCATTTGATGTATACTTGAAATCATCTTATGAAAATAGTTTTCACAATTGTGTTCAATTAAAATTTTTTCAGTTTTTATAAAACATTTTTTTCTTACAATAGCTAAACATATGCTATGTCTATGTTGAGCTTTAAAATATAAGGCACCTGTAGAAGGATCTTTGAGGTCAGTGATAGCATCAACCATGTCCAATGCCATATCACAAACTTTTAGACCATGGTGTTCATCTTTGTCAGGGGCTCCACCAACTACCATGTATGCATCCCCTATGGTTTCTACCTGAAAGGAAATGTTTCAGTGGAGGATCAATTGGGGTTCTTGGTGTGAGTAAATTTTAAAATTTTGGATATTAAATTCATTATCTTTTTGAGCAGCACCTTGTACACTCTATTCCTCTCAGTCAGTGTGTCGAATATTGAGTACATGGCATTGAGCATAGACACCACTTCCATAGGGGAGATACGACTGCATATCTCTGTGAAAGTTACCACATCAGAGAAGAGTATAGATACTTCATCGAAAGTCTGAAAAAGAGAAAAATTGCACATTATTAGTTAATATCAGTGTTTTGAAGTATTTCAATAAAAACTATAATGAACCACGTCTTTAGTATCAACTAGCTGAATACCCGGCTTTGCACGGGTTAGGGAGAAACAATAATATAAATATACTACATAAATAAAAACAACAAATTATAAAGTACAATAATACACTACTGTCTCCTGGCAGCATGGCTAGTATCTCCTTGTTAATTTCATTAACATCATCGTTCATAGGAGCAAGAATGGCTCTTTCTCGCAACCATTCTAAATTTTTATAATTTTGATTAACGTTAGGATAGACTGCTTGTATCATATCGCGGACAGTTTTCACCGATACACATAAATCTGATGACAATTTTATCATACCAGATGCTTCAATAACTAATCTATCTTCTCCAATCTCCAAAAGTTTATTTGCAAAATTTTGAGCATTCCCATCTCTTAAGAGGATTCGCATGTTTGGTTTAAGGCTAATTTCCTGGACATGATTCCATAGAACAGAATGTTTTAAACAGGCATAAATTTCATCGGCTGGAGTCGATTTTGGAATGACAGGCAGAGTTTGATGGAAGTCTCCACACAGGAGTACCAGAGCTCCTCCCATTAAACTGCAGTTTCCTCTAAGATTCTGAAGTGTTGTGTTGAGGGACTCAAGAGATTTTTTATGAGCCATCGTACACTCACCCCATACTATCAATTTACATTCTATAAGAACTTGTGCCTGGTCGCTTGTTTTATTTATATGACATGTGGGATTTTCTTGTCGGGAAATATTAAGTGGCAACTTAAGGGCAGAGTGGGCTGTTCTCCCTCCTTCCATTAATGTCGCTGCAATACCTGAAGATGCAACGGCTAGAGCAATTTCTCCATGAACCCTGATTTCAGCGAGAACTAAATTAATTAAAAATGTTTTTCCTGTGCCACCAGCAGCATCAAGAAAAATGATACCTCCTTCTTGTTTATCTACTTGATCCATTATTGTTTCGTACGCGAATTTCTGATCTTCATTAAGAAGTGGCTTTTATCCGCGATGTATGCTTCTAAGTCTAAGACATTGTAGCTAGTTTCACGTATATAATCTGGATAAAATACACCCTGTTGATCTTGTACAGGTGCAAAGAGACCGAGTTCCACTTAAGTCTTGTTAACCATGGTGATACACTTTTCCTCCAAAATAATCAGTTTTATTAAAAATGTCAGAGTTAAACGTAATATCCAATGTAGGATTTTCACTTCGAACTTTAGCCAGTATATCCTCACTCATTGATTCTTTATATTTTTCCCATAATGTTTTTGGGTTAGATGGATTACAGGAGGTTATTATGATGGCAAACAAAATTCGGATTTGTCCTGGAAGAGAAATCAAACTGGCCTCTCGCAATGAGTCATCCCAGTGTTGATCTCCTTCTAGCAACCCTAAATTCTGGCAGGCTTCTCTGAATGTCTCACATATTTCTCCGTTTACCGTTCTTAATTCTGCAAATGAGCGAGGTCCTCTAATGATATGTAGAAGCATTCTTAAAAAATAACACTCGGCGTTGTTAGGATGGACTGTGTAGACTCGGCCCAATGCGTCACATGAATAAATATTATTCTCAGGATCAAAGTTGCCCATTTTTCTTCTACAAAAGACTTTCCTTGATGTATTCCACGTATAATATCTCGGCAATTCTGAATACAATAGTGTTCTTGCAAAAGTATCCTGCTGGCATAGTTGGAAAAATGCTGTTTCTATGACAGCAAAAAAGTAAACAAATTACATACATACAAACCAACACTCTCCTTTATATATATATAGATGAATTTGGGGGATGTGGTAGTCCAGTAGGTAGAGCCATTGGCTACCAAAAACAAAGGGCTTGGTTTCAATTCTAGGTGATGCCTCTGGGCAACCTTGGGTTCACCTAATCTATGTGATTTTTTGGGTGCCTGATCATCTTGAGAAATATGGAAAGCAACCCTCTTCATTCCCTCCTCGGATATGTAGATTTGTAATGCCATTTTGAGGATAGTTCTGGATGGGCTCACTTATCAAACCAACCTTTGGATCGATAACTTTGGATTTACTAATAAATTAAGAATCCTCTTTTCAAATGTTATGCTAGCCTTACAATTAGCAAAATATTTGAGCATTTTATTACGAATTAAAATAAATTTGCTCATTTAAATTCACTTATAATATGTGTTAATTTAGTTAATTCAAAATTTATTCACTGTAGTAATCAATTAGCAGTATTATACACTTTACAGGAGAGAGGTTTTACCTCAACATGATATTTTAGATTAAGCTTGGGGTGTTAGTTATCTGACATTGTAGTAGGGGTAATTAAACTAAATTATTGGCATCTCCTCAACCTGCTAACGGACCCTGGTGTTGAAGGTACCACATTTTAACATATAACGTATGAATTTTATGCTAATTTTGACATATAACACATAGTAATGTGACAGTAGATTAAAATATTATTCCTCATCCTATTTTGCATATTTATTTGTGACTGATGACCTATGAATGTTTTGTGTGGGCCATTATGCCTATGAGACAAATCAGTGAAGTTTCAAATGTTAGCAATGGTGTTGGTGTCTCGTAAAATCATCGGGAAGGGGAGGATCTTTGTGACTTTCAGAATACAAGTTTTGCTCCATTGTAATATAGGTTGAAGTTGAAAGAGGATTCGTGAACAACTGAGTGCTCTAACACCAGTAGTGTTTAGTGTGGTTGGCTTCCACACTGTCTCCCTTTGGCCTTAAGTTGTGTTTTTATTATTGTTTTTATAGCATTTGGATATTTAAAATTTTAAGTATGTTGTGGCATTTGTCATTTAGTGAGGATTCACTAATCCTATTCTAAAGACGAATAAGAAAAATATTGGCCAGTGAAAATGGAACAATAGACACATGCCTAATTCTTTTTCAGACACTTAATTGCCCATTAGTTTTCGACCTCTTATATTCAATTCAGTTGTATTGATTCTTATTTTATGCACTTTGTCTTTTTTGCACCTTAATTTATTTATAGACCATAAAAATCCAGCACAGCTGAACATCGAATAGCAACAAACTGCACTCCATATCTCCAACTCCTGTTTGTCTTAAAAACTTCACCTAATCATCTATTTAACTTAAAGAATGCATTTTCATACACAAATCTGACAATTTATGTTCACACTGAGGCCCCACTGTCTCAATTCTCTTAAATATCCTTATAAATTCAAATAACCCCATTTCACATCAACCCCTACCTTGCCTTTTTTTCTGTTCTGCCTTACTTCCCCACAATCTGTAATGTAGGCATTTGGTAACCATTTTTTGCCTGATGAAGATGACTTTGTCATTGAAATAGCATTGGAACTCCCTGTTTTTCTCTCTTCTTAGCCTTTTCTGCAGATATTTCCTAAAATACTTTTTGTCCCTCACAGCGACTCTATCCGTCCATTACACCACTTCCTTACCCTGGTGATCCCCCGCTACTTTGTCCATTAGGGCACAGTGAAAATATCCCCAACATCTACCCAGTTCTGAATTTGCCCATTATCAAGGCATTCTCTCACCTCACAATCTTTGGCCATTAAAAACAATGACCAAGGAATCACAATTCATAGGTGATCTGTTAAAATATGGCTCCCTTAAATATCTCTTCATAAATAGTCAGCTAATTATGTTGCCTCATTTTCTAATGCCTGTCAGTCCTTAATTACCCACTTAACCTAAATCATTTTAATTTACTAATGTTACCTTTCACTCATCACAATTGAGTCTCAAGTGTAGTGTTGAACATCTTAAGTTTCTGCTATGTCAAATCCTAATTCAAGCCTCAAATTGAATTATTTCTGGGAGCATTACTTTTTCCACTTAGAAAAACATGTGTTCTTGATTTGCCCTCCTAAAAAAGTACTGTGCTTGATGGAAACAGTCTGTGAAATTGCTACCAGTATTTTTATCGGTGTTGTTATAAACGTCATACTTTGATACCAATAACAGCAGATTTTTTCTGCTCATATGGAACATAACTCCTTTTCGAATATACTTCATGTACTTGATATAGGTATATATTCTGACCATCATTGTGAACCAGCGATTCAGTTTTTCTTGTCATTGTTTTACTTCAAGTCTCAAAAATGAACTTGGAAGCTGTCCATCATTCGGGATAATGAAAAATACCACCCTCAATGTTAAAGCACTCTGACATCATGACTTGGGATAAATGTGTGGTATATAATAAATATATATATACAATATATATATACAATAAATCTTTTTGGTGTAGTTAACTCGAGAGGGAAGTGTTAGTTCATTTCCTCTCCTATGTAATGTGAAAAATGTTATTTTTACAAAGGTTTCCTCATTCAAGTTACCTGCTTCAAATGCATCAAAATTTGGTGATACTTATGCTGTAGTATGCACATGCTAAAATTATTTTCCTGCTTAATGTAAGTTTTTAAATGGATTGTGATTGGATAAATCTTGGGTAAGGTGTGCTTCAAAAATGAATAATCCAGAGTGGCAAAATTGGAAACTATCCTATCATTGCATATTAGGGCTTATTTCTATTTATATTATTCTCTGAAAATATTTTTATGAAATAATTGAGCATTTCTATGAAAAAAAACTTATTTCACATCAAATTTTGTTTGTTATGACCATGATTTTGGTTCAGCACCTTGTCATCAGTGAAAGAAAAAAGCAATGTTGTGAGCCTCATCTCTTCTTCATTGACAATGCCCCCAGCAGTCTGGGTGCACTTTGGTAAAATTTTATTTTCCCCTTTTACCTTGTGATGATGTGCTGCAACAGAGCCTTGATTGTAATAAACAAAAGTTTTTGTGGAATAACTTAATGCATATTTACTCACAAACATGAAACAAATCAACCAGATAATGCCTGAACCAGTCATCATTAATTACCTCGCAAGTATCGATTGGATTCTCGCCAGTGCGCAGCCTGTCTGCAACTTGTTTGGGTATCATTTGATATAAAAGTTCATCTGTTCTTTTCATTTCCAAATCCAATTTTTTCATTGAGTCCTCAAGTTTTTTTGATTTTTGTTGCTCTTGGTCAAGTGCTAGCTTGAGTTCTACCGATTGTTGAGTACCAGCCAGCATCAAGTCTCTGGATGGAAAGATTCATAGATGTATTATTAGTACAGATCAAAACGATAATGCAAAAAACGAGCTTTTAAAGTGATTCCTGTAAGTGATACTATTTACCTGCTGAAATCGTGCATGGAGAGGTCATTGATGAAAAGTCCATTTAACACTAGACTGTTTAAGTCTGGCATCACAGGCGTTGCTAGGTATAAAATCATTTTCCAGTTTTCCATGTATATCATTTGTCCTGAAGAAAGCACAGAGGTTGCTTTATTAAATATATATTCTAATATATGACTGTGAAATAGACTGAAATATCATGAGAACAGAAAAAATGCCCAATTACTCATGATCATCATGTATTGATTATTGAAATTTGTTATAAAGCAATTGCACTTGTTAAGTATAGAGTACTTTATTAACATAATTGTCCTATTTTAAATATGAATTATTCTATATAATATTTTGGTGAATGTAAAAGAATATTTTGAGATTAATGATCTAAACTTATTTATAAATCTATATTTATCATCTTGGGTTGCTTGACAAGTATTCCTATAATATGTAAGCTTAATTTAAGCCTTTACAATAGTACTATGGGCGTAATCTCTGAATGTTGGGGTGGAAGGGAAAATCCTAAAGGGGTCCCTTTAAATTTATCTTTCTCACAAAAATGCATATATTTAGAGGCACCAACTTACTTATATAAGGAAACAAAATCAAGGAAAAGTTTTGAGAAAATGCAATTTTCAGCCTGACCCATGAAAATTTTAATTTAAAAATCTCTGAGATGAAATGATACATATTGATACCATAAGCTGTTTTATGGTTTCTTTTACATTTAATGCATTAAATAGTATAACTGTGATTGCAAGTCTCATTGCATCCATTGTGAGCCTTTCTTTTAAATAATTTTAATTTGTGCAATTGATTTGGCTGCATATGGAAATATATATTGACCTTTAAAAGAATTTTTAATGTATTTTTAAAGTGTTAGTTTAGTTTTCTCATTTTTGCTGTGAAAATCCCATGAGTATTTAAAACCTTAATATTGCATTTTAAAACAGAAGAATTTTTAGGATATAAATCAAATAGTTATAAATGATATCAATAAAACTTAGGTAGATGTAATACATCAGAGGAAATTCATTTAATTCATTGGTAAGGTTACAATTGAGTCATTCTAAGTAAAATCACCCCAAGGTGGTGTTTTGACCATTGAATTTAGACTCATTTTTTGCCACTGCAGCTAGCTAAAATAAAGATTTGTTGTAGAAATTTTGCTGAGTAATAATTACACAAGCCAGTATTTATAGTTAAAACTGTTTGAAAGTAACATACACTAACTGTGTGCTAACAATTTCTTGGCCTTGAAGGTGGCCAAAGCGATAAGGAAATAGCTATTTTAATAGTGTAGAATGAAAAAAGTAAATCGTAATATCCATTTAAAAAACCCATGACTTAGTGTGTTTCCATTACTAATGAAATAAAGCTAAAGTTTCTTGTACTTCTTGTTAATTTTTAATTCCTTTCTTCAAACATTTTGACATTGAAAGAATTTCAATTGCGACTATCTGAAATTTGAGGCGAGCTTACAATTTGAAATTTTGCCCAAAGATATTCTCCATTGCACTCGATAAACCTTTTTAATGTTGTGGTTTACATGCTGTACATTTTACTCATTCAATCCATGCAAAATGTTCAAATGTTTTGGCTATAATGGTGAAAGTGACATCAATTGACCAAATTCCACTTGATGATTTTTACAATCATGAAATTGTCAATTCTTCTTGTTTTTGTTTTAATTTTCATAAAAAATAATGCGTGTTACATATTTTCATTCCTCTTGGCATTTTCTTTTTCCCAGTTGTAACAGAGATCTGGGGAAAAGAAAACCGCCACTATTGTTGAATGATTGCATCAATTTTGTGTTTTGTTTATTTTGCGGGGCAGTACAAGAAAATATAATGGAAGCACCATGGGTAACGTTGTGTTCTGACATGCCACTTGATTGAGAAAGTTGAAGTCCTAAGCCATCTTGTATCTATTTTGTTTCTTTGTTAAAATTGAATATGCCGAATATCAATGTAACAAAAGCCTTTGTATTGCAAGTGAATGAATGGAGCCTAACACGGCCACTGTTTATGCATACCAGAAGCAGTTGATTCTGTTTACCCAGGAATTCGTTTCAACTTGGATGAAAATAAATATCAGGTGGAGAAAAATCGAAAAATGGAAAAAATTCTTCTACCCTGTGTAAATGTGGGAGAGATTTTTTCATTGAAGCCAAATTATATTTGTTTGTTTCAAGCTACAGTAATGGTTTCATGGGATTGATTGGATGGCAAAGAGATTTGTCACAGTGGAAAATCTTAAATTGACATCCATCCTCCTAAGGGCGTGTCTGTTTTGTGTGGAAATAACCATGTCATAATATTTGTCACAGCAACCAGAGACATCAATTAGTAGCATGAATATCTCAAAGACTGCTGTGGTTTTAACACCATGGTGTATTTGTATTGTTGGTAGGTACTTCACATGATCCATGCTCCAATTTCATCGCCTCTGAACAAAAAAATTATTTTTGCATCTCCTGCAGGGATTAGCCAAAATTTCATTTTTGTAAATGATATTTTTTGCAGTTCATATGCTATAATTATCATAACTTTAACCTTAGAGAATTTATTGCATTTAAGAGAATGAGGAAGGGAAGAAGTTTGAGAAAATATAATGTAGAAGAATAATTGTGGAAAATGGGAAGGAGTACGAGGAGGCAATTGATGAAATATTGTGTGAGGATGAGTAGATGGGTACAACTGATGAAAGATTTGAATGATGTAAGCAATGAATGAAATTGGCAAATGAAAAGATAGGATTGGAAAAAAATTAGGATTCCATGGGTTTGGAGGATGGGTGAAATAATAAAATGGGAGAACATAAATGTAGAATTAGAGAAGAGAAAGTACAAAGAAGTAAACAATAACCTGAGTTGAGAAACTAATTGGGCAAAGGATGATGGGAACAAGCATAGTGTGAGGATATGGAGAGTTCACAGAGATGGAGAAATGGGTGTGCAATACATGAAAGTGAGGGAACTGTCTGGATGTGAGGAAGGAATTTTCATTTGCACTATTACAGAAGCAGCAGGTAAATATTAAATAAAGAAGAAACCGTTCTTAAAATATGGAAAGAATACATAGATGAACAATTTTTGATTAAGATAAATGGTCAGTTAGTTTGGATATTGAAAAGGATTATTTATTGGATATAATGATAGCTAAGACAGAAGTACTTGGCTGCTTGATTGAAAATTCATCAAAGGAAATAAATTGAAGGAGGCTGTGGGAATAGGTAGTAAGGGACACAAAATATGACTAGGACATGTTTTAATACACCGCAAATTTTGAGAAGGCATTTAACTGAGTAAACTGGGTACCATCAATGAACAGTTTATGGAATATAGTAGAAGACAGGTGATAGAGACTTTCTATCTAGAACTGAATAGTGACTGAAGCTTCATAATTGAAAATGGTAGGCAGGGAGGAAGATGAGGATATCCATTTCCATTGCTTATTTTAAATATAATATGCATGGGTGAAATGTCAGGGAGACATGGTAAGGACTGAGAGTAGGTAGAGAGCTTGATTTAAATTTGTGGATAATGAAGAATTAGGTGGTCTGTCAGCCAAAGGGTTGCATTAATGGATTGGCCCATTGCAGAATCAGTGTGATAGGTATAGCAAGAGAAAATAATAATAACACGAAGGTAATGATTCCCAAGATATTAGAATGCAAATATAAAACTTATACTTAAGGACAAAAACTAGGACTGGTAACATTATATCAATTTGGAAAGTGTATATGGTGAGGGTGGGTTGATTGGTGGTGACATCAAACAAGCAATTTACTTAGGTAAAGATGAATTTACAATGAGATAGGAGTTGATAACAGGCGCAAAAAGTAAATATGTCAAGAAAAGACCTGTGAAAACTTATACTATGGAATGAAAATTTTTTTTATTTGGAAAATTAGGTTATTGAGTCAGGAAGATAAATGTAAATTGGTGGCTTTTGAGATACGTGGGTGTGGAGAAGAATGGAAAAAAATTAATTGGGCGGGAAGGAAAAAACAAAGTTCTGGGCATTATAGGGGAGAGAGAAGGTTGTTTTGAGAACTTCAAAGAATGCAGGAAATAGCAATGATATGCTAAAGACAGTAGCAGAGAGGGGCATGCTAGGAAAGCAAGGAAAAGAAAAGGCATATGGATGGTATTCAGAAACCTAGAATGTATGCAAAGTTAGTGTGAGTTATTCTAATGTACGTATGGTATTGGGTCTAAGAGTATTTTGTAAAATATTTTGTCCCCAAAAGTGCTGTTGATATGTATTTTGATAAAACGTTCCGAGAGAGAGAAATAAAATTTGCTCATAAATTATATTTATATTAATGCACCATTAGTAATCCTTCTGCCAAACCTGCCTTTTTTTTTACTGACATTGGGCATTGGTTGAATGATGTGGTTAAAAACAATTTTGTTATGCCTCCAATCCTCCCAGATGTCTTCCATGATGTTGAGCGTAAATATTGGAGGTTTCTGATTTTATTTTCTTAATCCACAACAAGATAATGACATGTCCAAATAGAAAGGCAATAACTGCCTCAGAAGAGTGCTATAATTGAAAGTTTTGATATTTATAATTTCCCCAGTTTGTGTGTGTGAATCTTTTTCATTAATTCTTTCAGTAGTTTTTCAGTTTAGTATTTTATGTAGCCCTATAGGTCTTAAATGAGCTGTGATTATATTTTTGTAACAGATATGTATTCCCATATGATTAATGATCATTGGATTGCATTTAACTTGCAGACCAAAACCTAGATTTTGCCACCTCAGAATGGTCATTTTTATAACTCTGGTTAATTGACCAATACTCTCATGATTAATAATACTATGCATGTCTCCATGAGTGACATTTATTTTGGAAACTGCTGTTTCCCTCTGTGGACATTTCAACCCTTTGTAACTGGCACTTTATGAACTTAATCATTAGCATGCAAGAAACATGCTTTAGATGTACTTATTAACTTGTGACCAAAGCCTCATTCGTTTTGCATTTTATAATTACTACATTACAACACTGATTGCATCTCCATCCATTAGGTTCAAGCAGCTGTGTCATTTGCATTAGTCAGCAGAGACTAACATTATAGAACATGCTTTCCTGAAGTGAGTCATGGATGCAGAAATTCTTGTTAAATCAAGAAATACTACCCTGGTCAGTGGCTAAGTCTTTATGATAGACAGCAAGCATGGGAGTAATGCAATCAGGGATGTTGATTTCCCTCCTCTCCCATAATAAATTCTAGGCACCTTCATAGTTCCATAGGTTGTTACCAAGATTTGGTGATCCATTATTTTGAATGATGTCAATGCTAATTACCTATTTTCCAGTATTGCAATTATTGTAAAATTCTTCTAAGTAGTTCCCTTAGGCGTCTACACATTTTTGCCTGTGATTCAGCCATGAACTATGAATCCTGGAAGGAGTTTATGTTAACCTAGGTTAAAGCCTTTGTGAGGTGGGTTTGGATCACTTTGATAGTCCCAAATGGACTCCTTTCAGGTCGTTCTTGGTTCTTGGGAACAGGAAAAAGCCTGCTCTGGCCAGTTCAGGACTGTAGAGAGGCTGAAGCAGCCCTGAGCAAAGTTGTGCTTGGACAGATACTGCCAGATTGCTCATTGTCATTTTTTCGATCATCTAAACCTTTTTGTATAGATAATGCATGCTTTATCAATGGGAAAATATGATATTTTACCCTGAAACATCAGCATAGACTTGTTTCAAATTTTGAATGGCTTCATTTGTTATAAGTATAATTCCATTCATTATTCTTTATCAAGGAATTTATATCAGGCTTCAAACTTTCAATGTTTTCATTCTGATAAGAAAACCTTGACTTGTCTTATACTTGCATATAAATGGTGATGAAAGAATGAAATCAATGAAAAGATGATGGAAACAATCTGTGGAAAACCAGGTTAACTTAACTTCCTTGATGACTTAGGTTATACATATTTTGAAACTTAAAAACATACCCTTGAGTAGTGATTTACCACATCACTAATTTTAAACATCACCTTTTAGACGTAAATTATTTTCAGTTTGTTCATCAGGCTCGTCCATAGTTGACATAAGTTCCTCCCTTCTGTCACGGGATGAATCAGGCATGACGGGGTCTGTTGTGATTATCTCAAATATATTATTTGTGCGATTCAGGATCTGTAATATACAAGGAGAAGTGTTTAGATCTTGTTTACCCTAATATTTCTTAGACATTTCAACCCATTTATAATGGAAAGCGGATGAATGAAAAATTAGTGGTTGGTTTATAGAAATTCAAGTTCATCATCATTTTGTTTTTTATTAATAGTAGGGCTTAATTTTTGCTGTCATTTCATTAATCCTTTCCATATTCCCAATTATTGTTCATTGATGTAATACCTACTACCCAAAATTAAATGCTGTTATTTCATTATCAGGTATTTTTTATGCAAAGAAAATTATCAGTACAATAAACTTGGTGAAATGCTGTTATTGCATGTAGGAAACTATTATGCAACAATTTTTGTTTAAAATTGTAACATACATTTTTCATCTGGCCCACGAATACATGCTTAACATTTTCCAATGGTTGACAAGCTTGGAGACAGGATATACATTATTTGGAACATGTGAAAATATATCATGTTACATTCCAATCATATCATAAAATAGCCACCAAATACATTTCTTAATCCCAGTAATTGTATAAGATATGATATTTGTAAAATGATATTACAGTGGAACTCCAGCAATTAACTCATGTTTCAGAGTATAGGATATTTTTTAGACTATTTCAAAGACATTTTTTATAGATAGAAGCTTATGTTCCAATAAAAGATTTTCACATGCTGAAAATGACAGTTTGGAATGCTTGCATCTTTCATTACATTTTTTATTAATTGTGATTTAATATAATTTTCGGGCCTGCCATTGGTCATACTTAAATTCATGAGCATCCTCTCTTTTTAGAAGAGGTAGAATGTTACTCTGACCACAATATGAACAATTAGGATGTTATCCCTTGGCTAAAATCATTGGGGAGGGGAGGAGGTATTGGAATGTGAAAAAAGTGCCCAACCATAGGCAATTGGTTACTCTCATTTACTTGGTTTTGTGGTACACAGTGACCCTTGTGGGCTTTCAATCTGACATGTACATCCTCAAAGATTAAAGCCTAGATAAATCATTACACTATACCATTATATGTAAGTAAACCTTTAGAGAGATTAATGACAATCACATGTGCATATTATATAAGGTGATGTGTTCTTCCTCAAGTGTTGAGGTGATAATTGTGAGTGACAGAGTCAAATCCAGAGAATCTTATGTTAGATTATCGATGATGATTGAGAGTTATATTTATTCTAACTTACTGTGTGGAAAACGAAGGGAATGAGAGGTCTGAGAAGGTCAAATTTGTCTGTGATCTTCTTGTTGAGGAGCTGCGGTAAAATCTGCATCAGTGCCATCCCAATACTTCGAATGACCATGTCAGATCTGAAAGAGAGTTTAAAACATACATTTTATCATTTTAATTGCATCATTTTTTCATAGCCATTCCATACCCTTCTTATAATTATTTCTACTAATACATGGTTTTTATTCTATCTCACTAATTGTGCTTTTGTGTTATGGAGCATATTTTCCAAAATGTCAACGATAAAAAGTCATATAAATGTGAAATTTTATTGTATGCATTATGGCTGCATATAAAATAATCTGTTGAGGCCAGTTTTTCATTTTTCTTCCATTGTATATTTTGGAAAAAGGTACAATAAAAACCTGTGTACTTACATATTAAAACTTAAGTGTCATTAAAAAAATGTGCATATTTAAATATAACCATAAACACAAAATCAAGATTTGGTAGGTGATGGTAGAGTTCACCCAGTAGTAAGCCCTAAGGTGTGTGAAATTCACACATCAGGGTAGGGGGTTAGTTCCTTTCCCTGTGTCGGTTATGGTTTCCCAGGAAAATCTAGTACATGAAAAATCATATAGCTTGGGTGGAGCTGCAGGGGCCCAGAGTGCCTTGCCTGGGAATTGAACCTGGGACCCAGTCAGTTGTCCAACGCTCTACCCCCTTGACTACAGCGACCGTATATAAATATATATATATATAATATATATAACATATATATACATATATATATATGTATATACTATATATAAATATATATGTGTATATATATATATATATATATATATATATATATATATATATATATATATAAAACAGCACAATAGAAACCAAAATAAATCAGGTAACATATAACACATTGAGGACACATTGTAGATTGTTTGAGCTTTCGGCCTTCTCCAAGGCCTTTCTCAAGTAAGATAAATGTATATATATATATATATATATATATATATATATATATATATATATATATATATATATATTGCATAAATACACACACCTACTCACATCTAGTACTGTGGTGCATCCACACTCCTTTTCAAACTGACAGGCAATGAATATAATTAATATGACATTAATTTTATGATTTTCCTTCATTTGTTAATAACCTCATATCATTAAAATTTGTCTCTAGATAGTTAAAAATTTCACAACGAGCAGCTTGAAATTTCTCTTTGTCCACTAAATGGAAAATTTGATTCATCAAAGGATGAGAGTGTGTGTAAAAGTGAATTTGGCTGAGTGTACAAGAGGAACCTATTGAGAAAGCCTATCAGTATTTGAGGTAGTGGATATTTGAATTATTTTTTATATTAACTTTGTTTTGATTAGTTTGAAATTAGTCAGGCTATATACATTTGAGGATGATTTAATTTTTTCCACAGCCCTTTTCATTAAAAAGCACAGCTCTATGGTAACAGATGCAAGTTAAGCATTCATCAAAATATGCTAAGCTCTTTGTGCAACTAATTTTTAGGGTATTTGTTCATGATTTCTGGGAATTAGTGCGAGATAATGCCTGAGATCTACTTTGGTACTTTAATACTATGAAAATATATATGTCTTGAGCAACTTAGAATGAAAACTAATTTATTGACAGATTGCATATGCTCTGGTTTGTGGGATAATCTGTAAATTGGCCGGTGTATTGCAAAAAATATTTTTGCCCTTAAGAACTGAAATAAAATAAGGCATCATGTTCGTTGTTTTGCATAAAAATGTCTCAAAACTATTTGTTTAAATTCGGAATACGCTTATTTTAATTTGTCTGCTGAGTAATCTGGTAGGTTCCTATTCACTTTGATTGTTCTAGTTTATTTGGTTCCAATTTGTTTTGCGTTTCTATTGTGGGGATGAAGTTATGGGATACTTTTAGTTGAAAATACTTTCCAACATTTTTTTCTATCGCCCTAAAAACCCTGAATTTCTAGGAACAAATATTAATTCAGAAATAGGAATGATGGGCATATGAAAAACTTTGATTCCAGAAATACCCCAGCAATGCTGTGGACATCAGCAGGATTTTTCGCCGAAAGGGTCAAGTGGGTGGGGGGATGTAGTAGTTTTATTATTGGCTGGCCCTTGTTCAATTTCATTGCCTTTAATAATTAAAATATGGAGGATTGAAAAATAATTTTCCAGAGGTACCAAAACTTCTTTCCAGTGTTCGAGTACTTTCAAAAAATTTTTCTCTCATCTTTTTCTATAAAAACGTTTTATTTTCGTAATCGACGTCCTCCTCAGGTGTCATCTCTTCTCACTCTCTCCCTGTCTATTCTATCTTTGGGACGAAACCGATATTTGCGCCTGCCCAAGCAAGTGATTTCAATTTTTTTGTGGCGTATATTCCTTGTGTTTTCTCTGGTGACTGTTATTTTGGTAATAAACTGGCGTGACACTAGCACATCGTGCCATACCTTTCGCCAAAATGACACCCCAATAGGATAATAAATAAGGGATGGTTTCTTTGTCCATCATACTCACCCAAAAACTATACAGAAAGGAAAAATTTCGAAGATGACAGAGGCGTTGATGGGCAGATGTTTTTCATCTCGGATGAGGGTGAGCGAAGTTTGGCAGAAGACGCGGTTGTCGAAAGAGAGCTGGAACGTCACGTGCGTCGTGTCCATAACCCTCTCCTCTTTCACCAACTCGATCACCATTTCCTTGTGGTAGAAATGCCTGGCCACCTGTTTGGGGAATACACGTGTGTTGATGCATTAACATGTACACCTGTACACACACACACACACTTGTACACCATTTTCGTGCCATTTAATTGGGCCAGATGTAAGTGGCAGCCTTGTCGATCATGATAAATTCTTCAAGGAGGATTTATAGGAAAAGTACAATGCTCAGTAGTAGTATTTAGGGGAGGCGACCGACAGCTGAGGTAATTTGCGCAATTAGGGATGGACAGAAAAGGATAAAGGGTGGAGAGAAACCCGGCGTCGGCATTAGCCTACTCTTTGCGAAAGGCGCCAAGGGGTCCGCAGCTTAACGTCCCATCCGACGGACGGTGTACTCACTCAAAGTGCCCTCCACAAAGGACCTCAACTAGGGATCGAGATACCACTGAAAAATATTCAACACCGCCGGGATTTGAATCCGGCCCCCCTGGGTGGGAAGCCAGTACGATAGCCACCGCACCATCTCGATCCCCAAGCACAATGTTTAAAGAACATCAGTTACTCTGATGACTTATCGAAAATATGTAGTATTTGAAACAGGTAATGATAGATTAACAACTAGCAGACGCCTAAATGGAGTTTTTATTATGTCTATAATATCAACAACGTGATCATAAATTATGTTCCACACAAAAACTGAGACTTGTATGTGAGTAGCATTTGACGATGAGAGAAGGCTTGCTTCGGCAGTATCATTAATGCCTAATGGTACCATTTGTGGAATGTGAAGCGCTGAATTGGAAAAGCAGAAAAATATTAATTAAAATGGCGAGATTTAACCACGTGTGCAAAACTCTGCTCTCATGATGGTTTACATATGTTGAGCCGAAATCTGGGAAAACAATATTGTTTAGTTTGCATTTAGTATCCTCATCTGCTTTCTTTATCCTCACTTATGTTATTCAAAGAGCGTCGCACACACGAATTGAATGTTCTCCCGCACTGATTGCTTGTTAATTATCTTATTTAAGCAATTAATCGATAATAATAACAATTAGATTCAGCTTCTTTCTTTAAAAAGTGGTTGAGCATGAGTAGTAGTCCTCACTATGCACTTAGAATCCCATATATAGATCGCCTCAACTGGGAAAAATATTCCTGATCATAAAAATATTTGTTTTTACTAAAAGTCTACTGCCAATCTCTCTTAAGTCAACCTCATTCACCCCCATGGCCATTTATACCCTAAGTGATATTTGGAAAAGTCCACAGCCTTCATCCATTTCTTCCTGTCTACAGCATCTTCCTCGGTGATCTTCATCTTCTCTAGGTCCAAGTTCACTTGGTCTTTCTAACGTTCTCCAGGCATTCCCCGAGGTTTCCTTCATTGCTGGGTTTTCTCTTCAAGCTTACTTTCCTTTTTTGTTCCAAATGACATTGTCAAGATTTCTGTTTCCCTGGTATTTATTTTTTCACGGTACTTATATCTATTTTCGTTGCTTCTGATCCATGAAAAAGGACTGGTCTACTTATGGTTCTGCAGAGTTTCAAGTTTTATATGGTATTGCTATAACGATGATACTCTCAAACTGTTCAGAGCGTAGAGACTTTTATTTTCTCTGTTTATTCTATTTTGTGTCTCGAGTTGTTCTGTTTTGTGAATTGATGATAGGCCCGGGATATTTTCCACGGTTCAAATCAAAGAAAATCAATAAGTGCCTCACGTTCATCATTGTTGCGTCCGAAATTCATAAATGTGGTATTTGTGTCATTCATTTTTTGTTCTACTAGCTGGATTTCTTTAATTAGTGTTTCTGTCCCCTTTTTTGGCCCTCTTTCCTTATCTAACTCTTACCACGTCATCTGCATAGGTAAGAACTGTTTTATTTTGTCCAATTTTTTAACAAAAGTCAGTTCTCCTTCCTTTTTTAGAGCTTTTTCTAGTGTAAGGTTAAAAAAGTAAGGAAAAGAGATGTTTTCTCTGTCTTATTCCAGTTTTTATTTCAAAGGATGAAAAATATTTGTTTTAAACTTTAAAGTTTTACTTGGAATCCGTAACCGTCAATTCTGATAATCCTATTAGTTTTCTTTGATATGCCGTAGCTTTTTCATATCCCTCGCTTTTCTCCCCTGTCGTCGCTGTTGTAGGCTTCGTTAAAATCCACAAAGAGACCATAGAATACTCAGTTAAGTTACCTGTGTTTTGATATGGCTTCTCTAATACTGTATACTTAGTCTTTTGTAAGTATAATATTGGCTTCTTGAAGATATGCTCCACTTGAAAGAGAAGTTTTAGTAAGCTAAGCAAAACATATCTTTCGAAGTTTTGCAAAAAATATTTTTGTATCTTTTCTGATAGATCGGTAACCCATTAATTTCGTTGCTCGAGTTTAATATTTTCCCAGCGGCGAAAGAGCGAACGAGTAACGCCACTCGATGTCTCTTTTCAGCCTTCTTACCCACGTTCGCACAGTTTAATTTTAAATGTTTCTTATGACGAGGAAAAAATCACTAATTATCAAACTTTCCCTCATTTTTCTTCGTACATCTTTCGCTTTGTGATGAATTTAAATTGCATATTGATTTTTTGAGTGGATAAAATTAGAAGAAACCATGATTTACGTTACCAACACCTGCCTCATGAAGTTAATGTATTTTTGGGTAAAACGTGGAAAAATACTATAAAAATGCGAACACATAAAAATATCACTCACACGTTATTTCTTGATCATTTCGACGGAATTCAGCTCCGTCTTCATCGATCGGAACAAATAGAAGCAATGACTACAGTCATGATCAAGAAATAACGTGAGTGATCTTTTTAAGTGTTCTTATATTGTTTGTTACTGTCAAAGATTGTTATTCAACACTTCCGTGTTACTTCGACGAAATCAATCTCATATATATATATATATATATATATATATATATATATATATATATATATATATATATGAGATTGAGGTTCTACTATTTAACATAGTAGACCCGCAAAGTACGTAGTAGGCAGTCTGTTACCACTCTTCCGTGTCTGACTTCATTTCTTCCATAAAAATATTAAATAGCATCACTCAGATTAAAGGGTTTTAAATTATACGCATCCGTTCAATTGAAATCATGATCAATCTATTTACTCTGGAAACCCTTGATGGTACAAGAATGTAGTCACACTTGGCATACTTAAAATCCAAGGCCCGAGTCGTAGTAATTATTGCTTGTTGCTATTGTGCTTCCCCTCGCCCTTTGAGGTAAATTGCGGAGGATTACGCAGAGAGTAACATTAATGTATACACCAATTCCGGTTTCCAGTTCTCCATTGTCTTGTTATTCTATGGCGGAAAAAAGTCTACTATCTACTCCCACAATTACATTCGCTGACCTTCTTCATTCCTTCTCTTCAAATGGCTGTTTTGGACGAATTAATGTTTTTTTATATATTTCGTCCACGACTTCGCAATAATCAGCTTGTGTTTTTGCACAGAGTTAATATTTTTTTCATATTGGCTCCTTCTATTCAACCCGTACAGGCTTATGTTAGAGTCAAGTTGATAAATATTTATTATTTGTGTACCAAGGTTAAATTCTTTCTAAATAATTTCTTCTTATTGGCTCCTTCTATTCAACCCGTACAGGCGTGTTAGAGTCAAGTTGATAAATATTTATTATTTGTTTACCAAGGTTAAATTCGTTTGTGTTAACCTTGTTCGCTGTAGAAATGTGATCCCGGGCATATTTTACTTGATGCTTATCGCGTTTTTAACGACTTCTATAACTCGAGTTAAATTTTGGCCATAATTACGAGTAGGTTCCTCACTTTGGGAAAATTTCTATGTATAAAACATTAGAAATAATAAATTGAGCTCCTTGACAAAGGTGTGAACTCAAGAGTACAGGTAATTTGTTGAAATAAATTATCATTTTCATGTTACGAGTGCATATATTCACGATTGAACATAGGGTACACAAATTGCTTTACGCGAATTATTAACCATTAACTGTTGATATTTCATTGCAAAGTATTTCCGAGTGGTTAACTATATATTACGTACTATGGTTTCCTAGGAAGATCTGGTACCCGAAAGATCACAAAGCTTGAGTAAAGTACAGAGTGCCCGCAGGCATCACCCGGAATCGAAACGAATGGCGCCTTCGGTCAGTGGCCCAGCGCTTAAATAACTGGACCAACACGCCCCCAATAATTATGGTGCGTTTTAATATAACACTTGGTAAACCAATTATCAGTCGAAACTCTGTACTTTGTATTTTGAAAGTTGAATAATGAACAGTTTTGCAACTAGGAAATAGTTTTCAATTAAAAATGCAATGGTTAATGCTTAATATTTTACTTTGAACAAATCTATTTCGATTTAGTTTTCATGCATATTGTGCGTCTACTAATTTAATTAATACTTTCAGGTATACCTTTGTGGAATATTTTCATGATGAATGATACCAAAATAAACTTGTTAATCTATATAAAAAATAAACTTTATTGCAAGGCATGTACCACTGAGGTGCATTAAAGTTTATTTTCATTATAATGCTGCACAACAGTGAAACCTGGGTAACAATTAATTTCATTTTCCATGTGAATTTACAAAGTTTTATTTTAACATTATTCATCTACTTATGTAAATATCAATTTGTAACAAATACTTTTCATTTTATGTCCTTAAAAAAATGATCTGGTGGAACAAATCAGATCGTTTAGTCGTAAGGCTAGAAACATTTGCAATCGTCCAGTTTGAGGTTAACAGTATGGATGTTATAACAAGAAAACTTTACCTCTCTTATCTGACCCATGGTGTAGAATACAAATCCCCTTCGTTTGCTTCGGTAGTGCAAGGTAAGACCATCTTCGGTCTCGTTCTCACAAATGAATGACGGCGCCTTCATTCGAGGGTAGGAAAACTTGAGGTATTCGTGCAGGTTATCTAATCCTGTAAATGGAACAACGCATCAATGAAAAGTATCAAAAATAAACTGACAGTCACATTTTAGAAAGGAATCTGGATTTAGAATTTTAAAAAATGGTTATGTTTTTCAAATTAAGCGAAGTTGAAGATAACAAGTGAGGTCATTCAATCCTCATTCAAAAGAATTTTCTTCTATAGATATTTAATTAGTCACATGTAAATAAATGCGATGGAGACTCTCTATAACGAATTTGTATAGGGAATAAACATTATTGTTACATGCAGATTTTCCGAAGGTGCTTTCCTTAGTATAATGAGGCTTCCCATAATATTTCAAAATGTTTAACTGCTGGATACCGTACGGTGCTCAAAAATACCAATATTTAATTAGACGAATCGATCTATTATTCCATCATCCATGTTTGCCATCAGGACAGCAAAAGAATTATTTAATTTCAAAGATTTCGCTGAAAAACATTCAAATGGACTCTAACTCTCGGATAATTGTGCTTAAGTAATTACTCTAATATCTGGTATTATGTTTAGAGAGAGCATTGTTGTACAAACGGTCGGGGGTATTCAGTGTCTACATGTTAATATTAAGATAAAGTTGAATTCTCATCATCAAACAAAGTTTTTTTATTTACAGGTGACTCAATTTTTTCAAAATATCTCTCCGATACAGCGTCAGCAAAGGACCTTCATGCATGCTTATTCGAATGTTTGGCAATCCAAAAATCGCAGATAGGAACGAGTAAATCGTTCCGTGATGAACAATTTTCTTCTGTGAACTGAGTTCAGTGTAGAGAGTTTTCATCGTGCCCATTAGCAGGATCACCTTTTTCATTACTCAAGAATTAAGGTTTAAGGATTTATATTTAAAACAGGTTGAGTGTATTATGAAATGATTATTATAATTTGTATCAAGGATTCATACTCTAGATCGGAAACAAAGTGGATTTATGAAGGAAGGGTAAGTCATTCCAGTTGAAACAACAGAATTTAAAAAATGAAATCATCTTTTGCCATTGATTAGCAAAGTTATTTTTGATCATACTCAACTCTAGGAATTATTAAAATTTAAATATAGTACATTTCTGTTGAATCTTTGATAGAAAACAAAGTTCGTTAACATTACGCTTCCGTGCTTTCTCAAAAAATTCATCCCCCACGAAATTTTCCATTTTATGATTAGCAAAGTCATAAAAAATTTAACCTTTAAAGCTTCTCTTGAAAATGGAGGCCAGATATTTGATACGCAGTTTTTTTCACAGGATTATCTATTTATTTTGCAAAGTAATTGACCGAATGTACCTTATTTTTTAACCCTTTATACATTTAAAGAAAATCAGTGAATGTAAAATTGAATGCAGATGGTCTACTTTTAAGCGTCGACGGACGCCGATGAACAACTTTCTTTACCGTTAAGGAAATCACGGAGTTGGCGACCGAGGACCGAGAGTACTTGATCGTAGCCGTATTGACCGACGAACGCCACGAAATAAACCCCCATTTGATCGAAGAACTCCTTCTCCGTTATCCCCAAGACCTGAAAAGAAAAGAGTGATTAGATGGTACATTGAGTGAGAATAAGACACAATAATAATGGGGAAACTCTAACTTATTAGCGGTATGTATCTCCAGAAAGAAAAGGATTCATGACGACAAGAATGAGTAAAACACTAAAGTCATAATAAATGAATTCATACGGTCAAAATGAAGTAAAAATTTGATCAATACTGAAACGTACGCGTGGAAAAACAGCAAAAAGTCCTGAGTTTTGAAAAACATAGAAAATTCATCAACTTCCTACTTTGATTAAATCCATTTTTATTCTAAGTTTTCCGAGTGAAATTAATCAATAGAAAATGAGTGAATCTCCAAAAAAAAATTGAACTTAGAATTTCTTAAATGTCGCGGATTTTTGGCGAGTTATCCATGATGTTAGGCTTCGTACAGCATCTTCAATCGCAAGATGTTATACATAAATATTCCGACAAAATAGGAAAAAGTATCTTTGATTAGAAATGGGGTACATAGGATGTCAAACTGAATACATTTGAAAGCATATAGGGCTCGCGGAGAGGTATTTCAAAGGAGAACGTTTTTATCGAATTAAAAAAAAATTTTCTCACTGTTCCCACAACTGTGTGACTTCAATCTATTAGTCTGCCAACTTCGCGTAAAGAGAAAATTGACAAACCTTTATCTGCAAATGTTTTCATTTTAGACCTGTCGAACAGCAAATTACTTCATGTCTGCCCGTCAACAAGAGCTGATTGTTCTAGCATGAATTCACATTGTTTTCGAATTTATAAAAAAAGGCGTTCGGAAAAAAACCTGGAGTCTTTTCGTATTCGTAAAATCGTGGAAAAAAACAAAATGGAAGAACAAAGCGGAGAATAGTCGCGCGAATCACGAAAGACGAGAAGACATTGTATTACGTATTATTTATTTCCTGGCGGAGGAGCCGATGCGGGAAATGTTACGGATTGGGATGATTGACGTTCGCATCGCTCCGGGTGTCGATATCTGGGGGAGAAGCGCGCCTCTCCGGCTCTCCCGTGTCCGTCTTCCAGTGAGCGGTAAGTCGGAGAGGAAAAGTGAATAGAAAGAAAAAAGGGAAGGTGGGGAAGCGAAATATTTAATGCCTATTGTTTTTGTGATCCTCGCCCAAAAAGTACGCTTGTTTTCATTTAGGACGAAAGAGTCAACGAAGGCAGTGAAATGTTCGAACCTGATTACTATATTACACGAGCACCTTCGCCTTTCAATTTCCAGTTTTGGGGTGGAGATTGAGGAAAGGGTGAGGCTAAATGACGGGAAGAGAAAAAAAACGGAATCTGCCATAGGCGAGCGAAGGGAATTATAAAACCTACGTGAATTGTTTTTTGATAAATGAGCGAGAATTGATCGAAATGATGATGGACACCATACGCACGCGATTTGAAGTCACAGCGGCCGGCATCCATCGTCGAATTGGAAATACGCAAATCATTTGTAAGGTTTCTTTCCCAAAGACTTTTTTTATTTACCCTTAACGTTTTCTCTGGCTTTGACAAACGAGAGAAGGGGGGGTGGCGGCGGTCTCTCTTCGATCTCCGTAAACCCAGTTGTAAATCATAAAGCGGGGCGGGGCTCCTTCTATTTAGTCCAACTTGATTCGCGAAGAAATTTTAATTTTACCCGGAGCTCGGCTGAATTCAAATCCTGCTGTGGAAATTGTAGTGTGTGGAGATAAAAGACCTCTGGCAGGTTAGAGAGCGACAAGCTGCCGGGAGGGGGGAGAGGAGGGGGTGGAAGAGTTAATACGAAAGCTCTTTGCTTCGGAAAGGGTAAAGAGGAGGGAGGGAGGGAAGATGAGGGGGCTTTCCTAACTCCAGAATGTACGATGAAAATGGTTGACGTCAGTGGAAGGGAAATGGCGCAGTCTCAAGAAAACGTATTCGAGCATTTACTTCTTATGAACAATGTGATCATAAAGGCTATATCGATTTGATGAGAGTTTAATGTGAACTGTCTCTTTGTATAATGGCTTGAGTCCATATAGTACGTTTTAATAATGATTATATTAGTTCAGTATCTTGTTACGAACAACAGGTGCTTGCAACCTTTGGCATCTGCAATTTCGTGTTAGTTACTCTGACCCCTATGGTTTCATTTAGAAAATCTTAATGTGAAGTACCACATTAACAAAATTATACGCGCGAGATAAGATCAGAATTTATGCTTTTGAATGGTTTTACATATATATATATATATATATATATATATATATATATATATATATATATGTATATATATATGTATATATATATATGTATATATATATGTATATATATATATATGTATATATATGTATATATATATATGTATGTATATTTTTTTTTTTTAAGTAATCTACCGGTTAAGGTAGGTTTTTGGACGGACACAACTACCAAACAAACATTTTATTACTCTTAACAAAACACAAAATCAATCATCCTACTCTGTATCAAGTCCCTCTTCATCACTGAGTACTTCCTTCCTCCCTTCATCCCGTCCAGCATCCCTATCCTGTTCCTTCCCTTTCCTCTTTTGCCCAACATTCTACCCTCTATCACAGTCTTCAACATCCCACTGCCGGTCAACACCCCCTTCATCCACTTTTCCTGCCTCCATAGGATTGCTCCCAACAAACCCCTCTCTTCGCCCACCATACCAAGTACTTCCTCATTTGTTTTCTTCTCTGTCCATTTCACCTTCTCCATTCTTCTCCACACCCACATTTCAAAAGCCTCCAACCTACGTCTATCCTCCTGCTTCAATGACCACGTTTCCGCTCCGTACATAGCTACGCTCCATATCAAAGTTTTTACGAGTCTTTTCTTAACATCCTTACTCAAAGTCCCTGTCATCAACTCCCTCCTCCTTGTGAAAGCCTCTTTGCCTAGCGCAATTCTTCTCCTTACGTCCCTACTACTTTGACCGTGTTGGTCCAAAACACTACCGAGATACGTAAACTGTTCTACCTGCTCTAGCTTTTGCCCTCCTATTTTAATGTTAAGCTTGGCCTTTTTCTTTCTAGAAAATCGCATAACCTTTGTTTTCTTAATATTGATTCTCATCCCATACCTGTCGCACTGAATTTCCAATTCACTAAGCAATGCTTGCAGCCCCTTGGCTGACTGACAAACTAAAGCTTGGTCATCAGCAAACCTAACTGATTTTACGAATACCCCGCCCACTTTCATTCCTACCTCGAGTTCTTCCCATGCCTCTTTGATCATTTCTTCTGCGTACAGGTTGAACAGCAACGGTGATAATGGGCAACCCTGCCTTACACCCCTTCCTAACACTGCCCATCCTGACTCCCCGTTTCCCACCCTCACCTGAGCAGTCTGAGACATGTACAGGTTGCGGATTAGCCTCCTTTCCCTCCAATCTATTCCTATTTTCTGCAATACACTCATTAGTTTTTCCCAATTTACTCTATCAAACGCTTTTTCGAAATCTACGAAACAGGCAAATACCTCCTGGTTGTGTTCTATATTCCTCTCGATTAATAATCTCATTACTGCAATGGCCTCACGCGTACCTCTCCCCTTCCTAAACCCAAACTGATCATCCCCTAAGTAATCATTTGCCCTACTCTCTATCCTTTTGTTTATGATCCTGAGAACAACCTTAGCTGCGTGGGATATCAAACTAATTGTCCTATAGTCCTCACATGACGTGGCCTTTTCGTATATACATATATATATGTATATATATATACACACACATATATATATATATATATATATATATATATATATATATATGTATATATAAAGAGAGAGAGAGCTGCTGTTATTCGAAAAAGGGAATTGTTATTTGGTACACTACCGTATAAGGTAGGTTTTGCATAGAAAGAGACAGAACATGCCTACTTTTCTTATCCCAGGCTAACAAGACGAAACCTGGTATCCCTCACTACTGTAAGTTCCTCTATAATTCTACATACTTCCTTCATATGTTCATTCCGATCAACACGTCTAACCTATTTTTTATTTTCCTCTCCCTACCTCGCGTGCCTACTGTTCCCTTTTCAATCACAGCCGTCAACGTTCTATGGCTTTCTCCCAACAATCCTCTATCCTCTTCCACGACACCTAGTTCTTGGTATTTTTCCTTTCCGTTCATTTTACCGTTTCCATCCTCCAGACGCGAATCTCAAAAGCCTTTAATCTAACGTCTATCATCTTGGTTTACCTTAGCCTAGATTCTTCTTCCTGCTTTCTTACTACTTTCACCATCCTTGTCCAAAAACTGTCAAGAGGGGCAAACTACAGTTACACATATACACGAGGGTGGATCTAACAAAGACACAACAAATTTTTTCTGAAATCTTTGAGGTCGGAAATTTTTCAGACTACCCATGTATGTGTGTGTGTGTGTGTGTGTGTGTGTGTGTGTGTATATATATATATATTTATTTATTTATTTATATTTATATTTTAATATTTTTTTAAGGTAATCTACCGGTAAAGGTAGGTTTTTGGATGAACCTAGGTACTAAATAAATTAATCAAAAAAATTTTGTGACTCCTAAAAAAACAAAAAATACAGCATCCTACTCTATATCAGAACTCTCTTCATATCTGAGTACTTTCTTCCTCCCTTCATCCCGTCCAGCATCCCTATCCTGTTTCTTCCCTTTCCTCGTTTGCCTAACATTATCCCCTCTATTACGGTCTTCAACATCCCACTGCCGGTCAACACCCCCTTCATCCACTTTTCCTGCCTTCTTAGGATTTCTCCCAACAAACCCCTCTCTTCGCCCACCACACCAAGTATTTCCTCCTTTGTTTTCTTCTCTGTCCATTTCACCTTCCCCATTCTTTTCCAAACCCACATTTCAAAAGCCTCCAATCTACGTCTATCCTCCTGCTTTAATGACTACGTTTCCGCACCGTACATAGTTACGATCCATATCAAAGTTTTTACGAGTCTTTTCTTAATATCCTTACTCAACGTCCCTGTCATCAACTCCCTCCTCCTTGTGAAAGCCTCTTTGCCTAGCGCAATTCTTCTCCTTACGTCCCTACTACATTGACCGTGTTGGTCCAAAACACTTCCCAGATACGTAAACTGTTCTACCTGCTCTAGTTTTTGCCCTCCTATTTTAATGTTTAGCTTAGACTTTTCTTTCTAGAAAATCGCATAACCTTTGTTTTATCAATATTGATTCTCATCCCATACCCGTCGCACTGAATTTCCAATTCACTCAGCAATGTTTGGAACCCCTTGGCTGACTGACAAACTAAAGCTTGGTCAACAGCAAACCTAACTCATTTTACGAATTCCCCGCCGACTTTCATTCCTAGTTCCAGTTCTTCCCATGCCTCTTTAATCATTTCCTCTACATACAGGTTGATCAGCAACGGTGATATATATGTGTGCATATGTATATTATGTGTATATATATATATATATATATATATATATATATATATATATATATATATTATAAAGGACGAACACAATAAAGGTGGGGAAGGCGGAATCGAACGGATCACAAGAGTAAAAATATTTCCTTGACCGGGACTCGAACCTCGGATCTTTCCACTTGCCGGGCGGATGCTCTTAACTATATGCTCTTAACCTTAATATATGCTCTTAATATATGCTTAATATATGCTCTTAACCACTTGAGCTATCGAGGAAACGTAATTTACTCTGAGATCCGTGGGTCTAATATGTCGCCAAGCGCCCCGATTCTTTAGCCAAAAGATGCCGTCAGGCGACTGTTTCGCCCACCAAAGGAGAAATAGACAATACACAAGAGGAAAGGACAGTGGTTTTAGAATTCATACAACATCATACAGGAAAGGAACAGTGCGTTTCGTGGCACGCATAGCCTTCCCCACCTTTATTGTGTTCGTCCTTTATATGTGTTCCTATCCCTTTTCCTTATATCTGTTTCTGTATATATGAGTATTTATTCGCCGTTTGGCGGGATTTCGTGTTTGAATGTGTATTTGGCCAATGTGGCTCATCTCTTTCTTCTGGCTATGCGTGCCACGAAACGCACTGTTCCTTTCCTGTATGATGTTGTATGAATTCTAAAACCACTGACCTTTCCTCTTGTGTATTGTCTATTTCTCCTTTGGTGGGCGAAACAGTCCCCTGACGCCATCTCTTGGATAAAGAATCGGGGCGCTGGGCGACATATTAGACCCACGGATCTCAGAGTAAATTACGTTTCCTCGATAGCTCAAGTGGTTAAGAGCATCCGCCCGGCAAGTGGAAAGATCCGAGGTTTGAGTCCCGGTCAAGGAAATATTTTTACTCTTGTGATCCGTTCGATTCCGCCTTCCCCACCTTTATTGTGTTCGTACTTTATATGTGTTCCTATCCCTTTTCCTTATATCTGTTTCTGTATATATATATATATATATATATATATATATATATATATATATATATATATATATATATGGCTGATGTCATAACAAACCCCCCCCCCCACATCCTTACGGCAGCTTATGGAATATTGCTTGTATGTAGATGTATAATGTGATATATGGGAAACTTCCTTTAATATCGGGAAATATTTCCTTGGAAAATGAATGTGGTAATTGCGCGGTGAACTGCGGAATCATCCGAGGAGGTGTATCATTATCCGTATTCGATCGCAGGAGGAAGTTTTCGGATGGGTACAGGCTGAAGTTTGATACACTCCTGCCATATCACCCTGCCAACTCACAAAACATTAAACTAATTTTTGGAATTATCTACGAGAGTCTGGTAACATTTCCGTTCATTTTTCACACCAGACGCCTTATATTTTTGTGTTCTTACGGATTAAATGATTAATATCCTGATCTCTGATTTACTTCCCTAAGTTGCATTTATCTTTCATTTAGTTATCTTCTTGATCGGAAGAATCATATTAAATTTCCGTCATTTTTTTTTGTAGCATCTGTTTTCCATGGTTTCGACTTTTATCAGCCTATCCTTTCTTTAGGCATCGGTGCTGTTTCCTTCGTACGTTCCTGAACGCCCCTTTATAAACCTGTTAGCCGTTAATGTATTACCTTTTTTATGTTTCGCGTTGATTCCTTTTCATCAGTTTTCAATACATTATTCCTTGACTCAACTCCGTAACTTTTAACTCTTTAGAGGGTTTCCTTACCTAAACTCCTTGGGTTTTTCTTTTCCTATACTTCCTTATCTCCGCCGTAATATATGGCTTTTTCCGGGTCTAGATTTCTCTTTCTCACGATTTTCTCTTATTACTACGTCTAAGTAACTGCCCTCTTCACGTTGTCCTCAACTACCATCTCCATTCAGGGTTGGCCCAATTGCTTCTCTCTTGCCGTTTATCGATGAACCTCGTGAGTTTGTCTCTTATATTTTTATCTTAAAGGGGCTTCGTAGTTCATATTATTTCTCCGACGTTTCTGAATGATTATGATATTGTGCTCATTATTGATACTTAATTGATTTATTTAAAAAACGGTTTAACATTTGTTAGATGTTTTCTCGCTGCGTTGGAAAATCTCGATTTTTTTAAAGAATGGTGGTAAAGGTGAATAGGACGAAAAGAATGTGCTGTGGGCTACCAAATAAGTTCCAGGTCCTCATTCTGAGGATAATTGCCCAAGGGGTGGGAAAGAAAGAAAGGAAATGATTCAACTGCGGGAATTTTATTGTGTATGCACTTCACTGTCGGGTAACAATGGGAATAGTCTTTGATGAAGAGTTTTTCAGCGATTAGAAATTTTCTGTATAGTTTTTTTTGGGGATTTTGGGATTTGCTGCATAATGTTTTTGGGCTGCGTATTGAGCGTACTTTTGAAAGATTTAACGTTTTGTCCTTCCTACTGAGAACATCATTAGGAACCGGCTGAAGAGCTTGTTTTATCCGTTGCTCTTTTGTGTCCCTCGCCTCTTAGACCAATTCTCATCATATCAAAAATATTGCGAAACATCAAGGGATCCCTTATTACACATTTACGTTTTGGTATCTTTTGTGCACGGAGCGATAAGAAATAACAATCCTTCCAGTTAACATAAAATGACTGTTTGACTATCTTGAATACTTCCCGAATAAGATGAGGTTGAAATAGCCAAATTTGTGTGAACAATTTTATCCTCAACGAAAAGCATCTTTTTTATAACATAATAATTTGCGACGATTAAAAATCAACCACTGCCTTCCGCTCTTTTTTTATTAATAAATGCATTATATTTCAATACTCGTAACAAATATAGTCTTCTACCCGAATGTCGGATTGATGCATTCATTAGAATTAATTCCTACAACATCTTGTACTTAGATAATTATGCGAGCTTCTTCCGTTCCTTGTGTGGCTTTCAGTTAAGTTCCAGCGTCCAGAAAAAAGATGACTTTGGATTACGTTGGAACCTTGAGACCCCCCCCCTTTCCATTAGCTACTATAACTACTAAACTACCACGCCGCCTTACTTTTCGTGTCCCACTGCTCGCATTTTCAAGGCATATTTTGGCGGATTAAAATTCAAGCATCTTAGGAGGTGTTGGTTTACTCGTATGTCCGCTCTTTCCCTGAGGAGATAATAGGGAGCGAAAGTAAAATAGTTACAAGTTTAGAATTGACGGAGAAGCCGTGGGGTGTATTTTCACCATCCCACCGAGGATTTGATTTCGTGTTTAATGTAAGTTAATCACCCCTGAGTGGGCGAAGACCTAATAAACCTTTATAACTCTACCCGTCGGCACGGGAGCGTATTATCATGTTTGATAAGGGTCACTTTGTCCCACGCTCTCTCTTTCTCTCGTTCCAAAGATCTTTTCCCTCTTTTACTTCTCGCTCCAGTTGTCATTGGTCTTTAGATCTCGACATTTATTTCCCGAAAAAAGATGCTTTTCTCATTATCGTTATTGAGGGTATTACCCTGGACACAAAGCTTATGAAGTTTCAATTATCCTACATATGTATACACAGGTGTAAATTTAGGTAAAAAGGGGTAGATTCACACAAAAGACGAACACAAAGTTAGTGAAGGAAGAGGAAGGGTACCGATTTAATGTAAACAAACATTTCATAGACCGATGGGTAGAGGTGTAATTTTTGTGTTTGGTATCTGCACCATACTACCTCACCACTAGCCTTTTTTTTTGGTGTAAATATCCCTTTTTCCCTGAATATATTTGTATAAATATGTTTTCACCGTTTAGTAGGTTTTCGTTTTCGAGTGCGTACACAAACACGTACACACACTCTAAAGTTTTGATGCTCTCACTTCTTGGAATATGGGAGATAGTGGTCCAGTTGTGGTTGTCCGTCGGTTGGAGAAGGAAATATGGAAATGGGGAGGCTTCCTATACTCTGAGACTCTGCTGGAAGAGAAATTTCGAGAAGTGGGGTACAACGCTAGGAAATGGATCAAAAGGGGGTTGGAGGAATATTAACTTGATGATGTCGTCCTCTCCACTCTTCGGATGATAGGAACTGCGTTTCGAACTTTAAGGATTACGCGTCGGATGATTTGGGTCGATGCGGAAACCTCACTCAAAATTCTCCTTTCATCTAATGCCTTTTATTTTCACTCCCTTTTCTTGATTCAGCCATTGCAGCCAGCTAATTGGGGATTTAAAGAGTCGAAAGAAGAGTGTTAACGATGAAGGAAGAATATCGAGAATTCCTATTCTGCCCATTTATAACCACTTTGATTTTAGAAGTATCCATGTCAATTGAGTCCCACTGAATACAATGGTTTCGCTGATTTTCAAAGATTTCCAGGAACGTGAACTTTTTTCTTTTATCTTTCCAAGAGTTTACGAAATGAACGTCAAAGGAAGTCTGGCAATGAGGAGGAATATTATAATGAACCTCAATATGAAGAACCTAGTGACTTATAAAATATCTGGTGTTTGGATTCTTACTTTTGTAGATTATAGCCATGAAAAAAATGAGTAGGATGGCTATATGTTCATCGTAATTGAAAAATATAGATTAACAATATGAGAAAGATACCTTTATATGGTTGATTTTGCTCTGCTTTGATGTTCATGGAAAAACACAAAGGAGTTAGACTAGGATGTAATCTCTCGCCAACACTATTCAACGTATATCTAGAAGAGGCAATAATAACTGCACAAGATTCGGGCAAAGGGGTCAAGGTGAATTGCGAATAAATTATAATGCTCCGATTCGTAGATGACATCGTATTCTTTGATAAATTGAAGCAGACATTACACGCAGTTAAAAGGTATTTTTGCATTTTGAGCATTAATATTTTTTTTTCTTTTTGGAGCACCTTGAAAAATCCTGCTTGCCACAGTTGCCTTTCCTTTTTTTACGATGCCCAGAGAAATCATGTGATTCAAGTTGCCAAAAAATTTCCTTAAACAGAGAAAATCGTAGGGAAAACCCGTGTAAGGTTTTGATTGCTATTACAGTAGATATCTCCCTATCGAATGCTAGCATGTTTATAAAATTACGTAATTTGTAGCATCACGAATAGTTTTAAAAAAATATCCAAAAATATTTTTAAAAACAACTATGTATATGAAGCCATTACTTTAGTAGAGGATTGTTAACACCGTTAACGAGTAAATGTCACAGCAATATCAGCACAAATTAAGACACAAAAAAGCATAAAAAATAAACTTTGGATTTGGATTGGACCGATAACGTCAGGGATAATACTGAAGACATCTATGACGTGGAAAAAGGGCAGATACTTTTTTAAACATTTAACTGTTGGTCTTCTGCGGTCAAACTGGTAATTTTTGTGTTACAAATGTTAAGCGGAGTAGGACTGTATATCATATCAAGGTTAAAAAAACTAAGTAACGACTGAAACAGAGTATGTGCTTGATTTTTTAAAGATATCTCAACTATTTAATGCATGGCGATAAAAATAATTGAAATACTGGAATGGAAAGAAACCGAACATAATAAGTTGGTGAGAGTTATCGAAAAATTGCTATTTTTTGTGTTAATATACATATTAATATCAGCCGCATTTAAATGTTCCATTTTAAGGACAGATGATTCAATGGAGGGAATTAGTATAGTTTTCCGCGAAAAAGAAACCGCATTTAATTATACTTGAGTGTTCATTGCATTTTCTAAACTAGGTGTAAGTGAATTACGTACTGCGTGCTCAAAGGCACGCGTTTTGATACCTCTATGGCCTTCTTCGCCAGCTTTGGAATGAGTCCCTCGGAGTAAACTTGATGAATACTGAAGCTGGGTTGGTCCACGGAGGCCATTCGCCGTATCTCCTCCCATGAGTCTTCGCCATATGCAGCCTTGATGAATTCGGACAGATTCTCCAGTAGCAGTCCATACATTGTCTTGGGTCCTGTAGGTCAGGCAACCCGCCGACTTTATCTGTCAAGAAAGGAACATAAAACACGGGGTTATAAGTGAGAACCATTTTTTTTATCTTAAGGGATAACTGGTATGAAATTCAGTACCGTTTGTAAGGGAAATGAAACATTTCTAGTTATGTTCAATGAAAAGAGATTCTTATTGAAAAGTAATTTTGCAGGTTTAAATTCAAAACTTATTCGGGATTTACGTATAGGCCAGGTGGTAACTAAAAACCTAGGAGAATTGAAACGGAAACGAGATCCTTGGGCACATTTGATATTGATCTGAAAACATGAAGTCATATATTTGGTATTTTTATTTGTTAATCCACCATTTAAGGTAGGTTTTAGAAGAACACGTTGAACTAATACATATCTTATTCTCGCATAATAACCCCCGAGCTACGGCAAGTTCCACTTCACTTCCGTATGCTTTTCCCTCCTTTCATTCCATTTCACCTGCCTATTCTTTTCATCCCTATTCCTAGCTGATCTTACTTTTCCTCTCTTTGCAATCGTCAACATCCCATTAACAATTAAAATCTCCATCCAACTTTTTTGTTTTCTTTAGATTTCTCAAGACAATCTATTCTCTTACCCCACCGTGCCTAGAACTGTTTCATTTATTTTCCTTTCCGTCCATTTCACCTTTTACACGTATTCTAGTTACGTAAGTATTTATAATTAAAAGAAAAATTGAAATAGCTCCTTAAAACTTTCATTAAGTTACATTTATATGCTGCAAATATTTTGTTTTTAGTATTACTTTAATGCATTGTCATTTTTTAGCGTACGTTTTAGTTGCGCCATCAAAATAAACAAATTCCGTTGACGGATAGAGTTGCAAAAGTAATTATGTTTTAAGTTTCTTTCACTTCCATTGATTATAATAAACGTTTGTATCACTTTAAAAAAATGCATTCAAGGCATACTTGAGGTTTTGTAAAACGTTGCAGAAGTGCGTTAGGAATTCTTCACTATTGTTTGTGTGTTTTTTCTGTGGTTGCTTTTCTCAATTCACTCTTATCTTAATTCAAATTTAAAAGATGTTTATGGAAGTGAGGGAGAACGTGAATTTCTTTCGCCAATCATCGGAACCATACTGTTCCCATAAACTAAAATGATTGTAGATCGACCGAGTTTCAGGGAAGAGCTCCGCAGTCACATTCGAATTCGAGCATTCCTTTCGGCCAGCGTGTGTGGGAGTTCGTCGATCGAGGGCGACCCATTCATTTAGTTTTCCGATAAAAGACTGTCGTGATGACAGGGATGGCCCAAGCCCGTCGGACACGTCACGCCCTTCCTCCCTATCATTCATCCCGGGGGTGTTTATACGCCTCAAAATCTAGAGCGACGGCCTCCAGACCTCTTCTCTCAGACCACATCATCCCATTCCTCACCGCGATTCCCACGCTTCCGAGCCATTTCCTCCACAACCAGTAAATATCTATGGTCCCATCTTTCATTGTATCTCTCCTTCCTAGGGCGTCCTCCTTTATTCATAGTATCACCAACCGCTTGTGAAAATAATTGCTGAATCTTTGGATTCCAAACCACGTCAAACCTATTTTGAACGGAAAACGAGTTTGCACACCCTTTTTTCCTTTTGTAATATTCATGGTGTAGTCCTTGACTTAAATTCAATTTGTCAGCACCAGCCGCCTAGAAATTTTGATTTTGAAGCTAATCAATTTATATGGACGTGAAATTTGTCATGTATTATGGTACCTGAATAATTCTTAGGCACTTAATCGCTTAAGGAAAGGTTTTGGATGGACGTAGAGTATAGAAAGATACGTAAACTTTCCCTTTCCGCTCTACTAGCAAAGCAAAACCTGACATCAGCTACTAAAATGAGTCCCTCCTCAGTTGCGTATACTCGTACTTTCTTCTTTCCTTCATGTCGTTCATCATGCCAATCCTATTCCTACTCCTTCTTTGTTTGCCAAATGTTATCCCTCCTCTAGTATTCTATCTAAGTATCTATCACGGTATTAATATCCAATGGCCATTCAAAATGCCAATCTTTCCTGCCTCCTCTGGATTCTCCCAACGATCTCTACCTCTCTTCTACAACCATTTCTAGTTCTTCTTTGTTTGTTTTCCCTTCTGCTTATTTCACCTTTTCCATCTTTCTCCAAACGCACATTTCAAAAGTCTCCAATCTCTGACTATCTGCTTACTTGTCTAATTCTTGGAGAATTTCTATGATAGTACGAAAAACAGCTTTTCAAATTTTGACACTGCTTTTTTGACTGAACATGGTTTCGAAAAAACGTATCATTAACAAGATAATTGCAATGAGGACGCGCTAGCATATATTAGGGGCGGAATTGAATGGAAGAAGGAGGGTGACAAAAAGTTACAAATAATACCTTGAAAATGGCACAAGTTGAAACATGGTACAAGTGAAGTTGAAAATACAAACATGAAAACTTACAAGGATGTCCATTCTATACCTGGTAATATGATAGCATCGTATTATCATGAATATTTGGATATTAGATATTTGAGTAAAAAAACGCATTGTATTAAAATGAGACAAATATTTTCCAAGATTATTCGGGTCTCCCACCGGGTCCATGTTCGTAGGTTTGCCGACGTTTCGATGGCCGAGTCGTCCATCGTCTTCGGGGCATGAACATGTCCATGCGTCGGCAAACCTACGAACATGGACCCGGTGGGAGACCCGAATAATCTTGGAAAACATTATTCGCCGGGAAAGCACCAGATCATTCGAGACAAATATTATTTTAGTTTTTCAGAATTCATAATTATACAGTATGGTGTAAATTGTAGGTGCTTCTGCTAAGAATAAAAGGAAGACTCAAAATATATTATTTTCTTTACTTCTTTAGCTAAGAGGGAAAATAAATGTCGCAGATGATGTCTTTGACTCGGTGGTGTACTCATAATCAGTTTAAGTGGTATTAAATACAGGAAGAGTATGTTAGGTTTGACGGATTGTGTATGATTACTGAAATCTTAATGTCTTCGTTTTATAATATAATTGCTTCTGTGTCTGATTTTTTGAAAATTCCTGTACGGTGAGCTAATACACTTCAGAATGAACTTTGTAATAGTTTAAGTGATATTTTTGTGAATGATGTATTCCTTTTCCTTTTGGTAGTATGATTCTTAAAAAGAATTGTATTTAATATTTACTTTGGAGTAAATAGCGTGACAGGTTTAAGAAACTTTAATGGAAAAAGGTCGCTTCATTCGTTCGTTTTCCGAAACAGAATGGCTTAAGGCACCCTTAGAGACAGAATTGTCAGTGAAGAATACTTTTTCTCATGGCAGTGATCTGTGATCGATATTTTAAGCGTCCTCGTTTCCAGCAATTTCTCTTCATCAATTCTATACAGACGACGGCAGTCCTCCCATTTTCCTCTTGGTCAATATATTTTTTTGTTTTTCAGCGGTAAAAAATCTTTTACTAGCCCAATTTTATTACTCTGTATTTTCTAGATACTATTATGGCGTTCCCTACTTTGTTCTTGGAAGTCGCCTGCAGTTGGCGTCACCGATTCTCATCCATCGAAGCCATTCCCACCCTTTTCCTCCCAACATTCTACCATCCTCGCTCTTAAAACCTCCTCTCCCTCCTTCTCTTCCTTTCCACTATCTGTCAAGCGTGCATTTTTGGCGTTCATCTTTTAGTCATCTTTGTACTCTGAAGGGGAGATGTGGTAGCCCAGAGGGTAGATTGCTGGACTACTAAACGGAGGACCCGGATTCGATACCGGGTGACAAATTTGGGCACTCTCCACTTCTTCTCTCATGCTTTGTGATTTTAGCAGCATCCAGGATATTTCTGGGAATCATCAGGGGGCACGGGGAACGGCGCTCTAACCTGCTTCCCCCCTACCATGTTGCGTATATTTCACACACCGTATGACTCTTTCCTCATATAAAACCATATTTGAGCTGATAACTATAGTTATGGCTATACTGTGACGATATTTTTATATCCTGACGCCTGTTCTTTTTCCACATTGGCCTTCCCTAACATCCTTTCGTTGATATAAAACTATTTCTTTCATTCCCGTCGCCTTTGTGTTTATTTTGGCTAGAATTTGAGGGGACCAGTAAACTTCAGGAATTTAACATACCTTGGTACCTGAAGAGCTCAAAGTTATGCAATAGAGCTTCAATATAGGCGCCCATTATATCAGGAACAAGTGGTAGACTAAGAATAGATCTATTCCGTTGAAATGGGATAGAATTCTCAAAATAACGGTAAGATTCGTGTAGCTGACGTTTTCAATACATGTGTATTAATTCTGTAAATGGATAACTAAACTTAAAAAGAAAACCAAAGAAAGTTTGAAGCAATGCTAATACTTTCATTTCCAGTAAATTGAAGAACACGGATTACATTGGCACCATTAACATGTTGGATACTTAAAATGTTTGATTCTTTAATAATAAAATTCCACGCCTTTGTGATGACGATAGAATGGTTTGATGCCTATAAAAGTGATTACTTGTTGATATTCTTGTATTTTGGTACCGTAAAAGGAACGCATATGATAGAAATTAGCTGGTAGTCACCCGGTAAATACCTTTCAAATAGTCATTTAAAAAAATCTATGATTAGGTCAGCTCATTACCCTCTCCATGTGTATTTTTTACTATGTCAAAAGACAAGGCCGGCATTATAAGTTGATGGTTACTTCCAGGCATACATTAATCAGGTGATGAAGTATGTTAGAACATTTTCTTTCTGACACTTCAAGGCGAAATTAAAGTGTCTCAAAATGATCTCCTCTTGGGTTTTTTGTTAAATATACAGTTTTTTAGTAATAATTTTTCCCCGGCTGGCTCTTCTTTCAATAGGACGAATTTAGCTAAGATTAAGAGGTTTATAAAGGTACAGAACACTTAATGTTCATACTTGTGACAGCGAGGGAATTATTGTAACCCCACGTTGCAATTGCAAATTAGACCATTAGGGCAAAACGGAAAGCAATAGAGTCAAATAATACTATTTCAATTCTCCAAAATGCTGCCACAATATATGAATTGTTTGTAATTTTTATTTATCTAAACCTTCCTGCTTCTTGCTTTTTGAGAATGTTATTAATTTTGTATTATTCGAATGAATCTTCCGTCCATTTTCAGGCAATCAATCGACGGAAATATTAACTCCATCTGGGCTTGGCGTTTTTTCCTGATTATGTCATTTCAGGTAATCTATAGTTCTTATTATCTCTTCTTTGTTTGTAATTCCCATTTATGGAATATACCATGATAGAGCGCACATTTTGTTCCTTTTATAACTGGCGATCTTTTCACTGATTATATGCGACGTAACTTTGTAATTTTTCTTTACATTTTCCATTTTTTGCTGAATTGGTATTGTTTCGTACACTATATACTACTTCATAGACTAACACACGACATTTACTTGGTGAACATAATGGATCTTGGGCAAAAGTGACTTGGTATGCATTTACACTATTATATTTAAAATTTTTAAATGGTTTATTTATTTGCATTAAGTATGTTAGTGGAAATAGATACCAGTTTATTTTTATCCATTACTACTGTTTCAAATATTAAGTGTTCATCTCATCAACTTGTGCTTCGTAGGTTCATATAACCTAAGTCATGGGAAAATTTAGAGCAATCTTTTATTGAGAGTTTTAGTGAAGAAAATAGTGGCTTCATTGAAGAAGGAAAAACATTTGTTGAGTCGATACATAGAAAAAATTGCCTCAGGAAAGAAAGGCTAGCGGAAACTTGTATAAGAAAAGACTTTTCTCAGACCCTGCTGCTGATACTGCTCTGCATCAAAGCGTATGCCAAGAGAAAGGCCCCCAACGGCGTAAAAAGTTGGGGTTGTGAGTCCCAATAGAAAGGACTGGGGAATGGGGAAGCATCACTTACTCTGATTGCGTTTCTGTGGCGGGGACAGCTTAACCGTTTTCGTATTTCTCTTAGGAAAGGAAAATTCGGTGGATGACATTGGTGACCCGTATCTAGAAAGGCCGCTTCGAGACGCTTCCAGACAGAAAGATATGTGGAAAGAACCCTCAATCGTATTAAAAGTTGGAAGAGGAAAGGTTGACTGATCAGAATGCATCGGATAGTGAAAGACGAATCATTTCATTAAAATATCACGTTACTGTACATATAGCAGGCATATGAAACCAAAACTTTATCCACACGTTTCGCTAGATTTCAGCTATTCATGCCCGCATCTGCAATGAGCGTATCTTAATTAAGTTTTAAGAAATTGCGGGAGATGTCAAAACAGTAACTTTTAACGGATTCATCCGCTAATATGCTTTTCAATGCAACAATTTCCGAGTGTAAAAATCATTCCAGGTCAAAGTGAATGATTTTAACACTCTGAAGTTGTTGCATTGTATCTTAATTAGTTTTAAAACTTTTAAATGGCCACAATTCCACAACAAATCTGACATTATTAGTGCGTAAAGTTCCGCCTTTTACTCTCCTAAAAATTACGTCTAAACATAAGTTCATTGGGTGACATTTGTCAGATAATGTTCTTAAATTTTTATTCCGTAAAGTGGCAGATAACGTTATTGAAATGTTGGAAAATATTGGCCTTAATTAAATGCGTGATAATTCATCTTTTTTTCGCAATTTTACTTTCTTTAAGTTTATCACGTAGATTGACGTAAACATAGTCTAAGTTTTTCTTCAAAGTCTAACAATAGATGAATTTACAACAATTTTTTTAAGTCTTATTTTCTTTTACGCTTTCCTTTAAGTTTCTAACGCTGAATGACAGATGGTTCAAGTTGACATTTTTCTGTAAGATAAGTGAGTACCTGGTTAAAATATATTTCGATGTCACAGAACACCTTTCACGTGAGAACAATCTTCAAATTAACTTTACTTGTTATTTAAAGGTGATTCGAGGTTCAGAGAACTGTGGCTGGGCGCCAAATACCAAAATTGACTTGCAAGTCAGAAATAATGGCATATAAATCGCGCATTTTTTAAATATGCTATTGCACGCCTTAGTGTCGCATTCTTTTCAACTGCGTTGGTATCCTATTATCTGTTATCACTTAATCATCACAACATGTCTTAACGGAAACTACGAGACTTGAGACTTATACCAGCTGGAAATTGAGATTTACCTCCTGAAACTTAATCTCTCAAGCGTCAAATTTCTTTGTGTTTACTTCCGGCAGGAATAGTCTTACGCGGTGATTGAAAATCTTTTCTCTCGTTTTGCGTGGCGGGTGGTGGGATATGAGAGTCTTCGGAGAGAGACTCAAGGGACGAGGATAAAATTCAATGGATGAAGGTATAAAAGTTTTAATGCATCATTCATCTTTGCTAGACTTTGCAGTCACCGAAATTGAAGAAGAAAGATTGAATTGCTTCCACAACGTCTACGAGTCATTTTCAATGTACGCTCGAATCTGGGACGGGTGAGATTGTTTTCTTTTTCAAACTCGGACGAAATCAAGTCATCTTTTCCCCATTTCATTGGAGGGAAAGAAATCTACATCCTGTTAAGTTTTCGGCAGAGTTATGATAATTTTACTTATCATTTTAGTCCATCATTCTGTTGAATCACTTACACAGGGTAGTGTTCAGAATTTGAATTAAGTCGGACGAAAAGGATTCCTTATGCTGGAATCTCATTCGAATTAATTTTGGCGAGCATGAATCGAAGAGACAAAGATTTTTTTAATGATACTTTAAAGTTTAATGGCTAAGGTAACTTCAGGCATGAAAATTTTCTTATTATCCGAAAATCAGATCTCTGCGTGTAGGATTCTTCAATATATTTTGATTTTATAGTTTTTATTTGAGCATAGTGAGTGTAGCAGTTGTTTCATCTGCTTTGTCCGATTTTAAAGCGTTTGCAAATGGGTATTTTTTTTTTAAGGTAATCTACCGGTTAAGGTAGGTTTTTCGATGGACACAACTACCAAACAAATATTTTGTGACTACTAACAAAACACAACCCTAAATTCTACTCTACACCAGGTCCCTCTTCATCTCTGAGTACTTTCTTCCGCCCTTCATCCCGTCCAACATCCCTATCCTGTTCCTTCCCTTTCCTCTTTTGCCCAACATTCTACCCTCTATCACAGTCTTCAACATCCCACTGCCGGTCAACACCCCCTTCATCCACTTTTCCTGCCTCCATAGGATTGCTCCCAACAAACCCCTCTCTTCGCCCACCATACCAAGTACTTCCTCATTTGTTTTCTTCTCTGTCCATTTCACCTTCTCCATTCTTCTCCACACCCACATTTCAAAAGCCTCCTATCTACGTCTGCTTCAATGACCACGTTTCCGCACCGTACATAGCTATGCTCCATATCAAAGTTTTTACGAGTCTTTTCTTAACATCCTAACTCACAGTCCCCGTCATCAACTCCCTCCTCCTTGTGAAAGCCTCTTTGCCTAGCGCAATTCTTCTCCTTACGTCCCTACTACTTTGACCGTGTTGGTCCAAAACATTATCGAGATACGTAAACTGTTCTACCTGCTCTAGTTTTTGCCCTCCTATTTTAATGTTAAGCTTGGCCTTTTTCTTTCTAGAAAATCGCATAACCTTTGTTTTATTAATGTTGATTCTCATCCCATACCTGTCGCACTGAATTTCCAATTCACTCAGCAATGCTTGCAGCCCCTTGGCTGACTGACAAACTAAAGCTTGGTCATCAGCAAACCTAACTGATTTTACGAATTCCCCGCCCACTTTCATTCCTACCTCTAGTTCTTCCCATGCCTCTTTGATCATTTCCTCTGCATACAGGTTGAACAGCAACGGTGATAATGGGCAACCCTGCCTTACACCCCTTCCTAACACTGCCCATCCTGACTCCCCGTTTCCCACCCGCACCTGAGCAGTCTGAGACATGTACAGGTTGCGGATTAGCCTCCTTTCCCTCCAATCTATTCCTATTTTCTGCAATATACTCATTAGTTTTTCCCAATTCACTCTATCAAACGCTTTTTCGAAATCTACGAAGCAGGCAAATACATCCTGGTTGTATTCTATATTCCTCTCGATTAATAATCTCATTACTGCAATGGCATCACGCGTACCTCTCCCCTTCCTAAACCCAAACTGGTCATCCCCTAAGTAATCATTGGCCCTATTCTCTATCCTTTTGTTTATGATCCTGAGAACAACTTTAGCTGCGTGGGATATCAAACTAATTGTCCTATAGTCCTCACATGACGTGGCCTTTGCCTTTTTCGGAATCGGAACTAAAACTGCTCTCACAAAGTCTTCCGGCCAGATTCCCTCCTCATAAATGCTACGGATCAGCCCATATAGCCTCTTCCTCCCACATTTTCCTAAGCATTTTAAAAGTTCCACGGGAATGTTATCTACCCCCACGGCCATGAAAATTAAAAGGTACAATCTTAGAACTAATTAAATATCGCCTTTTAATTGAGAATTGTGTTACAAATACTAGTAAAATAAAAAAATGAAGATGCTTAACTTTTTAATGGTCTAATTATCGATGTAATTCTTATTTTACAGCAGCACTCCTCCGCAGATATAAATGATTTACAGATTTCGAATTGGCTTTAGATTTTAATCTGAACTGATGGAGAGGCAATGGTTGCAGGAGCTGTCTAATGTGCTGAGATTCAAATTTAAATCCCCCTGCCATGTCATTCAAGGGGTTTTACTTGGAGGTAGGTTTCATACGTTCCGTAACGACCGTTTTCTTCTTCGTATCATGAGAAGTTTCTCTTTTACTGTCATGCCCTAGTTATTTTTATAATTTATTCTTAAATCATTCCTGCCTTTATACTGTTTAAAAACTCCAACCTCGTCCTTGCACTAGTCCGCTAACCTGACCTAATATACTCCCTTGTAATCCGGCGTTCAACGTAAACAGTTAAAAACAATGTTCAGAGTAGATTATATTAGATAGTTTGGTCATGTTGCTTTCATTATTCCCTCTGTCCACTTTCTCTGCCTCTTTCGGATATCCTCATATCTACCTCTTTTTTATACCACGACGTTTGTCTTTGTATATATTCTAGCGTGTTTCGCACTTGAATGAAAGATTACAGTTGCGATAGCTGACGAAACGACAACCATTTATAAATATTTTATGAAATTTCAAAAAGAGGCGTCTTAAGAGGCAAACGGCCTAATGAATACAAATGGGCGATTCTAAAACCAGCTGACCGTTAATATATTTTTAATCATAGGGGGGATAAGGGTAGAACTTTGTAATAATTAAAAAAGTTGTAAAATATTCAAATAAGATACGAAAAAGTGAAGAACATAGGCAAAAATCTCAAGGATTCTGATATAAATTTAACGAATTTGTATGAAAACCAGCTAACGGTAGTCCAGTATTTTGGAGAAGTACTCGTTTACGGAATTAGTGAAAGAATTGACTCAGGGGATGAAATGATGAAGGTATGTTTAAGTCTGATGATGACTATTATATGAGAAGCCGGGCGCTTTGAATTCAATGCTTCCAATCTTCATACTCAACAGGTCATGTAGTACTATTTATTTATTTGGAAGATTGAAATCGTCATTCACTTCTTAATCTCTATATCTAATATATATGGAACTAAAATACGAATGGATACATCAAAACTAGTCTTAATATCGTATTTCATGAGTGTATAATAAAACTTAAAAAGTATACTATGTATGGTATATTAGAGAAGTCATAGTTGTGAAGACCCTCAGTTGCTCGTTGTGCGGCGAAGTTTCTTAAAGTTGATATGTTACATTCGGAGCTTCAAGAGAGCTTTTCTTGCTGGTGATAGGGAGAGAGATAAAAGACGAAATGAGACGGTGGGAGAGAGAGAACGGAAGGATTAAATGACGGAAGAGGGAGATGAAAGTTGAGCCTTGAGCGGCTTCCAATACCCCGAAAGAATTATGACCAATGAGTAAAGGATCTCGAATTTCCCCCGGGTAACAGGTCCACGTGCTCCGAGAAAGGAAAGAAACCCTTTAGATCCAACTGGTACATCTATTTGGTTTGATTGCACGTAACATTCCACAGAGAAGAAGCTCGAGAACAACAACGCGATTGGATTCTTCTATTCGGGGCTCATCTATTCGTGCTTTTACATCCTAATGCCTCGGGACGTTATGTATCGCAAGTTATGAATAGCGGAGAAAGGTGCTTCCGATAATCGAAGGAGCTTTATGGAAAATATTAGACCTGCATAGTTGATTTTCATTGCATCGAAAGACATAAAAACTTATTCAGTTTTTCGTCATGTTTCGTTGTAATAAATGTCACCTCTGTTCCGATTCAATGCATTTTGATGGATATCATCAGAATATTGAATTAAAAATACATTGAACGGCGGAGAAAGAGCGAAACTTATCGGGAAACTAACAGGAAGACGGAGAAAACTATTTGGACACGTCTTGAGAGGCGCGACAGCTTACTGAAGACCATAAGCGAAAGGAATATGCAGGGTAAGAAATGCAAAGGAAGGGTGAAATATGTTTTTAAAAAATGATGGAAAATTTTGGGCCATAAAATTATGAAACTGGCAATTAATTTCTCCGAATAGACTCTCACTGGTAGACCGCTTGTTTTGATCAGTAGTAAGCGAGGCAGGACGCAGATGCGGTTTTGGGATCTCCTCGCGGATTGGCCCGGCGTCCGCGCGGTGCTTAATCAATTTCCGAAAATGGATTCGGCCGAAGCATTCACTCATCCCGCAAGTGAAGGACGCATCGTCGGGGAAACTGTCTCTGGGCGTAATCCCAGAACGGTGGAGAGATCCGTTGTTCATTGTGGAATTTAACGCAAGGCGGATTTTTAATCTTGCTCGTATGTGTGTGTTCATGAACTCATTTCGAGGACGTGGGAATTTTCATTGGCCTAAATGAATACTTTGACAGTTTTAGATTCTCTAGAATAAAGAAAAGAAAATAAAACCAACTTTTCTTAAGGGTTTATCCGTATTTTACCCCATTTATATGTTGACCTCACGCGAAGGTTTGAGGGGAAAATTGTTTCCATTCTTGTTTTGTCTTTCAAATACTCCTCCTGACCCAAGTTCAATTTATTCTAAGTGTATGTGAATAAAACATTGTCTTTCTACTGTCTCCTTTGCAACTTAATGGTCAGATATCGTGTATATCACGTGGTCATACGGGTATTTTTAGCAGTTTTCGTGATTCTCAGATTTTTGCTTTTAAGTCAGAATGAAATCTTTTATTGCCCTGATTCAGCGTAGTCACAGTATTAAATTGTCGAGCATCCCACCGCGCGACAATTATGAGGGGTCAGACCGTCTTTTACACCCTATTTTCATCATATGTCGACCATGTCCATCTTGTGATGGTTAAAAGCCAAACATACTGGAAATATTGATTAAAAAAATAGTAATCCAAATGCAACTAATAGTTTTGGCATAACTGCTCTCACTTTTTTCTAATTTATAACATTGTGCGTTAGCCTCTGATTTACTTAACATTATGCTCAATATTTTATCGTTGTTTCTTTGCCTTCCAATACACATGCCAAACATACCTATTTATATGACAAGTAAGAACTGCATTGTGACTTTATTACTTAACAAACGTGATTAATTTTTCGAGAAGGAGGAAGACTAAGCTAAATGTTATTAACATAGGACGGCAAAAACTGTACCAAGTAGAACTCTTTACCTATCTCCGAAATGTTTTGGACAAAGATCGCCAAATTTATTTGAACATTAGAAGGAGGAGAAGAAGAACTGCGTTAGACACAGAAGCTTTCACGATGAGAGAATTGATGAGAGAGATTTTGTGTAAGGATATTAAGAAAAGATCAGTGACAACGTTTACACGGAGCGTGGATTTGTACGCCACGAAAACTTGGTCATTGATGATAGGTATATATTGGAGAATTTTCAGCTGTGAGTGTGGAGGACGATAGAAAGTGATAAATGGTGGATAGGAAGTCAAATGAGGAACACTCAATGGAAAGGAGAGATTATTATCGGAACAAATCCAAAGGAGGCTGAAACTGAGATTAATGCATTCCATTCCATGAACATTTCATCGAGTTTAAATTGAAGATGGAATTTGGAAGGCTGTAATATACATGCAGGAGGGAAAGCAGGCGAAGAAGGTAGGGGTAGGAAAAGGATATGTACGTTGGACTAAAGGGAGGTAAAATGTATGAGGAATTGAGGAAGGGTTAATTATATTGCAGGTTCAGGTTGGGTCTTATGGCGAGGTCTTAAAATGTAGGGGTTTAAAGTTTGTCCATCCAAAATCTACCCTATGCGAGAGATTAAAAAAAAAGTAATGATTATTACAAGTTAACCAGACTTTTATATAATTCCTTTCATATAATTGGAATGGATGAATAAATATATGCATGCTTTTAACATTATTATTCTTTAATCTATTGTTCGTGAATCAATACCTTCCATGTCTTCTAAAATCCGTGAATTTATTTTATTTTTCATAAACCTTTTTGTCGAGAATCGGTATTTTATCTTTTATGTTTTCTTTAATCGATAACTAAATCTCTCAGCGAAAGACTCCAAATGCTTTATACATGCTTAATGCGAGATTTTTTTATTATTATTAGATTTTTTTTGTTTGCTTTTTCAGCCTATTCCAGCTTTCAGTTAGAGAATAGTTATAGCATTAATTAGTCTGTTCCCAAATGGCTGGTACTAGAAAAATTCTTAACACCTGGTGAACCAGTTTTGCTTTTTTGTAATCTCTTCCAGCCTTCGTCGTTGGTGGGTGGTGGATAATTCAGGAAGGAAGTCATAACCATGCCTCATCTCTCTTGTTGTCTACTCTGAAGTTGACGGCTTTATTTTTTTCATGGGTTTTAGTGATGAGGAGAAGCCATTTCTGCCTGGAACAGCTTTACTGCAGGGTCCAAAATTTTATCCCAGCGGTGTGTGTTGCTTACTTGTGATATTTTCTGGGGAAAAGGATTCTTCTTAGGAGAAGACGAGGAAAACTATGCCACACTCAAGACCAAAAATCCTATTTCATCCTGTTGCCATTATTTGGCTTTTACCTAGGCAGTATGACTTGATATTATTCTAGGTATAGTTATTGAGTCAATAGTAAAATTGCTATTTTGTCTGGAATAAGTTTGGAAGAAAAAAAATAACCTTCTGAAATTATCCCAAAATGCAACGTCGCAATTGAGATAATTAACGATGGGTGAGTCTAAGTTACCTGTATTTCGATTTGTATCCTTTTATCTATCTTATAAGAAGCTGACGATGGTAATGAATTTATGTACTGGGGAAAATAAAAAAATCGCTTTATATGAATGCTTAGTAATAGTCTTAAACAAGAGGGGAGGTTTTTTATGAGGGTAGATCTCGTGTGAATACGCTAAGGCACTTGAAATTGTCAGTTTCAGGATATAGGAGAGGGTTTCTATACTTGTGCTGTCTGAGGTTTTCAGAAAGTTACGGCATTTAAATAAATCACAACATTTGCGTTCAGTATATTAAAATTCAGGTATGTTAACGCAGGAGGTTCACTGTGCGAATTTAGAATAATTGTTCATGCATATGTTTAAGTCTTCGAGAAATATACGGTCGTAGAAAATTCCGCTTTTTTTATTATTATTTTTCAATTAGAGTCGCTACTGCAGTCTCTCATTACAAAGACATAAACATTGGATAGTAGATAAATATAACAACGTCTAAACTAAAGATGAACGTCATTAAGGGGTTAACTCTCCTTTTCACTAATGGCCGCGTAGGTCACTTTTTAATAATTAAAGCCAATAGAGTTAAGGTTTATCGTAACTATACTACAAAAATCATCATGCAAGCTTAGAATGACCAAATATATTCATAGAAAAATAAAATATTCTGGAAAAAAATTAGATTGATGATATTAAGATTAAAATCAACGGATTAACTTAAAATAAGTTATTCTTAAAATGCTGTTAGGTAAATATTAGTGTAAAAGTTGTTGCATCATTAGAAATTACTAGTATATCATGATTAATCAGTAGTTACACAAGCCATATTTTTTTAAGTATTCATCAACTCAGAATTGATATATTTACTTTACGTTAAACTTGACTCAAAGATATTCCCCACTCTCCCGAAGAACTGAGAATGTTTATTTTAATTGGTTTCTTAAGATAGCGAGGATGTCCTACGTGCCTGCGGCCCAAGCTCTTCCTCTCTCTTCCTATCTCACTTTTCCATTAAAAAAAGCCTTATGAGCGTTGAAGTTGTTGCGGAACGTTGCAGAAATAACAATGTAACAGGATAAAAGATAAGAGAAACATTATTAATATAGAATGAAACTTAGACTGTGAGTTATGATAATTTTTAGAAAGAGCTTGACTTTAAAATAAATAAGTTCATAACACACCGTCTTATGCACGAATACGCACGTTTGGGACATTCAAAAAAATCACGTTCGCTGTTTTTTTTGCAAATTATTCATTATTTATTTTTCTTATACTCAGAGACACGAGGTAACTTTACGAAAAACTTTGATAATGCATACAGTTATGGTGAATACGTGCACTGCATAATGGAAATGATTGGCTATAATAAAATCTCCAATTTATATAGCTCCAAGAAAATGGAAGGGCATAAATTATAATGCTGAGTCGCAGAAAATTTACTTGTAATGGAATTAGTTGTGTTTTCCAAGAGAACTGAAGTTACTTCAAAGGTGGAGCTTCGATGCCAGTTGAATAATGAGAAAATTTTCACATTTGCAGTAATCGCTGCTCATGAAGTCGTATGGGAATATATGTAGATCTGTTTTTTGAGAAGTTTCTTGACTTACGTCAAACTATGTCTGTCAGCTACATCTGTATTACACTCATATTGCAGCGTGGGTGTATAAAGGGCATCTTTTGAAGACAAGAGTAAAGGAAGAAGGCATAGACTTCTGTAGTAATATCACTATTTTCTTCTGCTTCTTACGTAATTGCAAGTTATTCTAATCTGTGGAGAAATAAAATGCGCCAGGGCTGACAAAATCAACGCCCAAATCATCAAAGCGACCCAAGGTTTAACTAACTCTTTTCTAATTCTGCTTGGTGTTTTGTAAGCAACGCTACGGTGTGTAGCATGGGGTTATGCAACGCCTTATATGAGAAATAAAAAAATAACTTTTTCTTAATTTTAATTTCAATTTAGTTTAACTTTTAGTCTTTTAAATCTGAAAATTAATTTTTTTTGTTTCAGGACATTATTATCACTCAAAGACGGTAAGGAATAGAGGGTTCAAATTTTTTGCAATAATAGATAATAGGGTTAAAATTCCGATAGTTACATAGGCTAGGTACGATTTTGACTTAATTTTCAGGAACTTTCTGAAATCGGCAAAAACAATTTTTTATCAGTCAACCAATGGGTTGCAAAAATTGCTAAGCGAATTGAAAATTCAGTGCAATTGGTATAGAATGAGAATAAATTTAAATAAAGCGAAAGTTATGCGGTTTACCGGAAAGATTAAGGCTAAGTGAAACATTAAAATAGGAGGGCAAAAACTAGAGCAGATGGAACAGTTGACGTATTTCGGGAGTGTTTAAGACAAGAATGGTCATAAGAGCAGAGACACAAGGGGAAGAATTGCGCTAGGCGAAGAAACTTACTCGAGGAGGGAGTTGATGACGGGGACTTTGAGTGAGAATATTTAGAAGGCTCGTTCAAACTTTGATATGAAGCGTAGTTAAGTATGGCACGGAAACATGGTCACAAAAGCAGGAAGATGAAATTTGGGTGTGGAGATGGATGGGGAAGGGGACGTGGATAGAAAGGAAATCAAATGAGGAAGTGCTAGGCATGGTAGTGAGGAGAGGGAGTTGTTGGGAGAGATCATAAGGAGACCGGAAAAATGGATGCAAAGCATTCCGATTGGCAATGGACTGTTGAAGACTGTGATAGAGAGAAGAACCTTAGGTAAACGAAGGAAGAACAGGAATAGGATAGGGATGAAGGGAGGATGGAAGTATACAGAGATGATGAGGGGCTTTCTGTAGAGTTGGATGTTAGGCTAGGTCTTGTTAGGAGGGACAAGAGAATTATTTGCTTGTTTGTGTCCATCCAAAACGATGGGTTAAATGGAAGAAGGGACCATTTGGTCTCAATTTCGCCCCAATCATCTCTCCATCTTTCACCTCTATCTAACATCAATCCATCTAAAACTTACTTTAAAATTAAGATGCTAATTTTGTCCACCTTTAAGCCCATCGATATGTAAAAATCACACATCAGGGTATGGGGGCCAGTCCCTTTCTCAGTGCCCCCTATGGATTTCCTGAAAGTTCCATTTCCCAGAATCAAGCATGTAATGTACCATACAGAATGCAATGCATAATGCAATACAGAATCCAAGAAAAATACCGCTTGGCATGGGGTTGGAGGAGAGAGAACGATTTGTTGAGAGCAATTCAAATGAGGCAGGAATGATCAATGCAGAGCATTTTAATTATCAATGGGATGTTGAAGACTGCAATAGAGGGGAGAATGTTAGAAAATAAGGAAGGATTAGTTAGCAGCATGGGAATGCCGCAGTTTCAATTTAAACACGTTCAATTTGACAATACCTGCTTCTGTTTGGGAAACTCTCTTCCCACGAAGTTGTTTCTTTACATTTGGGAAAAGCATAACGTCACGTTGGGCCAGGTATGGACTGTAGGCAGGATGTGGGGCACACTTCACATAAATTTCATCAAGGTGCGATAATTGTGATTTCGTGGTGGATTTCTCATTATCCCCTGCGATAAAACACGTCTCATTTTTCTAATAAATTATTTTGTAAATAATTGTTTTCCCGTTGAAATTTTTCATGATTCTGATAATACTCTTTATTATTCAGTGCTCTTTGTTATTCAACGACATTTTCTTGTAATGCCAGTCGCAGCGTTAATTTTTGTCTCCATAAGAGCACTGGCAATGTTCGGAGTCCACCCCGTACTGAAGCGAATATTTAATTTAGAAATAATTTGGGAGGACATATTATCAATATCAGTTGAAAAAAATTATGCAGATCGACAATTCTTAAAAGTATTATTAATGGAATTGGAGATGGCTATTTACATTCATAATGAATTAGTAAAATCACTAGAGGTGCTTTCAAACATAATTTATTCTATTGATTATGGTTTTCTCATAATATACAGGCCATTTTGAAGTGGGTGAGTTTCTTGATTGGAGTGGTATTGGATAGATAGGGCTAGGTATAATAAGGATTCTGGATAGGCTTCGAAGTGATTAAATTACACATTTGAAAACTAAATCAAGCGTAGTTGCAAATAACGAATGACTCAAATATCATATGCATAATCAGAGAAGAAAAAAATGTCTTGACACTCGGAGTATGAGAATATTTAGGGGTGGATGGTGGATCATCAAAAGAAACTATTATGGTAACATAAAATATAATTGGGGATGGGAGGGTTTATTTCTTATAAAAGTGCGTTGTAGATATACAGCGAAATATAAGGACAATGGAAAGGGTAAATTGGTTACGTTACGCAACTTGTAATCAAAACCAAACGAAATGGAAAACAAAACATGACACCCCTCATCAGGGAACCAAAACAGATCATGGTATTGGGCGCAGGAGAATTTTCAGAAGCGGAGAGTGGGACGGTAAAACACAGCCATTACAAAGAAATGTATGATTCCAATATTAAATATAATTGGGGAAGGGAGCTTGTTTTTCTGATTAAGGTGCGTTTGAGGGATACAGCAAGGAATAAGGGCAACTGAGAGGATACAAATTAGTTATATTAAGCAATTCGAAAATTGAGCCATATGAAATTTTTTATATTTCATGACCTTCCAGCTTGACTAAAAGGTCAATGTCTTTCATCTGGACTTTCGGAGTGGATAGTGGGAAGGAATTCCTGGTCATTAAAAAGTAAATTATAAGCCGGGATGTTAAGTATTTCAAATTGTTCTGAGTAATTAAACCAGCATCAGCGATTTTAACCTTTATAATGAACGTACCAAGCGACGTTTGAACCAATTCTTATGGTTTTTAAGAGCGTTGAAGAGAAACAAATGTTTAAATTTCTGGGCACCCTCGGATATAAGAATAGTCTGCCGCCGTCACAAAGCACTACTTTGCGAATGAAATGGGGAAACAAAATGAGTGCAAATAAATATTGAAGTTAGGTAAGGATGTAGCTATGCTAATAACGAGGTTGAATTGAGATGTCGACTACATGGCATATTGATAAAATTTCCCAAATTTTTATTCCTAAATGCACTCTATCGAAATACAGCAATGAAATAGTTTAATGTCATGTTGGTTTTGAAATAAATTGATTTTGAAAATTTGAGATTTTAATACATGCTCTTATGGCAGTGGAGGATTAACCCTTGAAGAATTATGATGAATGATGCAAAAAATAAATGTCGTTATAACGATCAGCTAATAAAAATTGCATATTTATATATGAGTTGTAACAGTTTTAACATAACAGCCTCCACCCACCTTTGTTTGGATTTTATTAAATGCAATGTGGGAAAAAAGCCAAAATCGAGTATTTTCAAAAATCGTTCTTTTCTCGGTTAGTTAGCCCGCTTGTCTCGGCTGAATGAGTAACCGAGCAAAGGTCTACAAGGTCTCCGTCTATGGGATTCATTTGAATTCTTTGATTAAGTGTCGAATGATCTTCACTCATGGCTATTGGTGGTCGAGTCGCTTTCGGTATACAGTTGTTAATAACCAGAAACACCCTCGACTCAAAGTTAATTCTTCGGAAGTTCGCAAAAGAATGTTATTTTCAGTTTTAAGAGATACGTATGGAAAAGCACCGATAAACATTTTACATTTTGTTTAAGTTGTCCACGGAAATGCTATTTTAGTGGATATCCTAAGGTGGTCTTAAGGAAAGAAATCACGTGATAGAATACCAATACCGTTATTGATAAAACGACGTTGTAGATATGAAAAAAAATCAAAATATATGCGTTTTGTTTAATTCCTTTCATCATGGAAATAGAACTAAATGCATAATTAAGTCGACGACAGGGTCGTTGACTAAGTATGTTAAGAAAATATTACTGAGAACTTTGATATGGAACGTGGTTTTGTACGGTGTGGAAACATGGTTGTTGAAGTAAAACTTTTGGCGTAGATTAAAGGCGTTTGAGACGTAGGTGTATTGAAGGGTGGGATAAGTAAATGGATGGGAAGGAAAACAGACGAAGAGATACGTGCTAGAATTGGGTGGAGATAGGATTGTGTAGAAGATAGAATTGTTAAGAGAAATCCGAAGAATGCAAAGAGATTTTTAATTGGCCATGAAATGTTATAAACTGCAATAGAGAGGATAATGTAAGGTAGGCGAGGAAGAGGGAGGAAAAGCATAGGCATGTTGGGTGGAATGAAGGGAGGAAGTAAGTTTGCAGAATTGAAGAATGATTTATTGTTGGGTGGAGTCTTTTGGGTGAGTCCAATAAATTTAGGGTTGTTAAAGTTTTTGCCCATCCAAAACCTGCAATTTGCTTTAAATTACCAATTAATTACTTAAGTGAATTGTTCTGAGGCTATGTTATTTATGCAGAAATACTGCCAGAGTACACCAACATAAAAGTAATCAAGAATTGAAAACGTACTTTTCGTTGGAAATTTTTTCTTAGATTCAAAGAAATTGAAGCAGGCATTTCCATGTATTGGTTCACTTTTATGCATCAGTTCTTTTTTTTATTAGTGTGCAATCATGAACAGGCAAAATGTTTGTGAAATTTTTATGTATTTGCAGTACCTCCGGACATTCTATGCAACATGCAGTTGTCACCAAGATAATATAGTGAGCGGGGTGCTTAGGCAGTCAGAACTTTGCATAACTTTCATAAGGTAATACGACTTATGCTCACGTATACTTAAACGCCTTGGCACTAACTGAAATGTTAGTATCTTGGCATAGTTTGGATATGTTGATATGAAATAAGAAGCGAGATAGTAAATAAAAACAGCCTTAAAATATCTGGATACTTGGATGAAACTAAAGGGAAGGAGAGACATTTAGAGGAAGAAGTTAACTATTGGATACCCGAGGATATGTCGTATCAAGATGATGTAAGACTAATAATGACCAATATGGTGGAGACGTGGCAAGATACAGAAAAAATAAGAAGGCTACTGAAGGCTGGTGAGGTGAATCTGGCACGGAAAACCATTGGGAAATCATTACTCATCAAACGCGTACATCTGAAAAACTTGTGAAGTAAAAACGTTAACGCGTGCGTGTGGACCTTGAATAGAAATCTCTATTGAAATGATAGCATAAAACTCATGGGCGCAAGAAATAGAAATAAAATATTGTGACGTTGTGCTTGGCGCAGCGTCACTTGCCCAGTTCGAATACGCGCGCCCCTCTCGCGAGCCGTAGAACGGCGGGGCGCTATTTGTGGGCGCCGACAATGTATGTAAGAAAAAAAGAAGAGCGGAGCGCGCCGCGCGCGGAGAGTGACGGCCAACACGTGGCAAGCAGAGTTCGTTGTGAGATGTCCGAGAGAGAAGGTCGTGTGCTATCATCGTCGAGTCACCGACAGCCTGCGAACACCGGGGGTGCGCGTGCCAGCAACCGACCTCGCCGTGTGGGCCCCCCGCAGGCCCCGACCGGAACATCGGGACCCAGCAGTCGACAGCGAGGCGGCCATCTTCGGCTGCCGCCGAGCGGCCACCCAACATCGTGGCCCAGCAGGCGTCGGCACCGCGCGTCATGTTTGCTTGGGAGCGCCCACACCTTTTCTTGTGATAATAAATAGTTCTTATGAAGTTTACTCGTCGGAGTCCATTTTTATGCGCCTCCTTGCGTCCCTCGTGATTTCAGCTGAAGAGCCGCTGCCCACCCCGGGGCACATAAAAGGTGAGCGAGCCCTCCCCTGGGACGAGGAGTGTGATGGGCCAGGTGACAGCCAGCGGCGTGACTCTGCGGCTAGCCATGCGGCTAGCCTGGCGCCCTCAAAACAAGTAGAGTCGCGGCCTCCCTTGTCTCGCGGTATCGGGGAAAATTTATCTATGAATTAAATACCGCGTCACAATATAACATGAGACAAGTTACCGGTGGAAAAAAGAAATTTAGCATGACCAAAAAAGATTGTTGAGCTATTCTTAACGTTGGACATTTAGTATGAGAGGTGGAGTGAGGTGGAAAGACAGGCCTGCCTACTAAATGGAAGGAATTTTAAGAATGATATTCCATTTCCATATTTCTAAGGACAACGATAAACATCTATTGCTTACACTCATTGTCATTGGGTATTGTTTTTAAATCCATATAATTCAGGGACTTACCAAAAGCTCCCCTCTTTGAAGTGCTCTTTCAGTTAATATATTTTAAAGCAAAAATGGCGTAAATTCCCAGCCTGTTATTACATCTTACGTAGAATAGTGGAAAATAGAAAAATATATAGTTTTGTCTATTCCAAAAAGGTTGGTCACTTTTTATTTGATTTCTTATTAAAAATAATATTCGTTACCTTATCCCTTATATTTGAGACTCTATGGTACCGATGGGTTCAAAAACTTTGTGTAATTATAAAAAAAATTTTTTTTTTAATAATTACAATGAAAAATAATAGTAGTATTATTTCTCATAATGTTTCTTAAATTTTATATTTTCCCATAGATAAGGATAAGAATAAAAGTTTCTTAATCGACATTCTCACCTCTTCCAAGACTGATTATTTCAAACCTTGAACTTCTTCCGGAGTGGAAATGAATCAAACGATGAAGGCGACATTTTCCATCCGTGCAGAAGTTCAGGAACAATTTGTGGGAGCGAAGTTAACACGAAAATGAAACGCAGCAGGTGACCCACATATTTTACCGGCATTTCATTCCCGAGCATCTCATTCTCTACCTCCGACATCAGCCCCTGTTTAGATGACACGATTCCTCCGACTCAAACTCAAAAGCGATTTCATTCAACCGAAGTTCCCCGCGAGCTCTAGTTCATCGTGTAGGGAAAATCTGGAGGGAAGATATCTAGATATTCGTCCTTATCTGGAGCAAGATTGAGAATTCTATTCCTCTCTCCCACCTAACCCATCGTCTCAGTGAGGAACATGTGAACATTAATATTTAATGAAATTATAGAAATAAGTGAAAAAAGAAAAATTATGATTGAAAAAGGCATCAATGTAGATATCTACCGGGGGAAAGACCCGAGAGGATATCACTCAATAGATACGCCGGGAAAGCACCAGATCTTTCATCAATGAAATTATAGAAATTTAATAAGCTGTAGACCAAATGTGACATTAGGTACTCAGTGACTTATAATTAAAAATAAATTTGAATGGGATCAAATGATTAGTGAGACCAAAACGGATAGAGGGAGGATTCACTACTGATGACGTCTTGGAAGGGCTTTGGAGGGGAGAGAGTGGGAAGGTATGCGAGCGAAATAGGTGGAATTGAATCAAATGAGAATCCAATGAGGGGATAAATAAGGGAAGGGATCAAGGTGGGGAACAATGGGGATGCTGGGATGAATCGTAGCAAGATGTGTTCTGTGACGAACGAGGGATTGGTTTCGGGGACTAAAGAGAAGTAGTCCTCCGGGCGTGGAGAGAGTGGGATTTGACTGCGGGGATCGCAGTGGTTCCGGGTGAAAGGACTTTTTGGTGTCTTGGATGTCGGTAGGGGTGAGACCTACTCCTCCCAAGGGTTGGTGTGCACACACTCAGGGTTCTCTTTTCAGTAAGCCGCAGTCACCTAGACTTTTCGCATTTGAGGCCGGAGTTACTAGGCGCTAGGGAGGGAGTTTTCGTCTCGGGTTAAAAGGCACTAGGCAGAAACTTGAGGCAGCCGAAGTTGGAATGTTTCCCACCGCACGTGGATACTACTCTTTACTGTCAGTCGCAATCAGAGATTGGAACTTCAAATGATTAAGGAAACACTGCCAGGAAAATGTTTTTTCCATGATTTATTCCTAAGGTATTCACATCGTTACAAGAACGGGTAACTTTACAAAAATACTCAATAAAAATTATATGAAATATAATGCAACAATTTCAGAGTGTAAAAATCATTCGCCTTGACTGAGATAGTAACACAATATGATATATATATTGATGGCATATTTTTTTATTTTTTAGTGCATTGCAGAATCAGTGTGATGGGTCTGCACAATTACATTTACATAAGTACCCGGGAAGGTGTGTGACAGGGGGTTCAAACACCACGTGGAAAGGTTAAGGGTAAATGAGAGTTTTCCAGGGGTAAGAGAAAGGGGAAAACATCCTCTCATCCCCGATATATACACACACACACACACACACACACACACACACACACACATATATATATATATATATATATATATATATATATATATATATATATATACATAAATTTATATAATTTACACCAAGATAGCACTAGCGAACAAAAAAACAGAAATGCACAAAAACTTGCTAGTGCTATCTTGGTATACGAGTTCATGATTATTCACATTCGTGAGACTTTCAATTAAATTATACATATGTATATATATATGTATATACATATATATACATATAAATATATATATATATATATACATATATATATACATATATATACATATATATAGTATATACATATACGCACTCATATACATAGAGAGGCATATATACATATGCATACATGTATGAATATGTGTTAGCGGTAAAGTTAGTCTTAAAAAAGTGTTAATTTTAACCACTATAAAAGGTACACCCGTACATTCGTGCATTGGTATGGGGAGAGAAGAACTTATAAAAAAATGAAGGCTATAAAATTTTCAATAAATCAGGAAAAAGAAATTCATAGAAAGGCTAAGATAAAAATTGGAATAAAGTTGGAGGGCATAAATTAGAAGAGGTAGGATAGTTCACCTATATAGGAAGTGTTTTAGAATCGGGTGAAGCAGTAAAAACATTAGAAGAATTCCATCAAGCGAAGAGTATTTTAGTATTTTGCAAAAGGATTGAAATTTTGTCAGATATCTTGGAGTAAAGACTTAAGGAAAAGGATTTAATATGGAGCGTAGTTTTATAACGCATGGCACCAAAATTATATCTTTGAAGTGAGAAGATTAAGCATAGATTGAAGGATTTGAAGAGTAGGTGTGGCGAAGAATGGAAAACATGATATGCACAGAAATGAATGCAAACGGAGAACTTCGAAGAAGGCAGGAAAATTGGATTTCGGAGATAATGGAAGCGGCAATGGAAGGATGAATTTAAAGCGAGGAAGAGGGAGGAAAACAATAGGTATTTTGTTGGGAAATACAGGAAACAATAAGGCTGCAAAGCCAAAAAACAAGTTATGGTAATGTGTAGTGTTAAGGATATTTTGTTGGCCAGGAATTGTTAGTATATTAGTATGAAGTGCCTTGGCCCATCGAAAACCTACCCTAACTTTGTAGACTGACGTGAAGAATTATAATAAAACGAGGTGTACTCATCTTTCGTTTCATGTTTTTTTTAAATTTCAATGAGCGGGATATGAGGGCTTGTTACGCTTGGTTTAAAAATTATTTTACTCTAGTACTGTACAAAAATTATACAGAGAGCGTTGTTAACAGTAACAACTTTTTATTAGTATTAGTATTATTATTTATTAACAGCTATAATGGTGTAACTCAGCTCCTTGCAGGTATAGGTGAAGTTCGAAGAAGACAGGAAGTGGTTGCAATGAGAGGAAGAAGAGGCAACGGATGAATGCTTAAGACGATATTAAAAGGGATAATGATAGGAAGGCGATGTAGAGAGAGGGAAAAAAGATTTTTTTTGGAAAATTTGGGGAGCTGACGGTATGCATAGGTGAAGAACGATTTATTGTAATATGTAGCAATGAGTTTAAGAATATTTTGCCTCATGCTAGTCAGGGCTTAAAAAGAGTACTGCAGAGTGTGGTACCAGGGCCACTCGTCCTTATTTAAACTTACCATAACTATTTTTAAGATAGGTTTTGGATCGTCCGATGACAACTTTTTACCAAGAATCGTGAGAACTTCCTAGGTTTTTCTTAGTTTCTTCATAACTTCTGCATTCCTTCGTGCTGTCCAAGAAGATTTACCGCAGTAACTTTCTCTATTTGACCACCCTGTTGACACCCCGTTGATATTCTTCACCTCCGTTTCACTAATTTTCTCTCCGTTCTCCGCGACGCCAACGCCTCCAATCTACGCTCATCCACTTGCCTCAAAGACCAAATCATGCATCAATAAAGGTGAATAGCATGACAAAAATAATAAAAAATTGAACTCCACCCTAATTACTTTTTAACGGACATAAATAATCTTAAAACCAATAAAACATGAAACTCCTTGAGGTCGTCATCGTTTGAGACGCAAGCATGAGGGTGCGTCGAAATGCGAGAAGTTCTATACATCCTACGCAATAACAAATCTGAAGTGGAAGATACGGAGTAGGTCACGGGAAGCGATTAAGGCCCTCATCAGTCTTACCCTGACGCCAACGAGGCGATCGAATTGGCTCGTCCTCTGCCCGTAATCGAAACGTTGGCAGAATGGCTCTGAAGTCCTTGAATGATTGATTTATTTTGCTATTGAATGTCATGCAATCCCATTAAACTTGAGTTTTTTTTTCAAAAACTCAAAAAGTTTAAATGCAAAATAGATATTAGTTTTCCAAATACCGTAAACTTATTTCTTTTTCTCTGGAAGTAGGGTAAATAAATATTTGCAAAATTTCAGTTTTGTTTGTGAAGAAATAATTTTAAATTTCCCTCAATCTCCAATGAAGGCATTGGACAAATAGTTTCTAACTGTATCCTTTCGTTTAAGAATTTCTCAACCAATTTAGGTAAATTACGAGGGTCATCCGGAAAGTAGTACCCGTTCGTGCCGCATGAAGTGCTGACGACGCGAGTAGCCGCTGGACGAGGTCAGATAGCTTCAGTGGCTTGTCTGCCTTCTCTGAGCCAAGTTGCGTGACGCTAGCATTGCCTGTGTTGTTTCTGTGATTGTTTACAATGTTTAAAAAAATTGAGAACGCCGCCAGTTGTGAAGTGAGGGCAGTGATTAAATTCCTCAATGCAAGAAACGTTCGCCCATGTGATATTCATCGCCAATTAAAGGAGGTGTATGGAGACAATGTAATGGACGAGTCGTCTGTTCGGCGGTGGTGTCGCAACTTCAACATGGGGAGGGGGAACACACACGACGATGAGCGTTCGGAGAGACCGTCTGTCATTACAGACCAACTGGTGAGCTCAGTTGACGAATTCGTGAGGAACGATCGGCGCGTCACAATTGATGACATCTGTGAGCATTTTCCCAATGTTTCTCGAACAATTGTTCATGAAATTGTTAAACACCATCTGCATTATGCAAAAATTTGTGCAAGATGGGTCCCTCGCGTATCTCAATGAGCTGGCGGCGAAGGACTATGCAGCAGGAATACAGAAACTTGTCACACGTTATGACAAATGCCTTAATTTGCTTGGAGATTATGTTGAGAAGTAGTTTAAAGTATCCTCTTTCAAATAAAATTTTTTATGTTTGTTAATATTTACTTTTGTGTCTTTATTTCACGAACGGGTACTACTTTCCGGATGACCCTCGTATATCACGATGTGTGAATGGGCATAGAGTGGGATGGGAGAGTATTGGTCAGTTGTGAAAGAAGAGTGGTGGAGGAGGGGTGGACTTATTTTGCATTTGTGTCGATTATAAGGTGTTTTTTTTTGATTTTTGGGTGAGAAAGGATTTAGGTTTAGGGATTAGTAGATTTTAATATGTTCGATAGGTTGATTGATCGTTTAAAAGTGACATTTAGGCAAAATATTAGAGCAATATGTTGTTTTAAGGTTAGTCAGAATGGGGAAAAGTCTTCGAGTATATATTTGATTGACTTGATTTCTGGAAAGTAAGACATTCAAATGGAAAGGGTTTGCGAGAAAATTTCGGAGGATTCTATTGTCTATAAGCATCTATGGGTATCTGCGATTAAGAAAAATTATTATGTAAAATGGCGAGATATTTATCATAGGAGTTGGAATCGTTACAGATTCGTTGACTGCAGAGAGAGAGAGTACATTATTGTCCCAAATATAAGTAGAATACATCCAGGGAAAAATTTATTAGCAGATTAAAGTAAAAATTACTCAAATTCTTCAAAATAGCACCCTTGTGCAACGACATACCGATGCCAGCACCTCTGCCAGTCGCGGTACGCTTCCTGGAAGGCGTCGATGGGAACCTCATTCAGACACCTCGCCACGGCCTCTTTGAAGTTATAAAGAGTCACAAAATTATTGTCTTTCAAGCTCCTTTTTATTCATGGGAACAAAAAGAAGTCCAACTGCGCTGCATTGGCGCTTTAGAGCGGCTGAGACAGCGTTGCCACCTTGTACTTGGCCAGGTACTCCATCAGGTGGAAGGTGGTAGGTTGTGTTGTCGTGGTGCAACCTCCAGTTGGAAAAAAATCTCCTTCCTGACGCGCTACACTCTTTTCATTAGACATTCGAGGACATCCACGTAAAACTAGTTGTTTATTGGCTGTTCCTGAGACACAAAATCTGTGTGGATAACCCCTTTTGAGTCGACAAAGACGACGAGAAAAAGATTACTTATTTTTGGGACCGACCCTGTAAGTGAGAAAGAGAGCGTTTAGTGTGCAATGGTTGGTAGCTGTTATAGTGATGGTACTGCTGTTTGTTTGTGGGGTTTATGCGTACGAAGGTGTGGAATGTTTTAGTGGTAAGACTTATATTCCTGTTGAGGAAGGGGTTTTCTGAGTATGATGCAGAGGAGGTAAAGGATATGAAGGATAAAACGTTGAGGGAGGGAGTGAATGTTTTATGGGAATCAATACCCTGTAGCCAGATAAGGAACATACTGTATTCCTTGCCCAGAAGAGGGGTTGCTGGGAGAAACGGGAAAGTAATTTTTCTCGAAGAGCCCAGATGAATTTTTGAGTATGAAGGACTAAACAAAATGCTGTTTAATAGGAAATAGGTTCAGTATTTTTCCAACATTTTGAATTTGAGGGGGGTGGCTATTGGGGAGAGAAGACAGGATAGAAAAATTCTAGGAATCATCAAAATACTTCATGCGAAAGGAGACTTGTTGAGGAATTTTATCATTTAAAATATATTAATTAGCAAAAGATTTTATTGATGGTTTTAATTTTTTACACACCTACTTCACTTTTTTGCAAAACTTCCATTCACTTCTAAGCACCTTTCTTAACGCTGCGCTAGCTTCTTTGATCCTGGGAATTGAACCAGTTGACCACGACGGTCTTGAGTTCCTATTCGTCTACAAACCTTTGCTCACCATGTCACTCTTTCAAGTGAAATGAGATGACATAGTCACTAGGTTCAATCTCCGTCCTGTCGATAGCTGTTCAAAAACGCTTGTCCACTCAACATTCTTTGCTCTGTGTGTTAGTTGGGCAGGCATTTTAGTGCCCAGTTAGAACACAATTTGTGATCCTTGTTTGTATGAGCTCTTCCGTTACAATCGTATGGTGCGTCCAATATGAGTATATTTATCAGCCAGAGCACTAATCGTCAATCTGGTCGCAGTTCTTGGATGAAGTAAGATCTGGTGCTTTCCCGGCGTATTTGATTCGTGAAGGATTCTCGGGTCTTCCACCGGGTCAAGGGTTCCATATTGGCCGACGTTTCGATGCCCGACTCGTGCATCGTCTTCAGGGTTGATCAGGGTTGATTCAACCCTGAAGACGATGCACGAGTCGGGCATCGAAACGTCGGCCAATATGGAACCCTTGACCCGGTGGAAGACCCGAGAATCCTTCACGAGTTCTTGGATGATTCATCGGTCCGGGTGTTGGACCTATCACTCCGCTCTTCCCTAAGCACAATTTTGCGGCCATTTTTGAAATCTTATTAACCTTTTCTTCACGTGTTCCTGAAGGTTCATCAACTAGTCACAACTCCCCATGAGTTTGAGCAGCTGATGATCATTCTTTGTCACACACAAAAATCAAACTAAAGCACGCACTTCGCAAACTAATGGGAGATAATATTTTCGTGAACATTGCTATCTACATTCACGGGCAGGGACAAACGACCACTTAATCAAAACAATAACTTCAATGCATTTGGAAGTAGTCAGTACACGGCAATAAAAATTTGTTCTGACCCGCCAATATTTAAATGTGAGGAAATCACCCTTACTATTCGAATATGTTTCTAATGTATGCACACGCACACACATTCTATTATTTCCGTAACAGGTATTTTCCTTAATTAAGGGAGGAGCCAAGGAGTAAGAATTTGCCCATTTGGCGATGAAATTCCAAAGTACGAAACGTATGCATTCCTTAAGGAAGCTTACATTTTGTTAACATCATAATCGTCTTACTTTTCTCATTTGTGCTGGGTGAGCGTGAGGATATTAAGGTCAAACACGTGGAAGATGTGATTGAGGGGTAGGGAACGGAGAGAGAGAGAGAAAAATTGGTCAGCTGGGCCGAGTTTACGGGTGTTTGGGGAATCAAAGACGGCGGATGAAGGTGAGCGGAGAAAGATGACCTCATGGGCAGAATGACAGACGCTCCTTCGCATGTCTTCCTTACAGTATGGGGAGCATTCCACCACTAGTGAGCTACACCATCAACTATATCTTGCCTCGCAAAAATCCCACCCCTTCCTCTCACTTCTTCCCTCCGCCTTCGTGGAAATTTCATTTCCTCGTAATAAAATCTCTCCTTTTCTTTCCCTTCTACCCTTTTTCCCTCCTGGTGCGACGTATTTGTTCGGTCTTTTGGAAGCGAGACGTATTTATTATTTTCATTAAAATCCAAAAGGATGCTTAATATTCGTTCCCATTTTGTGAGTCAAGAGTTAGGCATGCATAGACCGATTTATATTGCAGCTTAAAGTGTGTCGACTCTGTTTTGTCCAACTTTTACATTGTCTAGGGAAATATTTCTTCCAGTAGTCGGAGTAGCCAGAAAAAGTCTCACAACAGTAAATTAGTATATTTTTCCTTGGATGAGTTTGAGCATCCATCGGCATCATTTTTACTCAAACCTCAAGTAGTTTGAATTTCAGTAATAGCGTCTCTTTAAACATTTCTTTAAGCTCATTAATGCTGCAGATTTTTAGTGTGTGCGTTGAGAAGCCAATTAGCCTGGTAAAGGAAAAAGTTAAAGGGTGGCGTACTAATATTTGGATTAAGGAGAAGCATGCTACGGTTATTCAACGATATTGCATTACTTGCAAGATAGAAAAGAAGGCTTTAATGCCCTGCGTCAAAATTGGATGAATAGGGAACAATCTTAACATAAACATGACTTAAACTAAAGATAATAGTCTACACTAGAATATGAGAAGATTATTTCCAAATAAGACTCAGGAAAGACTGTGGAACAAGTGGAAGAACATTTTTTAAATGTCGCCAGGAAAATTACTAGGTACGAAAAGTTCAAGAAATACACATTGAAATTAAGAAGGCTTTTCTTAAGAAAAAATACTAACGGCAAATTGTATTAGCCGAAGTTTAAGGAAGCGATTCATTACAACTTATATGCAAATTTCTCTTGATACGACTGTGAGACGTGAACGACAGGAGCAGTCGAGTTAAGAAGATTGGAGGTGATGAAAATGTGAGTCACCTAAGAATGACAGCAAGTAAATGGATAGTCATAGAGCAAATGGATAAGTACGTTGAAGAGTGAAGCCTGTGGAGGGCACTTACAAGAGGAAGGGAAAAAAATTAATTGGACACATTGTAAGACGTGGTGGTTTACCGTAAACCATTATTGAAGTAGACATATAGAATCAGGAATGGCAGAGGAAAAAGACCGAGGTAGAATTCTGAGAAGTGGGAGATCGGTGTCAATGTGAGGAAACTAGAGAGGACTAAAAAAAAAAAAAGATGGGATGGTGACATGATGGCTCAGAGACCTGCAATAAACCAGTACATTACTTAGAATATAACTTGGATTGGTAACCTGTGATGAAACATTTCTACTAACGTCGAATATTTTATTTCTCTGATTTTTTTATCAGTCATAGGGAAGAGGAGTTTTGTTATCAAACTGATGAAAACAAAGGGTTTTAAATAATTTAACCCCCTAGGTATAATGATATTATATGGCTGACGTAGTTCCGGCATCTTATGTATGTGAGGGAAATTTAAAAAAATATTATTACTAAATATCGCATATAAATTTATCAGAAGTATTCCCCCACTTACGTTATTTCATCAGTTTTTATTATTTATGACAATTTTCAATACCATAAAACCAATGTTCATTTGTCATCTCTGGTATGCGAACGGGCAAAAAGAAAGTAATTCATAGGACCAGTTTCTACCTGTGCAATCAAACATTCGTGAGTAGTTGTGTTAACTAAAGTAAGACTTTTAAAGACGAGGTAAGTTATTACAACTTGCAAAACTAAACTGTGCTCAATCTGACTTTAAATCACAAGGAAAGATTACACCGGAAAGACGCGACTCTGAAATGATAAATCCCTGAAACTGGAGCTTCAATTTTTCCACATTCTCTAAAAGGACACAATACGCTGACATGGAGAAAAACGAGTCGGGTTCACAGATTAGCTAACGGATTTGTATCTTTGAGAAAACCTTATATCCTCGGAATTAATCATTTTTGGTAATCCACGTCTTCGAGAGAAAAGCATATGTTCATATTTAGAGCGTTTAAATCGTTATCGATGCGATTTTTATTTAAAAAATATGCAGCATTGCTTACGAGATCAATAAAAATATTATATTAATTTATTTCATTAAAGTGATTTCAATATAACTTCATATATTGTCTTAAAAATACCGCTATAAGGTATTCCAATTGGAAATTAAATGGAAAACAGAGTCAATGCTAACTCTCCAGATTTGAATCCACCTTACATAAAATGATAGTGGATTCTTTAAATATGGGGAGGTGATTTACCCTTATTTTAACTGACAGTAAACCTTTGTTGATTAATTTTACATGGATTCACATACGTCATATTTTCTCTTAGTTTAGTTGAATGATTTTCTGAATTCATTCTCATAATCCATAGTGTGAAGTTTAGAAGAACAGGAAATTATAGGTATAATACCTATAATTAATATAATAACATATGATATAATAATATAGGTAAGCTTATCTATATAGAAATACCGTTAAATAATAGAGAACCAAGGGAATCTCAAATCAAGATGGGTATACTATAAAATCCAAGGGCTAATCGAGGAGGATAGGAGAAATGAGTGGAAATTATTCATAGATACATTTATCACGTTTTATCAAACCTAAGATCAGTGTTTAAAAGTACCTGTATATACTGCGTCATGTTTTTAGAATCCTCTTGTAGCAACATTTGCCTTGAGAGGATCGCGCTATTCATTAGAATCCAAACAGAGTTTCATAATGATAACTACGTTGGTGTAGCGTACCCGAAATTGCATACAGAATAAAAATTACTTTCTCCAAATATTGGAGTAAATTGTTTGCGTTGAGTATTCAAATAACAGAATCCCTACGTTTGATTTTAACTTAATTGAGTTAACATTAATTAAATTAGACCTAAACACACCATCTTGACTTAAGCTCATATTTAACTATCTTATAAAGGCAAAGAAATAAACCTTTATTCATACCAAGAAAATACCGCTACTTTAACGTTAAACGTTAGCTGAGCTTTGTGCAATATATCTGACCTGTATTTTCCCTTTTGGCGCGACATTTTTCTCATTCTTTTAGTGTTCTCGATTGCTTGTTACGAATGCAGTAAATAGTTTAGAGAGCACTACGGTGTGTATTAAAATGTTCTTGAAAATGACCGTATGAATCTGAATCCTGGGTAAAGCGAAGGACGGGAGAATTTGAACGTCGTTCTATTGAAGTTCATAAGCAAACTCGAATATCCCGGGAGACTTAAGGGTGGGATGATTCTGTTTGAAAAGGAAGGGAATGAATCAAGCGAGGGGGGGGATGAATATAAGTGGGGGAATGGAAACTTCGTCCGCACGCAACAGATGCACGGCAGAAGGAAAAATGGGTGTTTTCCCTTATTATAACTGTCACCAAGGGAAGGAAGACGAGCCCAAGAAAGTCCATGTCCGGCTGTAACTGAGCATAAAAGGCATTGTTGTTTCTGTTCCATGGATTAAAGGGACTTCTGGGAGTGGAGAGGAGACGGCGGAAAGGCGAGGGAGTGTGGCGGTATGGTCGGAAACTGAGAAGGGGGGTCGTAGCAGAATGCGTGAGGGGGATTTTCGTGGACCTTTTCCGTGTATGTACTCGTCAGGTAACTCTGGAGAGCAGACTATGAGTAGGACATCTCGTACTAAATTTTGGATTTAAAATTTCTTTTTCGGTTTAAGTAATTCAAAAATTACTCCGTGCTAATAACCTTGCTAACAGCAAAGATAATTACTTATATTCAGTGTTTCTTTTGGGTTGTTCCAGGATTATGTACGTCAAGAAACATTCAGTATTAGTTTTTGATTGCCAGAGTGAACATATAGTATGTAGTGGAATCAAAGCGGCGGGAAAAACACCGAACTCGTAAAGAATTCTGCATGTATCTGGAATGTGACTTCTTTATGTTCTATAGTTGATCCTATGTTGTTGTCAATTGAAGCCAAGTACACACCTTGAATACCTATTGGCCTAGTTGCCTTCAGATTGAATTCGATCCGTATTTTGGCCGAATCTGGATCTGAGTGGTAGAAGACAAACTTTTGTTAACAAAGAGAGATTATCAAGTATTCGATTCGATAAAAATCGAATAATTCCCATTCTGCTGCTGCTATTTCATTAATATATGTATATCAGTGCGGAGGATTTATTGCGTTGAAGAAATTCCTATGAAATTCTTCCAATGTGTATGTATTTTATTTCATTTTTACATTTATGTCATATCTCACCTAATATCTTCATTTTAATACGTGAGTGTTCCGCATTTTCTTTTTCAATAGCTGCTTAGGAGTCTTCGAAGAGCTTCCTCTCTGGTATATAAGAGTCGTCATCATTCTTAACTGTAAAATATCCATTTCTGTCAATCTTTTCTTAGTCTTGCGTCTATCTTTGTTTCATGTGCTCCAAAAATGTTTTTAACTATATGAACATGAAACAAAGTTTTATGAATTTGGCTTGCCCTTGTAATTTTGCGAATCAAACTTTGAAATTTAAACTTTTCATCGTATGTTACATTTGTATACAACTTTAAAGGAGAAATTAATGTTTTTACTGTTTCATGTTTTAGTTCATATGATATGCATATGTGTATTGTTAAATATTCACGTTTTCTCTTTTCATCATCGATTATGTTGTTTATCGCTTCTTACCTTAGAATATGTATTGTTTATTGACCAAAAGGCATACATGGTTAACTTAAGCGTGCTTTTCCCAATGATTTCCCCATTTCCTTTGGCTATCACTATTTCAAAATGAAAAAGACAGTTATCTTAAGAAAACATGACTGATATCAATAACTAATGAGACAATATACATGTTCACTTGTCATGTTTATCAATGTGAAGTATATGATTCAATTTTGTAGAATAGAAACTGACTTCCAATTTGACTGATTCATAAAATTAGAAAAACTCTACATGTTAAATATTGAATTCGTAAAATGATTGAGGTGTGTTGTATTCTCACTGGATGTTAATTCGATACTTAAATTTCTTCTAGCGTTCGGATCCCAATATTGGTTTGAAAACTACTTTATAAATCCAATTTCTTGCACTTCACATGCTGATGATATTGCTTTTTTAAATTGCTTCTACTTTCATTACGAAGCTAGAATATCAACCGGGTTGTTAATGTCGAAATCTCCGGCATGAGTGACTATGATACCTCAGTCAAACACAGCAGAGCGTTGGAGAATATAATATAGCACAGACAAAACGATGAACTCAATGCATTTTTTTCCTGCCTTTTTATCATTTGGTAGAAAACATTTTTTTTTTCAAGTTGTCATTTTCATTTGAAGGGCTCCCTGTGTTTGTAATGTCTGTTTGCAAGATTTTTCCTACTTAAAATTTCCTAGGAATTCTTTCACTCGTAGTTAATAAGGAAAGGATCGATACCGGGAAAACAAAATACATCAGATGACGCACCCTCTTCTCCGTCCCGGCAGGGGATTCATATAGAGAACAATTTCCCCTCTAAATATATTTCCGCGTCCGACAACGGGTCTCTGGATTATATGAGAATGAAATAAACTCGTCTTTACGTCTCTTTTTATTCCTTGCTCTTGAGCGAGAGCGGGAGGTCTCGTGAGGGATGAAGGAAATAGCAGAGGGTGCGTGAGGAAGAGAAGGAAAGAATATACAAGGTATATGATGAGGGGAATGAATACCTTGGGTAGGAGGAGGAGGTTGGGCAACACAGAATCTCCCAGGGGGCCGGTGGAAGGACATGAATCCCCCTCCAGAAAGGGGGAGACAACCTATTGCTATGTCTACCTGCGGGTCGCTTTAGAACTTACCAACTCCGATCGGGGCGTACTGGTCGAGATTCATCGATGTTTCCACGAATTTAAGCCCTTACACTAGATCCAATAGTTTTATTGAACGATGCTAAGAATGGAAAGTTGGTAAATTTTAGGTGCATGGTTGTTGTAAGATATGATGTGACGATCCCTATTAGTCACAAAGAAAGCATGACTTTAATTCTGCATCTCTTGGAAGGTCTTTAATGTGGAACAGTTCAGCACTCCCGGAGGAATTGAGATAAGTAAGACCCCCCGAGCTAATAGATTCAAATTCTTATTTGATTTTCCATCGGGAATTTTGTTATTACGTCATATACAAGGCTACATGCACGTGTTTTAATCATTCATACATCTTGTTTTCGTTCTTCGTCTTCCTTTTTGGTGAATCTTTCAAAAAAAATATCGATCTCAATTAGAAGGGATCTAAGAAGAAAAATCGCGTTAGGCCAAGAAACTGAAACAAAGAGTGAGTTGATTGCAGATACGTTGAGTAAGGATATTACGAAAATGTTGGCTAAAACTTTGGAACGGAGAGTGTTTATCTACATCTCGTAAAAATGTTCGTCGAAGCAAGGTGATTGGCGTAGATTGGACGATTTTGAGATTGCTGGAGAAAGATGGATAATGTTGAATGAACAGATGAGCAATAAAACAAATAAGTACTAGGCATGGGGGGGAGGAGAGGGAATCGTTGGGAGAAATCAAAATGAGACTGGAAAGGTATATATAAGGCATTTTTACTGGCGGTGGAATATTGAAGGGTTTGACGGAAGGAATAAACTTAGACAAGAGAGGTAGGAGGAGGAAAAGGATAAGTATGTACGGTGGGAGGTAACGAGTATGCAAACTTAAGGAAGTGATAATTGTAGTGTAAGCTGTTACCTTGTGACGTGTTATGGTGGTCTTAGAAATGTAGTGGTGTTCAAATTGTGCATCTATCCAAAAACTACCTTCAATGGTATACTACTAATAACATAGTAGGAAAAATATTATTTAATTTCCCCGTTGCAATAAAATGTCTCATCTATATTTAAAATTAATGAAGTAATTGCAATGGAATTTTCTTTGTTCGGAATTTCCAAGTTGCCTATTTAATTTTCAGTATGTAGTGTGAATTCCATGCGCTACGCCTGAGAAAACAAATCATATCTAATCTAAGTAGTCTTCTGTCTCCATATTTCTGTGGCAAACTTCCTAGGTATGATACTGATGGAGAATTTTTCAGATTTGCTCGCGTTTCTTATTGTGTAGTGGAGAGTGGAGGAGTTCTGTTAAATGATAATGATAAATTTGAGTGTTGAAGCCCTCAATTTGGGATCTTTCTTCTGCAGAGCGGTTAATAATTTAATCAGTACCATATAAACCGTAATGGGGCCATTTTGATGCATAAACTCTATGCTAAACATATAATATGAATAATTCGATATTGGGTTCCCTTGATGAATCAAACTATATGGATCAGGGATAGCTTATGCATAATATGTGCCTTAATGTGTTAAAAAGGCAAAAATCAAACAAATTGACTCCAACAAGGAGAAAAATATTAGTTTTCTGTTTTATATACTGAATTTGATCTTGGGTACATTATTTTGCATTATCTTGATAACAATTGCATGAGGTTAATAATTTCAGAAAGAGTAGTGATTGCATTCATTTAATGTACATAATTGTTGCATTATGTGAAATACCGTATTATATTAAAAAATTAAAATTTGAGAATAATATTATAAAAATTGATGAGATGTGAAAAAATTTATAGTTGATTACCAAAAAAACAACCAGCCGGGAAAGTATTAGGCCATAGGGGTAAGTTGGAAAAAATTAGCCGGTATTTAATGAGTTAAAATTGTACCAATTTAGGAAATGTGTTAGATAGAATGAAAGAAATATGCTCTGGGTGTAAAATGAATGGGTAAATTGACAAATGACAATGCAAATAAATTGTTTCCGGTGCATTCAAAATGCCTCTGTGAAATATACACTTCTTCAGAAGAAAGAGGAATGTTTGGCGCAGTTATGCACGGGTGATATATTTGCAGCATATTTTCCCCTCAAATTCCTTTTCTTGTAAATCATTCGGGTCGAGGGGAAAACAATTAACCTTTGCCCCCGTCTTCCCCGTACATTACGCATTCATCATAATGTAGAATCGGGGCACATCAGACGCAGAAGATATGGTGGAAAACAAGGAATTTTGCGCTACCTAAAAGTTGATTTTTGAACTTTTTTCCGATTCTATTAACTGCTGAAGGAATGAAAGTTATTTTAATTAAATCATAGTACAATTTTATTCTACTAATTGATAAAAGCTTAAAATTTTGGTTCCAGTTCAAATTTAAAAAATCGTAGCAAATTCTATGCATATAAATTTACTCTGTTTAGCATGAGACAGTAAACTTAATTTTCCTAGTATCATATAATATTTTCTGTTATTGATGCAATAATATTGGCTATTATTATACTCAAGCCTAATTTTATGATGTCTTATTAAATTCAAGCATAAGCTAATGTGAACTTAACTTAAGGTAACTGAACTTAATCAGAATATTACCGAAAAATCAGATTTCACAAACAATCTAGCAGCTAAGCCCGGCTTTGCTGGAACATTTCATCCGTATAGCTGTAACTAGATTTAATTGGTATTACAGACCACTTTATCGTACTGGCTTCCCACCCAGAGGACTCGGGTTCAAATCCCGGCGGTGTTGAATATTTTTCAGTGGTATCTCGATCCCTACTTGAGGTGCTTTGTGGGGGACACTTTGAGTGAGTACGCCGTCCGTCGGATGGGACGTTCAGCTGCGGACCCCTTGCCGCCTTTCGTTAAGAGTAGGCTAATGCCGATGCCGGGTATCTCTCCACCCTTTATCCTTTCCTGTCCAACCCTAATGGCGCAAATGACCTCAGATGTCGGTCGCCTCCCTTAAATACTACCACTTTAATTATGTACTTTGGTAGAGTCCGCATCACGGTGACGTATGTGGGCGTGCGATTTTGCAGGGGCTTTCGGCAAATGCAATTTGCTTCTGCCCGTCATTATAGACACTGTATGCAATGATACGAGCTGATTCACTTTAAAACCTAAGGTATAAATCCTAATAAATGTTCATAGATGATAAAATAGCTAAAGGAAGATTGTGACGGTTTAATTTTCGCTCTTAATTGAAGTGAACGAATTGGATTCTTAATTTTATGTGGAGCACGTGCTACCATCTCTTTGTGTTTGTGGAAGTTTTTTTTTTCAAACAATCGATTTTTTCGTACTAAATATTTTCCAGAAGAGTTTATCCAAATCGGACATAGCCTATGATATTTTGTGTATTTTTCCCCGATTTATGCAAGCATGTCCTTGCCCCGTACCGTCGAGGCGCGATGTATCCCCAAACAAAAGAACAAATATATTAGTTTTCTGATTTATATGAATTATTATATATAAATCTGATTTATTAGAATTTAGATTAAGATAATAATGCGCATTATTGAATGTGAGTAGCCTTAGTAACAAATGTCCGCCATTGATTAAGCTATTTAATGTTCGATTTTGAACTTAACCGGCGGTTATAAACCTTAGTTTTGGCTTAAACCGGAGGTTAAATTTAACATTCAGTTTGACGAGACACTATGAAACCTGGCCTTAGTGAATCAATAATACGTTGAGAAGAAAAATAGTTTTTCACGAGCAAATAAACTGAAGTTTTTTTTAAACCGACAAAGCTACAGTTGGACTTGATGGGAATAGTTTGACATCGACGGTATATTTGTATGTATGTCAATCGTTAGTTTATCATTAATATTAAATATATTATAGTGCCAATGGTATCAAAAATAAGAATGCCAAAGAGTGGAGGAAGCAGTGTTCAAGGCACATCTGATGGTATTAATAGTATATACTGGAAAAAAGAAAAGATCAGATCGATAAGCGTGAGTACGAATGGGTGTTTATTTTGTGCCGATGATTGACGAAGGGTGGACTGGAAATGGGAGAATTGGGGTCAAACACGGACAATTTCGGCGGAGTGGACGTGGGGTGGAAAGGGTACCTTCTAAAGGGGACCGGGATGCGTGGCTTCCTCATGCTATAAAATAATCACAGGCCACGGGAAGAAGGGCACTTAAGTGATAATTTGGTTTCCACCAAAAAGACTAAAACCGATTTGAGAAACACGTGTTTTTCCTCTAATCAAGACTTTTTAGGTTGCTGGACCAACTGAGGTTTTGCACAGACTCCATTGGCTGAATAGAAGTGACCAAGATTGGATTATAGAAGCAATATTTTTCCCGACTCAAAATTTTAATATTCAGAAAAAACATTTTTTTCATTTAACCTTTGTGACATTCTAAGATTACATCACCCATTCATGTGATTGGAGTTGCATTTTTACTAAGAATTTAGCCAAAATTTCTCAGATTTTTCCTTCCAGATGTCTCCTTACATGACGGCAATATAATTTTTATCGACGCAAGACATTCAAAGTCGGTGCCAATTATTACGGAGGTATTTAGAAATGATATTCACCTAGGAGATTTGAAAATGAAATTCGCTGATTCGTGATCATTAAAACTACTAAAATGAACAGCATTTGTTGCAATATATGTCAGATGCTGTGTCACGACTTAATCGCGATTTCGGTTTTGTATTTCTAAATTTATAAAAACACTGTCGTTTGCATTGATTTTTTAACTCTTTCACATCAATATATCAACATCAATTTCAAGCCAACTCCACCTTTTTTAATCCGAAGAGATCTTTGAGTACTCTTTGTTTCACTCCACGCAGTGGCTCATATATGAAATATAAAGGTCTGTTAAATTTGCGCAGGATCCCGGGGGCGTAAGTGGTTTGAGCCAACCGAAGTTTGAGTGGAGGTTCCAGACAGTTATCAACCCGAAGGTTGGTTCGATAGGTGGGAGTAGAGCTCACCTGGAACTAATTCCAGCGACGAGTGATATTCTCACATCAGGGTTATATTCCCTCTGTCGCCCTTAGTTTTCTAGGAAAAGCTGTTACCCGGAAAATTACTAGGTTGGGTGCCTAGAGGCGACATCCGGAAACGCATCCAGTCCTCCGGTTAGTATTTCGTCACTCTAGCCGCTGAACTAGTACCACTCCTCGACTGGACCGATTGCAATTAATCACTATACGTCCAGTTTGAGTTAATCTGGAGGAGAATTTTGGCAATAAAGGCAAGAGAGGGCAGGGGGAAACGTAAACACCACGACGATTTATTTAGGGAATATCATGATAAGTTAGGATTGAATTTGTGAAACTTATCCATTACGGAAAAAAAACAGTATGCCACTTAATTTTTTAACCTCGCTACCGGGGTTTTAATGCATAGTATCATCATCGGTCATCAACTCATATTATCCTTCAAATATAGAATAATTCATAAGGGGCGCTAAAAAGCTGGCATTCGTCAAACGTGTACTCGGAAGGTGTAACGACGAAAGAGTGAAGGAACCTTGCTCTTTTCCTTTAGCAAGGCCTCACGTTGAGTATGCGTTGAGCGTTTTGGATCCATTTCAAAAACAATAATTACAGAATTGAATAGGGTACAGAGAAAGGCCGCTAGGTTCGTGAAAAATCGTACCAAAGGGCGAAAGGCGTCACACATTTGATATAGAATCTGGGGTGGGAATCTTAGTATTGCGAAGGCGGAAGACTAAATTAAATTATTAAAAAGATATATAGGGTGCTGTTTTGCATCTGACTTTGGAGATACAATTAGACCCTCTGGTTACATTCCCAGAGTAGACAATTGTCACAAAATTAGGAAGTTAAGACTGTCGCACTGATGGATTGAAGTATTCGTTTTTTCCACATACTATTCGCGACAACAATAAAAGTGGAAACACCAATGAAAATAATAGATACGCGCTTTTTAAAATAGGGGTATACAAGATTAAATTCCCACGAAACACTCTCCAATTCTGGCGTCCTAACACCTCCCGCCGTGTGCCCTTGTGCAAGGGGTAGGTGAATTTGTATTAAATCTATTGTAATTGTGAATGTCCGTCCGGCACGTGTAGAATGCTATTCGGTAATAAATGTCTGAATTGTATGTGTGCCTGCCCTCTTTTCACGTATTTTCTTGTCCTCTTTGTGTAGGCATAGGAATAGCTGCAAACCATGTAACACTTGTAATATATGTAGGCGTGTTGCATTATTGGTGTTCGGTCGCCCTCTTTCCACGCGGTTTTTGGTGGATCGCAGGGTGCCAGGTGCAGAAGGAAATAGAGGAAATGTATATAACGACTGGTGACCTACCATCCCCTGCCACACATATTTACGACGGCTTGCGGGGTATTATGTAGATTTAATACATAGTATCATAAAACCCGAGTAGCAAAATTGAGCAAATTAAATGGCATTAACATAGGGTTTTTTTCTGTAATTAACAAATATGTTGAACAAGGGGGAAGATGCGTTTCAATAGAATGTGGTTTACTTAAGCGCGAAGGTATATGTATGAATAATAATGAAGATGGCGGAGGAAGGAAAAGAGAAGTGGAGTTGTAAAAGAAGTGAACGAGAGGGATAGGAATGTGAGTTTGTGACTTGCAAACCCAATCAACGCCCTAGATAACGTTATGCTGAGCATTGGTTACGATTAGGCGGGAAAGGGAAGTGTCTGCTGCTATAGATTACGCGAGTTATGGGTACGTGGAGGGAAAAGGAAGTAGGCCATTCTGTAATGGCTAGTTCTGAGAAACTGCGGAAGATGCCGCAACAGTAACTTTTAATGGAGTCATCCGCTTATATGAATTAAAATGTAGGGATGTAAGGTTTCCAAAAGTATCACCATTGCAAAATATGATACTTTTCTTTAATGAAATTAAGAATATAAAGTAACTTTCCACTGTCATTTATTAGCGTACAACCGGTTTCAACGCTCAAGCGTCATCATCAGGTACAAAAAAATTTTTTTTTGTACCTGATGATGATGCTTGAGCGTTGAAACCGGTTGTACGCTAATAAAGGACAGTGGAAAGTTACTTTGTATTCTCAATTTCATTAAAATGAATTTTCACAAGGTTGAGCCAGAAACAATTGAATACTTTTCTTTCATTTTGTGTGTGGCGATTATGTGAGCGTATTCATCTTACAGCCCTTCGTCACACTATGTAGGGCTGTAGCAATGAAATCACTATTTTGGTTGTGGTTGGATGTGCATTTAGCAAAATGTAGAGCAATTTTTGTTCCCTTGTTTTGGGTTCAACGGACTTGTTCACATCATTTGAAAAGTTATTTTTTCTTCCCCCGATTGGGAGTATTTCTATTGGAATTGTCATTATCATTGGTCAGGATTGGTCAAAACCCACCAAAGGAGAAATAGAAAACATGTGTTCCACGAAACGCACTGGTCCTATCCTTTATGATGTTGTATGATTCCTTTACTACTATCCTCTCCTCTGTGTCTTGTCTATTTCTCCTTTGGTGGGTGAAACAGCTCCCTAACGCCATTTCTTGGTCAAAGAATCGGGGCACTTGGTTGCTTAAAGCATCGCAGATCTCAGTGTAAATTACGTTTCCTGGATAGCTCAAGTGGTTAAGAGCCTGCGTCCGGCAAGCGGAGAGATCCGGAATCCAAGTCCCGGTCTAGGAAATACTTTTACTTTCATGATAAACTTGATTCCGCCTTCCCCACCTCTCCTGTGTTCGTCCTTAATGTGAGTTCCTATCCCTTTTCCTCATATCTCTTTCTATGTAAATTGGTATTTGTTCGCCGTTTTGCGGGATTTCGTGTTTGAATGTGTGTGTGTGTATATATATATATATATATATATATATATATATATATATATATATATATATATATATATATATATATATATTTCCATTTCACTTTATATATATATATATATATATATATATATATATATATATATATATAAATATATATATATATATATATATATATATATATTTATAGAGTGAAATGGAACTTTTTCCGTTCTAGGCTAAACAGGGAGATAATGGAAATTTATTGAAAATATGAAAATTGACTCGGAAAATTGGAAATTTTAACAAACCTCAGCGATATGTTTATTGTTATTTATCAAAGTCATTTGTGTGGAAAATTTATATTGAAGTTTATGAACAATTTTTTTTACCATTTCATTTTTTTTAATAAGTAACGTTGCTTCCTTCTCGACACAGATCTTCCTTAGAAACATTGAGTTAAGTTTCACAAATGTCTGCTATTCATGCGTTAGTATAAAAAAACATTCCCGCCCTAAATGAATATTGCTCATCAAAATGCTCTTAACACAAAGTTATCCACCTTTTTTTTACCTCCTTTGGTTTTATAGTTTCAAATTCCCTTGTTTTCCTCTATATACATTTTACCATTTCCAAACTTCTCCACACCCACATCTCAAAAGCCTACTATCTACGCCTATGGTTCTACAACTATGTATATTGCCGCACTGTGTAAAACCTACGCTCCATATCAAAGTTTTAAATCTCTTCTTAACACCCGGATTCAACTCAATTTGCCATCACTTGTTCCATCCGACGCATACAATTTAAATCAATCTGACATTTCCTTTTTCTTAAATGATTCTCTTGATGACAATTTAGTTTGCAGACATATTGAAACTCTTTAAGTTTTGATGACATCTACATATTTCAAAAACTTTTGGGGTTGATGTCTCCGAGGAAGTTTCAGGAGACCGATGAGAGTTCTGCAAAGGGACAAAATTATGGCTCAGTCAAATTATATGACTCGAGAGAAATATGATTGAACGACCTTCAAGTTGATGATTTGATATTCCTTCCAATGCTTGAATGAAGAAATCATCGAAGAAGGCGGGAGGTGGTGGGGGGGGACAAGGCAAGAGAGTAGGAGGCAAGATTACCTAGTCATGGTTGTAATTCGTTAATCTCTCAAATCCCTCGTTAATATACCATGGGATTTCTGTCACATTCGCTCATCCATAGTTCCCGGTGGATTTGTTGGAAAACAGTAGGCTCACTGTCCCCAGCTACGTAGAGGAAGCAGAAACACGGCTGGAAGGAGACGGGTTGGAAACTGAAAGTAATTGAATCTTGTGTTCTTGTGTTGTGAATCTTGTGTAAGGAACAAATAGGATTCAGACTAAGGAGCGAACTGTTTAGCATTACCTACAGTCGAATGTTCACAAAAGACTCGCGTACCCGCTCATTCAATTAGTAAATTATTTTCGATTATCATGAAGATTAACATTAATATTTAAAAGGACTTCTGAGATTTAAGGACCATATTAACGTTTTTCAGCTGGGATTTGCGTTGGAAAACAACTGTTATGACATTCTTTTAATAGAATGTTTCATTTAATATCAATAGAGCATTCATTTATTAGTGATAGAATGTTTTGAAAAGTAGTCTAGAAATAGGGAAACTTTGCGAGACACCGTGATCGTGTCTAAGGAGTAGACTAACCACAACGGGACATGAAGAATAAGATTTTTCATTTCGATTAGTAAGGAATCAGAGGATAGTGTCATCAACCCTACTCTGTTGTGATGGCAAATGGCTATTAAGTGAGAGAAAGGAAGTCACCGCAGACGGAAATGTAAATCATGGCTTAATTAAAAGTAATTTTAGCTCATTAAAATGCGACTGAAAATTTCGGTATTTCATATACGGAGCCGCTGGCTTGAGAGATTGTTTTTGTGCTGAAAAACAAGATATGTTGTTAGAGACAAGGCTCTGATTAGAATTCGTGCATTTGTTTGCCGAAGTTTTCCAAGTTCAGTAGCAGAGAGAGAGAGATATGGGTAAAGGATATTAGATTCCCGTTAAGATATGCGCCTTGGGAAATTAGTTTCTCCCTTGCCACGTTTTTATGTAAACTTAATCGTAGTTAAATTTTCTCCTCTTCGTTTGACCAATTTCCAGGACTCACTCCATTATTCTCGACATTGAATAACCTAACAAAAATTCAATAAAAACCTTATCTCAAAATCAATAATAAACACTAAGAAATGACGTAAAAATGGGTAAGTTATCTAAAACGATTTTATAAAATGAAGAAGAAAACGATGTTCACAATAGAAAATGGTATCATGTGCATCTAGGAAATATAACCTAAAGTAAACACTGAATCGTCAAAGAAACAGCCAATAAGACTACACAATGACCGAACAATAAAACATAAACTAAACTACGATAAAGAAAACAGAATATTAAACGAAGTAGATTAAAAGCGCCTTACACTAGACTTTCAGTGATTAATAAAATACCTTGAGGAAAGTAAAAATGTATTGATAGACATAAGAAATAAACGGCAGATCGCATAATTCAATTTCGAAATGCTAATGCTAACACTTTTCCCTAAAACAAAAACTAAATTTTTATTAATAAATGCAATCGAGATTACTCCTGCGGAGCGATTCCCTCCTAAGGGCATCTAAAGTGCCCTTTAAACTAAATTTTGTTTCAATAGCTTATGAAAATGAACTAACCTAACTAAACTATGTAAAACTATCACGGTAAGTATTCAATACAAAAGAATAATAATAATATCACAGCTAAATGGAATGAGCGATTTCTGTATTACCCGACCAAATCTGATACACGCGCTTAAGTAGTTCTTTAATTAAGAATATTAATTAAAAATGCAATTTTTTACGTGGTTGCGATACTTGGTATGCTCAGCCAGCAGCCTAGAACTGGACTAGCCATAAGCTAGTCCTAAGCTCTTAGTCCCCCGTCGGAGGTAACTTTTAATCCGGTTTAAACTTCCCTCAGACCAAGGCTGAGTTTAACCCCAGAAATGTTTTTGAAATATGAAAATAAATTTAAATTCCATGTTTGTTACTTTTAATCGTGTACAGCTTCGCTGAATTTCCAATCCGCCTCCTGTCAATGATATGCGGTAGGATTTTGTTTCTTTTGAAAGCAATTTAAAATTCGCTGATGAGTTGTGGTACCGTAGAGTTTTCTCGGAATCCGAAATAAACGCTTCTGCTAACGAGTTAGCAGATAATATTGGTCGGCGGAAGTTTCACGAATTGCATCAATTAAGACTTCTTTCCGAGAAAGGATGAAAAGCAGGATTCGGAACCAAAAGCAGGAAATATTTGTTGTTGGCTCTTATTCATGAAGCCTTCCTTATTATTTTAGCTACTTGGAATAAAAACATAACGGTTTAATATAATCAATCAATTTTTGAGGGGATTCAAAGTGGTACCTATATGCATCATCCTTTTCTCAGTGTCTATATGTAATGGTTACTTTATGGATTTTGTCTTCTGGTTCTTTAGTTAATTGCTAGGTAGCTAGCTGAGACCACATATGTCCGTTATAGGTCCGGGGTCCCTGCTTAATAAAACTTGTATGCTTACATTTAAAACTGGTTTGGTGAAAATGACTTATTATGAAAAAACTATTTAAAATAAAATAAATTATCCCTAATAGCGACAAATAATTGCTACGAACTAGTTGTATTCCTTTTGCAATCATGTTAAATTAAAATAACTGCATGGATTTCAATCCTTCAATAATTTATCTCATAATGGTTTTGGTACTGTGTATCAAGGGAATTATATTTGCATGCTGTAGCGAAATCTGGAAAATGTGCACAGTTTGATAAGTGTTCACATTTTCCAGGAAATTTTCATTCATCATAATGAGCGTAAATATTTTCCACAAAGTAACAAGTGATACAATGTCTTATATTTGTGTTGTAATATTAATTTTGGCAGTAATCATCCAGCTGCACGCGAGACTTTTCGAACTCATCTGGAGCATCTTTCTCGACAAAAAGAGATTTGTAAGGAAACGCATTATTGAAACAAACGTTCATTGGCGAGTACATGCGTAATTTTAAAATTAGGCCAGCATCAAAAAATTGATCGATGGATGAGAATTTAGCATGATTTTGCACTATTAGAAATAGGAAAATTTTGATGCCATTAAAATTTTTTAAAGTACGAAGCCGTGAATGTCTTTACTTACTCGTATTTCTTTCATTGAAGTGAAGGGTATTGCTACAAAGTAAATTTTGAATGAAGTTTTCTCTTGAGTGTTCTCCAGGAGCCCAACATTAGTACTTTAATAAAGTACTATAACCTATATGGGATGTTTCCTGTGGTAAATGTGCATTATTTGACGTATTCAATGTTATTATTTCTTAGGGATTCTTTTAATGTTAAAAGTTATATCCGTATCATTGTTGTAATGTATTTGATTATTTTTACCTGGAAGAACATTGAGTGGTTGAAGGAAAATTTTTGTATTATTTTCAGAAGATCTTTCCTTGGAAAATGGGACCAATTTGCATTTCTTTCACCTAAAGGCCCAGCGGGCACGAAACGGAGGTCGTCTTTGAAAAAGTGGGCCATTTGTACAGTCAGCGGTCATTCATGAACGTCTCTAGCGGTCAAAGTGTTCTCTAAGACACGGATGGCCGTAGGTTCGAGTTATTGTATCTTTTGCTATTAAATACTACAAATTTAACTTTTAAACGGTTTAATTCTGTAATTCGAATCAATGGTTCTCAACCTACGACTCACATTGGACAATAGTCCAAACTCTAAATGATCAAAAGATTTTTACAACTTATTACTACATATTCTTGCTAAGATAGTATGGTTTAAATTCTTGAAAAGGTGATCCCGCACACATCAGTAGAAAAATTTGCACATCATGCTAAATTATGATAATTTATGTCATGCCAAATTAATTCTTAACCAATGGTATTCTACCTCTTTTCTATCTAATGCCCCTTTCTCATCCTTTGCGTATCAATTTAACCTCTATTCTCCCCCTTCTATTTGCTGATTGTACCAGATGATAAACCACTTACGAGAAGGAATTTGGGCCTATGGCATTATCAAAATGTATTTCGTATCCTTGATTTTTTTCTTAAATTACCACTGAATCGCATTGCAATTTTTGAATCATTATGTTAACTAAGGATTTTTCATTATTTTCACGCAGGAAGAGTGCAGGATAAAGATCAATTTTGATTTTTTACCGACAATGGCAGGATATGGTGGGGAATTTGCAACAAACAATGGATTACAGCTTTTTTCCAGTACAGTAAAAATTTGCATTGACAGACGCCCATTCCGTCTTACAGTGCCACCCCCTGGCACAATAAATGCAAAAACAAAAGGATAAAGTTTGATTTAGCCGTGTTTAAACGATGGCGGATTGAATTATTTCATCGCATGACGCGAATGAGGTTTTTCGTCGCCAAACTCGTGTAGGAGACTCGGGACTGAAAGATCTGTATTGATTTGTCGATGACCACTGAAGGAGATATCCGCCGCTTTTCTTTATTTGCATCTGCAGTGGGTATTCTCTTTTGCCTGACGGCGCATTAATCAATCGGCTAATGGACTCGATCGTGAAAGAGTCAAAAAATGCCGTGAGTGACCCATCTTGCACAATCCGTTTTCCGAAAACACGGGTGGAAAACATGTCGTTGTTGACTCCGATTAAAGTCGACGTAACATTTTCCGTCGGGGACATTAAAACTGCAATGAAATATCATTGCATGGCAAGACCCGTAAGTATGTTATGACTAAGTTTCATTACACCTTAAAACATTGGCTTGCCTCTGCGTACTATATCTTTGTCCTTTACAATGGAGGGAGAAACACCCTGTAAAAGAATCTGATCTGATCCTGTACCCCACCCCAGGGGCCGTCGGAAGTACATGAGGAAGAGGATGTTACATCACCAGTGCTTTCACAAATAAATGCCCCCCCCCCGCGATCCACTTACATGGCACGTGGAATGGAGTAACCACATGTAACATACAGTATGTTAGACACTACCAATGCTGTAGTGTTTGCAACTGCCTCATTGACAATGTTGAGGGCACGAACGAGGGATCCCGTTAAAAAGAGCGGGCTAACATGCAAACATGCAAAACAGAGCACAAAAGAGACTTATGTCAGGATAATCAGTCCTAGGCAAGGTGATGAGACAGGGGTATCCACTATCATCTATTCTCTTCTGTATAAATGTGAAGGAAATTATAGGGTTGGAAGGAATAGTGAAAGTAGGTGGTACACTCTTTAAATCAGATTGATTTACGGCTGATCAAGAGTAGTTTTAGTCAGTCAGGCAAAGGGTTAGGATCATTACCTAGTGCATCGCAGAGTTAATATGATAGGTAAGGAGTGAGAATCAACTTTAAAAAATGGAGGTAAAAAGACAAAATAGGAATTTTTCTATCCATAGGATTCTATAGAAATTGGAAGGGTAAAAATGTTTCACTCATTAAAGGCTTATCAAAGTTTAGGGACATAAAAAAGGCAAAGTAACTCGGTTCACCTCTTTGTAAAATGTTTTGCAGAGTGTTGAGGACACAAAAAGGAGTATTCGTTTGATAAAAAAGTGTTTACAAACAGGTGGGAGTTGATGAAAGGCACCTTAGTGAAAGAAGTGAAGGAAAGACTTAAGAAAACTTATGATAAAGGATGCAATTTTACATGGCTTGGAAACTTGCTTGTAGAGGTAGGCGTAGAAACGCAAGACATTTGAGATGTTGAAGTGGAGAAGAATGGAAAAAATAAAGTGGACAGAGAGAAAAAATATATGAAGTTCTGGGCACAATGGGGGAAGAGAAAAGGTTTTTTGGGCGAAATGCGAAGGAAGCAGGACAAGTGGGTGCAGAAGTAAACTGAGAGAGAGAGAGAGAGAATAGTATGCCGAAGGTGGTAATACGAAGTAGAATCCTGGAAAAGCGAGAAAGAGGGATCAAAAGAATTGGCATTTTTGATGGAATCCAGGAAGTTAAAAATATATGCACTGCTAAAGAATGAGTAATTTTAATATTAAGAATTGGATCTAAGGATATTTTGTATCCTGATAGTTAGGGCGTAGGAGCACAGTTGTTTGTGGTCCAAGGATCCATCAACGACCTACCCGAAGCCGGTAAACTACTTCTAATAAGTATATGCATTAATGCTCACGAAAGTAATCCGAATTTTTATTAGAGTGAGCGTATTTCATTCAATAAATCGACCTAATTGGACTGCGGAGTCATGTTTGGTGCTAAAATACACCTTGGATTCAATTACGGGAAAACATCACGTTCACAAGAGGACATAACATCCGTACCCGAGGGAGGATACCAATTACGACCTTCCGGCTGGTCAGAAAGTGCATTATCCGTATTACCCGGCTGGCTGTACTGAATGATCCAGGAGAAATTATTCCCTTTTAATGTACGTTACGCTACCTGATTCTTTTTCATTTACTTTGATCCTTTAATACGATATAAGGGTAATAGTGACGGTGCTTAAGACTATTTTAAAGTAAAATTTATCATACCATTTGAACAGTTTTTTTAAATTTATATTATTATTATAAAATAAAAAATGGATTAAAAAAAATCATATTATTAGCATAACTGAAAAAATAATAGAAATTTCCAGCGACAATTAGAAATAAATTAGGTTATAGATCGTTCAAAACCTGCCTTTGAAATTTCTATAAAAAAGAGCTGCATCAAGCCTTCATCAATCTTCGCGTCATTTATATACGCTGTGACGGATGTGCAGCACGGATGAAATTTGGTCCCCATCCAGCTGAACTCACTCACCGGAATGAAAGACACGCTAGAGTTCTCGTGTGCGTGAGCTTGTGCACGCGCGTTCTGGCGAAAGGGAATTTTTGGCACTCGCAACGCATCCCACCGCCGGCGGATGAAATGGGATTCTGCCGAGAGAGATTGCGTAAGGTTGGAAAGTGGGGCGTCCCATTCTCAGTAGTGAGAGCACTTCATTCAGCGAGCATTTTCCGCACGTTTCGTCTCACTAACGTTGTAGTACTTGAATTCACATTAACAAAGATGTTTTCCTTCGCTTAAGGAATGAACAGTTAATTATTTTAACGCTACAGGCAGTCTCCCTCCCTCCCTCTCTCTCTCTTGCTCTCGGTAATTTAATTCTCAGCGCTGTCGTTAGGAATCTTTCGAGGAAAAAATTGATTAAGGGTGGGGGAATAACTGGAAAATATCTAAAAATAGATGTGTTGAATCCATACGCCGAAGGCCGGATCTGCCTACTGAGCACTTGACTCCGATACGCGATTATCATCATAAGACTGGTTTACTGTAGCCCTCCTTTCTCCTGAATTGTGTACGTTCCCTCTCACCCCCTGATAGATTTTCTGTTTTGCGTTCTTCGTCGTTGGGATAAAACTCTCTTTATCCAATGGAGTTCCCCCATATCCATGAAAGTCTTTCAGCAAGTAGATTTTTTTCCTCTTTCCAGTTACCCTGCGACGAAAAAATGGTCGTGAAAAATAAAAATTCTATTGAAACCTGTCAAATTGTTCTTTAATTTTCACCAAGTATGAAAGGCTTCCACCAAGCAACGCCTGAGACAGCATCTAACTCTTATATTGATTTATTATTGGCGTTTTTCTTCACAATTATGCTATATTATTCCACTCTTCTGGTTGAAATATTATATTACTACAAATAGTGTCATCGTTATCATTAGTATTTCAATCCTAAGATTGGTTAACTGAAACACGCCATTATTTTCCCTATTTGTTAATTTCCTCTCATCATCTTGATATCTTCTCAGTTATACGTCCTTCATGATTTTTCCTATTTACTTGTCTCTTGGTCTTCCATGAGAGATATTTCCTTCAATTTTACCTTATATTATATTTCTAAATAATCCACCGTGCATTCAGACCTTTGCAATTTCACTTTTTCGTATTTGTCGTAAATTTTTCCATGTGGTATTTCTTTCTTCTGCTCTTCCATATAATTTTTAGTCACACACTAATTCTGTTCATTGAGTCTTTAGCATTCTCCGATGAACGAAGGCGTCACAATTTAGTTCGCGAATGGCATCTCTTACGCACCAGCACAAGCACTTAACTGATTCTTCCTTTGTACGATATCTTCTCGGTCTTCTGTGATGAATTTAGTCATTTTGTAGTCGTTCAAAAAGTTCATTCTACTCCTCTCCTTAAGCTTTTGTCGAAAAATTATTTTTTCTTCAAAATGTTTCTTGTGAAATACTCTTTGTGATTGGGTTATAATTATCGTTTAAACCCTCAGGCATAATTATCGGATCCTTTGAAAGTGGAGGTGGGCGGAGGAGTGGGTTTTTTTAGAACTGTTTACTTTCACTACGAAAGTAAACAGTTCTAAAAAGTGTTGCTGTTGGTGGTCGGGGTTTCATTAAGCGTAACCGTTCTCAAATTTAATTATTCTCGAAATCAAGAGTGGATGACGCCTTAGGAAACTACAATAAGTTTAAATATTTAGTGACAAACAAACGGCGCCAATTCGCCCGGAAAACAGTTTCTTTACCTTGAAAAGAACGCGTCCGAACGCGTGAGGGAGCGAAGCGAAAGTCGGGAGTGATAAGAAAATCGAAAAAAAGGCCAAATTGAATGGAATGAACCCTTTGTGGAGGATCCAAAGGGGAAGAATGGGACCGCGGAGTTTGTGAGGATAGGATGGAGGATCCAGTTGGATGATGATACTCTCAGAAGCTGGGTTTAAAATTGCGGCGTTAATTTGGATCAGGAAGTAAGAGTGCGTTAAGTAAAAGCTCAGGAGAGGATCGGGAGGGATATTTAAATGCTCAAAAATAATGTATCACAATACCGTTTTGAATTTAAAAACATTACAGAAAGTTTCAGGAAATTAATGGAGTTTTTTATGAGAGGACAAAGATTTTAATTAATCTTTCAGTATTTCAAACTTTCTCTGTAACTTTTTGGGTAAGTTAAAAACCATTTCTAAACTCACAAAGTGAAATATTTATCTCGTAACTGCGCATTTAGTGATGACTAAACCAAGTCTTGGTGATGACTAACCCCTGTCTCCGGCAGAACTCAATTGCTCACTCCCCGCGGTCATTCCTCGAGCCTACACTGTAGTCCCCTATCTCATCACCATCTCTTCCTTCGCCTACCGTCGCATTGCATTCCCCCATAACTATCAAATGGTTTCCTTCGGGAACACACGCGATTACGATATCCTCTGACTGATCGGATACCCTATCAACTTCTTCCTCCTTATGATTGCTCGGAGGCATTTATACCTGAACAATGACCAAGTTTGTCGGTTCTGCTTTTATCTCTACTAGCAATATTCTATCCGTTGCTTGTTCTATATTTACTACGCTTTTTCCTGCCTTTTTATTTAATATTATGAGAACCTCTTTTTGGCTCTCATTTCCGTCACTGTATATTATTCTATAACTATCATTCCAGTAATCCCAGCTATACTCCCATCTCACCTCGCATAAACCTAAAATATCTATATTTCATCTTTCCATCTCTTGCCTAATATTCTCTAACTGTCTTGTCCTTAACATTATCCTAACATTCCCAGTTCCTATTCTAACTAATTTGGTCATCTTCTTCTGCGTCTTCTCTCCTGCTACTTTTAGTTTTCTTTTTCAAGGGTTTCGTGAGATAGCCGCGAAAGCCTCTCCCGCTGCCGGGTGCGATACACAGCCGATTGGGCAGAGCCCCGTAGTTGCCAGGACTCAAAATCTCTGTATTGTCCATCATGTAAATTTTGGGAATGCTAATTGAGGTGGTTTTCCGTTGCCTTCCTCAATAGTGTTTCAACGTGACACCATCACTTACTGGCCGCCCCACTGGGGTCAGACGCCATTGCGGCCGCCTCACTGAGGAACAGACGCTACTTGGACTACCTTTCGTCTGGCTCCTAACCTTCGACCTATCTGGCAAGGGTGACCCTACCAGGAGCAATTATTATTACTCTCGCCAGCACAGCTCTAGGGGTCATCGGAACGCACAAGCCCAACCACCACGTCAAGGTTGTAGTCCGGGGAGGGATATATATATATATATATATATATATATATATATATATATATATATAATTATATATATATAGATATATAATTATATATATATATATATATATATATATATAATATAATGGTTATTAAATAATTATGTTTATTGCGCACGCATTTCGACCTCTTCAATCGGAAGTCAATTATCTAACGAACTAATATTTAGAATATTTTTAATTAAACTAATCTATTAAATTTGTAGTAAAATATAACTTAAGGTTGAAAAATAACATTTACTTAAGTCATAGTGATATATGATCAGGTGTGTTTATTGGTTAAATATGAAAAAGCCTTTTCGGTTGATGCTAGTTTTTGTCTTATTTTAAGGCTTCGAACGCTTTTTTATGCTAAGACCCTCTGTTTGACGGCTGATTTCCTTGAACGAAAAAATGATATCCCCATAAATATTCACCACCTCGAGGTTGTAGTCCATGAGAGGGGCTGGGCATAAAGAAACACAAAATAAAAGGATAGCCACAATTTTTATTTTTGGTGACTTTCATCAACATTGTCGAATTAAATGGATGAATCGAGAAATGAGTTGTTGTGATGACTAATTAGTATACTTGTTTTTCACTGCGTGGTCATGAATGCGAATCCCGGAGGTAACACAATTGATCAAAAATATCCCGATCAAATTTCGGGATGTCATGTGGAGTGCGCCGTCCGTTGAATGGAACCTTAAATTTTGTGACCCCTTAGTACCATTCTTGAAGCGCAGGCTAATGCTGAAATATGGTTTCTCTTACCCTCTTTATTCTCTTATCCCTTGAAAAATTCACCTCTACCAAATTACCCACGATTTGGAAATTACTTCAGTCTCCGGTCTCCTCCCCTATATCATATTTTAAAATATACTTTTTGGGCAAAGTATAAAAAAACTGATTGATTTAGGTAATTACGAGATTCAGCTTACTTGGACTTAATATTTTTCTTTTTACCCTGGAAACACTTTTTGGCGTAAACCCAATCAGTTGCCGAAGGTAAACACCATTACAAATTCTGTTGTTTTACCCCTAAGGGCATAATTTTGTTTTCGAATATTTAAATGAATGTGTTGGTGTGTTTATCCTTGCTTTCAATTATTAATCATTGGACTGAAGAATTGGGCATTGCAAAGCATGGTGAAGGTTTTCCCGTAAAGTAAGCTTAATTTATGGCTTCGCATTTGCAGGGACTCATTCAGCCCTGTGCGTTACAAGTTAGTTCCCTTTGAAAGTTCGGATGGGAGGCCTCGTGGAATGATTGGGGAAGTGCTAAGGAGGATGGAGGAAGGTGAAATGGGGTCGATTAAAGGGAAATGCTTGGGTGAGATTAGAACGCGGAAGGGGATGGAGGGAGAGTTCTCTTTAGAACTTGTGGAATGTACGGGAATGGAGGAACTTCGTGATTGGAAAATGAAAATGGATACTGAATGGAAAGATTAATATTCGAGCTGGTTATAAGCTGTGGATTTGTAAACTATTTACAAAAGCATGTATTTGAGAGTTGGAACAGTTTGAATTCAAAGAGGAATATTATGATGGAGGGATGACTAACAAAATAGGAGGGGTGAATTAATCTACCGTGAGATTGGAATATGTGATGCAGAAGAGAATACTTTATTTAAATCACAATGTACTCGTATGGTTATTTTCTTTATACAGTTGATTTCGATGCTTTAATTGAGTATTTCACATCTGTTTTACTCGGTGAGCTCGCAGGTGGCTAATTTATGATATTTTCTGTTAAAGTGTATGTTGTATATATTTCGGTGAATTTCGATTTCGAGAGAAAAGTTTAAGGAACGATTTGAACGACTTTGTTTGTGTCAAAAATGTTGTTCTTGTAAGGCACCATCTTGTTTCTCTATAATTTTATAGCCGTCATTGGTGCCATGGATACAAGCGGGAGTGGGGGTATGGGCATGTTATTCTTTCAAAACTTCAAGTACTCATAGATTTCACAAAATTTTATTACAATTCAACCGGTGTCAACACATATTCAATTATTTCAGCTACAATTCTGCCTGCAGAGGTCAAATACTCGTATAAGGGAAGAGTGAGTTCTTGATTCGGTCAGCGTTCTTGTGTCTATGTTATCTTATACTTGTTGTTAAAGCTGCCCATGTAATGTGGAGCCTTGATGATAAATGCCTCAGTGTGACTAGTAAACTTGGGTGTTCTATTTTAGTTTGCCTTTCGCACGAATCGCGTTCACTTCGGCTTTGTACGTCGATGGTAAAATTTTTCGATGGGGTTGAACCCATCGTTCGAGTATTTTTAACCTCAGGGATACCGGCGATCGCAGCAAATTTAGCCGGAGCGTGGTCTCTTCGGAGAGAATGATTCCATCGCGACATTGCCAGCATAAAATGACCCTTCGCGCGGGAACAAGGCTCTCCCCTCAATAACACGCCTGTCGACGCATCAGGGTGAACGTGCGCAGGAGTGTTTTAGAGGTTTCGCTCCCGAGTACGTGACAGTGAAAATAGCTGGCGAAAAATATCTTCTCGGGTGGGAATGACCGCTGGGGAGTAAATGGAAGAGGGGAATGGTCCGAATACTTTTTTCAAACATTCTTCTGGAGCGTTTTTTTTGGAGCGCACAATACATAAAATTTAGTTTCAAAAAAATGTTTACATAGTGTTTCTTATTTGTGCGGCGGTATTCTTTCAAATCTTAGGGATAATAATATAATTTTTTTTAACCATTGTATAAAATGTATTCAGAAATTTTGTTTAAACAAATTGATGATTATACTGTTTAAATCCATGATAGATTATTTGAAATATCAGTGTGAACACTAATAATTATTTTAGTTTCATCAAAATGACTTTAATTTTGAGATGTGGATACAGAGACGGCTAGTATACGGAGCAATAAGTGGGAAGGAGAGAGAGAGTTGCTTGGGGAAACGTAATTGAGGCACTTGATGTGGATGCAGAGGACTTTTATTTGAGGATGGAATTTTGAAGAATGATATGGAAGGGAGAACGGCAGGTAAAAGAGGCAGGGGTATAGAAATGTTTGACGTAATGAAGAGCGTCAAAAGGTATAAAAAAGTGGAGTAGAGTTTATTGAGTGTGGGTAGTGAGGTTGTACCTTGCTGGGCGAAGGCAAGATGTGAAGCGATGATCAGTCTGTGTCCATCCAAAACATACCTTAACGGCATACATACTTCAAATTAATCACAATGATATTAATTTTGCATAATTTCACCGAATTACGACCCTTTGCTACGAGAAGCTCATTTCGCATTTGCAGAACAATATTTTTGAGATTTCGTAGTGTATTTGATCTATTGTAATAATTATTTCCACATTTTGGCTCAATTAACTGTTCTCCATTGGTCAATGGAACATTCATGATCGAATTAAAATATTTTTTAATATTTTACCTACATTTTAATTTGATTTTAATTGGCATGCACTCGGGAGAAATAGGAGAAAGTCGGGAGAGGGGAATGAAAGTAAGCCAAGACGCCATAGATTCATTTACTTTTGTTGATGATTAATCTTTGGTAAGCCAGTAATACTCTAATATTAAAGGGCATAATGTAGGACAGGTGGAACGGGTTACTTATTTTGAAAATGTTGTTGACCTAATGACCGAATCGCAAGGGAAATAAGAAGAAGAATTGCATTAGAGCGGCCTTACAGAGTTGTTGATTAAGGATGATAATAAATGATTATTAAAACTTTTATATGGATCATAGTATTGTACGGCATAGAAACATCGTCGTCGAAGAAAAAAGCAAAATATAAATTATGATTTCTTTAAAATTGGTAGCGTAAATTTGGAAAAAAGTCAAATTCACGGATTTTGCCAACGGAAAGTCAGCGAAGAAGTACTTGATATGGTGAGAGATGGGATTGAATTATTACAATACATCCAAAGGGGACGAAGGACATTCTGTTGGGAAGTTAGTTTGCGATGTTTAGGGTAGAATTCCAAGTAGACGATGTGGGAGGCAGGAGAATGGAATAGGAATGTTGGACGGAATGAAGAGAGGTGGAGAATATTCGAAATTGAGGAAGGGCGTACGGTGAGGTGCCTATGCTGACGAGGCTCTTAAGTGTCATGGTGGTTAGTCTAGGTGTCCACACAAAACTTACATTAAACGGTAGACTGCAGTTAATAATTAAAAAATATGTCCGGAGTGGAATCCCCAGCCGCTAAACATACTCTAATGGGATAATTTTTAGGATACATTATATATGCAGATACTATATATCTTACTCGGATTGGACGAATCTTTGCGGGGATAGGGATGGTGCGGTAACTAACGCACTTAAATTCCGACCAGAGTGTGCGAATCCAGGAGTCGGAAGATGTTTTTCAGTGGTATCCCGATCCCCACTTGAGGTGATTTGTGGAGAGTACTTTTGAGTGAGTATGCCGTCCGTCGAATGGGACGTTAAGCTGTGGACCCCTTCGCGCCTTTCGTTAAAAGTTTCGTTTCGACACCGGGTTTCCCTTGATCCTTTCCTGTCCATCCCCAATGGCGCAAATTACCTCAGCTGTCGGTTGCTTCTCATTAAAACTACAACTGAAACGAATCTTTGTCGAAGAAATCGATCGAATTCATTTTTTAAATGCGCTCTAAATTTTCCATCTATTCCTAAACTTTCTTGCAGTTGTGGGGATAGAAGGGAATGATGAGATTGAGAACTTCTTTGTGGGTTCTATTTTAGAGAAAATATTTAAATTTTTCAGTGGCAAGGGGAACATCTTGGGTGGAGTGGGAGGAATATCGTGTCGGGTTCTCTCCATCCTTTCTCTTCGGACGAAGACGTCATGGGCGTGGAGGTCTCAATGGCGTCATGGGGGAACAAGGGTAAGGGTAATTGGATTGCGTGCCGGCGACAAAGGACTCGTTCACCCACAAATCTCTCTCTTTCACTCCCCTCCCTACCTCTCTCTCCCATTTTCCTTTTTGAATGAGTGCGGAGTAAATACGTGTGCACGGGAGGAGGTTGGAAACCAGTTTATTTTTCGTTAATAGCAGAACCTTCTGAGACAGTTTTATTCAGATTTTCCCTTTCCTAAAATCCTTTGCGAAGTTTACGGTGATGGTAAAGAAAGGCACGATGGTCAAAGGGTACAGGTAACTTTTAGTTCATTGCATTTACTTTGAGTCAACGGTCTTAGGTGATGAATTTGGCAGGCCGTTTGTTGAAGGTGTTAAATATTGAAACGAACTCATAGCACAGAAGAGATGACGCAATTTCAAGGGATTTTCAATCTAGAAAATTGTGATGACTCAAATGATGGACTTATATATCAATATAAATATAAGTAATACACATATTTACTAATGTGTATTAATGAGTTAATAACATCTATCAAAGAAATAAAACTAATTCGTGTGAAATGGAAACGTAACTGATATTGAGGCTACATTTTTCCTAATACCAAGAGAATAAACGGAAAGGAGTTACTTATGATAATAATGAATGTGATGAATACTATGTATCTGAAGATGTTTTTCCATGAGAAGGACAGTTACTCTTTTTAAAATGTATTTACTTTGAAACCCATAAAAGAATGAGAGTATATAAACACTATGATTGCATCCTTATTCAAAATGTAGTCTTTCAAAATATTCATTGAATTACTACATTGTTGACTGAATTTCTCAATGCCCAAAGAACGATGTTTGAAGATGTACTCTAACGATTTAATTTTCATCTTTCCTCAAGGAATTAATTCTGTAGCCACTGATCGTTGAAATATTCAAATATAATTACCTAATGCCATGTATTCCGTAAAAATAAATTTTAATGTAAAATGGCACGGTTTCAGGCGTAACATGCTGTAAATTCTTCGAGATGAAAGAAGACACTTCGCTTTTCAACGTAGAATTTTTTTATTATGACAAAGGTTTCATTACAGCTTAACATCTTCTGGTAGAGCCTGAAGATGTTACGATGCAACGAAACCTTGGCCGTAATTAAAAAATTCGATCTAGAAAAGCAAAGCGTCCTTTTTCATCATTCAGTATAAAAAATTTTGTTTTTCAGCATACTTACTTGTGGTCATTTACATATTATAGCTTTGTCGAGTGGTTTGAAATTGCTTTCTTTATTAAGCCAACGCACGCGGTAGGTTAAACTCGATTACTAAGATCCAGCGCTAAAAATTACGTTGATAGGTCTTGCTATCGCTGTGCCTGCCAGCTAAGTTCGCTGATCGTGAGCGCCATCTGCTTTCTGTTATGTACGTGATCCTTCCCTTTCTCGCGCTTCAGGTCTAAAGTTTGGGCCGGGGCAGTTGAGGGTACGAAAATTAGGGTAGGGGGTTGTTCGTAATCACCATACTTTTTTTTTAGTCCTGACGTCCCTGCCTGACCCCACATAACCCAGTTGGCTGCTGCAGCCCTCCGCTCCTGTGATGAGAGAAGCAGAGCAAATTCTCAACTTGGTTTATTAGCCATTTCCCACTCCCACGTGCGAGTCGCAACGAAATCAAAACATCCTCTTCTCCTCCCCCCCCCCCCGGGGTGATCCGGGGCCCAAATAGCCGCTTTCCTCCTGGGATGCCACCCTTTAACGATAGAAATATTTGCTCTTATCTCAATCAAAACTTGATTCTGGAAGAATTAGTTTAAATCCTTTGTCACTGGGATTGTTTTCCGATTTCATATCGAGCGTTCCTTTCACGTTTTCCAAAATTTAAAATCAAAAATGCGTCTGGATTGATACTGCGTTCATTTCTGTGTACGCTTTCAATTCCGAGGGTTTAGTTTTGAATGTCATTGGTGGTGTAGTCACAGCGGTGTTCCGATGTCTGCTGTACTTAGGTTATGGGTTATGTACGACGATCATTCTAAGTGCACTACTCGGTCCATTGGCCAGGATGTTAAATGATGGACCCCTAGGCACTTTCTGCAAAGACTTTTAATTACCAGTTTGTCTCGGAATGAACTCCTCTATAAAGTAAAGTAGAAAGGAAATGTCCAAGTTGATGATGTGTTTTTGGATATCAGGAAAACCTTTGACAAAAGTCTCTCACGATGTATTGATGCGCAAACTGAGATATTATGATATTAACGAGAAAGTGAGGAACTGGATTAGGGATTTCTTTTTTAACCATGTAAAAAGAGTAGGCATCGATGGGTTGAGTTGATTGGAGACAGACTAACCTCAGGAGTGCCGCAGGAAAGTGTTAGAGGGTCCCTACTCTTCCTGTAACGAGCTATACTCTCTCTCACTTTAGCAGTAATCTTAGAATGTTTTCACAGTGAGTAGCAGAGAAATAAGGACAACGGAAGGTAGCGTTCTACTCTTAAACGATTTAGACCAAATATCGGAGTCATGTATAACATGGGGATTAGGATTAAATACCAGAAAATGATGGGCACTGAAGTTTTGGAATGAAAGAAAAAATAAACAAGACGTAAATTATTTAAGCATTTCAGAACAGGTCGAATACTCTGATGTTACACTAACATCAAACTTTAAAAGAGTTACGCACATGGGTTATGTCTTAAAGAAGATAGGTTTCATTAGACGGACTGTTAAAAATTTTAATGAAAAAGGAAGATAGAGGTTTCACTTCACTTAAATGAGACCATATTTGCAGTACGCGGCAAATATATGGAATCCATGGGAAAAAACCCTATTTAAGGAATGAGATAAGGTACAGAGAAAAGCCGTTAAGTACGTCCAAAATCGCTACGAGAAGAGTTTAAGCTTGACGGGTAAGCTAGAGGAATTAGGCTGGGAGCCACTTGATTATCAAAGAGAGCAGGCAAGACTAAGGCTTTTAGAATGGTACAAGATACCTGAATTTTGACAGAGCAAGAATTATTGTTGCATCAATTAGTACTGGTAGTTTTGATCTTCCAAATAAAATAAGAGAGACACCTTCCCAGTCAGATTCAAGTAATCTTTATTCCCTCGCATGACACACGTCCATGACACATTCTAACCCAATGGACCAAAAATGTTTACTTAACTTAAGGTCTAAAATTTAATAATTAGTTGTCAATCCCATTAGTTATTTCAAGTGGTTATCGCATGATGTATAGTACACGACTCACGTATGTACATGACTCTGTTTGTATTTGAGCTAGTGTATATTGAAGTGAATTTTTAATTTAATAATTGTATATAAATGAATGGTGCTTTAGCACCTCCCAGCACACGTCTTTGTGGTGGCTTGGAGGGTAATTTTTAGATGTAGATGTGTATATAAATTATCACATTTGTTTGAAACGGTCTCAAAATCCGATGTTTAGAACTTTACCAAGAATATGGAGATGAGATTGGTGTCCCACATGGGATGCGTTTACCTTGGGAAATAGGTTTTAGAAATGTAAACGATGTGAATTTTTTTCCCGCCCCCCATTTCAAAGAAAGGAAATATTAATTGAATTCATTTATTTAAGGTGAGCAAAATTTATTTCTGCGTTTAATGTTCGGATTGTTTTTCATTGTAGCAGAAAATTCGTTTTGCATTTCCAAGCTCTTTATTTTTACAATGCAACAATATTCAAATTGTAAAAATCATTCGCCTCGACAGGAATATGAACTCTGATCGATGATAGGCTGAGTGGTTTAGTCAGTTAAGGTTCCGAGGCGTCCTCGCACAATTTTGGAAGCTTTAAAGGAACAAGTTGTTATGGTGACATACCGTCCATACAATGTGCGAATGATTTTTACAATTATAAAAATTGTTGCATTTGTAGTGCGCATTTGGCGGATGGATCAGTTAAAAGTTACTACCACGGCATCTCCTGCAGTTCTTCGAATTTATTTTATCTTTAATTTATTAAATGTACGAGACCAGAAATAATTGTTTAACGCATTAATTCACATTTATTTATTATTTATGTAAGTATAAAGGCTTATGACTTAAAAATAGATCATCAATGATTTTACGATTTCTCTAACAATGACAAAAATACTTAGTAATTTGAAGGCAATAAATAATGAGTTCCTATCTCGATAGAAAATCAAGTGCACTGACAAAGAAATTAAAATCAAAAACTTTTAGTTCGATTTTGCAGTTGAAAATTAGCAGATTGTCTAAGATTGACGAGTTGGGAATATCTTCTTTAAAAACACGGTGAATAGAATGAATGTGTCCCAATATGTAAGAAAATGCCCTGATAGATACTCATATCTATCAGTTCCCTAACAACTTGGCTCCGTAATCATGCAACTACTTCGTTTTACCAGATACTTGAAAACTTTAACTTTCCTAATTACTTTGAGTTTGCTCCATTGATCATTCGAAGTTTGTTTCATAAAATGTTGGATATAATAAGTTCAAGTTTTCGATTACCACTAGGCATCAAGTAAAACTCTTCAGGGTCAATGAACTTGAGATTAGCATCCATTGTTTTGTGAATACTGGAATAAAACCTTTATTTTTAGTCTCTTAGGTATTGCTACTCATATTTTTCGCTGAATTTTGAGTTCCGCCCTAATAAAGCTGACCGAAAGTCGTTAAGTTTTGCGAGGGCTTTCCACTCGAGATGAAGTTGCCTTTCCTTTTGGGCATAACCTGAATGATATAACTCCTCAGTTTACATTTTAGAGCATTGGGAAAATAGAAAGGCCATGAAAGACATGCAGAAGTTCCGACAAGCAACTAGTGTATTTCGTTCCATTTTCGTAACCAGAAGGGCCTTCTCGAGTTAAGGCAATCTTTCTCTCTCTCTCTCATCTCGAGGCTGGATGAGGATAAAAAAATGCTTTCAAAAATCCACGCTGTTGCTTTTTTTTTGACGGCCCGGCAATTTTAGCGCGCGGTCAGCGCCCCCTTTATGACTTACTATATATCCAACACTCTAGCCCTCTCGTCAGTATTTCCATTCTATTTATGTCATTTTATGTTCTTAAGAGGAAGAAATTTCATGTTTCGTACTTAAGGGAGAAGTTGCTTAGGCTCAGAGAACTGCGTAACTATTCGTTAAGTAGACAAAAGAATACAAACAATGCTGCTATGATATCAAGACGGTTGCGGATTAAAGTTTAGAGATAAAAAATTGAACTGAAATGTTTACATTTTAAGTACGAATCGACTCTGAGGTTGTTTTGGTGTTTTTCCATCGCATCCTGATGAGTTTCTGTGTCGATATATAACTTTTGATGAAACCTGGATACACTACTACACTCCAGGGGCAAAGAAACAGTCAAAACAGTGGATTTTGAAGGCGAACGGGCTCCGAAGAAGGCGAAGACGGTCAAGTCGGCCGGTAAGGTTATGGCCACGGTCTTTTTGGATGCTCGCGGAATCATCTGCATTGATTACTTGAAAAAGGGAACAAAAATAACAGGAGAGTATTATGCGTCATTTTTGGAACGGCTGCGCAAAAAAATTAAGGAAAAGCGTCCTCATCTGAAAAAGAAAAAGATTCTCTTTCATCAAGACATATCACGGGTGCACACCTGCACAGTTGCGATGGCCAAAATTATGGAGTTAAACTTCCAATTATTACAACATCCACCGTATTAACCAGATTTGGTCCCCAGTGACTATTTCTTATTTCCAGACTTGAAGAAATGGCTTGGCGGATGAAGGTTAACCTCTAACGAGGCAGTAATCGATCAAAAAAATTCCTATTTTGAGGAGCTTCAAAAATCCTAATTTTTAGACGGCTCAAAAAAATTGGAAAAAAGATTAGACAAATGTGTAGATTTGAAAGAAGATTGTGTGGAAAAATAAAAAACATTTCCCCAAAAAATGTTTTTTTCTATTTTTTGCTAAGGACTTATTGTATCACCCTCATAGTTTTCCATAATGTACACTGTAATAGCTGCAGAAATAATTATATCTCTATATTTCATGGGAGTCTTGGTACGTAAAGCTTTAATTTTTCAAGATCTCATTTACCCGGGCTGTGTACAATATTGAATGATAGTAAAAAAATCATTGTTTACCAATTTTAAGCTCCTGAAACTATGCACAATTGAAATAAAAAAGGATGTTTTTAAATCTATGAATCGAGGCAAAAATAATTCGTAAGGAAATGCATTTTTTAGATGCTGTTTGTGAACAAGATTGAAATGATGAGGCCGCTAACAAAGGGGTCCAATTAAAGAAAAAAGCTCATGGATTTCGCATTAATTTCAACGTTTGCCTTCAAAAGCTTTCAACGCTATGGACCACCGTAGGACTTACTTTCATATTTCAACTCCAAAGAGTTTAAGCATTCACAAAAATATCCTGATTGAAATCATTTCCTAAATTTAGTCAATAAAAATGCCGAGTCAAAGAACGAAAAATATGATATGCTTAATTGATGCATTTAGTGCTAGCATTTCCGACTATGTGAACTTCTCATGATATCATTTTGCGATAACTGATTGCTCTCAAAATGTAGCCATACAACAGATTTCGATAGCTCTTAATCAGTAAGCCTTCAATAAGCTTTAATTCAAAGGTTTTACCCCTGATAATCTAAATGACGATTTTAATTCCTGCAATGATACGTGTACATTACTTTAATTGCGGTATCGGACGAGAAAGAGGAATCAAACATTACGCACAAGGCCCGTGATGTGTGTATATATACCGTGATGTGTGTGTGTATATATATATATATATATATATATATATATATATATATATATATACACATTCAAACACGAAATCCCGCCAAACGGCGAATAAATACTCATATATACAGAAACAGATATAAGGAAAAGGGATAGGAACACACATAAAGGACGAACACAATAGCGGTGGGGATGGCGGAATCGAACGGATCACAAGAGTAAAAATATTTCCTTGATCGGGACCGGGTATATATATATATACTAGGAGGAATGAGTATATATATATATACTCATTCCTCCTTGGTCAGCCGAGGAGAAAGGTCGTGTTCACCGCTCCTCCCGTAGTGAAAGCATCCGTACGTGGGACCCAGAGCGAGGTGCAATGGGTAAGGGAAGCGCTGTTGAAGTTAAATGCATAGTGTGCAGTAAAAAACTGAAAAATGGTGTCCAGTGCCAAGCATGCAGCTGCTGGTACCATTTTAAATGTACTAAATCCAAGCTGGAGGATTGTGTAAAAGAGGAATGGAAGTGCTGTGATTGCGACATTCAGAGGGGCCGGAGACTCTTGAAGGAGAGGGAAATCACCATTGCTGAGCTGCGGGCCGAGTTGGAGGAATCGAATAAGAGAATTAAATCTCTTACTGCCGAAAATGAGAGGTTACGAGCCGCCGCGGCGGAGTGGAGATCGCCGCGTACGAAGAGTGGAAGCAAGCGAGAAAGGAGAGACGGCGGAGGGGCCACTGGCGGAGCGACGGAGGCGGCCAGCCCGGCGAATGGCGGACGTTCGGGAGCACCCCAGGCGATGATAATCGGGGATTCCCTTATACGTTTTGCCGGAGACCATTGCAGAAGGAAGGGAGCCTCCGTTCAGTGTTTTCCGGGTATTGGAACGGAACAATTGGAGAGGCAAATCGATAACATGAGTAGTAGTGGAGAAGAAAAAGTAGTGATTTTACATGTTGGATCCAAAGACATCAAAAGTGCCAAATCTGATGACCACGTAACCGGTTATATATGGGACCTGTGTACCGCTGCCAAATCAAAGTTTAGTAATGCAAAAATTGTAGTGACAGGTATTATTCAAAGAAGAGACGTGAACTACAAAAGAATCAGATACGTAAATGAAGGCATAGAATGGGTGTGTGACAAAATGGGGGTTACCTTCATTGATCCTAATTGTCGAATAAGTGACTATCACCTGGGACGGGATGGTATTCAGTTGAATAGAAAAGGATCATTTTTATTCGCGGAATTGTTAAACGAAGTTGTAGAGAAGATCACCAAACGGGGAAACTACTAAAGGAAACCAGAGATGTTCACCGGACCTGCAAGGAGAGCGGAGTTGAGCCAAATGCCGATCCAGGAAGTGACATACCAGGCAGTAATGGGTTCATGCAAGGTAAGGGCTTAAAAGTTCTTCAGGTCAACTGTCGCAGCATAATCAATAAGCGGGATGATTTTCAGACCTTGGTTGAGGTCAGCGAGGCTGACATTGTAATAGGAACGGAATCTTGGTTGAGTAGTGACGTCTTCTCGAATGAAATCTTTCCGAAAGGCTTTACAATATACCACCGAGATACGAGAGGAGGGGGTGTTTTTATCTGCGTTAAGGAAGGCCTTCGTAATGTACTAGAATGGTCCGATAAGGACCATGAAATGATCTGCGTAAAATTATTAAGCGAGAATAACAAAAACTTCTTAAACATCATTGCCGTTTATAGAAAACCCACCGATGGCCTCCAGGTAATAGAGGCCCTTGCCGCCTCGTGCGCGGAAAACCCAGGTAGTCGAACCCTAATAGCGGGGGACCTTAACCTCCCCAACGTTCATTGGAGTGGCCCCACGGCAAGAGGTGGCAAAGCCCAAGAGCTCGCTAATCGTCTCATTCAAAGAGAGGGTTTTACCCAAGTTGTAAACAAGCCCACAAGGGAGGGGAACATCCTTGATGTGTTTCTAGCTAGACCATACAATATGTTCTCGGAAGGAGAGGTAATTCCTGGTATAAGCGACCACTCAGCGGTATGTATCAATACTACCTTGATCAAAAGGTTCCCGGAATAACCACCGTGTGGCGCTCCCATCGTTCCGATTTGAGTTCTGTTTTTTTTGTTAAATTGGTACATCTGTTGTTGATATTCCCTTTAAATCTTAGTGTCATAACTTGACATTTGCAAAAGTTACGTAGCCAAGAGTACATCTATCTCTGTGTGTGTTGGCGATTTTTTACAATTTCAGAAATGGATTTAAATTTGCAACAACGAACTTGTATTAAATTTTGCGTAAAAAACGGATTTAGTGGCGCACGGACGTTGGAAATGTTGGAAAAGTGTTTCGGCAACGATTCTCTAAAAAAAACGGTCGTTTACCAGTGGCATGAGCGGTTCAGAAGTGGTCGTGAGTCAATCGAAGATGATGAACGCAGTGGCAGACCATCGACATCGAAAGTCGGTGAAAAAATTGATAAAGTAAAAGAAATGTTGGTCAATAACCGCAAATTAACCATCAGAGAAATAGCGGAGGACTTGAACATTGCCTATGGATCCGCCCAAGACATTGTGGTTAATGATTTGGGTTTCCGTCGTGTAGCAGCAAAGTTGGTGCCAAAAGACCTCAATTTCATGCAAAAAAGAGACCGTGTTGACGTCGCAAAAGACATGATTTGCGAGGCTGAATCCGATCCCACATTCATCAAAAGGATCATTACTGGAGACGAGACGTGGGTTTATGAGTACGACACGCAATCCAGACATCAGGCAAGTGAATGGCGTTCACCAAATGAGCCGAGACCAAAAAAACCACGTCGTTTTCAGTCAAAAAAGAAGGCAATGCTGACGGTTTTCATGGATTACAACGGTGTAGTGCATCATGAATTTTTGCCAGAAGGCCAGACAGTAAACAAAGAGTATTATTTGGGCGTTATGAGACGTTTGCGTGAAGCAATTCGCCGAAAGAGACCAGAAATGTGGGCAGAAAACTCGTGGATTTTGCACCATGATAACGCACCGTCGCACAGTGCTATCATTATTCGTAATTTTTTGACGAAAAATGCAACAAATACCATCCAACAGCCACCGAATTCACCTGATTTGGCTCCCTGTGACTTCTTTCTGTTCAATCGAGTTAAAAAACCATTACGGGGAACGCGTTTTAGCAGCCGAGAGGAAGTAATGGAAAAATCGCAGGAAGCACTGATGGACATACCGAAAACCGAATATAAAAAATGTTTCGAGGATTGGATCAAGCGCTGGCATAAGTGTGTTGCAGTCGATGGGGATTACTTTGAAGGGGACAATATAGATTTAGATGAATAAACTTGTATTTTTAATTTTCTGAATAAATTCCGGGAAATTTTTGATCAAGGTAGTATTCAATGGGAATTCCGGGTACCCGAGAATAGGGTAGTAAGAAATTCGGTGTGGAGATACAGCAAAGGAGATAGCAATGGGTTTCGTACCTTGTTGAAGGAACGTTTTCAGGACTGGGCTTGTACAGGGGGAACTGTAAACGACATCTGGAACAGTTTCAAAGACATTGTCAACGAAGGGCTGGAAAAATTCGTTCCAAAAATGACTCTCAAAAGTAACACCGACCCCGAGTACTATAACTGCGCAATAAAAAAACTAAAGAGAAAGGCTAGGAGGAGTCACTCTATGATCAAGTATGGGAACCCATATCTGTGCAAATATAAATCGATAGTAAAAGAACTGAATAGGGAAAAGAGGGTAGCAAAAGAAGAATACTTAGTGAACATTCTCACTAAAAACGATACAAATAAATTTTACAAATACTTAAGAAGACGAAAAAACAGCCAGGTGAAGGTAGGCGTGATCCAAACCCAAGGGGGGGACATTATAACAGATGATGAAGGGAAAGCAAATGAGCTCAACAAGTGGTATGGAAGTGTGTTTAGCAAGGATTTCAGTGGAAACCTCCCCCCACGTGTTTTTCATGTTTGTGAAGGGGAGAACGTATTATGTCCGGGCGAACTAGTCATCACACCTTCAAAGAGTAATATTGTTATTCCTAAGTATATGAAGATCTGTGACCGCGAAGTTATGGACAAAGTAAAAAAGCTTAAAGTCAACAAATCGATTGGCCCTGACAACATCTCTGGAGACGCACTCAAATTAGGGTCAGAGGCAATGATACCGTATCTGCGCACCATTTTTAACATTACGTTAAATAATCATCAAATCCCCGATGATTGGAGGAAGGCTTATGTAATACCAATTTTTAAGGGTGGGACCAATAGCAGTGTAGAGAACTATCGCCCGATTAGCCTAACGTCTGTAACCTGTAAACTAATGGAGAAGAAGGTCGCAAAATATCTACGTGACTTCTGGGAGGATAAGGACTGGCTATTTAAATACCAACATGGCTTTCGCAAAGGGTACTCATGCGAAACCCAACTACTTGGACTCTGCCAGGAAATATCAGACTGCTTAGACAAAGGTAAAGAAATAGATGCAGTTATACTCGACTTCTCAAAAGCCTTCGACAGGGTTCCCCATGACAGATTGTTAGATAAAATTGGAAAACTAAATATTGATAAAAGAGTACTACTATGGACGAAGGCCTTCCTACAAGATAGAACCCAGCAGGTTCGTGTTGGGCACAAAATCTCAGAAGAAACCCGCGTCACATCCGGAGTACCTCAGGGTAGCGTGCTTGGTCCTCCTCTGTTTCTTTGTTACGTGAATGACCTTGCGGAATGTGTCAATTCCAAAATACGATTGTTCGCTGATGACTGTATACTCTATAGGGAAATCAGCAGCAGCAGTGATCGCGACGTTCTGCAGGGTGACATAGATAACGTGGCTAATTGGATCAAAATCAACAAAATGGAGATAAACATTGCAAAAACTATCCACATCTCATTCTCCAAAAGGAAGGCAGGTGAGGGAAGGGTATATAAAATAATGGGAGAAACGATTGTAACAAAAGATAATTGTAAATATCTAGGGGTACACCTAAGTAAAGACTTAGGGTGGGGACTTCACACAGATTATGTGGTAGGCAAGGCCTTTAAATCGCTCCACTGGGTCATGCGGAGCCTCAAAGGAAGCACTAAATCAACTAAAGAATTGGCCTACAAAACAATTGTAAGGCCTATTGTCGAATATGCGACCACAGTATGGGATCCCTTTGAAATAGGGCATGTGAAAAAATTAGAAGCAGTGCAAAGGAAGGCTGCCAGGTACGTTTTAGGGCGACATAGGCAGACCGACAGTGTAAGTGACATGCTAGGCTCACTAGGATGGGGGTCACTAAAGAACAGACGGAAGCTGAATAGACTGTGTGCCATTTTTAAAATATTGAAAGCTGACGGAGGCTGGAAAGAACTGAACGAGAGTGTAAATAAGCCATGTTATCTCGGCAGGAATGATCACCCGCTTAAAATCAAATACATGCCCCAAAGGACAAACACCGCCAAGTTTTCGTTCCTAAATATGGGAATCAAAGAGTGGAACCAGCTGCCTGATGAACTCTTTAAGCCCTTACCCAAAAGCATTAAATCATTTAGGCGTGAATGCAAAAGGTATACATGATGGGATTGTTAAATGACACTATTTAATGGCGACTATTTAATGACACTGTGATATGTTTTAAGAATGACTACTGTTTGTTATATCATGTCATTGCCACCCGGCTTATCGCCTAACAGCAATGTATCCCAAATAAATAAATAAATAAATATATATATATATATATATATATATATATATATATATACACACACACACACACATCACGGTTATTCACTGATGGATGGTTGGTTGGTTAATCACTAATTATGCTTATTACATATAGTATTTCGACCTTTTCAGCCTTTTCAGCGCTCACGGAAATCAATTATCTAATTATCTATTGAACTAATATTTAGAATTTTTGTTAATTTAATCAATCTTTAAAATTTTAGTAAAATATATCTTAAGGTTGACATTTTCCTAAATCATAATGTATATGATCATTTGTGTGTTTGTTGATTGAATATGAAAAAGCCTTTTCGGTTGATGCTAGTTTTTGCCTTATTTTAAGGCTTCGCACGCTTTTTGAGACTTATTTTACGCTAAGACCCTCTGTTTGACGGCTGATTTCCTTGAACGAAAAAATAATATCCCCATAAATATTACGATCGAGGTCAGATTTCGCTGTCATCAAAACCGCCAATTAATCCTTTGTAATGCGAGGTGCCTTTTTTTTGCGGTGAACTGCGGGGTTATGTACTCTTTCCATCAGCATCTTCATCGTGCACTCTTAAAATGGCGAGCTTAAAATAGCGGAGAGCAGAAGATAGATAAATCACGGATACGTTTTTCGTACGGAAATAGAAGGAGTCTTAAAAGTGTATCTTCGATGGGAAGCTTTTTTGAGAGCATGCGAGTTTACATCATGGTAATTGGATTAGCTCTTCGTATGGTGGTATCAAATATTTGGATTGGAAATTCTTATGCCAATAATGCAATGAAAAAATTAATGCAATTTCTGAAAATATATTGCCATGAAAAGTACCTCGATGGAGAAAAAAACTCCGTGAATCACCGTGATTTTCCCTGGGGAGAATTAGAAGTGGTGGGAACAGCAAAAGACATTTATTCTTTTTCTTTCATGTGCTGTCAAGTTTATAGGATAACGGGTTAATGGTCTCTGTTTTCCATCATTCTCACTCACCATCAGATAACACTTAAACAATTATTTCTGTGATGGGAGCTCTACTTGCTGAAATATTATTTTTAACAGCAACAATATCCCCTATCCATTTTGAAAATTTTTGGCGAATTAATCAAGAGTGTCGTAAATGAATTTTTATCGTAAATTTTTATCTTATAATCAATGGAAATGATGTGAACAATACATTTTTAAACTTTTACCGAATAGGATTCTTTAATGTTAGGACAAAGTTTTATATTTTGATTCTTCATATCCTTCCTATATTACCCGTCGGTTATATTTACCGTCGTATGTTTTATTTTTCCCTGTCAGGAATATTGAAACCCACACACACGTTCTATTTCCCCTACTAGCATCATCGGGTTGATTCGGATGGCTGTTACAAGTTCAATGAACCCATCATTAGAAAGGTTGTCTCAGTTGAAGGTCAGCTCATACTGAACTCTACTACTGGTCATGAAAGTACATACTCAAAGTTTGAGGAGAAAAGCTTAAAACATCTTGATTTACATAGATGAGCAAAAAAAATCATCTCTCGTTGCTCATAACTTAGTCAAGAGTTATATAACTCCATTCATGAATTATGCATGATGTATATCATTTTCTTAAATGTGATGTACATCAAAGTCAGATGCTGAAAAAGATTTAATCCTAAAAATATTTCATTATGCATACGTGAATCTATTTTCTCTACGTATTTTCTCACTCACTTAATTTAAATTATTTTCTCTTTTCTCTACGCTATATATTTTATCTTTTATAATAGTTTAAAATTTTCCTAAAACTGCCCACTGTATTGTATAGCGATTGAGAATGAGAGAGTGATGGGAAATTGGCTCTAAGCTATAGTAATCACGTCGTATTGTGTATATTTTTCCTAGCTCTAAAGTGTATTGAGCCCAGGATAAAAAAACAATATTTATTCACTGTCTACCGCCAGTCAAAATGATTCTTGGGAAAGTGTAGCTAAACTAGCGGACATAAAAATGAAGCTTTCAAGATACGTCTCATCTGGCGGATATGTGATGCTGCTGAGTAAGTGGTAACACTTTTTAGTGACCGTATCGGGGAAAAAATTACTCGACCGTAATACATTTTTTCTTTAAGTAGACTGAAATACGGGACCTGACGAAAGGGGTGTCAGAATACGAATACCGGGCGAGCAGGTGACTTGAAGGCATAGTTACGTACCAGGCGGATATGGGATATTGGCGGGAGGGTGAGCGATGCACACTGGGGGGTGGATCGGGGGCGGGTCATTAGGTTAGCGTGGGCGATGAGACGTAGACCGTGTGTTTGGATTTGTGGAAGAGGGGCTGGAAGAGAGCATTGAAGAATCTTAGAACCCTTAGGGGCACTAATCATGTAATGGATCGCTCTGGTGAAGAAGGTTGGCGAAGGGAAGTTTATCATAATTTTCGAACGCATTTCAGCTACACCGCGATCGATAAACGCTCAAATTTACAGAGTAATACGTTAAAATTAAAGTATACCGTGACGAGCCTATGTTGCTGTAAGATTTCAGTTATTACTGTTATGAATTATATGGTCTGCATTTTGTGCAATAGATTATTATTTCAGCTTAATTTAGGGTCATAGACTTGACGTGAATGTGATGTTGACCAAAGCAGAGTTGATTTAGTGGACTCCTGCATGGAAGGATTTCATCGAATTTTATGAGGCTATGTTGATACGATGCATCTTTCGCAAACTATATAATTCGGTGAGAACTAAAAACAAGCAATTTCTATTCAAATGTAATGTTTAGTTAATATCAGAAAATATGAAGAATATTATTGATGGATGAATTTAATAATAATAAGACTGGATTTATCTTTTCTGAGAAAAATATTTTTAAAATTTTTCAGTCATATTTTTAATAAAGTCAGTTTTCGTTTTTATATCGTTATGCATAGCTTCCTTTGCCGAAGACCATTGAGAGTCTAATGATTGGAAAGAAATTGTTTGGAAACTTTGTGGGGAAACTCAATGGAAAGTAAGACCTTCATGAACTTAAAATTGATCCCCCTACCATAATATCTAGCCTAAAGTTTTGGTTTAACATGCACGCCTTAATTCTTACGGCGTGTGGAATCCACATGCCAATATAAGGTTGCCAGATTCTTTCATGTACCAACCAGGGAAGACTCGTAAGATCTGCTTCCGGATATTTACCTATCTTGGAAGAATGTGGTTTATTTGTAAGTGGAATTGAACCCGGGCTCTCCGTTAAATATCTATATGCAATATCGAAAAACCTTCCACGCCACTCGTAAGATGAGGCCAAATTGATAGCTGATGAATAATACTTGGTGCAATTCCGCCACAGTATTTTGTGTGACTTCATGCTCGCGAGTACGGAGGACTATGTGTATAAAAAATACCGTCCTTTAAACTTATCATCATAATTATCTGGAATGCTGTAGCAATTACTTTTTTTTGTGGATAAATCTGGGATGAACCGTAATAAAATTGTTTAAAAAAATGTAATTAAATCGTTAATTCATAGAGAAACAATTCTGATAACTTAACGGAGATGAGACGGAGGACCACCATCAATATTACTCAGAAATTTTGAAGCAGAAATAATGCACGGTGCGAGAGTTCGCCTCAGTTGTTTAATTGGTTAAAGCATTTTGATAGAAATCGAATGATCCGGGTTCGATACCAGGGCACAGTGATTTCTAACACTATAAAACTCCTGTATTTCGCTGAAAAGTTCTCCCTCCCTGTTCCCTAAATTATAAAATGATATGGACGAAGGGAGCGTAATTGAGAATGAAAAAGCGGGGAGCGCAGAAGACTACACCGACATATAAACCTCTGAGGTTAAAGAGAAGGCGGCTTTTGATTCAACATTTATTGTAAATTATTGGAATCGGTGAATATAATGAAAAATCACATACCATTGCAGTGTGAGGTTACAAGGAAGTCTAGGGACATGCGAAAAAAGGAAGAGCGTGCAGATGAGTAGTGGGACGCCTTAAAAAATCATTTACTTTATCCTTAGAGGCAAAAATATTTGTTTATCTACTAGATAATTATTTATGACTATTTTTGTATCACATTAATGGTAGTCAAGTAGGGGTATTAAATTCTTTCGACCTTTGGATTTTTTGTCAATGGATGATGCATTTATTTTTAAAATTTACGCCCACCTTAAAAAAATAGGACGTATTTGGCTTATTCCACCCCATATCCTAGTAGGCAACTAGGAAGGAAACTGGTTTTTTTCAATTTGGTGTTTTAGAGTATAGAGTGAAATGGAAAAAAATTTCGAAACTCCCTTAACAGGTTTATAAATGCTTTAATAAATTTTCAAGCGACTGTTTCATTGGTGAACATTAGCACTATATGTCCTTTGGTGATCAAGGATAATTAAAATTATTTTTCAGCGAAATTGTTTAAATATTGACATAACAAATATCATGCAAGTTTCCTCCTACACTTTCTACCCTATTATGCTGTAAAAAAATAAAGAGAATGAGCACCGCCCTCCTTCCCAGCCAAAAACTTGATGTAATTTTAGAAAGTTGCATCAAGGAGTCAAAGTATATACCATTTTATGGAAGCCCTCAATTTATAGTTTTAAGATTACTCTATAAGATGGAAATGAGAAAACAGTGCGACCATGTTAGTTTTGATGGTAATTGACATCGAAAATCAAAGATATTTTGCATCCTCTTATTGCATTTGAGGACTGCCAGCATAATTATGTTGGCATAATGGTGTCAACATGCATGTCGTTCTCTCGAAAAACTTATATTATGGGCACAGTACGAATAAAGAATTACAAATTGTGAGAGTGTTAACATATCAGCACCTCTCCACCTTTGTTTCAATGATATTCATTAATTTGTGATGAAAAAATTGCCGAAATCTCATCGTTTCAAATGTTGATGCCACAGAACTAGTCTAAAATAAGTTTTAAAGCAAGTTTACAAAAAAATAATTAGAGACACATGTGGTACTTGAAAAATGTGCGTTCAAAAAGTACTTGTCTATGTACTATTCATAAAATTTTGTTGTATTAATTTCATCACTCGTCATTAATCATTCAACTAAAGAGGTAATTTTGATTTGTGAAGTCATAATGCAACATTCTTAAGGAATGGGTATTAAGGAAAAGGGAAATGAAGAGAAGGGTCAGTGAAATAATATTAAGGAACCTGAAATTGAGAGAGGCATCCACATTCTCCAAAACATACACGATCCGTGAACATTATTGGTGCCTCTTCCGAAGGTGATCGATAGCACGTTCGGTCCCAGTATTGAAAATGAAATTTGTATATTATATTGAGAGAATCAATGGAAATTGAATTCTCTTAAGGGGATTTAAGATGAACTTCATGTGCGCTTAAATCAACCAGATTATATATATATATATATATATATATATATATATATATATATATATATATATATTATATATATATATATATATATAATATATATAAATAAATATATTATATATAGTTTATATATATATATACCCTCCCCGGACTACAACCTTGACGTGGTGGAAGGGCTTGTGCGTTCCGATGACCCCTAGAGCTGTGCTGGCGGGAGTAATAAAAATTGCTCCTGGTAGGGTCACCCATGCCAGATAGGTCGAAGGTTAGGAGCCAGACGAAAGGTAGTCCACGCAGCGTCTGTTCCTCAGTGAGGCGGCTGCAATGGCGTCTGACCCCAGTGGGGCGGCCAGTAGGTGATGGTGTCACGTTAAAAACACTATTGAGGAAGGCAACGGGAAACCACCTCAATTATCATTCCCTAGAAAAATATGATGGACAATAGAGATATTTTGAGTCCTGGCAACCACGGGGCTCGGCCCAATCGGCCGTTGTCGTGCCCGGCAGCGGGGGAGGCAAGGCTTCCGTGGTCGTCATCCCACGAAACCCTTGCAAGGGAAAACCAGCAGCAGCAGGACAGAAGACGCAGGAGAAGAAAACCAAATTAGTTAGAATAGGAACGTGGAATGTTAGGACAATGATGAGGACAGGGAAATTGGAGAATGTTAAGCGAGAGATGGAAAGGGGAAATATAGATATTTTAGGTCTATGCGAGGTGAGATGGAAAGATAGCGGGGATTACTGGAGTGATAAGTATAGAATAATATACAGCGGCGGGGACGAGAGCCAACGAGGGGTTGCCATAGTATTAAATGAAGAGGTAGGAAGAAGCGTAGTCAACATAGAGCAGGTAACGGATAGAATACTATTAGTGGAGATAAAAGCAGAACCGACGAACTTAGTTATTATTCAGGTATACATGCCACCGAGCAACCATAAGGAAGAAGAGGTCGATAGGATATACGATCAGTTAGAGGACATGATCGCGTGTGTTCCTGCAGGGAAACATTTGATAGTGATGGGGGATTGGAATGCGACGGTAGGCGAAGGAAGAGATGGTGATGAGGTGGGCGACTACGGTTTAGGCACGAGGAATGACCGCGGGGAGAAAGCAGTTGAGTTCTGCAGGAGACAGGGGTTAGTCATCACCAACACTTGGCTTAGACACCACAAAAGACGCAGGTATACATGGAAAATGCCAGGTGACTCAGGAAGATATCAGCTAGATTATATCCTGGTTAGACACAGGTTTAGGAACAGTGTGATAAATTCGCACAGCTTCCCGGGAGCGGATGCGGACTCAGACCACAATTTAGTTGTTATGAAATGTAGCGTACGTTTCAAAAAGATAAGGCAGGGGCGGCGAGTTAGAAAATGGAATGTAGAAGCATTAAATGGGTTGAAAAGGAAGGAATACAAACAGGCGGTAGAGAAAATCATGGAGGATGGCAAAGGGCTTAGTACTATCGAAGAAAAATGGGAAATGATCAAGAAAGGGTTGTCTAAAGCCGCAAAAGACACTATTGGAACCGTTAACGCTAAAAGGACTAGGAAACCATGGATCACGGATGAGATGATTACAAAGATGGATGAGCGGCGAAAATGGAAGAATATAAATACAGAATTAGGCAAAATGAAGTACAAAGAATTGAATAATGAATTGAGGCGGGCAACAAATAAGGCATAAGACGCATGGTGGAAGACGCAGTGCGAGGATATGGAAAGTCTGCAGAGGAAGGGTGAAATCGGTGCGCTGTACAGCAAAGTTAAATCGTTATCGGGAAGTAAGAAAGGGAGATCAACGATAGCAGTTAGAGATAAGGCGGGTAAGGTAATAGTTGACGCAGGAAAGATCCAAGAGAGATGGAAGGAGTATATAGAAGAACTGTATAGTAAAGAACTCAGACCAACAAAGTTAGACATTGAAAAAGAAAATGACGTAGAGGAAGACAGCTTAGGTCCAGGCATACTAGACAATGAGATAGAAAGGGCATTAAGGGAGATGAAACTAAATAAGGCCGTGGGGGTAGATAACATTCCCGTGGAACTTTTAAAATGCTTAGGAAAATGTGGGAGGAAGAGGCTATATGGGCTGATCCGTAGCATATATGAGGAGGGAATCTGGCCGGAAGACTTTGTGAGAGCAGTTTTAGTTCCGATTCCGAAAAAGGTAAAGGCCACGTCATGTTAGGACTACAGGACAATTAGTTTGATATCCCACGCAGCTAAAGTTGTTCTCAGGATCATAAACAAAAGGATAGAGAGTAGGGCAAATGATTACTTAGGGGATGATCAGTTTGGGTTTAGGAAGGGGAGAGGTACGCGTGATGCCAATGCAGTAATGAGATTATTAATCGAGAGGAATATAGAACACAACCAGGAGGTATTTGCCTGTTTCGTAGATTTCGAAAAAGCGTTTGATAGAGTGAATTGGGAAAAACTAATGAGTATATTGCAGAAAATAGGAATAGATTGGAGGGAAAGGAGGCTAATCCGCAACCTGTACTTGTCTCAGACTGCTCAGGTGCGGGTGGGAAACGGGGAGTCAGGATGGGCAGTGTTAGGAAGGGGTGTAAGGCAGGGTTGCCCATTATCACCGTTGCTGTTCAACCTGTATGCAGAGGAAATGATCAAAGAGGCATGGGAAGAACTCGAGGTAGGAATAAAAGTGGGCGGGGGATTCGTAAAATCAGTTAGGTTTGCTGATGACCAAGCTTTAGTTTGTCAGTCAGCCAAGGGGCTGCAAGCATTGCTGAGTGAATTGGAAATTCAGTGCGACAGGTATGGGATGAGAATCAATATTAATAAAACAAAGGTTATGCGATTTTCTAGAAAGAAAAAGGGCAAGCTTAACATTAAAATAGGAGGGCAAAAACTAGAGCAGGTAGAACAATTTACGTATCTCGGTAGTGTTTTGGACCAACACGGTCAAAGTAGTAGGGACGTAAGGAGAAGAATTGCGCTAGGCAAAGAGGCTTTCACAAGGAGGAGGGAGTTGATGACAGGGACTTTGAGTAAGGATGTTAAGAAAAGACTCGTAAAAACTTTGATATGGAGCGTAGCTAGGTACGGCGCGGAAACGTGGTCATTGAAGCAGGAGGATAGACGTAGACTGGAGGCTTTTGAAATGTGGGTGTGGAGAAGAATGGAGAAGGTGAAATGGACAGAGAAGAAAACAAATGAGGAAGTACTTCGTATGGTGGGCGAAGAGAGAGGTTTGTTGGGTGCAATCCTATGGAGGCAGGAAAAGTGGATGAAGGGGGTGTTGACCGGCAGTGGGATGTTGAAGACTGTGATAGAGGGTAGAATGTTGGGCAAAAGAGGAAAGGGAAGGAACAGGATAGGGATGTTGGACGGGATGAAGGGAGGAAGAAAGTACTCAGAGATGAAGAGGGACCTGATATAGAGTAGGATGATGGATTTTGTGTTTTGTTAGGAGTAATAAAATGTTTATTTGGTAGTTGTGTCCATCGAAAAACCTACCTTAACCGGTAGATTACTTTAAAAAAATATATATATACATAATATATATATATATGTGTATATATAGAGTCTCTCTTGAAGAAGGCCTCTGAGAGGGCCGAAAGCTCGAACAATTTACCGTGTGAGTGGTCTTTTAAATGTGTCTATTCTTTTCTATTTGTGTTATATTGTGTCAGCCCATTATATATATATATATATATATATATATATATATATATATATATATATATATATATATATATAATGGGCTGAACCATAAACACAGTAATCAACCTGAAGGTCGGTTTAGTAGGTGATGGTAGAGATCACCCAGTACTAAGCCATCAGGGTAGGGGGGGCAGTTCCTTTCCCTGTGCCGGTTATGGTTTCCCAGGAAGACCTGGTTCCCGAAAAATCACTTTAGCTTGGGTGGAGCTGCAGATGCCCAGAGTGCCTTGCCCGGGAATCGAACCCCTCCGGTCAGCAGTCCAACGCTCTACCCACTGGACTACCGCGACCCATATATATATATATATATATATATATATATATATATATATATATATATATATATATATATATATATATATATATATATATATATATATATATGTGACGTATAATCTAATATTTGCGCATTTACGATTCCCGCTTTTTAAACAAAAATGATGGTATGCAACATAGGCATTCACTGTAGGCATTTGCCGAGGAATACTTTTAGTTCGATCTGACAGGGAAAGTGTGGCGTACTGATATCTAATGAGAAGGAGAGACAGAAATCAAGCGAGACGACTTTACGTGGGTTTGGGTGGCCTTGGAGAAAGAAACAATCGAATTAGAGCAAATTTGATCCCACCCCTAAGGGTGCCCGAGTAAGGGACCTCCCCTTTATCGCGGTACCACTTCTCTCAGATTAATTAAAGAATAGAAACGTTTCATCACTTACCCCTACTTACAAATTAGGTGACTCGAGTGCAAATTGGAGTATTCCCTTCACATACGTAAAGTAATATGACTTAATTTCATTATTTTTCTTCAGTAGACTATCGTTTAAGGTAGATTTTGGATGGTCACAAACTCAACAGCATTACATTTCTTATCCTCGCCCAGGACAAAACCTGACCCCACACTACATTAAACTATTCTTCAATTCCAAAATTCTTTACGCTTTCTTCATTTCGTCAAACATCCCAATCCTTTTCCTCTCCCTAATTCACTTGTATTTAAAATTCCTCCCTAATATATCACATTTGTTTTAGCATTCCATTGCCAGCCAAAACGCCCTGCATCCACTTTTTATGCCTATTTAGGAGTTCTCCCAAAGAACTCCTCTCCTAATCCATCATGCCTAGCAGTTCTTATTTTGTTTTCTATCCTGTCCATTTCACTTTTCCCCTCGTCTCCGCGCTCACATTTAAAAAATCTTCAATCTACTCCCCTATCCTCTTGCTTCAACGGCCAAGTTCATTGCGGTGCAAAACCGGTTTCATGCCAAAGTTGGGACGAGTCTTTCCTTAGAGACCCTACCCAGCGTTCGTGCAATCAATTCCCTCTTCATTGTGAAAGTTTATTTGCCAGAAACTATCTTCATAATAATACGCCACATCTCTTCATAATACGCCACACTCACATGTGCAGTCTGAGACAGGCACAGATAAAGGATAAGTCTTCTATCCCTCCTATCTTCTCCTATTTTCTGTGATGTATTCGTTAATTCCACCCAATTCACTCCTTCAAACGGCTCTTCGTAATATGATTTCATCTCCTTCGTGTGATTAACGTCCACCCATTGCATGATCAAGCTGATATTTTGGTAGAGGTCTCATGATTGGGAATGTAAATGCATGGCCAGTGACCTAACACCCCCACCATACGCCTTTGCGGCTGCTCGCGGGGTGTTTTGTAGATGTAGCATTTTTACTGCTCTCTATCCCCAAATTGATTATCCTGAGAACCGCTTTTCCAACTTGTGAAATCAAACTTGTTTCTCCGCAATCCTCATATATGGCTGCTTTTTCTTTCTTTGTGTTAGGAACGAACCCTGATCTGACGAAATCTACCGGGAAAATTCCTTCCTCGTTAATCCTATGAATTAGCCCATAAAAAATTTTCCTCCCACGTCCTTCCAAACCTTGAACTATTTCCGCGGTCTAACGATATTATTCTTATGTCCCTACTACGTGCATTTTAACCAGTTTTGAGCAAGACTTCTTCAAGATCGGTGAACTGTTCCACCTACTCTGGTTTATCTACTCCTATTTTCATATAATTAATTTAGCCTTCTTCTTTCCTGAACACCGTAAAACATTTGTTTTTAACATTCATTATCATTCCATACATATCGAAATTACATTCTAGTACCTCCATAGCCATTAGCTCCTCATATATTTTGGAAAGTTAAATTTATTATACTAGTAAATTCCTAGCATGAATATTTTTTTTTCTTGTTTGAAGCTCAAAAGTATGCAGTTCATTCGACTACAATGCAGGGTTGCCGCAGCACTATTTGTCATTACGTATTATGTCATTGATTTCTCATCTGCCATCTGGATCTGACTGAGTATTGAGCTCTCTTGGTTAGCCAAGATCTGGTCCCTCTAGAATACCAGTCACGCTTGCTCTGTTTTTACAGCAATTTTAAACAAAGCTATCGGAGTTTCTGTACATCCTTTTCCAATACCTTAATTAGAGAAATAAATTTTTTAATAGACATTTAAGATGCCATTTTTCCCGTGAAAGATAAAGAAATAGAATAATTGCAAACGACTGCCCAAAAGGGGACAGTGTTACTTTTAAAATTGCCAGTATCCTTGACGGTTTTCGATGACTAACTCGTTTTTTTTTTGCTCATCTTGGTACTAACAGCTTGTCTTACGTACAAAAGGAAGTGCTATACACTTAGATAACGTAGTTAAGGTAGCTGAAGTAAACGTTACGTCCATTATTTGAAATATTTTGCTTTTTTACTGATATTTAAAATTTATGCAAAATTTAGTATTAATGTTGTTCGCCTCGAGTGGAATCAACCCCTGCCATATATCCTAATGGTTGCTTGCGAGGTAACGTGTAGAAATCTATACAAAGTGCGGATATTCAATGAGACTTCGTATTAGCAATTTCAGTCATCACCCTAACCCAAAAGAAGTTTAAAAAAACTTTGAGGCCAGACTTTTCAGTGAATAATAAAGATAAAATAATCTAAGTAAAAATTCACTTTAATTTATCGAAATGTTGTGTTATTTTTCATTTTCAGAATCAGAAAAATTTAGGAATATGGTTATCCAAAAATTTTTCGCAACCAGCCGGTATTTCATCCCATCTAACATCTTATACAGGGTGACAGTCTATGTAATGGATATAATTTTTGGATATTTATCAATTGACTAGTTACACAAGTTACCGCGAGCTCAAATACAAGGGCCTCATACAGACTTCATCCCTAGGATTATTGTGAAACCAGAAATTGATACTTTTTAGCATATTTGAAAATAGGCAACGAGATGAACACATTCTATGTGGATAGAGTGTGTTAGTATGTTTACCAATCAACCGCATTTCATAGTATTTGAGTTAAATTCATTTGGACGAAAACGCTATTCCATCCAAAAATTAAGAATTTTACAAATCTCAAAACAAAATTGAATGGATCATATCAAATCAAACGAAATAGCTAACGATCAAGGCGCACAGCAGTACGCCATTACAATTTTCCATGGTGTAAATAATATTACCAGTATGGCGTCAAACTCGGATCAGCTGGCATTGACCTCTTAGCGATCCTGAGTGACAGTTTGGCCGAATGAAATGCTTGGAAAGAACGAATACTTACGTAGCAAAAGATTCAAGGAACCAAACGACCAGTCACCGGGCACCTACCTGAAAAGATAAAAAAGTTTGTCGGTCTTAGAACATGAATATAAGGTTGACTTCGTGAAAACTACAGTGTATGTATTTTCAACAGATAAGCGGCACATATTAATCGACAGAGACGATTAAATTGAGACTTTTATGAAGTGCACATAAATACTTGAATCGATCATCGACCCATGTGTTTGCTTGAGCGTCCCGCGATAATTTGGTCGATAGTGCTTTTAAATAAAATTTAGTTGGTTAACAGTGGTTGTAAATCGTTCTTCAAGAGGAAATATGGTTGGGTAGATGACCCTACGATATACAGGCAGATGTATAGGCATTCTACAAATGAAATAGTTTTGGAACGATCCATGAAGACTAGTATTCTACTATGAGCAGAGAGTGTTACTAGTAATATCACGCTGCCTGCTCGTGCATCGTGGAATTTCTTGTGTCTCATGGAGATTTAAAAATGTTGATTCTTTTCAATGTAGTGATGATGCAATTGGCATCCATGGAAATATGGTTGTTGAAGCGAGGTGACAGAGGGGTGGATTAAAAACTTTTTAGGCGTGGTTGTGGAGAATGATGGGAAGGGTAAAATAGACTGAAAAGATCTAGGCCTAGAGAGGAATTGTTTTTTTTTTGGATAAATCTAATGAAGGCAGGGACGGTGAACAATATTTTGATTGGCAATGACATGTTGAAGACTGTGTCTTAACTGTGACTTAAGACTGTGTGTGACTTAAGTCAAACGAGCTGGGGAGAGGAAAAGGATAGGCACGTTGGACGGATTAGAGGGAGGTATAAAAAGTATGCGGGATTGAAGAAGGGTTTAAGAGGGTAAGGTGAAAGGTCGGCTTGACGAAGATGGCGTTCCAATCAGCAAAACTGTATGATTCCTGCATTGGTGCACATATCATTAGTTCGCAAGACAAGTTTCAACTTGTTCTTTCAGGTAGTCTGTTTACACGTATCATTGCAGTAGGCGTCTTTCGTGTTTTTCGTTAAACTAGAACAACTTGAATTTCGTGCGGTCATAAAGTTCTTCGTTTTGGATGGATTAGATGGTTGTACCAGTATTTTAAGGCATGAGTTCCCGCTGAGTCTTGTTAGGCGAGTATTAGAATGGTAGTGGTAATTAAACTATGATCTTTAAAAATATGCCTTAAATGGTAGACCATCACTTTAATAAATATTATTGACACAATGGAGCTATACGGTTATGTTAAGGGTAATTCAGATGATAACTTCGTGAATTAAAAAAAATAATTCGAGCGGAGATTTAAGGGAAGAGAATAGGGATACAGTTGAGGCAAAGGGGAGGGTTCATTGAAGTCGTATTTTCGGTAAAGGGAAGAAGGAGAGACAATTGCGAGGGTAGGGTGCAGGAAGTAGTGGATTGGCGTAGGATGTAGAGGGAGATGCAGAGGTTTTTGAGGGATACTCGGTGACGATGAGACCCTAGGACTGACTGGGAAAGGAGAGTATTATTCGGATGGATAACCAGATAGGGGAAACGGGGTAGAAGAAGTTTGGGGCTATGGGAATGAGATAGAAGGGGTGGGATTTGAGATCTGGTGATAGGAGAGGATGTTGATGGGTGGGCGGAGAGTTATGGGAGAGTGGGGGGTGAGATGGTAGAGTGGAGGAAATTGGAAGAACGTGGACGGGACAGAGAGGGTCGAGAGATGAACAGGGGCGTAGTGTGGGGGGGAAGCGGGGAAGGATAGGGAAAGAGAGGATTTGATGGCTCAGGGATTGAAAGAGCTTGTGGCCGTATCGACCAGGAGGGAAGGATGTAGGTGAGGGAGGGAAGGGATGAGAGGATGTCAGAGGTCAGCTTACGAGAGATTGGGATGAGGAGGGGGGATGAAGCGAGATGGCGAGTCACGTGTTATGCGTGTGGGTGTCGAGCGGGGAAGCTGGCGAGCGTCGAAAGGGTGTCCGGGAGTTATGTGACGCCAGGGGAGGGAGTATAAGGGTGTGTAACGAGGCCACAAAGGGTGAAAGCGTATAGGGGGGGGGCATAAAATGGGTGAAGAAATGTTGCCTGGTCTCACTAGCTCTCGACGCACTTGTGTCTGGCCCATTTATTCGGCGTGGAAACATTCACATTTGCGGAAGAGTGAAAATAATGCCGCAGCCTTGTGGATGGATAAGACACCAATTTTTATTTTGCTTTCATCGGTAGTGATTGCATTATTTTACAAATTCCAAGAAACTGCGGGAGAGATACCGCAACAGCAACTTTTAACGGAGTCATCCGTTTATATGTATTTCAATGCAACAATTTCAGTGTGTCAAAATCATTCGCCTTGATTGGGATCCCTGTCATGGCGAATGATTCATTCATCCCGGTCAAGGAGAATGATTTTTACATTCTGAAACTGTTGCATTGAAATGCACATTAGCGGATGACTCCGTTAAAAATTACTGTTGCGGCAATTCTCCCGCAGTTTCTTGGAATTTGTAAAAGGTAAAGACAGCCTATGTGTTTAAAGTTGGCTTTAACCTCGTGGACTGTGGCGCGTCGCGCACGACTACGAATGCCCGTAACATTGTGCTATTGTACGGTATTTCATCTCAACATCTTGTTCCTTCAAAGCCTCCAAAATTTCAATGTTTATCAGGATGTCTATATGGCTTAACTGGCCGCTAAACTGCCTTAAAGTACCGGACATCGAGGGATCCGGGTTCGTATCCCGGTCCAGGCGAATGATTCTTAAACCCTGAAATTGTTTCATTGAGATGCATTATTTTAATTAGGACTAAAGTCAAACTCAATTTTGATCATACAATCGCATTAATGTTCTTTTGAACGGAAAAATGAAGAAAAATATGGACACCGATCCTCAATTACTTCGTACTCTCTACTCTAATTAGTTAATATACGATTAATATTTCAGTTTTGGCAATCCCTTGGAATTTTTTTAACATTAACTCTTGCGGGCACCATTCATAATTTAAGGTGACACGTTTGAGAGTTCGGTGTTTTTCGTATTTAAGTGCGACTACATAGAATATCACGTAAGATTAGGGCATTTTAACAACAGATGGGAGAAATCTTAGTTGTTCTTCAAGAATCTTACTTGAAACGCAGTCTTCCAGCCTTTCACAATTTTTCATTCATTTATGTCCAATAAATTCCAAATTATTTTCTATTCATCATCATTAATATTCCAATCCTAAGATTGGTTTAATGCAGTCCTACATTCTTTTGTATTCCGTGTTCGTTTCCTCACACTTTGATAGCGTGAAGTAGCTTTTCTGTTTTATTTCCATCTTAATTTGTCCTATGTACTTTTGCCTCTTGGTTTTCTTCGTGGGATCTCTCTTCCAATGGTTTTATAATTGATCCATTGTATGTCAAGGTGTGTGATATCCATCGAGTTTTTCTTTGCCATAGGGTTCATACTCCATATGATAATTTGCTCTTCTGGCCTTTTTAATACTTTTTTCCCTCACTTGGTCAGTCCATTTATTCTTCAGTATTCTTCTCCAAGGCCATGTTTCAGAAACTTCTCTTCTTTTCTAGGCCTCTTTTCTAATGTTCCATGTCTATGATCCGTAGAGTGCCATTATCCATTCGAACTCTATGACGAATTTCTTCCTTGTTTTCAACCTCAGGTCCTTAGGGCATAGCAGCTTCCCCCATTTTAAGAATGCCTCTTTAGATTTAGCTATTCTTTCCTTGATGTCGGTCAAACTTCTCCCATTTCATGTTATACTGCTGCCCTGTTAGATGATTCCATTTGCACCAGTTTCACTCCTTGGATTGTGATATCTGTCTTAAGCTTTTCCCTTCTAAGCATGTACTGTGTCCTTAATGGGGGAAAAGAGATGTCTTATGTAAGCTTTTACTAAATGGGACACATTGGAGGTACAGGCGTGTGGTGGAAGAAATTGAGACGAAAATGGAAAAAGTAAGATTAATTGCCAAAATCCTCTGGAAAACGTTGATGTGGTGAGAGATAAAGAGGAGGATTATAAATGATGAGAACCTTATAGTGACAGGCGATGACTTGAAGTGATATTAAGATAGGAATGCTGTAGAGTGTGAAAGAGGGAGTGAAAAGATAATGGGTTTGATTGAGGGAGGGACAAAAGGAGCGTGAGACAGGAATATTTTGTCAAAACTAAAATTGTGGTGGAAGGCGTAGGAACGGAGAACGATTGATACGAGTTGATATCTGTTTAATCGGGGTTAAGTGAAGCAGTATACCTTATTTCGTTCATTCCCTTGTCAGATTATATCCATGGGAACGTGTAGTCATAGTAATAATAGACTATGAGAGATAGATTTTGGTAAATTATTTTTAAAATACTGTTGAAGGAAGGAATGTGGAAGTGAGGAATTGAGAGGATATTTAAATTATCTGTCATTTCTTGATATGGCTGTAAAATGTAGCAAAAATATTATTTTTCGAAAAGATGGTGTTTTTTAATAATTGCACTAAAATAATTCTGATTACCATTGAATTCCAGAAATTATCGGCAGTTTTATTCCTTCGAGAATACGCACGCAAAAACAGTATGATAAAATGTAATTAGACAAATGATTTTAAAATGGTTAATATGAAAAGGACGAGATTAATTTTATTTTACATGTTTGGAAAATAATATAAATTAGCGGGACTACTCACACCGAGAAAGTAAAATGCAAAATATTACATATGACATGCTAAGAGAAGTCCGTAGAAGGGCGAGGAAATCCAGTTCTAATCAAGATCAAGTTTTGATTCAGTATAGCAAATGCGAAAAACTGTCATGGATTTAAAGGAGACGTGGTGAATATTTCATTCGAAGGACGACCGTAAACATCGGGAACCACAGGCTCGAGCGACCCTTTCTGAGGACCGTTCTCATATTTATTCAGATCGAGGCCAAAAATAGGGTGACAAGATTCGAAAATATTTTCTGATCGCCGGACGCAGAAGCGGATTCATTTCGAAGTTTTCCTTCTTGCCCATTAAATAAACGATCATAAGAAAGTATTGAGGAAAATCGCAGGTTCTCATCGTTCATCGTGGAGGGGAAGAAAAGAAATAGACCTTAGTCGGGATGGAGACAAATGATTCTTTTAGAGGCCTTCTAAGCCCATTTAACACAATACTTACTGAAATCAATACTACGTATACTCCAAATGTTCAATATTGGATTTGAACTTGATTTTAAAGCCTATAAAGAACTTTTTTACAAAATCACAACTGTCTTTTGTTGTTACGATTTTAACGCACAAGCAAATGCTTTTGTTTTGTTTTCCTCCACGTCATTTTCAACCCTTGGATTCAATCAAGTTATTTTTAGTCACCATTTCCGATTCCATCCCTTATTCGAATGAGAAAACGACTTTCGTGCAAGGGGCAGTATTAATAGCCAAAATATTTACAATCCAGAAAACAAAAGAAGAGAAATACAAGCGAGGAATTTGTTTCGAAGGAGAAAGCTAGAGAACGGTACTGGAGTTTGGAGATCGCCTGGAGCTGATGACCTAAGCAGTTACGAAAAACATTCGCGAATGTCTCCAAATTGTAAATTGGGAGATAAATTTGCACCAATATTTGTGCGGCTTTCTCGTCTGGGATGAAATTTTTATTGGTGAAATCTTGAATGATGGTTTCCAAAAAAAATGTTGATTCCAACACAGCAATTGGCAGTTTATTGCTACGTCCCTGCTCATCTATGATTGTTAGTTGGCTTGAAGGATTGGATAGATAGTAAGCATCGGTCTTATTTCATTTTCAGTATTAGAAATCGATCGCCATTTCCCTTCATACATGATACAACTTGAAGTATCCTAATTTCATTACGGAAATAAGCACCTTGTAAAGTGACTTTCACTGAGCGCCTTCTATATAGCAATATTCTTCTTCAAGTCTTCGTGGTAGCGTTTATTATTATTGTTTTAGGTAGGCTATAATGTAAAGCAGATTTTGGCTGGACAGAAACTGTAGAGCGATACATTTCTTTGCCATTCCTAATGAAGCAAAACCTGAAACTACAACTAACCGCAACTTATCCATCTCCAATTCTGCATATGGTACTTCCTTCCTCCCGAAAAGTGAAGAGTCAGGCGTGATATTGTGGAATCGAGACATAATGAAAACTTCGTTGCAATTTTCCACAGTTAAAACTTTATTGCCGACCATGGTTTCGATACACTGTATCATCTTCAGGTCACCTGAAGATGATACAGTGTATCGAAACCATGGTCGGCAATAAAGTTTTAACTGTGGAAAATTGCAACGAAGTTTTCATTATTCCTTCCTCCCTTCATTCCTCCCCATGCTTATCCTATTAATTCCCATTCTTCTTTGGCCAACGTTTCAAAAACCTCAAATCTACGCCTATTGTCTAGCTTCAATGGTCATGCTTCCACGTAATTTTTACAGGAATATATTATTGTTAAAAATTTAGAAAGATTTAATTTTTGTTGCCGCATAGTTAGCGTGTAATCACCAATAGCATGTATTCTAGCAGTGACGAGCAGTTGCGTAGATAGATAGAAGCTGAGGTGTTGCCCAGCGGCGTCAACAGGGCCGAAAACAAACCCGTCGGTCAGTGGCTCAGGGGTTTATCCATGGGAATGTTACACCCCGGAACGGAAAAGATATTTCTAATGTAATTTTAGGATATGTCTGAAAAACACCGAAAATTTTATCCGGCAATTATCTCTCCAGGACATGGAATTGTAGCTACCAATATTTAAAAATGTCAACACTATGAATTGATAACGTAAATGAATTATCAGAAATTAAAAATAAACTCGCACATAATACTAACAACCACATTATAAAAGCATCCAAATCGTCTTGCTTCAAAGACCAAGTTTCCGCGTTGTACAAAACTGCACTCCAATAGTCAAAGTTTTAACTAATCTTTTATAATAACCCTTAATAAATATCCTTGTCATTGACACCCCCTTCCTTTTGAAAGTATCTTTAATATTTTTATTTGGTATTCTACCATCTAAGGTAGGTTTTGGATGGACACAAAATCAATTATCTAAATAACTAACCCCTTGGTTTTGGATTGGTTAACCTCACCAAGAAGATACAATCTGACACACCACATTAATATCAACTGTTAAATGATAATAGACGTAATTTCATGTAAGATAAATTCTCTAACATCGTAGTGTTAGAGCGATTAGCCACGTATCGAAAGGCCAATGGCCACAGGTTTTCTGAATCTTCCGGGTTCACTCTAGCTGTATTATTTTACCGATTGCTTTTATTAGGTAGAAATTGATCGAGGTGAAGATATAGGATTTTCTCGTATCACTGTCTTTTGCCTGAATGCGCAGTGAGCACAATCCTATCATACCTAATCCTATCATGCCCAATGCTTTAATGGTTTCCTAGTAGGATTGATATTGAAAAAGAAAACTTGGTTTTTCCACATAAAATATTTATTCACGACCTAGGTTTCGACGCTCAGCGTCATCTTCAGGTGAAATACAGGCCAAAATCTTTCTTTATATAACAGAAGGAATGGGGAGGTGGGGGGTGGGTGTATGGATGTAAGAAAGGAAGAGGAGATAATGGGGGAGGGAAAGGAGCGGGATTGGGGTATTACTGTGAAGGAGGAGTCAAGGTTAGCCTCCGGGTGGGGGAGGTTAAGGAAGCATGGTAGGGAAAGGGTTGCCTGGCGGGGGTCCGCCTTGGGGTTAGTGGAGAAAGGACAAAGAGTTTGGGAGTTTAAGGTTGAGGAGGGGTGACCGGGAGTTACATAGCACGTCGTTCACTATATTACAGGTAGAATTCGCTCTTTCCAATATCTCCATATTTTCCAAAATGTCCAACCGGGGGCCTTTTCTTTCGAAATGGAGAAACTCCACGCTAAAATCACTTTTATGGTTCTGGTCAATCAAATGCTTGGCAAATTGAGATTTTCCATTACCGTTCTTCAGGCAGGCCTGGTGCTCCTTCACTCGTTCTCGGAACTTCCTTCCCGTCTGACCTACGTAGACGGCGGAGCATTCACAGGTTAGCTTGTACAGTAGAAACCTAGGTCGTGAATAAATATTTTATTTGGAAAAACCAAGTTTTCTTTTTCAATATGTATCGTTTCCACAAAGTGACGCCTGAAGTTATCTCCTTTAGTAGGATTGAGTTTTCTAGACATGTTTTATTCTTTGCAGTGAAGGAGAGCTTTGTATTTCTGTTATTACCGTTTAGAATGAAGTAGATATATTATCTGATCTTATCTCTTGATCAATATCGTTCCACGCCTCCTATGACTACATCATCCGGTACAGTAGTGCGTCCTTATAAGAATATTTTATGCATTTCGGCGAGATCAACGTTACCTAAGTTGAGGATATTAAATTCCCCATGGGTACATCCTACGTGTGCGTCTACGTCAGCATACAATACCCCGAAAGCCGCCACAATGGCGTGTGGTGGGGGTATTAGGACACCACCCGTAAAACAGAATGCAACCACATACAAAACAGGCAAAAGTATGGCGATTCACACCCATACAGGGGAATATATTTACATTAAAACCCTTTTTAACTTACACTCATGCGAATACATAAAGTAGTAATTAACACACATAAGTACGAGTCGTACATGCACCTACGAATGTTCCAGATGCCTACGCAGCATTTAATCTTGTCCTCGCTTGTAATTCGAATGTCTTTACTATTTCTATTATGACTTTGATTTTTTACTATTATGATACCTCATTTCCCGGGGAAAGACCAAATATTTGAACACATCTCTATTTTAGTTTATCTCCCTTATTTTATCTTTGTGATCTAACCTACCCAAATAGCATGGGGTCATAATAATTCCCTTTGTGACAGAGTTGAACTCTTTATGTTCTAAACCTTCCTAAGAGTCTCGCTTATTACCTTGATCAAAAAGTTCCCGGAATAACCACCGTGTGGCGCTCCCATCGTTCCGATTTGAGTTCTGTTTTTTTTGTTAAATTGGTACATCTGTTGTTGATATTTCCTTTAAATCTTAGTGTCATAACTTGACATTTGCAAAAGTTACGGTCGGTTTTCGGTATGTCCATCAGTGCTTCCTGCGATTTTTCCATTACTTCCTCTCGGCTGCTAAAACGCGTTCCCCGTAATGGTTTTTTAACTCGATTGAACAGAAAGAAGTCACAGGGAGCCAAATCAGGTGAATTCGGTGGCTGTTGGATGGTATTTGTTGCATTTTTCGTCAAAAAATTACGAATAATGATAGCACTGTGCGACGGTGCGTTATCATGGTGCAAAATCCACGAGTTTTCTGCCCACATTTCTGGTCTCTTTCGGCGAATTGCTTCACGCAAACGTCTCATAACGCCCAAATAATACTCTTTGTTTACTGTCTGGCCTTCTGGCAAAAATTCATGATGCACTACACCGTTGTAATCCATGAAAGCCGTCAGCATTGCCTTCTTTTTTGACTGAAAACGACGTGGTTTTTTTGGTCTCGGCTCATTTGGTGAACGCCATTCACTTGCCTGATGTCTGGATTGCGTGTCGTACTCATAAACCCACGTCTCGTCTCCAGGAATGATCCTTTTGATGAATGTGGGATCGGATTCAGCCTCGCAAATCATGTCTTTTGCGACGTCAACACGGTCTCTTTTTTGCATGAAATTGAGGTCTTTCGGCACCAACTTTGCTGCTACACGACGGAAACCCAAATCATTAACCACAATGTCTTGGGCGGATCCATAGGCAATGTTCAAGTCCTCCGCTATTTCTCTGATGGTTAATTTGCGGTTATTGACCAACATTTCTTTTACTTTATCAATTTTTTCACCGACTTTCGATGTCGATGGTCTGCCACTGCGTTCATCATCTTCGATTGACTCACGACCACTTCTGAACCGCTCGTGCCACTGGTAAACGACCGTTTTTTTTAGAGAATCGTTGCCGAAACACTTTTCCAACATTTCCAACGTCCGTGCGCCACTAAATCCGTTTTTTACGCAAAATTTAATACAAGTTCGTTGTTGCAAATTTAAATCCATTTCTGCAATTGTAAAAAATCGCCAACACACACAGAGATAGATGTACTCTTGGCTACGTAACTTTTGCAAATGTCAAGTTATGACACTAAGATTTAAAGGGAATATCAACAACAGATGTACCAATTTAACAAAAAAAACAGAACTCAAATCGGAACGATGGAAGCGCCACACGGTGGTTATTCCGGGAACTTTTTGATCAAGGTAGTATTCTCTTCGCGTCTCAAGCGACTCCCTTCCTGATTCCTCTAAAAGACCTGTCACACTCGTCTTCTCATCGTAACAATTTTGGAAAAATTTAGCGTATTTTCTGTGAGTTTTATCTAATATTTTTATGAATGCTTTCTCCCGAGGATCCCAAATACTTGCAGTAAACTCCAAACGTGGCCTAAACAAGGCGAAATAACACCTCTCTTTAACTATTTCACTACATTTCCTCATCGCCCGTTTAATGAAGTCGAGTTTCTTTAAAGCGGATTCGCATATTGTCCTGGTATGTGCTCTTCATGAAAGGCGTCTTGTTAGAATTATCATCAAATAAGTATGGAACTTGATCTTCCATGGTAATCACTGAACACTCTATTTCATAATTTATGCCCTGTTCATCACTTTCAATGCTCCCAAATTTTCAAAATTGCGCCTTTGCAGTTATACTCCCTTCTCGTCCGTCAGCTCGGGATCTCATTACGCTATTTATGTGCATGCAATTACTCATGTAAGACGCATCTCTTTTCGCATCGTTCCCCTACATCTAACACGATATACGAAGCGTGGGAAGATTTATGGAAAGAGATAGAAAAGCCTAACTTCAAGGGAAAAAACGACCATAGTTTCAAAATAGAAATAAGAACGCAAAAAACAAATAATAAAAACTACTCTTCTTTAAATAGAACTATTGTTGATTGGAACCTGCTGCCTGGAGGTTTTTTTGAGCCTTTTCCATCCAATTTAGAAGTTTAAGCATTGATGTAAAGCAGCCACTGGGTGATAAACTTCATTGTAGTTTTTTTTGTTGTCTCAGGCGTAACTTTATGGAATTTGCATAACATATTGAAATGTAATGAAATTATTGACTTTGTAATTCCACACACTTTATTTAAAACACGACCCAGGTTTCAACGTTGAACGTCATCATCAGGTGATGATTCCACACACTTTATTTAAAAACACGACCCAGGTTTCGACGTTGAACGTCATCATCAGGTGATGATGACGTTCAACGTCGAAACCTGGGTCGTGTTTTTAAATAAAGTATGTGGAATTACAAAGTCAATTATTTCATTACATTTCAATATTCATTGTAGTTATAAAAATATTTTTTCCATGTGATGTGGACGGCATTTTGTAGGTGATGTGAAAGTTTGTTTGCATGTGATGTGGAAGTGTTATTGTATGTAAGAATATTTTGTCTCCTATCTGTTTTCCTAGTGCGTGTATGCATATATTTTTCGTTTCCAAGAGTGATAATTGACCAAACTTGACCGTTGCCACCAGGACAATCACCTAATTTCAACGTAATTCTTAAATAATGAAATAATAATATGATAACTCGTGTAAACACGGTATGACTCGTTCATGAGTCCTGTTTGGTTAATTCGAAACGATTGGGGGGAGTGAGAATTTATGAGAAAATTGGAAAAAACGGTATGTAATTAGTTAATACAGTGTATTTGGTTTGAAAAAAAGACTTAGATACCTCTTTGTCGATACGAAATCAAGTCGGGTACGAAAAAGAGTGAAGAGTACAACGGTAGACGTGTTGGCGGAGATCTCTGGGAGTCTGGAGGACGAGCCGTTCCAGGGATCGGCAACCATTGGGTCGAGGTCGATTAATGTAACTGAATGGTTGGTTTGGGAAGGAGAGCCTAAACTGTGTTGTGATACGAGATAGTGTCGGCTCTAGTATTAATGTCGGGTTATGCATTCGGGCGGATATTATTTCATATCGTGAATGCATATTGAGGAGGAACATTTCATGGAAAATATAAGTTTTTGAACAATTACCTGACTCTTCCCTACCCATTTTGACAGGGGCATAACTTATGCTAATCCGTTCACGTAATTTCCCCGGTGGATTCATTTCAGCGGGCGGGAAACGTACCATTTCCCTTCCCTCTTCATTTGATTTCTCCGTTGGCTGGGAATATTTTCGGATTGCTCTTTTCTCTCGTGCGTACGCTGACTGCGACTTACCTCAGGAATTCGTATGAGTGGGAGGTTAATGAGCACCTGAAGTGAAGATCAACGCGAATCATGCACTCAAAGGATTTTCATAAATCAAAGGAGGGAAATTCGAGAAGGGGATTTATTCTCGCGAGGGGATTGGGGATCTTCGTAATCTCGGGTTCCGAAATACGACCTTCGAGTGTTGGGTATCAGGACAAGTCAGAAAATAGAATGAGAAAAGCTGGTCTATAGAAGAGAAGGTTAATATGATCTTTTAATTCCCCCCCATCTGCTTTTCAATACGGGAATGCGTCGCAAGCAGAAAGAATGAAATATTAATATTGTATTCGCTTCTTTAGATTTCTATCACCGTTGTTGTTTATCGTTGGAACTCAAGCCTTCTAAAACCTTATGCTCTAAAAGACGGATTTTGATTTATTATTTTCCTTCAGATGCATCTAATGAAGAACTCGATCTTGAAAGAGAGGATTTAATCATTGCGCTCAAGGAAACCGAGACTCTTCTGAACACCTTTTTGCGGGCATTTTGATTTTGATCAGGTCATTACTTGCCATATAGAAAAAATTCCAGGCGAATAAGACGAGCTTAACTGTTTTCGGGCTAAGTAGGGACTTACAATGACAGTAGTTATCTGGGGAAGAGACCGAATACTAATGTAATTCTTGCCATTAGATGTAGATAGGTAGTTTGGGATGAGTAGGATGTTAAAAGAATTGGGGAAAGGTGGAGAGAAACTCGGCGTCCGTCGGCATTACTCTATCAACGAAATGCACCAAGAGTTCCAGAGTTTAACTTCCAATCTGATGATATGCTGACTCCACTTGCAGTGGTCTCCACATAGCACCCCAAGTTGAAAACAGGAAACCTCTGAGAAATGCGGCCACCTTGGTGCAAATTGGTTGTATTTTCTTTCTTTATATCGCCTTTTCTTCTCCATATCATTTCGTTGGAACACACTTAAGGGCCCGCTTTTTTTCATGCGTCAACGTATCGCTAAATCTCTTCGTTCATTCTTTTATAATAATTTATTATGATTTACGCCAGCTTTGGTTACAAAAGTTTTTCTGAAAATACGGAAAACTGGGAAAGTGTTCAATATTATTTGTATAGTTCAAGGGTGGGAGAAGAGCAAAGGATATTTTAGTTTATTTCGTAATAGTTATTTCATAAATACACCTTATATTTTTTTTAGCATCATTGATGTAGTATTCGTAATGTAAACTGAAAGGAATCTAGAAGGGGGGAAGGTGTGAGTGGTTGGCTAGGTGATGGGGACGCGACGTAAGAAATAATTGGGAGAGAAATGCTTAGTTAGCAATGTATTAATTTTTCGAAATGTTTTGGAATTTTATGCGGATTTTATGGAAAAATTTAATACTTTGGCCTTCTCTAAATTATGTTGCCCAATATTGTCAAATTAGGTTGTACCAATGGTTCAGTTATCTCTGTTTCCGGTGTCTTTCCCACCACCTAGACAACCGATTTTTCCATGACCGCGGCTTTGGTTCAGTTTGACATTGGTGCTATCCACGTAAATGCTCCACTTCCCTTCCGGAATGGTTTAATTCTACTCTTCTCCCTATTTTTCCTCGTGTCTCCTTCACTTACTACCAATCCCTTCTTCCTAATTCTATCTTTCAATTCACGAATGTGGCATTCGCCACTTATGTACGCGTGCAGACCTTTTCATAATGTCACGAGAGCTTTGAAACCGATTGGGAGGTACAAAAATTTTAAATGTGAAAAATTAAAAAGCATTTTTATTCTTTTTCTTCCACAGTTATTTTAGCTTTTGTACCCGTAATAGTTTCGTCTCGCTAACATAATTTTTGGAAGGTTTTTTAATGGAAGAATTTAATTGGGAAACGAGGAATAACCGAGGAACTAGTAAAGGAGTAAACAATGAGAAATACGAAAGGGAAATGAAGAACTAAATTAGCAAACCATGACGGGCAAAAGGAACTTACGTGAGTAGCATAATGGAGGGTCCGGTACAGCAGAAGTCTGCAAGAAAAAAGTAAATGGACCGCTCAACGGGAAAATTAAGATATATAGTATATGTGGAAGAGAAAATTGGAGAAAAGGGAGAGTATATAAAGCAGTCGAAGAATTAGGACAGAATGGGAAAGGATGCAAAAGGAAGGGGCAGCTGTTTAGATTTTCCATGGTAAGAGCTAGAAACAACGGAAAGTGCTAAGGTACGATGTGTTTTTTTCACCCTTAAATATGGTGATCCATGTTGGGATATCAAGCAGTTGATCAGCATCTCAATTAGGGGCAATACTGTGGCGGGGAATTGATTATTTGGATTTACCTCCAGTGGTATCAATTTTAGCCCGGGGAAATTGTTCCCCGGGCCTCTTTTCCGATGTGTGGTGATGCATACATATGCAATATATATATATATATATATATATATATATATATATATATATATATATATATATATATATATATATGTATGTATATATATATATATGTATATATATATAAACACAGATGTAGATTGTCTCCTGAAGACGAAAGCCGAGCCGTCGAAATGTCAAATAACATATTGTAAGTGTCCTTTCTTTGTGTCTCTATAGTCTAAAAATCTACATCTGTGTTTTTATATATTTGTGCGTCGCTGAAGAGCGTTCCATTTCGAAGATATATAAATATATATATATATATATATACATATACATATACATATAAATATAAATATAAATATAAATACACATTATATGTATGCGTATTTATTAATTTATTTGTCTGAATGTTTTTCAAATTAGCTTTGAAATATTGCATTCATAGAAACGGTTCGTGAAGTTTCAGCCATTATCCCCTTTAAAGAACCTCTTTACTTTTTCACTTTCATTTCTCTATGCGCATGCCTAAAACGATTTTGAATTTTTTATTAGGTGTCCGAAAGGCATGCTGATTTTAATGTACATAGGGCGCTGTGAGATTCTTTTTAGAAATGTATCATCCGTGTTGACGTACTAGTTTTTCATTGTTCATTCAAGTAATTAATTTTGAACCCTTACCGGGAGCTATTAATACTATTTCCATTAAAAGCTTGCATTTAATATTTTTCCTTGAGTAATTTCTCGATTTTAGTCATTTTAGGTATCTTCATTAAACATGCAGTGGCCTCATTGCGGCTATTTGAATGCTTGTTCTGACGATTAGTTGAGAATGTGTTGAGGAAAGCGCATTGAAGCGTCAAAAAAATGAGATTTTGATGAAGTTATATGAATTTGTAACATTAGTTATGATTTATCAAATAAAGATTATAAAACAGGATCTTCCCCTTTAGGTTTCCTAAATATCAGCTTTAAGAATTCAATATTTTTGCATGGCGCGTGACGGCTGACTATCCCCAAAATAAAGATGGATTACTCTGGAAAAAATAAATATAAAAAATAATATGTGAGGGCTGTACAGAAAGTAATTTACGTTTTAATATAAAATATGAGCCTAGTGACTAGACAAAATTCTAATATATACATTTGAAAGGCACATTCTTAAACTTTTATTCTGCTGCTTGTCGCCATTCAAATTGAGGCATTTATCTTAACGATACTCAAGCTTTTCAATTCCGTCTCTGCATAGATCTGGCGCCTTACATTTTAATCACTTTTTTGCCCCTGCATGCAATTCTGCGTCACTGTTAAAGGGCTCTATTGCTAGCCACGTCTTCATCGCTAGGAAGAGGTAAATCGGCGATTTTCACAATTATTTCGTGGATTTTCACCGTCAGTTTATCTTTCCCATGACTAGGCTGACCACTTTGGTCCTTGTCGTAAACATTGGTGCGGTTACTTTTAAACTATATGCACCATTTCATCACTTCGACTTCCCTAATTATTCCGTCTTCGTATACTTTACAAATTTGCCTATGAATTTCAATTGGATTGGGGCTTTTTACCAGTAAAATACTAATTACAGATCGTACTTCAAAAATCGCTGGATAATCTATTGCAGTGCACATTTAAACAGTTTGTAGACAGCAAAGTAGAAGAAGCACAGTCTGCAGACTAGCACAAAGGGATGCGTACTATGTGTAGGAACGTTTAGACACCAAGGTGATGCTCCTACCGTACACACTGCTACGCCTGGTCGAATCGTAAGTTATTTTCTGGACAGCTGTCGAATTTATATTTCATTAAATGCAATGTACAATCTGCAGCAAATATTTCAAGTTGGAGTAGAAAAATTAGTTAAAAGAGAAAGAAGGAAAAAAGCGCGTCAAAAAGAAGTTTCATTTAGGTAAAAATGTTTTAAAATTGAATATAAGTGTTCCTATACGTAGTAACAAGGTTTGATCAGTATGCCATTTTTGTATTACATTTAAAAAATTTAAGATTACTCCGTATCTCTTGGTGCCTTGGTAACTTGTTAAACAGCTTATACGAATAGTTATATCCAAAGTAGTTGGGAATCTTTCAAGGCGATAGGGACTCGATATTTATGGCGATAGGGCGATATTATAGGGCGATAATGATGGACATCGGATCTTAATAGTGGATTATTTAAATTGTCCTTCACATGGATAGGCACTGGAAAGAGTTATTTGCTGTATATTTTCATGTAATGTAACAAACAGTGATTTGCAATGGTTTCCAGGAGCGAGCATTTCTAACCAATCTCACACCCTTTTCTATTACCGCACAAAAATTATTTTTAACCAATTGTTTCTCCGTAATGTAAATGTCGTTCTACCCAAAAATTGAGATCATAGGTGCGTAGCAGTTTTAATAGTGCTAGAAAACCAATCTTCCCACCTTGGTTTGAAAAAAATTGATTAATTTGTTCAAAATAAACAGTACAATATGAGTACTTTCAAGAAGTCGTTGCCTAATAATTAATCCAAAATACGTTCGACACCATGTCTGAAAAAGTAACCTGAAATTCTTAAGGTTATTTCAAACTCTTTATTCACATCATATGTCTTCGTGAAATACGCGTGAATGGATGTTTCCACAGTTCAATGTTCTTAAGGGTATCTCACGGTTTCTCGTCGTCTAACCTTTACAAAATGTGTTTGCTTGAAGATGAATTTCCATTACATAATTAAATCTAAGTTGTTTCGTGATGTTATTTGATAATATTCATACTTCGACTGTTAGCATTTACCAAGTTAACTCAAACCTTAATTTAACAATTAATTAAAGTCGGTAGTACTCTTTCAGGTACTTGAAAGAGTTAGAAAATGAGAAGTGAACTAATTTGCTCCATTGAGGTTTGACATCAAAGTGACCATTTGTAAAAAAGGGAAATTAAACCTATCTTTATTTTTTTCATTTGCAGGGAGACGAATTTCTCCCGCAAGGGGCGACTTTTCGCGAGATAAAAGGCTTTCAAACAATTGTACTGCAAGCACACACTGTTGCCTTTCGGGAATATTAATTAATTCCCGCGAAGTGCCATAGGATTCAAAAACACGCAAACTGGCTGTGGTAGCTGTAACTCGGGCTTTGTGCGGACACCGTTAAGGAAACGAAACGCATAGGTCACAATTAGACAATATAATTGAGTCAGCCATGCAAAACTTTGCGGAATACTGTAATATCCATGTTTGCCTTAGGGCTAGAACAGTTGCTTTGTAATCTGTTGGCAGGGGATGTAGCTTGCTAGGAAATAAACCTCGTAACAGAAAAGCGACTCACTCAAACTGCAAACTAATTAAACCCAGAATGCTTCTTTGCTAAGGGTTTTCACATCGGGAGGTTAGTTCAAGTCTCAAAGGGCATTTCTTTTTTTCAAGAAGGAATTCCATCACGCTTTGCCTGATACCATTAAACCTTTAAACGCTCTTTCCATCCAGATTAATGGGTTTTATAGAATACCGACGTATTGAATAAAGGGACTTCAGTTCAATGGAGGATTATGGAAGGTGAAGATGAATGAAATCATATGGGAGTCACCATTTTATGTGAAAGAATAGGAAATTGTCGATAGGTGCAAGCTCGGTACGGGGGATAGTGATCCAAAAACGCTCGTCCACTCAATATTTTTGGCACTTTTTCGGTCAATTAGCATATTCGGCACCCATCTTGCACGCAATTTGAAATACCAGAGCTTTACCTTAATAGAGTAAATATTGGTGCATCCAACTAGAGGAGATTTACCAGCCAAAGCACTAATCGTCAATCTTCGATCTGGTCGCAGTTCTTGGTCCACTTGTTGAACGGTTTCATCGGTCTGGATACTGGGCCTGCCATCTGCTCCTCATCATGCCCGTTTTTCCGGTCATATTTGAAATATAAACACCATTGTCTAATATTTCCTTCCCTAGCTACTATATATCCACAAGCTATGCACACCTTCTGATGAATTTGGGTGGCTGATGATCAACTTTTGGGACACACATTAAAATCGAACCGCAGCATTCACTTCGCAACTGGCTGGAGCGACGATTTTCGCTGTCATTGTAATCTGAGTTTGCGAACAGTCAAAAAGGACTACTGAATCGAAAAAAAACCTTAGCGGCATCATAAACAATCAACAGATGAGTCTGAATGCTTATTATTCCAATCCGGCAATATTTAAATATAAGAAAATGGTCCTTACCTTTCGAATATACCTCTTACATTTTTTTCGACAAAAGTCCAATGTTTTTTTTTAAATCAGGAATGGTTGAAGGATAACTATATAAACTGCGGAGTGAGCGTGAAAAACTCGTCAACGCTCATGCAGGGAGTGTGCTAATAACGATAGGGTGGAGCGGGAGCCGGAAGTGGGAGAGGGTGGAAGAGGAAGTAAGTGGCTGGAGACGCCAGACAACACAATATGGGGGAGTGAGTTTGTGGGTGAGGGAAAGGCTTCGTCTCCCCTCTAACCCTGTAATCGACGCCCTCCATCCCTATCACTCGTCTGACCAAGCCTTTCACCAGCAGAAGACTCGCACACCTCTCACCCCCAGCAATACTCCAGCCACCCCTCCCGCCCATCCCCAATGCCCGGTCGTCCTCTGTGTAACCCCTTCGTCTCTGACTCGTTCACCCTCGTCCCATCCCACTTCCCGATCCCTACATAGAGCAGGTTGCCCATGGGGATTGCCGAAATGAGCAACTCGTGTGCGTTTATTTTTGTAGGTAGTTATTGGGGCGGTATTCGCCCTCCCAGCCCCGCCTGCGTTCTGCAAGTCAGGAGTGTTACGCCACTTGCCTTAATTATTAACTAGACTTTATGTTAAACCAGTCTTCATCAAAAAGCAGTCGTCACCGTCTATTAGCTTTTGATATACACCAATCTATATTACAAGCCAGCCTTTATTATAAATCATTATTTATTGCAAACTAGCGTTTTTTGTAAATCTTTGTCAAACAACTTTGAATTATTTGTCAAAACAGCCTTTATTATATTATAAATAAGCTTTCATTGTAAACCAACCTTTATTATAAACCAAGTCTTGCTGTCAACCAGCTTTTATTTCAAAGAAGCTTCGTTGAACCCCAGTCTTTATTGCCAACTAGTTTCTGTTACAAATCAGAGTAAATAGTATTTATTGGCAAACAGAACATGCATTTAAGAAAGTTTTACAAGTAATAAGTGAAATTAATTCACCGAAATTAACTTACCAGAATTTAATAACTACGAAAAAACCTAGGGCTGACTTATACACTAGACAATTCCTTACATTGATCGATTCAGAAGATAAATTTCCCTCAACTTCTTCTCTTTGCCATCTCGTCCACCAATATAATGCAGCGTTTCGTTTATTAGTCAGTCCATGCACTCGTATACTAATTGTTGACCAGCCTTGACCGTTTTCCTAGTTTTAGTTTAAAAGCTCTTTATCTGTTTTTCCAGAAGACGGTAACGTCACGTGCAACCGTAAGCCATAAGTAAATTATTGGGTGACATCATAAATGCAATCATCTCTCTTATCTGTGCCTGGAAATATCCGCTTGCGTTGGCTATCAACAGAATGTTTTTGAAATAGGTTTGCAATGCACTCTTTACCGATAATGATAGCGTAATGGAGTGGTGAACGAGTAGGGGGAAAAGGCATTTGCCTTTGAGTAATCAACGCTCAGCTTTCATGGTGACTCCATCCTGGAACTGTTACAGTTGATTTTTAAAAAAGAAAATTGTCTTTAATGCTCACTCCTACCCTGATAATTTGGTACTCTTTGATTGGATGCGCGTGAACCTTAATCATACGTTTGAAGAAGGTAAGAAAAACACGTGATATCCCCGTAGAAGGGCTTTCTTTTGAAACATTAAGAAGAGTTCATAGTGGATTGCGCACGCAAAATTCGTGCCCAGGAAATGTGAAAACATAAATTTTTGGAAACGTTTTACCGTTGTGTAAAATAAAGAATTCGGTTTGAAACCTTTGTGGATGTATTAACGTCTTTTCGAATACAAGAGTAAAGTGTGGATCCTTAAAAATGAGGCGGAGGAGAGACCATTTCATTAGTATCAGTTAGTGTGAAGCAAATCCCCAGCCTGCTATATCGTCGTAGGCAAGTGAAGTATAGGTAAATGGCAATCTCTTCAAGAAACGAAAGGAATTGCACTATTATGCAGAGCTTTGTTACTCACCGTTCTTTGTTTCAACTAATGAATGTAATTAAAGAGAATTATCCACATAATCATTAATAAATCAAATTTATAAAATGTTGTCGCTCATTATGCCGCCTTCATGATGGAGTCCTTCTAAGGTTGAATAAAAACAAAACCACGTTAAATACATAGCTTAATACTTCACAGGTCATCATAAATCATAATTATTCTTAAGTATTTTCTTATTACAGGTGCTTTTCTTGTGCAATCGTAATCACTATTCGTGGAGAGCATAAGCAGTAAATATTTATTTAGAAATTTCACCTGCTGAGAGAAATTATTTCGATAAAATTTTACGGTATCCCTACTGAAATTTCAACAATATTGGTCAGTATAAATTATTTCCATCAATCATTTAAAGCTGTCATTATTATAACGTGTTCAGTATGCGGTTATGGTATCCTTTCATTAGTTTTGTTGAGATACCGAATCCTGTTGCCTACCTACAAAGAGCGCATTTGACGGTATTGTTGAAAAGGGGGTCCAACAAGAAACCACAATTATCCTTTCTCTCTCGACATCTACGAAAAGCATTTGATGAATTTTGGCAGGTTTACAGAGCCTTTCAAATATATAAATATGCCTCTCGTTATCCTTAACCAATTGTTTTTAGCGTTTTATTACCCGCCCCCCTGGTCACATTTGTTTGATGACCAGGGTGAATATCCAAACCGAGTGAAAATAAACCCATGGGAACCAGACGTCGACTAAGGCCACCACAGAAGCGTCGTAAATCCATATCTTCCCATCGAAGCTGCGTCCCTTAGTATCTGAAGGGTGGACCACTTGCTAAGCTTTTACTGCCGCCCAACTTTAACTTCCAGCCGAGGGCACTTCCGCATTCGCCAATTGGCTCAGTTGTAAGTTTTATGCGGCTTATTTTTATTTTCTTTTAGGTGGCATTTTAGAACGAGCTGTTTGGCTAATTTTGAAAGACTTTCGAAAGGTGCACTTGACCTCTAAATCCACTGCTTGAATGTCCCACGGCCAATGGTGTTTCTTATTTAGATCGTATAGGAAAATTTGGTCACCACATGGAAGGAGAAAGATTTAATCGGGATTAATTATTAAGAATTGTTCAAGAAATGACCGGCTTTGGGCATGAATTGTACTGAGACATATAAGACGCATCGTTAAAGTAACGAATACAATGTGTTCCTTATTTCATGAGCATGAACTTTCACGTAGTTGAGATTAATCTGAGACTTCAAGTTCAACGTAATAAATCTCCATGTTCATGCTAATCAGCAAGCCACTACGTAAGGAGTGTTGCAGTAGATCTTTATTAACCAGCTATTCCAGTAATTATCAATTGAGTTGCTGTAAATAATCTTTCTTAATGTACTCTCGGTTGTGACCGGGAAAAATGAATCTCCATATTGATCCCAATTCAGCCAATTTTCCCTAACTTATTATTGCTACAGTGGCGCCCTTTCGTGTGCTACTTGGCAAGAATTATTCCTTCATTTTAAAACTCGAGTCATTCCATCTACATCAACTAGGTACCCCACAAGCCACCGTTAGGGTGTATGGCAGGAGGTGATTACACACCAGGCATGCTACACCAAACTAGTTTTTTTCTTGATTGTTATTTAAATTATATATATATATATATATATACGTATATATATATATATATATATATATATATATATATATATATATATATATATATATATATATATATACAGGGTTCGTCCGGAAAATAAGTGTACAGAGCTCAGGAAAAAAAATGTATTACACTTTTACATATCTTAAGCTAATATTCCTCAAAATAGGACCCTTGTGAGTCGATACACTTGTTCCAGCGGCGTTCCCATTCCTGGAACGCTCCCGCGAAGGCATCATCGGGAACCTCTCGAAGACAAGTCGTCACGGCCTCTTTGACGGCGTCCAAAGTCCCGTATCGCGTTCCTTTCAAACTCCTCTTTATCTTCGGGAACAGAAAGAAGTCCGGTGGTGCCAAGTCCGGGCTGTAGGGCGGGTGCGGCAGCGTTGCCACGCCGTGCTTGGCCAAGAAGTCCGACACGACAAGCGCGGTGTGAGACGGCGCATTGTCGTGATGCAGCCGCCAGATGTTTTTGATCGCTGGCCGGACGCGGGCGACTCGTTTTCGAAGATTAAACTGCTCTGCTATCATCCGAACACTAAGACGACGATCAGAGTTCAGTACATCGCGAACTTTTCGCACATTTTCGTTGGTGAGTGTCGTTGATGGGCGTCCAGGCCGTGGTTCGTCGTCGACCTCTTCTCTGCCCTCCACGAACATCTTGTGCCACCGAAAGATCATGTTTCTGGACATGGCTGACTCCCCGTAAGCCTGGTTAATCATACCGACAGTTTCGGTAGACGATTTCCCAAGCTTTACCGCAAATTTGATGGAATAACGCTGCTCCAAAAACTTCGGCATCGCGTTCCGTGACGTGGGTCGAGCGTGGAGGTTCGCGTTAACAGAGCTCCTCACTACACTACAGCTCAGAGCCGACTGCCTTTTTCAGCGTCGCTTGCCAACATACCCCCCTCCAATCGCAGCCCGTCAGAGCGGTGCTGGGCTCACCTGGAGCGGCGGGAAAAAATCAGTACACTTATTTTCCGGACGATCCCTGTGTACATATATATATATATATATATATATATATATATATATATATATATATATATATATATATATTATAGAGAAATATATATATATAATTTAACTCGAACATATGCTTCCCGCGAAATTTGAAAATTCACCTTACTTTTTGAACACATCCTGTACTTGTTCGTAGCAAAATAGCTTTTTAAATTTCCTAGTAATATTTGAGTAGTCGAAGTATGATAAGAATTTGACCTCAGATAAATGTTCTCCGGCTTTATATTTTGTACGCTCAGCCGATGCTTAAATAAGGGTCGGTTAGTCATTCATTAGTGTTTTAAACTAAGCGAATCATACGGACAGAATGAAAACACAGCAATTCCACAATTTAATTTTTAATTCACCCCTTCTGCGTCCATGGTTTCACCACTGTGTGATGTAATTGTGCGAGTTACCAACAGATAAATTGTGGGACCATTGTCGTGAAAGTGGGATAAAAAATAAAATTTGTGGAATTGCATTTTTTTCAGGGTGTCCGCACAGTGGAAGAACTCATAAACCAAATGAATCCTAAATGCAAAAGCCCTGCCTCATACTAGGCTGAAATCGAATAAGAATGAAGGGAGTAACCTATAATCTGCAGTGATAATATACCCTGTCAGATTTACTGACATTTACTTGTAAATACTAGCAAAAAATGTTTCAAAGATATTCATAGAGAGCTATTACCACTCAGCAATCCCTATTACGCGACTGTCCACAAATGTTTGCGTCGATTTTGCTGAATATAGTGAAAACTACTCACCAGCAAAGGAAATCTTAGTCTATACTGTAATTCGTCAGTAGCTATCATTTTAAATATACTAATCATAGATGTGGTAATAAACTCCAAAGGTCGTAAAATTGTTTACTGCCAATCGTAAAACATAGTCAACAAAACGAGAAAATAGACTCGATCCTCCCTGGTGATTTACGAGAATAGGATCCCCAATCCAGGGATCAACTCACGTAAGGTATTAACCCACAAAATATTCACAAACGGATGACCCATAAACTTTCTACTGTTGTTTATGGGATAACTAATTCCGCGCCAGTGGAAACCACAGACCACAATCACTTTAACTTTTACTGTTTTCTCGCAAGGGTCTCTGCCAGACCAATATGCTAAGGAGAACCACTTTCCCTGAGAGAGAACATTCACCTCACAGTGTGCATTTGAATTAAAAGCGTGAAAATAGGTTCTCTTTGGAATTTGAGAAACATTCAATGCCCTGTCATACTTTGTGGACTAGATTGGGTAATATGAAAACGTTAGGATTGTCTCATGCACGCGAGCGTATTTTCATCCGCAAAATCCCTATTATTTGATCGAAATCCCAAATATTTTCCCAGACAATTCCCGAAATTTCCCGACTCTAAAATGTTCTAACCTGAAAATAATACTAAAATTGTATTTAAAAGGGATATACTATAATAGAATTGAAGTAAAAACCATTTTCATGGTATTGGGCTTACAAACGTTGCCTAGGACATACGCAAATAAATTATTTAATGTGATGAATAAAGCTATCGGATAATGGGCCTCTGTACATTTGGGATTGACAACGAAATCGCAAAGTCATTCATCTAAGACAATATGGAGTTTTTAATGAGACAATTAATTGTTGAAAAAACATATTGCTCAAGCAAAACCTATATTTTAGTGCAACTCCTTTGAGTAGCTGTTTTTATTTGTTTACTTTTAAAAAACCACTAACTGATTTCTATCAAGCTAATTTTAATGAAAAAAATTATTCGCAATTGATGATTGAGGAAGTAGGTACACGCTTAGAATGCCATTAGAGAGTTTAGTCCCTCAATTTCATAAGTCTAATCGGTCAGAAGCCATTTATCATGCGCTGAGAAGTGTATCTTACTTAGATACCGTTGTGCATATATTTGTAGTAATCTTTATATACATAGTTTCAATTACTTTAAATATGTATTGTAACTACAATTTGATAATAAATTGATTTTTGAAGTTGCACGACTGGTGTTAGATATACGTACCCCCGTGCAAAATCCTAGCGGTGGCTTACAGGGTACCATTTACAAGAATGGCAGATTTTAATGGGGAAAAGAGCAATGACGCATTCATATGAAAATTGATTAATTAAAATATATACTTCAAATAAATACATGTTTGAATATAAAGCATAGCCATTATTTTCTAACCACTACATTGTGTATGCATCGACTACATCTTTACTCCATATATACCTATGAAAGCGGTTTTTATCAACTTTATACATATCACCTATATTTTCAACGTATACGTGGATGAAATAATAAACAAGGTATGGAAAAGAGCTGAAAATAGAAATTCTAGTCCGTTTGAAATCCGCAAAATCAGCTTTGCAGATGACCAAGTTTTAGTTCGTCAGTCAGCCAAGGGCTTACAAGGGCATAAGGGCATAGATCGTCAGTCAGACAAGGGCATAAGGGCATCGCCGGGTGCATTAGAACATCAGTGTGATAGGTATAGAATGAGGACCATGAATAAAAAAAGCAAAGGATATGAGTTATTGTATTAAGAGGAAAGCTAAATTAAATATCAAAATACTAGTTCCTAAACTAGAGCAGATTGAATAGTTTACCTATCTTGGAAGAAATTCACTTATCTTTGAACCAAGAAGGCCGCAGCAGTAAAATAATTGCATGAAGTAAAGTAGCTTTCACGAAGTTGCGGGAATTAGGGACAGGGAAGTTGAGTAAAGACTTTAAGAATAGGTTTGTCAAAACTTTGATGTGGAGCGTAGTTATATCCGGAGCGGAAACATGGTCATTGAATAAGATGATGGACGTAGATTGGAGGCTTTTGATATGTGTTTGTGGAGAAGGACGGAAAAAGCCAAGAGAACTGAGAAGAAAACAAACAAGGAAGTGCAGGAGATGACGGGGAGGGGAGAGTTGGGAGAAATCAAAAAGAGGCAGGAGAGAAGAATTCAGAGCATTATGATTGCCACTGGGATGTTGAAGACTGAGATAGAGGGCAGGATTAAGACAAGCGAGGAAGGGGTAGTAAGAGGATGGATATGTTGGACGGATAGTAGGTAGAAAAAACGTGCACAGAATTGAAGGTCTATTGTAGTGTTAAATAGTAGTATTAGCTTTAGGGGAGGCGACCGACAGCTGAAGTGATTTGCGCCATTAGGGTTGGACAGGAAAGTAAAGGTCTTCTAAAGAAAGTAAAGTGAAAGAAGGTAAAGGGGAAGGGTGGAGACAAACCCGGTGTCGAAATTATTCTACGCTTAACGAATGGGGTCTGCAGTTTAACGTCCCATCCGATGGACGGCTGTAGTGTCAGATACGTTATTAAGTTGTCTTTTGTTGGAAGAGGCAAAGAAATGTATCGTTTTTACGACTTTGTCCATTCAAAATCAACATTTACTGGTAGAATACCAATGTTAATAATGATATCGAATGAATCTGATTTTTTATAAATCACTGGAAAGAGTAAGAATATTTTTAAAAAATATTGGAGACTTCAATGTCTCTCGTCGTTAATGTGGGAATTTATTGATTATGTTCTATGGTGTTCTGCCTGTTTCAATGAATATTTTAGAAGAAACCGGGACTCAGCCTGTAATATGATTGGCTACGTACCCGTATCTTAGCGCGTGTTTTTAATGAATGTTTTTCGCTGTTTGATCGCTCTTATAATTTCCCCGTGACCTCTTTATTTTGAATATGCTCAACGGATGGAAATGAAATGATTTATCAAGTCAGGATGTAGCTAAGTTTGCTCTATGCGCGCGCGCAAGAATACACTTAGTACTAACACCTAATACCTATTTTGTCACATTGAGTTCGAAGAGAGGAGGGAAGGTGGATAGGGCAGGGTTCGCGAATTGATTAAGGGGGAATGCGGGAAAATGGCGGCTCATTTACGAGTCGAATTCAAGCGCGCTAATTGATTTAATGGAGGTATCTGTTTCCGTCTAGGCGCTAAGGGGTGGGGGAAGTACATGTATCTTCCGCCCCCTCTTTCCACTGCCGGGGGATCTCATAATATTTCGTCTGACTTGCCGGAAGTGAATTTTGCTTTTCACTCAATTAGGAGTGGTGTAACGCGATGGCGTCTCAACTCTGCATACGTTCAATCTTTTCGAAGTTTCTTATTTAAGTTTCTGGTTTTGGGGCAAATCAAGTGACTATATTTAGATGGGTGTACAGAAGGTAGAATAATCAAGGAATATACAAAGAATGCACAAGACGTATTCGGTAAGGAAAGGATGTTTTCTTATATTTAAATACTGGCTGTTCAATACAATGTTGTGTGCATTCCATATGCGGTTGTTTCCGAAGGCTTTGAATTTATTGTTTTGATTCAGCAGTCATTAACCTGTCGGTAAGGCAGCTACCTGGGGATAAAGTAACCCCAGTTCGTCGAAACACTCAAGAAAAGCTCCATATTTTCACTAATCAATTCAACAAAAGGCTGGATGATTTGATATCTTTGACTTTCGGTCTTGAATGATGTATGAGAACGCGAAATTCTCATTTCCCGAATCATTTCCTTCAGCAAGAGCATTGAAACTAAAATCCATATTGCGAAAATGGTGGTAGAAGGCTGATAATAAATTTTGCCAATGGTGCTTACTCTTTCAACGTTTAATGGCTTATTCGAGAACATAAATTAGATATAACTTGGACCCTAATCGTGCAAAGTTTGGGTTAAAATCTTACCAAATTGTTTAATAAAGTAATTTCCCCCGTGAAAATATGATTTATTCTCTCTCCTAAGGAATATGGACCAATAAAGTTGTTTGAAATGAAGAAAAACGAGAACAAGTCAAACGAAATTGAATATTGGATTTAGGGAATCAATTTTGTATGTTTGTAACTCTTTAATCTAATAATGCCATTCATTTGATTTGATGTGATAAACTTTGTTTCTTAATTCCTTAACGAAATTTAATATCTGAAATGAATGAAATAAACATACGGGAAGGGATTTAATGAAACTAGAAAAAAAGGTTTAAAGTCTTCTCGGAAAAGGAAAGCCAATTTTAACGTTGAAACAGGAGGGAAAAATCTAGAGCAGGTTGAGAATCGTATCCATCTCGGAAGTATAATCAACAAATTCAGGCTAGATGTAGTGGAAGTTCGTCATTATGAGAAAAACAAAATTTGCGTTTTTCCACAGATTTATGTGTTATGTACAACGCGTTTAATTTCATCGAACCATCTTCAGTTACAAGAACTATCTTCAGGTACTTCAGGTATCTTGTACCTGATGATGGTTCAATGAACTGAAACGCGTTGTACGTTGCAAATAAACCTGTGGAAAAATGCAAATTTTGTTTTTCTCATGACATCTCGTGAGTTTTTTGGACCAAAATGGTCAAAGTAGTAGGGGATTAATGACAGAGACAGTAAGAAAGTTAAGAAACGGCTCGTTAAAACATTCATTATGGAAAGTGGTATTGCATGACGCGGAAACATGGCTAATGAAGTAATCTGATATCCGTTTATTGAATTATTTTGCAATATGGTTGTTGATAAGGATGGCAAAGTTGAAATGAATACCAGGGAATAAACGAGAGGTGCTGGGAGGGAGTGAGACCTGTTTAAAGAAATCCAAAGGAGGCCGGAAAGGTGGATGCAGAGCATTTTGATTGGCAATGGAATGTTAAAGATTGTCATAGAGGGCAGAATGTTCGTCAAATGAGGAATGGATTAGAATAGGATGGTAATGTTGGATGGAATTCAGGGAGGAAGAAAATATGCTGAACTTCGAGGGTTTACCTCAGTATAGATAGTAGTAGTAGTTTTTGAGGGGAGGCGACCGACAGCTGAGGTCATTTGCGCCATAGGGGATGGATAGGAAAGGATGAAGGGTGGAGAGAAACCCGGCGTCGGCATTAGCCTACTCTTAACGAAAGGCGCCAAGGGGTCCGCAGCTTAACGTCCCATCCGACGGACGGCGTACTCACTCAAAGTGCCCTCCACAAAGCACCTCAAGCAGGGATCGAGATACCTCTGAAAAATATTCAACACCGCCGGGATTTGAACCCGGGCCCTCTGGGTGGGAAGCCAGTACGCTAGCCCCCGCACCATCTCGATCCCCTCTCAGTATAGATTGCCTTGTTTTGTTGTTAGGAGAGACTTTAATGCGTAGCCGTAGTTAATCTCCATCGAAACATAATTTTTCTTAATTGGTAAACTGCCACATAATATTGTGTGTATATACGAGGTATGCTCAAAAAGTATCACGACTTTTGTAATTTTTCAAATATTATTTATTTATTCATTAATATGCATTTTGTCCCCTTAAAAGTAATACTCATAAGATATTATTCACTTGTGCCAACGTTTTTTCCAATCCTCGAAGAACTTCAAAACATCATTTTTTCTGATCTTGTTCAGCTCCTCCTTCGATGCAGTATTTAACTCGTCAACCGTACGGCAGCGTCGTCCTTTCATGGGCCTCTTCAGTTTCGGGTACAAGAAAAAGTCACTGGGGGCCATATTTGGGGAATACGGTGGCTATGGCATCATTAGTGTGTTGTTTTTGGCCAAAAATTCACGCTCAAGTAACGTTGTGTGAGCAGGGGCGTTGTCATGGTGCAAAAGACAATATTTGCTATTCCGCAAATCCGGGCGTTTGTGGCGGATTGCTTCTCGCAAATTGCACATAACGAGTAGGTAATATTCCTTATTTACCGTTCTACCCTGAAGCAAGAACTCATTACGCAACATGCCCCTGTAATCTAAGAAAACTGCAAGCAAAACTTTCACATTCGACCGAAATTGGCGTGCTTTTTTCGGTCTTGGCTCGTGCTGCAGCTTCCATTGGGATGATTGAGCTTTAGTTTCCACATCATACCCATTGACCCATGATTAGTTACCAGTTATAACCCTCTGGAGCAAATTTGGGACGTCGCAGGAGTCCTCATTGGCTATGTTAATACGTTGCTGTTTTTGGACGAAATTGAGCTATTTTGTTACGAATTTCGCGACACCTTAACTGGCTAAAGCACTCGATCCGGGTTCAAATCCCGGTCCAGGAGAATGATTTTTACACTCTGACATTGTTGCATATTCTTATTCTTGCGATCCCCTTAGATTAAACATTTAGGATTTTCCTCAAAGATTAATCTTTGTGTAATTTCATAATCTGAAACAAGCGCCAAAGCATTATAGTAAATTTGGACATAATTTCTATAATCTGGCATTAGAGGAATAAGAGAATTTCGTGATATTTCTAAGAAAAATCCACCCTTATCTAAGGATAGACAATGGTTGCGTATTACGTATTAAAATATATGAAAAAATTGTTTAACACTCGAGAAATGTCTTAAAGTGCTAAAACGGTGAAAATACGACATAATTTATTCGATTTAGTTATTTTTGATTTTTTCTGTTCAATATTTATTTTTAAATGTAATTACTATGCATGTGAGATACGGCGAGGAATCGCTCAGGATTGTAGACACAGCTCACTAGGAAGCGGCTCATTTAGAACTGAACATGACTAATAGTGGTATTAAGGCTGAGAAAACCACCATAGTTACTGTCTCATATACGGTCAAAAAGTTAATTATTTATGTGGCACCATAGTTAAGTACTTGATATTCTTATATCAATAAATTTCACTCTGCTTAGGTAAAAAAGAATTGAGTTAATTATTCACAGCACGGTTACATAAAATATGCTTAAAAGAATAGGATAGTTATGTATGACGTGGAAGCATGGTCACTGAAGCAGGATGATAGATTAGACTGGAGGCTTTTGAAATGTGGGTGTAGAAGAGAATGGAGAAGGTGAAATGGGCCGAAAGGGAAACAAATGAGGAAGTGTTAGGATAGGGCATTGTTCGGAGAAATCATAAGGAGGCAGGAAAAATGGATGAATGGTGTATTGATTGGCAGATGGGAAGTTGAAGACTGTATTAGAGGGGAGAATGTTAGGCAAAGGAGGAAAGGGCATGAATAGGATAGGGGTGTTGGATTGGATGAAGGGAGGAAGGAAGGACGCAGAGATGAAGACAGGCCTGTTTTAGAGTAGGATGTTGAATTTTGTTTTGCTAGGAGAAACAAAATATTTATTTGATAGTTTGGTAGTTGGATCCATCCAAAACATACCTTAACCGGTAGATTACTTAATAAAAAAATGATTTAACGGATCGAAAACTTCTTCGGACCGGATATGACTGTAAAACTTTCTTAATCTGGCTGAGAGTAAATGATGAGCAGTATGCGAAACCGCTTTAAATGTGCATCATCTCGTTGTTTGTTTCTTTCAGTTCGCGATTAGTTAATGAACGCATGTCACTTGACAACCCAAAAAAAAGATCACAGCAAAATGTGCTGTGAGAATTACCTGTTCCTTCAGTTCTAATTCAATCTTACACTTTATTGAACCGATATTTTTTTCCATCAACTTTCATTGAGTGTGCTATCGAAATATTTCAAGGCGACTAGGTTTTGTATCGAGCGACACACTAAAAGTTTTGCCCTCTTCTACGGGTGCTAAAGGAACCCGAATAGCATTTGAAAAATCTATTTTCTTTCACGCGAGAAAGGGGCGATGAAAGATGCTCCAGCCAGCTAACGCGTTATAAAATATTAATGTGGCTGGGAAGTTGGGCGCGTCGGGAAAAGCGGCGATCGTAAATAGAAGCAACCACTGTGGCAGCAATATGTTCGTTGCCTTGGCGTTCGAAGATGAGAATTCATCCCTCTGGTCATGTTTATTCGCATTCAGGAACATATTTAATCCGACGCATTGCGCTGTATTGGTATTATTTCTAGTGTTACGAAGGTACGAAAGATCTTAAAGACGATACCCCTCTGAAAATCCCTACATTTGAAAGAAATTTTTATATATATTTTTTGGCTTTTAGAAACTGCAAAGATACAGAAAGAATAAGCTCTTGCGGAAAATAATTTATATTTTAACTTTTGGAAAATGAGTATCAACCTTCCATCTTAGCTAATATGCTCATCAAAAACAACAAATTGTCACTTTTCTGCTCTGGTACACGCTGTTATGGGAGTATTTTGATCCTCCATTTTAATGGCGAAAATCCTCTTTATATCACCACCGTCATATCGCTTCAAATGTCTTCCTTCGCATAATTTGTCATTAAGAAGGCTTTATGTACGCTTTGTGTACTCGGCCGCTTAACCGTATTGATTTTTATTTGAAAGAAAAACGGCATCATCAATTGAAGGAGCAAATTTTATGAAAACATCCAGGGTATAGTTTATATTTTTCCGCTAATACTGGATGAATTCTGATGAGAAAAATCATTCAAAAGCATGAATCAGGTTCATTAGTCAGAATAAAAATATATATAAATTGAGCAGTACCTATAAGAGTTTCATTGTTAGTAATTTTGTATTTTTTATTACAAATTCAGCGTAACTTTTCTATTGAATTTACCTTTTTCTCAATGTCTTCTATTTGATTCATGTGAGTTCAAGATTTACTTGTTTATCTAAAATGGATCCACTCATAAGTACGCCAGACTGAGGCCGCAGAACAATGTGTGCTGTAGCTCAAGTTAAGGAGGCGTTCATGAAGAAGAGGGAGCTACAATATTCCAAATCCCACAGGTCGCAATCAAGGAAGCAGTACGACGAAACGTTCGTATGTTCGTATGGAGGAAATGGCTCTCTACAGAAGAGGAATATGGGACATAAGAAAACTTGGATTAGTGAAGAATGTAAGTATTTGAGACATGGTGCTGGTAGGCAATCCTGAAGATTAAATGGACAAAAAAATGAAGAACGACGTCATATCGAGAAAAGTATATGAGGAAAGGAGTGTATAGAGAACTCAGCGGAAAAGAACAACTGGTTAGGTGGATGGCACGCCTTAAGGCACAATGGTTTAGTAAGGAATGTAATAGGAGGGAAATTTGATGGGAAGATCCGGCGAGGAATGCCACGTTACAAGTTCAAAGGACAAATTAAGGAGGTCAAAAAAACATTTATAAGACGGTGAGTGAAATGACACTGAATAGAGAAGAATGGAATACTGTAGTGAACCATCCTTAGGGGTAAAATACTAATTATGAGAAGTCTGTTCAAATGTATTCAGTGTAACTGCAGAAAGCCATTACGCCATGGATTCGATAAAACAAAACAAAAGGTATGTATGAATGTGTGGGTGTGTATATAAAAACATTGAAAACGGGATAGCCGAGACCGTAAAACTCAAGTTTATGGTCTCGGCTATCCCGTTTTCATTGTCTCATGTAGGTACGTTCATTTTGTATTCATATATAAAAACATATTTGTTCCTATCCTTCTCCCTCATATCTATATCCATGTGAATGAATATAAGTATATATATTTGTGTGTATATACGAGGGTCATCCGGAAAGTAGTACCCGTTCGTGAAATAAAGACACAAAAGTAAATATTAACAAACATAAAAAATTTTATTTGAAAGAGGATACTTTAAACTACTTCTCAACATAATCTCCAAGCAAATTAAGGCATTTGTCATAACGTGTGACAAGTTTCTGTATTCCTGCTGCATAGTCCTTCGCCGCCAGCTCATTGAGATACGCGAGGGACCCATCTTGCACAAATTTTTGCATAATGCAGATGGTGTTTAACAATTTCATGAACAATTGTTCGAGAAACATTGGGAAAATGCTCACAGATGTCATCAATTGTGACGCGCCGATCGTTCCTCACGAATTCGTCAACTGAGCTCACCAGTTGGTCTGTAATGACAGACGGTCTCCCCGAACGCTCATCGTCGTGTGTGTTCCCCCTCCCCATGTTGAAGTTGCGACACCACCGCCGAACAGACGACTCGTCCATTACATTGTCTCCATACACCTCCTTTAATTGGCGATGAATATCACATGGGCGAACGTTTCTTGCATTGAGGAATTTAATCACTGCCCTCACTTCACAACTGGCGGCGTTCTCAATTTTTTTAAACATTGTAAACAATCACAGAAACAACACAGGCAATGCTAGCGTCACGCAACTTGGCTCAGAGAAGGCAGACAAGCCACTGAAGCTATCTGACCTCGTCCAGCGGCTACTCGCGTCGTCAGCACTTCATGCGGCACGAACGGGTACTACTTTCCGGATGACCCTCGTGTATATATATATATATATATATATATATATATATATATTCAACATAACTGCAGAAAGCCATCATGCCAAATATTAGATGAAACAAAACAAAAGGTATATATGTATTTGTGTATATATAACCTATACATACATTTGTATATTTAAATATATAAATATATAAATATATATATATATATATCTAACACACAATATAGAAACACAACAAAAGAAGAACACTCACACGTTGTTTCTTGATATTTCGACGGAAACAATCCGTCTTCATCTGAAGATATAGAAGTAATCAATTACTTCTATATCTTCAGATGAAGACGGATTGTTTCCGTCGAAATATCAAGAAACAACGTGTGAGTGTTCTTCTTTTTTTGTGTTTCTATATTGTGTGTTACTGTGTATTGTACTATTCGGCACTTCCGTGTTACGTCTACGAAAGTATATATATATATATATATATATATATATATATATATATATATATATATATATATATATATATATATAAATCTATTCCCTCCACTAACAGATATTGAGATGTGATGTTCTTTTTAATAATTTACATATCACTAATTAGTTACGTTTTTCATATAATCTACTTTCACCATCGATTATTTCAAGCATAGGAAAGCCAATGGGAAATAAACAATTCGCGCCTGCAGTTGATGTCGTAGTCATGCTGCTGCTCTTTAGGGTACAGTCAGCCTTGTAATAATTGGTCATTTGTTTTTTTACCTTTAAAGGGAAGAGGGTTTATGACCCTGATTGACAAATTGTGTTGTTAGAAAAGGAAAATGCATTATATTTTCCCGCCGAAAAGGTGAAATTATTTGTAGGCGATAGCAAAATAAAAAAATGATCTACTAATGGTCTCGCTATGTGTGTTTCTCCTTCTCCAAGCCTCTTCCATTGGAAAATGTAGGCATATGTGATAACACATGCGGGGACTATGTGGGCGAGATAACAAAAAATTAGAGTTTATTGGAAGAGTACTGAGTGAATGTGATGAAAAGGTCAAAGAGAAATGTTATCGGTCGTTGGTCAGGCCTCATTTAGAATATGCTGCAAAAATATGGGATCCTCACGAAGTTGGATTAATGGCCGAATTAGATCGCGTGCAGCGTGGAGGAGCTAGATTTGTAAAATGTTGTTTTCATAAAAAAGTAGCGTATCCAAAATATTAGAGGAGCTAGGCTGGGAATCACTCACGGAGCGAAGGTTAAATTACAGATTGATGCTGTTACATAAATTGGAAGGGATTCTCTTATAACAGTGATGTTGAAAATGCATTATTATCCCCATCGTAATGCGGTAGGATTGGTCATGTCAATAAAAGTAGAGAAATTAAGTGCAGAACAGAATGATTTAAGATGTATTTTTTTTTCCACGAACAATAAGGGATCAGAATAATTTTCCGAAGGCCGTGGGGTCATATTCGGTCAAAAATTATTCTGGTGTGTATTCACCCCGTGCCAAATACCCTGGTGATGGCTTGTAAGGTACTAAAATAAATAAATAAATAAATAAAATTTTAACTATTATGACTATGCTTTCTGTTCACTTGTATTTGGGCTAAGGCAACGAATCACAGCTGGACGCATTATTGCTCTAACAATGTTGCGTTTATCCGCCTTTTTATGTTCTATTTAAGAAAGCTTTGAAACAATCGTCATACCTTTGGACAAATAAACCATATGCATTTCTTGTTCTCTACGTCGATTACTTGCAAAAATATTGCACTAATCCATCTTACGAGCTTTTTTCTTGATAAATGTCCGAAGTGTCGTATCCACTCCTTTGAACTTCCTTCGTCAATCCCTCCTTAGAGTTTTTCCGCTTCTTAGTATTGAACAGAACCTTCGAGCTTTATTCCTAAAGATTTTCCGGAACGACGACACACAAGAGTTTTATTTTTCGTCCAAGAACTCCTGGAGATTCATTCAGCATGTAGATTTATTCTTGCAATGACTTGATCGTTTTCTCGTGAAAAATTTCCTCGCTTTGGGGAAATAGTCTTAATGTTGAATTGGCCTCTTAATGATATTCCAAATCGACGTGGAAAAAAACGACTTACGTTCTCACGAAAGGAGGTCAATTTGATTTGAAAGTTGATTGGCGGAAATAATTGGCGAAAGGTGGATCGGGCATGGTGAAGATTTTTACCCATTGGGAGAATTAGTCGCATTACCGTTAAAAGATTTACATTGATGAGGATGGAATTAGAAACGAATCTTAAAACTCATTAAGGAGAGTAAAGAGGAGTTTTTCCCTGGAGCCTTTCGTTTAAGTCCAAATGTAATGAATAAATTAAAACACTGAAGATCCAGTTGATTTGATCGATAGTTATCAATCGATAGGGTAGGGAGTTGTACTAAATCCTCTAATAATAATCAGTTAGTAATTACCCTCTAATTATACTGTTGATAATTGAGGTCAATTTATGTATGTAATGCAATGTAAAAGGGAATTAATAATCATTATTTATACAAACACGTAATTGACTTAATTTCAATTAAGTTTTTTCATTGCTTACTGCAAAGTGATTTTACTACGTGAAAAAATGCGAATTTCGCGATAGTCACTTATTTGCACTGCGTAGAATACTATCTCCGAAATAATAATTAATTTCAATATAAAATCTCAATAAAAGCATAACTCAGACTAAGAGCTGCGTTCACGCGTATTCTTTACACTCAAATCCGGCGATAATTTTCCTGAATGCACCATAAAAAACGTTTCACAAAGAGGCGGGAGTTGATAATTGTCACTAGGATCAAATATATATTATTTGAAGACCAACGAAAACCTTAATTTGGAGTCTGGTAAGGCTCAGAAACATTGTCAGTGAGGCGAAAGGCTAGGCGTAAATGGGAGGGTTTGAGATGTAGGCGTGGAAAAAAGATATGGAAAAGATATAATGGATGGAAAGGGAAACAAACGAAGAGGTACCAGACATGTTGAAAAGGGAGAGAAGTTTGTTTTTGAGGAATCCAAAATAAGGTCGGGCAAGAGAATGAAGTAAGTAAATACTAGAGGATCCAATTGGATGCTGGGGTCGGTATAGAGGTGAGATGCTGGGAAAGCGAGGTCGGAGGTGGAAATGGAAAGACATCTTGGCCGGAATTAAAAGAGAGAGAAAGTATGGAGAGCTAAAGAAAGTAGTTTAGCTTGTAAGAGTGTTGTGTTTTGCTTTTTATTACCCCTCTTGTCTCTTTCATCATTGGTGATCTTGCCGTTTATTAAGCAAAACTCTTCCACGTGTTCTAACGTTTCTCGCTTGCCCTAATCTTACTTTAAGGTAACTACAAAGTATAACCTTAGTGATTGGTTATTGCTGCAAGAGAATAAGAATAGATCAGTGGATTTTGAGAATTGGGTGTGCAGGGTAATAAAAAAAAGATAAAATTGGCGGAAAAAGAAAATAAACGAAGACATTTTCGTCGTAGTAGCTGGGAACAAAAGTTTTAGGGAGGATATTAAAGACGGTAGGATAGATGGAAGTAGGACAGAATTCTGGGAAAGCAAGGTAGAGGATGGAGGAAAAGACAAGGCATATTAGAGGGAATGAAGGGAGGTAGAAGTTACGTGTATGATTGAATGGAAGTCAGTGCTAAAAAAAATAGCTCTGGTGATGTGAACACAATGGGATAAAAGGATATTTTGTCCTATGAGTCAGAGTATAAAGTAGTGTGTAGTGCCAATTTACATAGAAAAGATACCCAAACCCGGTTTCCTAAAAAATGGGAAAAGCTGATGAAATTGATACTTTATGCATGAATGCTCATATATCATGCCTCAGACGAAATTGCGACAGCACGTCTATTAAAAGCCTCGCATTAAGAGCACCTTATACGAGGTCATCCGTGCGATAAGAAATTACGCATCATGCATCAAATGATTCGAAAACGAATTTATGCAGTTTTACCTTGAAAGGTGGCGATTGCTGTCTACTGATTAGAAAACGTTCGTCACCCTTTTGAAGGGAACATGTTAATATTTTTATGCTAAATTACATTAACTATCATATTTCAAGCAATGGATTGGAGCTCGGTGGAATCATTAGCTGAGACCGGTTGAGTGAGCGATCAATGAAAATGCTTAGAGCGGACAGGTTTGGGTCTGAATTTAATCGCATACACGAAATAACTTTGAATGGGAACGCGATTACAAGCATGTGATTTAATTAGAAATGTAGAATCTATGTTATTTTTGCTTCGAATATCGTCTTTTACGTACCGCGACTTGAGAGACGTAACGGGGTTTTAGGAAGCTGCACTGGTTGTGTAATCGTTACCTTAGTTATCGTTTTTATCATATTCGGTTTTATGTTTGATGAGAGGGAAGTATCCCAAGGTGAAAGAAGGAAGGGGGAGATCCATCCTTCTTCCCTCCCAATCCTGGGGAGGGAAGATGGATCGGCTGGGATTCGCGTCCTCATCCAACAGAGCTAGCTGCAAAGACCCTCCACATGGATTCCCTTTTTATTCATCCCGTCGTCTATTGTCTGAATCAGAGAGGAGGATTTTGGATGAGTTTATACGCTCACCGATGCCCTTTCCTAAGATACCATGTGGGACATTATTGTAGCATAGCCATCTATCCTCTTCCCCCTCTCACTGTTTTCAGGATACCGGGAAACGGGAGCTCCAATGAGGGATTTTCAATGTTTGCCGCAAGGACTAGGAAACTCAATATGTGGTCAGCTCCCGGGAAGAGTTCGAGTGGATATTTCGGGTGGAAAGGGGGTGGGGAGTTTAGGCACATGGTTGCTAAAGGAACATTTCCTCTGCGTTCCTCCCTTCGAAAATTTCTTCGTCCCTAAGACTAGAGTTCGGATACCGACCGTCAAGACGAAACCGGAGCAAGTGGTGGACAATCAGAAATATGAACGGTTGCCCCTAGAGTTTTCAATGAAAATAATGCTTAGAAGAGGGGGGAAAATTCATAATTGAACGTGAAATTAGGAGTTATGATTACATTATCTTTCGCAAATTGTAGAGAAAGTTCATTGCGATCCTAAGATGATGTTTCTCTTAATTTTTGAGATAATTTCTCTGTTGGAGGAAAGAACAATCTCTAAATTCATGGAAATAACGAGAGAACGTTAATAGGTAATTTTCTCGTCGTTTGCTAAACACCTCTCCGCCTTTCTCATGTAAACCCGAAATATTTCATCGGCCTCCTTTGCCTCCGTAGCATATCTATTTCCTCAGTGCATATTGCATGTTTACCGCTCGCAGCTCTGTGATATTTTTTCGAACAATTCATATGAATAGATTACGTTCCTTAAATTTAATATTTTTTGTCGAAACAAAAATGTATCTCAATTCGCTCCGAAAGATGAACTATCAGTTTTATTATCAAATGATACCATTACAGAATGATCAAGGAAAGTCATATGCATCTTACTGGATATTTATTTCATTTTTTAATCGTTTTATGATTGCATTTTATTTGATAAATTACAATGAAAAGGATCAATAATAATCTGCAGCATACACAGAATAATTTGATGTTTACATTAATGAAGCAGAGTCCCTATCAATACTTTTTCTTTTTTATAAATATTCGATGTAAACTCGTTAACTTTTTTCACCAGTTTTTTTATTAAATCTCATCATCTGCTTGTTTACTTTTCTCAGCCTCCGATTTAGTTAAACTTGCTTTAATATTCGAGTTAATACTTTCCTAGTAACGAGAATGAAAGAGCGAGGATATTCTGGGTTGCAGAATTATCACGAGAGATCGTAAATCTTACCTTTGTCTTGCTTACACCTTGATTCGGCACAAATATTAATTTCAAAACGAAATCCTATTCCAAACCGTTCCTATCTAGCCTGCTAGTTTTTGACACGCATCTAATCAATAGTCATTTTTTGTAGTTCATCTAACTATTTCTCTTTAGATTAGCGCTTCGTTTTGTCCCAAAAGTACATCCTATACGATAGATTATAAGTTTAAAAAATATCGTGTCAGGTATTACCTGGTGTAAATGTTGTAATTCATCGTGATAAAATTAAATCCCTCGCTCAATAATTAATCTTTCTTTATTTAACATACCGCGTTTTCGCCGCTTTTTCTCTTGACAATAACAAATATATCAGTTACTATTTAATGGCAGTTAATGGCTTGCGGTAGGTTTTTATAGACTCATAGAATTTCCATCGTCACGTTTCAAATTTTCTCCTAACAAGACACAACAATGAAATGCAAAAACAACACTGACATTAAAACCTTATTAAAATCCGGATACTTTCTGCTTTCCTCCACTCCGTATAACTGGCCAAATATTTTCATATCCCTACCTCGCTTGCCTAACATCCTCCCCTCTATCATGGTCTTCATTATTTCATCACCAATTAAAATGCTTTGCATCCACTTTTTTCGGATTTTTGGGATTTCTCCCGACAACCCTCACTTCTCCCCAACATTGACTGGTATGTGTGCATTGTATATTGTACACTTTTACAATTCCAATAGCTCATGGTTACTAGCAAATAGTGCCCTAACATTGATCAGTAGAATAACTGCAATATGAAAAAATACCATGTTGTTTCAATTACCGTAACTATTGTAGATTTTTCATAATTCTTTTCTCTTATTCCATGAAAGATAGAACCTTTTCAATGGGTATCCAACGCCTTATCGAGTACCAATCTTCTATTGCTTATAATATCTCATTTTTTTGTCTCAGTTCATTACTCGCTACCGTTATAAGAATGGTCCGGATATATATTATAATGGAGAATTTCTTTGCGGGAAGCATAATCGAAATCTTTTGTTGGTAGACTACGACCCAGCCCTAGATAGCCTAAACTCCCTCAGAGTCTACACAATTCAACTGTCTCTTCTATATGTACTCATCTGACTCCTTCCATCGCGGACTATCTTGAGGATTATTAATAATTCGTTCATTGTCATTTTGCTTTCAATGTATCTTCATTAGCACCAGATTTCTATTGCTGCCGATATTCTATTATCTGCTGTGGTAAGTTTTTCGTGTTTTCGAAGTCATTGAAGAAAATATGCGCCAAACAAGCATTCTATTGTTGTTTTTCCTTACACCCAGGGCCTTTTCTTCTAGTCATTGGTACATTTTTCTCTTTTCTGCCGCTAGGTGGCCTCTTTTCATTCCTTCTTATGTCGGCCATCGCCGCTGATCCTACCACTCAAACAAAAAAAAATGTTTCTTCTCCTTATTTCTCACGATCGCCCGGGTTTATTGTTGTTTTTCTCTCTAATCTTCTTCCGAAGGCATTCTTTTCGTCTTATTTTGAGAAGAAAAGCTCAGTAAGAAAGGGAGGGAGAGTTGTCGTGAGGGTTAGGGGTGGGTGAAGGGGGTAGGTATTCAAATTCTTGCTTTTCCTGGAGGCCTGACCCCCTTAAGCTACCTTATTTTCTCCAACTTACCCCTCTTCTGACCTTCCCCGTTTCACTTGCTGTTTATTCTTTCCAGTTGAGGTTAGAGCCAAATTTTTCCTCGAGATGCAGTCCGACCAGACCTTTTATGACCCAATAAACGCATTTCTTCCTTCCATTTGCACCCGCCAACTCATAACACGCCTCCCTTCATGATTTTCTTCCCTCACGTCACGACTACTGTCACATAGCCCCAATCCCGTGGTTTCATTTTGATTTCAATTCTCACGGTGCCTTGCCAGAGATTCATGTTGCATAGAAGATATGAAAAGCCCTGTTTAGAAATAGCTTGAATACATATCTATATCTATTTTTGGTCAATATATGCTGCAAAGATAGAGTTTGTATAAAAAAAACGTTCTATAAGATAAATAAACTTTGTACATTAGGATCTTTCTTATTTGGCTTATTTCAAAAGAGTCATTGGCAATTCTTAAAAACGTATTGTACCAAAATATCCATTTTTTTTAGTTGTTGCTTTATTGAATAGTTTCCTGTTCATATAAGTAACATTTTCTGCCTTTGAAGGGTAAGGAGTGGGAATACGAAGAATTCCCAATCTGCAGCAACATGTTTCCGCAAAGAGCGCGTTGAAGACTGTTCAATGAATGCTCTCACAGCCACGACGTTTTCAGTTGTCCGCACTCTTTTAGGTCACCCAGCTGGTTTTCTAGGAAGTGCAGATTCCTGTCGCCTGTACACTAGTAATCCATTTCCTAATGGTCTTCGCATCAGCAACCCTGTCATGACCAGCCAACCAAACCAACTACGAAAAGCCCTCTCTGTTGCCACCACACTATCATTGTTTTTAAAGAACGCTTCCACGGCAAAGCATCGATGATCACCAGAGCACTGCATGGTGGCTGCTAAAAATGGTGTATTTTCCTCCAGGTAACGCCACTAATGTCACTCCGCTATTTGACCTGCGACCTCCTAAGTGATTTTTTGAAACTCGGGAGTCCATTCTGCTCGTAGAAAAAGTCACAAGAACAATATAACACTTAAACGGCTCAATAGAAGACAAAAATATAAATAGGAAACACGTGAAAGGACACTCATATTAAAGAAAGTTTAAGAAGGCCTAAGACTAGGCTGAAAGCTTCTTCAATATGAGTGTCCTTTTCCAAACATACATATGTATGTGGCAAAAACTAGAGCAGGTAGAACAGTTTACGTATCTCGGAATTGTTTTGGACCAACACGGCCAAAGTAGTAGGGACGTAAGGAGAAGAATTGCGCTGAGAAAAGAGGCTTTCACAAAGAGGTAGTTGATGACAGAGACATAGAGTAAGGATATTAAGAAAAGACTCGTAAAAACTTTGATATGGAGCGTAACTATGTACGGTGCGGAAACGTAGTCATTGAAGCAGGAGGATAGACGTAGATTGGAGTCTTTTGAAATGTGGGTGTGGAGAAGAATGGAGAAGGTGAAATGGGCAGAGAAGAAAACAAATGAGGAAGTACTTGGTAAGGTGGGTGAAGAGAGGGGTTTGTTGGGAAAAATCCTACGGAGGCAGGAAAAATGGATGTAGGGCGAATTGATCGGTAGTGGAATGTTGAAGACTGTAATATAGTGCAGAGTGTTAGGCAAACTAGGGAAGAGCAGGGACAGGATAGGAATGTTTGGCGGGATGATGGGAGGAAGGAAGTAATCAGAGATAAAGAGGGACCTGATGTAGATTATGTTGCTGGATCGTGTGTTGTCTGGAGTCACAAAATATTATTACGTAGTTGTGTCTATCCAAAAACCTACCTTAACCGGTAGATTACCATATTATATGTAAACCATAAACACAGTAATCAACCCGAAGGTCGGTTTGGTAGGTTATGGTGGAGTTCACCCAGTACTAAGCCCGACGGCGTGTGAAATTCACACATCAGGGTAGGGGGGGCAGTTCCTTACCCTGGGCCGGATATGGTTTCCCAGGAAGATCTGGTGCCCGAAAAATAGCACAGCTTGGGTGCAGCTGAGGGTGCTCAGAGAGGCTTTCCCTTAATATCTTAAATTATAATATAAGGACGAGTTTCTTCTCCTCGGTCGTACTATGGTCGTACTAAAAGTTGTAATCGAATCTGTAAAATTAGTCTTCCCTCATTCATGCCTAGTATGAAAGATTTCCAGAAAGTGACGTATGATACAGTGTCTTTTGACATGAATAGGTATGATTAAATGAAGAAGCGGATGATTTAGGAAAAGGATAGGCATGTAGAATGGAATGAAGAGAGATAGAAAGAACGAGAACTTGAATAACAGTATACGTAATTCAGCGTGGGGTGTCAGTTTGCGTCTTCTTAGGGGTGACTTGGAAATGAAGGGGGCGTTCAGTCTGGGTCCATCCAAAGCCTGCGTTTAATAGCAGACTGTTAAATAATAATAACAATGCCTCAAGTTTTCTTTTTTTACTAATTTTTTCATGATTAATTATTAAAATTAGTCCACTGTCTCCTTCAAAATGAGTCCCTCTAGAGCTAAATCCAGAACTCATTTAATATTTATTTTCAATTTATTGCGTTAAGCGAAGTGTTATTATAATTATAATATTTGGGTTGGCAATATTTTAATAATATTATGTGATTTTTTGACTAAATTTTAAAGCATTGTGTAGCTCGTGATCGATTAGCTTTTTCATCAATTTAAATGTAAGGAAAATGATATAGGTAAACTGGTGGTTTTTAGAAAAAAAAATATATAAGGGCTTATGTTGCGCATTAAATATCTCGTGATATTAGTAATAGGATATATCACAAAAAAGTCCAATCGCTCGTTTTCTGTCATCACAATGCTCACAATGTGAAATCTACTTTATATAACATGACACGGAATCAACCAAAAAAAATCCACTGATCCTCTTACATCGCTTGGCAATAATTTTTTTATTTCTATCGCGCTCAAATGCCTTCGCTTTCCACATCAAGGCTACAGTAAGTCTCCATTTGAATGAGTTCCTTCTGACTCACAGGAAAACATTTCTCGTGTCCCCTCAATATAAAGGGAGGAAAATATTTTTTTAGATGCTCTGGTATTTCACTCGTTTTTTTCAAAGCGGAGTAATCTTCTCATTCCTTTATATGGCAAATTGTCCCTTTTACGTACTGTTAACTATTTCCTCTCAATTCCCTCCTTTTCCTCTTAAAACGACCTGTTTGTACCCTCTCTTTCCCAATCCTTATTTTTCACCTCTATTCTCACCTTCCATTCTTCTGGGAATTGATCTCCGAGAGGTGACATCAACGAGGTAAACTCTAGCGGGTCCTAAATTCTTAGCTTAATGTAATATTCAGTTTCATGTTGTTGGAATAAAAGTTATCAAGCCCCGGATGACCATTGGTATTATTTTTATCTGACAGGGATATCAACAAGGAGTGATTATGTATTTTTTATTCGCATAATTTAATTTATAAACATTTAATTTTATATTATATGTACCGTTGGCTTCATTTTCAATGTAAATGTGGCGCAGGTTTCATTGATTTGCCACCGGAATTACCTCAGCGGCAGCCGTTGAAATTTGAAACATTTTCAGTTCGCCTATGGTAACGATGGAGTTGATATTAGACGAGCAATATGCTACGTTGAAATTTTTCTTTTGTATGAAAATTTTTCATCCTATTTAATGCTCTCGGAGGCTTATGTAAAATCTGTTATTTCCTACAGCACAACTTGAAGATAGATAAAAATATATGAAGAAAAGAAACGACCAATTTAAGAGAATTAGAAACCTAGTTCCAGTACTGCTCTTACAGAAGTAAAAATTCACACCACTGTGGCAATTGTGACAAAAGTTGGACGAACAACGATTCTTAACTATGAGGAACATTGAAAGTTTCATTTGATGAAGTTGTCATTTGGGAAAGTTTCGCACGTTGTTAACAGAATAGTTGCAATCGAGACAGTGAGCTCGGAGGGTTCGTCTGAATCGCGGTTATCTCGAAAAAATGTAGAATGTTTTACTATTACACCGTTATTTTTGGATAAAAGTGGCAACTTCTTATCTGGACGAATTTTATTTACGATTTGCCTAAAATATTCAAGATGAAGTGGATGATTACCGACCGAAAAACCGAAAAAAAATGACCCATTACCTATTTGTTTTCAGCAGTATTCTACCGGAGTAGGCCATGTTTTAGATGGACCCAGGCACTAGAGACGGGTTTTCACTACTAATCCCTGACTGACAAAACAAGAAATGTCTTAAAACTATGTTGCAATACTTCTTTGAATGTATCCCAATAACCTCTCTTTTCCCTAAAAATGCCCAAGAACTTCAATTTTTTTGCTCCCCCCCCCCCAATCCTTCATCATTCGCACCTTTCAGACGTCTTCAATCTCCGACAATTCTCTTGCCTCTTCTATAAATCCCGAGTCGTACAAAACTGCGTTAGTTATGATTTCAATGTGATACGCCAAATGCGGATTATTAGCGTTTGCGATATAAACGGATCATTGGTGCTGGTTCAGGACCACTTTTGACGAGCAATAAATAGACGAAAAACTTCCTTTCGGAAAGAAAAAGAATGTCTCATTTTCACCATTCTTTGTGTGAGCTCCGAGCCTTTTCCTGAGCTCACAATATGAGAAAAAAGAAACTCGCACTATGTTCGGAAAAAATCAAGGTGTACATTGGGTCCTCTGGTTATCGTCTTCCCGTTGCGTAGCTCTCTTTCCACAGTCGTCATGGATGGGGTGAAGAGTGGGGGAGGGGGAGTAGCGCCTGTTGCCTCTTGAAGGGCACGGAAGAGAGGGGAAGGAAAGGCCTACGTGAGCCGTATCATCGCCCCCCCTTCGCCGTCGCTCCTCCTCCTCCCCCCCCTTTCCCACGCCTCTTCCGAGTGGGCGGAGTCCATTGGCCTGTGGGAGTAGTGAGGTTTTTTTTTCTTTTCCATCTCCCTTCTCCCCCTCCTCTCTTCCTGGACGAGCTTTCCCTCTTTGTGAGGAGTAATTCAAGCGTGAGGCGGGTGCGTTGGAAGCTTTGTGGGAAAAGTGAGAGAGGGATAGAAGGAGGAAAATTATAGGGAGGAAATGGCGCGGAGCTGGCGGGAATGAGGAAGTTGGTAGGAAGGGCATTTGAGGAAAGTTTCCATCGTGGAGAGTGAGACGTATAAGGTTTGTATAAAAAATATCGGTATCAATTTGTCCCTGACATGTGCATGAAGTGCTGAATATAAACCATGGATTAAGTCTGCGTATGATCGCAGATCGTATTGGCATTGATAGTGGCAATGCACACCATTATAGCTTAAAATATGGCAATGCGAAAGATCCGCGTCGACCAAGAGCAGAGTGGAGTGTTTGCTAGCAAAGGCAATCTGCAACGACATCGCGACGATTCCCCAACCCCCTTACAGTCCCAACTTGACACCTGTAGACAATTTCCTATTCCTTAAAGTGAAATCCTCCCTCACAGTAAATTATTATGGATCCATAAGTGCCATCAAAGAAGCTTGCACGTGTACCCTTGAGGACCGGAATCTGCCTACCAGGGAGACTTCAAATCGTGTGTGTATTCACCCCCTGCCACACACCGTAGCGGCGACTTGAAGGGTACTGGAATAAATAAAATAAAAATCCGCTGGTAAAAGTGTGTCGACGCTCAAGGAATGTACTTTGAAGAATTTTGAGGCAATGTATCAATATCTGAAATAAAATCTATTTTCCCGATACTTTTTATACAATTCATGTAGATGCGCGGAAGGATCTCTCGCCCGTCGCCCACTAGCTTTGATTTGTTTCCCTGATTCCACTGATCTACAAGCCCAGCTGTAAACCGTGCATTCCTCCAAAGCGTCTCTCTTGATGTCGGAGTAATTTCATAAGGTAAAATATTTCGGTCTCGCTCTCTCTCTCTCTCTCTCTCTTACTGGCGAAGCCCTCAACTCTAAGAATTCTGACCTTTACGGTGGGCACTGGTGTTGATATTTGTTTCCTGGCTCCAGGCAGCCTTCAGAGAGTTGTTACCGGGACAAACAATAAGTTTGAGTGGTCGGAATGGTTCCCGTCATCGATCGCATAACGACGGACTACGTGCCAATGTATTCGGACAGATGTCGTGCGTTCAACCCTTTCTATGATACTAGTGTAACGTGCGGACAGTGAATTTTTATTTTCATCCCGGAGTTGATAATGATTTCAGCACGAATGGGGAGCTTGAGTACTCATGTTTCCCTTACATCCATGCAATTTGAGCGGAGGATACATCCTCTGCATTATTCTCCCAGGTACCAAAAATTTGGAATTTGATTCATTGGTTGTTATATTTAACGTACGTATGTGATTCGCTGGCAATTAATAGGGACTCATTTCTTTTATCATTCTTCTTACTTGCAATTCCTTTGATGATTATTCTGTCTATGGATTTCCAAAATGAAAATATCACATACTTAGATAATCATAATTTTTACATGAAGATCTCTCTGGACTAGGAGTAAATACAGGAAGGCAAACTCTGCAGATTCCACTAGAAATTTTATTTTTTTTAATGAAAATTGTGTTGGGATCTGCAAAGTTAGTCTCCCTTTATTTAGATCTAGTAAGAAATACTTCCACCGAGAAGCACCTTAGACAGTTCATTATAAGCTTTCTGGAATATATGTGACTGTTATTTGATGGGAATTGTAGGATATTTGTGAATTTGATCAACGTAGAAACAAGCTCTTCAATAAGATTAAGAGGAACCGTCGAGGGAAAACACAGCGTTAGAAATAGCAATTCCATTTTCACTACATGTCTTTCCATTCGTATGAATTCGTGGAAAAAATCGTAGCTATGGAAATATTTTAATAAGATTGTTAACTCAGGACAAATACTATCTTTGCTTTCTACAAAATAATAATATTTTGTAGAAAGCAAAGATAGTATTTGTCCTGAGTTAAAAATGGAATTCTACAAAGTTAAGGCCTTAACCATTCAGTGCAATAAGATTGTTTTCTAATTTTGTCGCGTCATTGAATATTTTACCCTAATTTAGAAGATGGGAGACGCTAGAGTTATTGAGAGAGTAAACATGACTTAAGTCTATAAGAGAGGTACTGGAAACTCTATTTTACCAGTTACACCGGGGGAATTATTATGTTCCCGCATTACATATTGGACTAGCAGGGTAAAATGACAGAGATAGATGCCACTAGCACCGCAAATTGAAGTGCTCGTCCTTCCCTCGAACGATGCATAATCACCAAATATCAGACAAAAAGAAAACTTGATGACATCACTCGAGCATACCTATTATTGCATCATGTACATACATTACCCTTAAACATACACATGTCGCACGTGTTTTTCTGTGGCAAATATATATTTATACTAATGAAAACACTGATGCCCTAACAATAGTCGCCGTACGCTCTTGAGACGTCTTGCGTGTCATCGAGTAGATGTGTAAGTACATGGATATTACGTACATGTATATTTCATCAGATGTTGGTGTACAGGAATCTCGTACTTTTCAACTGTTTCCGCGTGACCTTCAACTGTTTCCGTGGTCTTAGGTGAAATTTATGACGGAGAATTCATTCATATTTCTCTCAGTGTCAGGTTGAGCGTCCGTGCGTTGGAGTGAAAGTCACCAAATCCGACTACAGAGGTAAAAACCTGAGGGTTACTGACCCCCACTCCTCATATTTTTTCACAAAGCTGGGCGTCGTATTTTTATGTGTTCATCCCAATTCCCTTCTCTGCTTGTCTCCCTGGGCCTTGTGTTTATACCCCGCCGAGAAAACCTCATTCGATTTATTCTGTAGCTTTTGAAACCCTTTCCTTTCTGTCTTCGTCGTCTTTCTTGCTTCGTCCTCGGGGAATTTCGCAGCCATTCTTCTTCTTGTTCATTTTTTAAAATAATATGCTATGGAATTTCAACCTCGTTTACTGCTTCGCCCTTCTTCTCCTGTTAAAATGCATACAAAATGTCAATAAGTCATTATTCGTTATTTACCTTTTCCCCCTCAAAGTACTTCATCTCATTTAGTTAACATGTTTTCATAGTGCAGAGAAAAGGAAGGAGTCGTGGAATATTTTGCTGCCTTTGTTTATTGTAACTTTATACAACCAGGAAGTTCTGTTAAGGCCATTCAACTGTAGTTTAACGTTGTTCAAAAGAGATATTCCCATACTCTTATAGTAGCAGATAAAAAAAACTCCAAATGTATGGGGTTTTATTGATCCACCATAGGCTATTTTAATAAGTGACCAAAAATAATTTTATAACCCTTTTCTTAGAAAGAAAGTTAAAACTCATATTTTATTTGAAATTTATCCGAATATTTTAGAAAACGCAATGGACCGTTCAGTAAATAATTTTAAGTTTAGGAGACACTGGGCATTGGAAAGCAGGGTCGAGAATGTGAATAATATTAATTTTTAATTTTATTGAGTCGAAAAGTATGGCCAGTGTGGTGGTAGTCGTGGCCTCTATGTCTCAAAAAAAACCATTGCCCCTTTAGTTCCATTCCATTACTCATATGAGTTCTATTGGGTGTAAGTTATATGGAGTGTTTTTGTGAGACTTCTTTTTCGTTGACATCTTATGTTCTCCGTTTGACTTGAAGCATCTGAAAAAATTGATTTAGGTTTACCCTCGTGTTTATCACCAGAGACTAAATACCTAAGTTTATTTTAATTTCCCTGAGTCTCTCAAGCGATATGGGACTAAACTCAATTAATATTCGTAATTTACTGCTTGTGGTTCGAGTGATTTCCACGAAGTATTCCTTCCATTTGTCTTGGATTCGATCCTGAATGACATGCTCACCAGCCCTCCTACTTCGTGGAGTGATTCAATCGCCTTCTAACTCACTAACGCTACAAGTTTGATGCTTCCAACTCTTGCCTGGACGTTGATTTTGTGTAAATTTGTATGTCGATTTGTATCTTGGGTAAGTTTTGTTGAATTGAGTTCACAAAACTATATATCCAAGCCCGAGTGTCCCAAAAACACCAATGATTACTACCAATATCTACGTCAGCAACAGAAAACTTATATTCGGTAGTGGGGATATTATTTTTTCGCATCGCCGCTTCCGATACTTTCGATACAAGACGGATGTCGATCGATTCAGGCACGGTTTATAGGTTGTTTTCCGCTATTAAAGAAAGCTTGGATTCAATTTCCGTTGGCGGAGGATTGACGTAATCGCTTTCGTTTCGATTCCTTTATCGCATTTCCCCTTGCGCACCGGGATCAGTTCAGGCAGTTTTCATTTGGCACCTTACGCTTCCGTGAGCGTCCGATCACTCCAAAAAAAAGCTGGAAATACGATGAAGTAATGGCGGACTCTGTATTGGTTTTTGGAGAGAAACCTCACGTTTTTGACGTGAGAAAAATTCAACTCAACCTTTTTTTCCATTCAAATTTAAGTAATTTTTTTCTCAAAGTTTTACATAGCTAATAGTCATTTCTTTCCAGCCGCACGCATAGTAGTCCTCGAGTATCGATTTGGTCGGCCAAGATAATGGTAGTCCCCTCATACGACCGTTAGACTAAAGAGCTGCTCTCATATAATTTATTTTTAGGAATTTTCCTTGTGTCTTATTTTATTAAATGGTTAATTCAAACTGAAGAGAAAAGTGAAGAGCGAGAAGAAGTGCGTTCAGCACAGGTTGTTATAAAGGGTATCTATAAAGGGTTGTTATAAAGGATTGCTTTAAAGGGTATAGGGTTGATTTTAGTCGAAAATGATTTTTTTGTTTAAAAGATATCTTATTGTCTTAGATGTTTTTCTAAAATGTCAACTCGTAGTAGAGGAAATATTTATTAAAATTTTCTTCGAAAATTTCTTATCTCAACGTTCATCTTCATCAATACTGAGACGATACAAACATTAATCATCACTCAAATCACAAAAATCTTCCCCTTAAGGTTGACAAAGAAGGGAATCAACATTTCCTTCCATCCGTCTCCTGAGTGATCTGCAGAGTGTGGCGTAGATGTAGTAGGTTGATTTGATAGGCGAGGGTGAAACTCAAATAATACTAAACCCAACGGTGAGTGAAATTCATACATTAGGTAAAAATAAGTGGGAGACAGTTCATTTCCCTATGCCACCTGTGGTTTCCCAGGAAGATCTCCACATTCGAAAAATTGCGAAGCTTGGGCGAAGCTGTGGGTGCCCCGAGGTGTCTACCGGAATCGATTCTCAACTCAGTAGCCCAGCGCTCAACCCACTGAACCGCCACGTCGCTCGTCAGAATAAAAAAAAATATTTATCATGTTTTTGAGAGAAAAAGATCAAATACTTAAAAACGAATGCTTAATTATCAAGGGTGAGAAAGTTCGAAGTTTTTTCTTGGAATACGATCGCTGATAGATGAAAAAAATTTGTCCTAATTAGTCTTAAATTCTTTCTGTGACGGAGTAATCCAAATTGAATCCCTACCCCCTTTTTACCGAGGAAAATCGATGAGTTTCGTTAACCTATCCGAAATTCTTAATACCCGCATAAATTATTTGCCAGTTCGAGTGTTTGACTTTGGAACACGGTAGAAGATAGCCAGTCGACTCAGTAAATAAATCACTTAGTAAGTCACTTAGTCGACTGAATAATTCAGGTTCAGACTTACGAGAAGATCTTACTGATCTCTTTAAAATGAATCTAGGGAATATATCTTTCAGAAATGGGCCGTCCATGAGCTGGTCCATCGGACGAGAGGATCTATGGCCCCCTAAAAAATAAATTTGTAACTCCAATTGCCCCTTTTAATTTTTAAATGATTTCCCCTTTCGTTGTTAATAGTTCATTCAAAAATATTAAACTAGACAAACGCAAAATATTGCTTGCACGAGGATACTTTCCCTTATATATTTCCGCTATTGAGTAATCATTTCATATTTTTTTAATCTATATTTCCTACTGCTTCAAGGGGGAGAGGGATGAGGGCTAAAATTGTTGAGGTGATTCTAGGGTTAATTTAAAAACTATTGATTAGAGCTTCAATATTGCATTTTTCCCCTTGGTGATATTTTATTATTCCGTCTGTTACGATACCAATGGCTTTTAGCAATCGTTAATTATATGTAATTGCTTGAAATGGAAGAGATGAGGAAGCTTTGGTACATTTATTTCATTTATGTTTTTAGTATTAATCAAGCTGTATTTTTCGCTCCTTTCTAATCTCGCTATTTCAAAAACGGGGCTCCGATGGGTGTCCAAATTAGCAAATTACCCGTACGCGGAAACCTTATTTCTTTCACCTCTCTTTTATGAAGCTGAGGTTTAGCTATGACACCAACTGAAGGAAATGAATTACTAATTAATTAAATAATAATATTTATGAAATATACGGGTGTATTTTTTACAGGAAAAGTATTTAGGTTTATTATATGAGTTTATATTTTTATTTTGGATAATTATTTGAATTTCTCTAATTTGCATGTGTCCTGGATTTATCTCTGTGCCAAGGAAGGAGTGTTATAAAAAAAATTTGAATTATATCTGGAGTAGTTTTTTAGTTCGCCATTACATCAAATATGTTACTTTAACTTGCTTAAATTATCTCCCGTTAACTGATTCGTTGCTTTAAGTGTTATAATGAATGCTTCATTTTTTAAAGCAGTTACCGATGATTGGAATGCAAAATAGGTTTCAAAGACAAAAAATGTTGAAAACGTTGGCTAGTTTTCCCATAAATTACAGTTATAATAAACGAAGAATTGACGGAAAATGAAATTGAGTTGCAATCAACTTAAGCTTCACCATTTTCAAGTCAAATAATGTTGTTCCTTTTAGGTGAAGGTCTTGGGTTTAAGTACCCTATAAAACACGGGAATTTAACAGATTGAGTCATGTGTAAGGTAAAAACTGGTTTACTAATCATTCATTAAAATTACATCGACATTACCATCACCGCAGGGTATAGTTTTGCATGGATGTGTTGATTTTGCATGTGGTTTTTTTCCTTTTTACGGGTGGTAGCCTAACACCCCCCGCCACGCACCCTTGCGGCGGCTTGCGGGGTATTATTATAGATGTAGATGCAGACGAAAAAAATGAAGAGCTCTAAATTACGTGAACGATAAGAATGATTTAATTCATCGTACTTCGAAAAAATCGTTCCGTATGCCTCTCGAATTCGCTGCCAATAATACTATTTCTTTTGTCCCCTTCAAATACTCTAAAATATTCATGAGAATATCATAGGATTCCTAGTGAAGTAATCTATTCTATTCCGAATGAGTTTCAAATTATTCTTATGGAAAACGAAAGTCGTGGAAACTTTAAATGAGGAGTCTTGAACGCCGCCGTTGTTTCGCGGAGTTAAACAAACTTAAATTCTCCAAGTCGACTTCTTCACTTGATCCGGGAGAAGATCTTTCGGGTTCTTGTGGAGTTGGGAGACTGTTAGGGCAGAGTGAGAGAGAGCCCACTACCCCAGGCGGAGGGTGGTTGAATGGGAATAAAAGGAAAGGAGGTGAAGGCCTCTCCCATGGCTTTTCCGATCTTGAATCACTTTTACAACGTGGCTTGGAGTGTGAGGAAAGGGGGCAGTGCTCGAAGGGAAGCTTGGAATGGGAGAAGGGATTTCCAACTCTTCCGCATTCGTTGGGGGACTCCGTAATTTCGGCAATAACTCTGCCAACCTCCCCGTTGAAACTGGATATGGACTTATGGTTTTTCCATTGCCATACCACGTACTGTACATGGTTTTGTGGTTTGCACTCATTCGCTGGTATTTTTAGCATTCGTCATGAGTAATTTGGATGCATAGAGAAAAAATACAAGGCACATGTAATTAAGGTGACCCATGTAAAGCCCATGCAAGAGAAAATTGGATGTAGAAAGGAAATGGTAGAAACATTTGAACATAGAATTGAATGATAACATAAAAGAAGAATATAATACGGCCAAGAGATTGTGACAAAAATATCGGTGATTGGAAGAAATTGCAGAAACATAGATAATTGGTTGCGCTTAACGGGATATTGAAATTACTGTTGGTTCAAAAAAAGGTAGGACAAGATACAATTATAAGTACATAGCAGAGGAATCATCGGCAGTTATATTTAGGAAGCATTAAGAGTGGTGCGACTTGTAACAAATATATTAGGTCGGCGTGCTTAGATAATTAGCCAATGCAAAGTAAATGAAGACACTAAATAGTAAAATAGAGAAAAAACATTGGGATAAGAAGTGGAAGAAGACCGTTTTGGTAAATATGATGTACCTCTACATAATACCCCGTTATCTGCCGCAAGGGCTTATGACGGGCCCACCAGCGATGCATGCAAAACAGATATGATGCTAAACATCCCCCACAATATAAACAAGAATTTAGAGAGAAAAAGAAGATATATTTATCAAACTTTATACAATGAAATAAATTTGAAGCGTTTAATAAATCCGCACGTTTCATTTTAATATGGAAGATAATTGGCGTAGTAGTACGGAGACTATGAAAACATGTTCGCAAACAAAATAAATGTCTGAGAAACAAGGAGATTGGTGGCAGTTACTATGAGTATAAAATTACAGATTAGTATTAAAAAATATATAAAATGTGGTGCACATTTTTTTATGGCTCTAAAACATCTTTGACTTTGAAGTAAAAGGATGAGTGTAGATTGCAGTTTTTGAGGTTTGGAAGTGGGTGGAGAAGAATTAAGAAAATAAGTTGGACAGAGGTGGAAATAAATGGTACATTTTTCAATATGTTGGGCGAGGCTGAGAAGTTGCTAGATTACATTCAAAGAAGAAGGAACAAGTGGAGAGAGGGAGTATTGAGACGTAGTAGGTTGTTAAACGCAATGGTAAGAGAGAGAAAATTGGACAAACGGAGAAGGGAAATGGAGAGAAAAGACTTTGAGACATCATGACAGCGATACGAGGAACTTAAGAAGGAAATTATTTAGGCAAACATGAGAAATTCCATGTAATGCGTAGGCCAAAATTGTATTTGATGGCTTTACAAAAACCTACTGCAATTACTTAGATTAACATGAAAGTATAGTAAGCGAATTCAAAAGTAGAATAGGATTCTAAATAGTGTTCAAAACAGTAGATAAAGCATACTTCAGTGAAGATAATATAGAAAAGATACAAAGTATATGGAAAGGGTATGTGCGGCATGTATTCTGGGAAATGACTAAGGTAGAACGATGGTTATGCTCGAGTTAACAAGCCAGCAAAAGGGTTCAATCATTGTCGATCTGAGTACCAAGTCAACGCAAAAGGATTAGGATAACGATTAATCACCAAGGCCATAATTAAGAAAATCTTGCATAAAAAGTCTAAGTTAAACATCAATTTAGTCGAATGCAAATTACCCTGGCTAGAAAATTCACGTATGACTATAGTAGTTATTCATGAAAATGACCATTGACTGAGAAAGTTAGGATGAGAATTCCGCAAATCGGAGATTTAAATGAAGAGTAGAAGTGAGTAAGCATGTAATTCGAACTGTCCCAAAGTAAACGCTGGGAAAATACTACAACATTTAGCTTTATATGATTCCGAAGCCTGCCTTTTGACGAATGAGTTCCCCCCGCCACACGCCCTTGCGGCGTCTTGCGGGGTATTATGTAGATGTTTGTAGAAGGTATACTTAAATATTTGGGTTTGAAGAAGAATGAAGTCAACTAGCATGGGGAGAAATGCAGACAAACTATGTCCCTTAGAAAGAGACGAGAATGCTTAAGGATATACGGGAAAGACTGTGGCTATGGAAAGATGAAAAAGTGGGCAACCGAAATAGTTGGAAGTAATGGGAAGCTAAGGGCTCTGAGTCAGGCAGAGGAATGTTGAGTGAGGGAGGGCGGGGAGGAAAGGAAAAGGAGCCACGTGTGCCAGTTTTGGGACCCGAAGAATAGCATAAGGGCAAAGACTAGGAAGTGTAGAGCCATTGCAATAGTGTTCAATGATTATTGAGAACCTATCAATAATCGGCGGATCTATGAATATATTTTCACAGGTTATATGTATACTTTGGTGAATTCCAGGGTGTTTTTTGCCAAGAAATTTTAAGTTCACATTAACATACCTATGAATTTAACGCTAAAATCGTGATGTGGATCTACATCTACTCAAGCCACCATAGGGGCGTTTGCCGGGAGGTGTGAAAGCACCACCATAAATTGAATTGATATTGAATAAAATTTAGATCTACCCACTACAGAAGAACACAGCATCTACCACAAGAGCATGCGGTACATTAAAGCACCTGCCATTCAAGCATCAAATGCACTTGCGCATAAATATGATTGTATATATTTATATACATAATTGTATTGTATGCATATGTATGATCAAATATATGTATGTATATATATGTATATATATAATAAATTGGACAGCAACAAACAATATGGAAACACATAAAAGATCACTCACCACTTACCCGTTATTTCTTGATCATTTCGACAGAATTCTGCTCCGTCTCCATCGGAAGAGAGAGAAGTAATATATATATATATATATATATATATATATATATATATATATATATATATATATATATATATATATATATACATTAATATATATATATATATATATGTATATATATAAAAATTTGATCATACATACAAACACAAACAAATGAGTGTACTATATGTGCGTGTTTGCCGTGATGAGCCCAAAAAAATACTGTGCGAAAAATAGCGATAAGATGTAAATTCAGTCAATATACTAATATTATCTAAAAATCCTCAATCAACAAATGATTAACTTGATTTTAAACATCCTCTGTTGGAGAAAAGTTTATTAAGTTATTTTCTTCGTGCGTGAAAATGGCTTCCCCTTGAGATGATTTCTAGATACACCCCTGATCTGGGCTGAAAATTCAGTTTAAGCTTATATAATTGACTTGTGCCTTTAGAACGTGAGTGGATCTGCCACGCTGGTCACCTGCTCGTGAGTGGCATTGAGCGTCGCAGGGTGGAAGAGGTACGAGGGTTTGGGCACCGAGGGGAGTTTTAACCGAAAGACAGAAAAGGATGTGACAAGCTGGTTTCAGCCGTCGCAGCCCATTTAGGAGGCGTGAAATGCGAGGTATTCCCGCCTCACTCTTCCGCGCTTTCTTTTGTCTCCTTCCAGCTCGTAGTCCCGCGGCAGGAAAGAAGGAAAAGAAGAGTTTGGGTTCATCAAAAGTTAAGTGCCCTCCGACGAAGGACGCGAGCAGACGATTTGAGTGGCCTAGTGAAAGAATAATATTCGCCCCTCCTTCAATGTGCTTGAAAGCTGCTTCACGACGATACTAGAGGGTATAATGTGAATATCGAAAAATCGAGACGAGCTCACTTCCGGGAATCTGGGAACGGCTTTGAAAAAAAACGTTTATATTTAATATCATGCGGTTATTGTTCTAGCCAGTTTTTTATTCCCACCGCCTAAAATTAATGCTCACCGAAATATTTAAAATATAATTTGAAAGCAGTTGGTTGGCATTTGATTATCCTGCGGACTTAGTAACCACATTTAAGGTAGCTATTTTAATATATCGCCGATGAAAAAAAGTTTATATTGGCGTTTTTGCTTGGTGACGCTCTATTTTCAATTTCTGTGCTCATCACGTTGCATTAGGTCGTTAATGAGTTGTTTTTCTCCGGTGGAAATGTATACATACAACAAATGCTTGAGAAAATGTCGTATTCCTTATGATAATACTACTGAATTTAAGGAAAAATTAAGTTTTTAACAAAATTAATATTCATGACTTCGGTGAAGATAATGTGAGGAAATTGGAAATATAATTCATAATGCCAACCTGTACTCATCATTGACTGGTAGAAATTACTTCCTTTTCATAATTATTTAATATAATATTGCCATGTATTCCTTGAAGAGCGGTGGAAAAAATGATTCTAATGACCAACCTTAATATTTACAAAAAGGGAAAATAGTATTGATACACAAAAATTACACAATTTCATCATTGACATCAATGGGAAAATAGGCGATAATTCTTCGCGTAGAGTAGTGTTAATTCGTATGCTGTAGAGAAAAGTGGCCCTCCTTTGACTGCAATAACTTATTTCTTATCCGATAAGTTTTTAGATATACTGCAATGAAAAGTAATGAACATTTTTAAAATAGTGCTCATTTCATAATTTCGTTGATTGAATTTTTTTGCAGTCAAAGAAAACTTTCTGCTCCAATAAAATAGGCAGCTTTGATGAACCTGCTTTGTTTACTTAAAGGCGCATACATTTTCGATTAAGACGAAAAAGTTTTCATGCTCTTCATGCAAGCCTTTAATGAAGCAACTGGCATATTCCAGCATGTCGGTAGGGAATGCTTCTATAGAGAACAAATTTTCATCACGAAGTCATAAAATTTACTTTACTCAACAGGGAAATATGTTTTATTTTTTCTTATATTAATGTTTAATTTGAGGTGATATTCCCATGGCCTCTCGAAGTTTCCAAAGCAACTGAACTCTCGGTGGACTGAGTTTTTTATGTCGTTAATGGCTTGAACCGTTGCCAACTTGTTTCTTCAGAGAATTCTCAGGCACAAGACGAACGGGAAGGGGAATTGGAGAAGGAACAAATCCTCCCTCCTCCCGCCCAAGAGAAGGATAGGGAGTGGGTAAGCGATGAGTTGAGCGGGAGGCGGGATGCACTGCTACTTAGGGAACATGTACTTCCGTTATTTAAGGCAGGCGGCTCACCTTAGGAGACTGCTGCATTTGCGCCAAGGTTTTTGTCACAGAATTTATCGTGAAAAAATCTCCCGCATCCCCTCTCTTCCTCCCCCTTGCATAATTAATTTTACTTTTTCATCTAAATCTACACAGTACTGCACAGACCGCCGCTAGGGCGTGTGGCGGAGGCTGTTAGGTGACAAGCCATATATGCACAACTATTACAAGCACTCCTCGTAGTTCACTTCTGCATTTGAATATATATTATTTCATAAGCAAAAAAAATCGTTCATATACTTTCATACGCATCCACACAAATATTCCTTTATGAATCATGAATTAATTGACTAAAACAATATATGTTTGTATTTGGAGTAAATGTTAGAAGGTAATTGATTGAGAGAAATATAGAATACAACAAGGATGTGTTTTTTCCACAAGATGTTCGTGGAGGGCAGAGAAGAGGTCGACGACGAACCACGGCCTGGACGCCCATCAACGACACTCACCAACGAAAATGTGCGAAAAGTTCGCGATGTACTGAACTCTGATCGTCGTCTTAGTGTTCGGATGATAGCAGAGCAGTGTAATGTGCCAAAAACAATAGTGCACGAGATTATTAGGGAGCCATTACAGATGCGAAAAATTTGTACAAAGTTGGTGCCGAAAGTGCTCAGTGATGATCAAAGACTCAATCGTTTGGAAATCGCGACACAACTTGCGGATCACTGCAAAAATGATCCACATTTTTTAGAGAACGTTGTTTCGGGTGACGAGACGTGGATCTTTGAGTACGACCCGGAGTCGAAGAGACAAAGTGCGGAGTGGCACACCCCATCATCACCCCGTCAAAAGAAAGCTCGCATGAGCAAATCTCGGATCAAGGCGATGCTCATTGTCTTTTTTGACAAAAGGGGAGTCGTCCACTACGAATTTGTACCTGAACGACAAACTGTAAATGCTGCATTTTACGTCCAAGTGCTCGACAGGCTTCGAAAACGAGTCGCCCGCGTCCGGCCAGCGATCAAAAACATCTGGCGGCTGCATCACGACAATGCGCGGTCTCACACCGCGCTTTTCGTGTCGGACTTCTTGGCCAAGCACGGCGTGGTAACGCTGCCGTACCCGCCCTACAGCCCGGACTTGGCACCGCCGGACTTCTTTCTGTTCCCGAAGGTAAAGAGGAGTTTGAAAGGAGCGCGATACGGGACTTTGGACGCCGTCAAAGAGGCCGTGACGACGTGTCTTCGAGAGGTTCCCGATGATGCCTTCACGGGAGCGTTCCAGGAATGGGAACGCCGCTGGAACAAGTGTATCGACTCACAAGGGTTCTATTTTGAGGAATATTAGCTTAAGATATGTAAAAGTGTAATAAATTTTTTTTCCTGAGCTCAGTACCCTCATTTTCCGGACGAACCCTGTATATATATATATATATATATATATATATATATATATATATATATATATATATATATATATATATATATATATATGTTTATATACACACATACACGCATGTAATATTGAATTATATAATATTAACAAGTTTTTAACTACTAGCCTTCGTGTACGATGCGTGACCCTAAGATTGCACGGGTTGTGGATACAGTTCGTGCTATACACCTTGCCAATATCTTCCAGGGTATCATTAATATGTATAGTTAGAATTCCTTTAATTCTTGATTGCATTCAGATTCCCTCATGGAGTTTGCGAAGATCACAGGGAACTAGAATTTGCATCTAAATCTCTCATCATATTTCATGGGGCAAAATTGACCCTGAAAGTCCCCTCGTGGACCAGAACGAAAGAAATCATTGTCCATTAGGTGGACAAGGGCCACATATGTTTCATCCCTTTGTGTTAGTGATCGATGAGACTGTTTTGACCAAAGGCCAAACCGTTTCATCTGAATGACATGAGCGTACTCTTGGTTTGCGTCCTTGTAACATCGCGGAAACCTCCTCAATTTCATCACGTGGGACGCCTTTCACCATCTCTTTGTTAGGAGGAGGAAAGTTTTTGGCAACCGTATGAAACCTATGGCTTCCCTGGAGAGGGAACCCTGAACTGGGAGGAAAGGATAGGCAGAATAAAAGGAGGAGGAAACTGAGGAGAAAAAGACACGGTAGAGGGCTCAGCTGTTGAAAGGCCGAGTCCCTTAAATATGATCTAGTGACGTTGAAGAAATGGCGTGAACACATTTGAATGAGCTTGTTTCGAGAGGGAAAGGGAGTTAAGGTAAAAAGGGATTAAAGAGGAAGTACGTTTCAGAATGGTTCCTCTAAATCTGCAAAAATATATAGGAACGTGAAAGAAATTGACCAGATTACTAAGACTGCTCCCTTATTCGTATTGTGTTCGGTTTTTGGAGAGAAAGGCTGCTGTTGCCGTAAGGACTCAGTTCCCCTTCTGATTCCACCACTGGCTTAGTATCCAATCTACGGTTTTTTCGGTCGTAACTCAGGCATGATCAATGCTTAGCAAAAGCGCATTTATTCATCTCTCCGACATAATTTTCCTCTTTTTCAAACTAATTCAGATATATAAGGTATAAAGTGATTATTATGCAATGTTTTACCCAGCTATTCAACCAATGATAGCTTTAAGCGTCCTCTGTCATTATGATGATCAAAAAGTAAATGTAATTTAGTACCCCTTAAAGATGTAGTGGTACGTAAAATTTCTTCTGTTTTTACCAATTAGCGATCATAATTAATAACTGATTGCACCAATAATTTTGATGCTTTTAACCTTCCTTGATTCATTTCCATGTTTCAAAAATATCTTTTTCAGGGTCCAAGACCAACTTATTATTTCCAAAGTTCCACTCGCGGATGGAAAAGAACTTTAGTCGTCTATTTAACAGATATTTTCCTTGAATTTGGATGTTTACCTGATATATTGGGCTATGTATTGTATAATTATATAAAATCAGAAGCAGAAGTGAAACCTGCCCAATATGAGTTAAGCTTCATTCCTGACCAGAAGAAGCAACTTTAGTGGCTTGTAACCTCAGACGGAGTCAGGGCACTGACTGAGTCACCCGAGAGTAGCCCTCCATCAACTTTCTTCTTATGAAAGTCAAACTTTGGATGCTCTCCCCATAAACTAGATCCCAGTTAGAGCATTTTAACATAGTCAGGTATCATTATACCTTCTGAGGGTTTTTTTTAATGAAAATGCTTTTATCATTTGGAATGAGAATGCGCAAGAAGGAAGAGAAATTTGAAGGTCGCCAAGAGCATGTATTAAAACGAGATTTTTCCAAACTCGATCAAACCCATTAAATTAAAAGAAGTTAAACCTTGCTGTCGAATTTTTTCTTCGCCTTCATAGAAAGGTAAGGACTGTACATTGCACTGTACTTTGTTTTCATTTGAAGAGAATGGGGCAGCAGTCCACCGGGAGGAGCGAGAGGGTGTTATCTTCGGTGGAAAGCTGTATTGAGTCATTTAAAAGGCTCCTATTGAACAAAAAGGTATTCTTCGATGAAGGGCGATATAGAGAGGAAGAAATTCATATTTGAGGTTTATAAGCCGAATTAAGGGTAAGCTCTCGTTCAAGCTTTTGGGGGATTCAAATGCCTGTCTTTTCATTGTTTTCCAAAGAAATGGATGGAGGAAAAGAATTAAGATTCCTTGTCTTTTTTAATTAAAAATTGATGCTAATTAAAAAATATTATGACTTCTTTGGAACTAGATTTTCCAGGGATATCATAGGAAATGATGCAAAGCAAGTCCTATTTTCAAAACCCGAATCCCATTCCTCTCCCACCTATTCATAACCCTCATCTACTTCCAGCAAAGTAGTTAACCTTCTGAAGTGCCAAATATGCCCTGTATTTTATATTGGACAGTGTACCACACCCCTAGAGATTATAATCAATAACCACCGGGCTTCATACCAAATTTCTTCCCAGATTCGGATGCTCCTAATCCCAAAATACGCCTCCGAGCACAACTCTCCCTTTGATAAGTGCCATAATGTATCCAATTTAGCATCCCTCCCACCCTCTTACCCTCCACTCTAACTCAAAACAATAGAGCAAGCGGAGGATTTCTCTTCTGACGAGGGTTTCGTCTTATTTTCTCAGCCTTTTCTTTAGATGGTGACCCATCACATGAGGTAACGTCGCCGCTTCGCTTCGCCCCGGTGTGTTCGTGCCATTGTCATTTAATGAATATCCGTAACGAGAAAGGACGTGATGATGGCCACATTTTTTTAGAGTTACCGCACGGCTCCTTTCACTACGCAGTACCAAACTTACTTGAGCCTTACCACAGGCTCACGTAGCTTTTCTGAACAGTCTTGCCTGACTCTCTTTGCCCAACAAATACCCCGATTAAATATCTCATATCACTTTCCAAATTTTCGGGCGTATGAGGCTGCGTTCCAGATAAATCCATATAAAATGAATAAATAACCTTTATATATTTTAACACTGGAATAATTAACTTAATGAATATTCAATTTATATTCCTCTTTAAGTTTTATACGTAATGAAATGTAGGCAGGATTGCTATTTTTAATGAGGCAGTAATACACATTGTGTATTTTTCGGCGATAGTGTATTATTACCGGCTTAAATTTGACATTTAAATAATATATGTTGTATCATATATTTGATTGGTAAGCATGGGTTTTGAAATTTGTATTATCAGGATTACTAAGCTAGAAAGTTGCTGTAATTTCATGTTTTTTCAACCGAAAAAGAAAGGTATTTAGCGTAGAGAAATATAGCACCAATTTCCTCTGGTTGATAATTTCCTTTCCACATGGTTGATAATAAAACGCTATTCGGGTCTTAGTTTTTAAGACCCTGTTGTAGTCCAAATGTCATTGAGGACCTGGGAAAAAAGTGGGATTAACAGGGAATTACTGCATTTGATATTTTGCAAAAAAAATGAAAGGTGAGGTTTTTAAATTTCCTTTCACTAACAGTGGCACCGCTTTATACCAGTTGAATCATGTGCAAATACGAGAGTTTTCAAGAAATGTGCTTACTCTTTGTTTGGTGTTCCCAATCTACCAAAGCTATAAAAGCACCGTTAATTAATTCTGAAAAGTTCATTTGGAAGCGACCAGCAGTACATACCCTATTTAGTAAACTACCGAGTGTGGGCCCGTTAATTACCACTCCTCTCACGGCTCTTTCCCTTTATTCCCTCACCTTTGCATTTATTTCCAGTACTATTCGGCAATCCGAGGATCGAAAATCATCTTTTTTGTGGGATAATTGTACGACCCGACTGAAATAAAGGTATCTGTGTCACTACGCAGTAGTATATATTTTTCCATAAAAGTCACTTAGGTTGGGAACAATATTTTTATACCCTGGCTTGAGGTAAGACATGTATGTTTCTTACTTTTGTTGATTACTCTAAGACGTAAAGGAGGAAAAATTATACATGTTCGATTCTTCCGCAAATATTACCAAATTTATATCTTAATCAGGTGATGTAATCAATCATCTAAGAGCATGACTCAAAAAAATATTTATGAGTAAATAGTAAATGATAACAGTTGAAGATAATTAGAGGAATGGAATGACACTATTAAGCACCGTGATTTGAGTAGTGTTTGAGATTTTTTGATTGTATGGTTTTCTGATTTTCTCTTTATCAATTACATAGTTGATGTGAGTAACAGTTGGTCAATTTTTTTTTGTAAAAAGGATTTTTATTCTTCTAAATTTATCCCGTTTCTCAAATAACGTTTTCCCCTGTGCATTCCAAATACATTCCGCGCGTTCCAATTCAGGTTAATCGGTTGTTGGCAGTTTGAGGAGAGAAGTGGATTACCGAATGTATATTTTATGGACTCTCCCGTGTAACTCCTATTACTTAATACAAAAGCAGTGAAAATAGCATGTGAGGCAAGGGCGTAAATGAAGTAGAAGAAATACTCATTGATGTTCTCGTTAAAATTGCTGGTAATAAACATTAAATTCGAAAGTCAGCCGTATGGTTACGATGGGTTATCAATTTACCGAACCAACCCGAAGGGCATAGACTAGTGTGAATTAATTATACAAACTGTCCGGTAAAGGTAGGTTTTTCGTGGATACATGAAGTAGTCACATCTTTTCAAATTAATAAAGGCTTAATGCCATAAAAGATACTTAATGCCATAAAAAAACTGCACACCACAATAAACCTTTATTAAACGCTTCATAATGTCTACCACCCTCCATCCAGTCCTAGAGGACTAATCACCTCTTCCATTTACCTCGCATTCCCAGCATTCTCTCTTCTATTACCATATTCAGCATCCCATTTCCTCTCAATTTCTCCTGCATGCTTTGTCCTGCCGTATTCGAATTTTTCTATTAATTCCCCTCCCTTCCCATCACATGCCACTTCCTCGAGTTTTTCTCTATTCTGCTTATATTGAATATTCTGTCAATGAAGAAGTTGAGAGAGGCGCAGGCAGATATTTTCACAGCCTTCCAGATTCTCACTTCCGGGAAGGAATACTGATGCTGGGGAAATGCTGGACCAAAGTGTTGAATTCCAAGGAGATGATGAAGAAAAATGAAATCATTTTTAAACTGAAAACCGCAGTCTATCATTATTAGGTCTAGAAATTTTTACCTTACCCTCGTAACTTCCTCATATTATACACGGATACCCTTGTGCCCTTCCAAGGTACCGTGAGGGTTTGTGGTCGTGGGAGGCTTTAAACTCGGAATGCAACGTCAAATTTATGCGTTACGACATAACTAGTTACTAATAGAAATGTGAAATGATTCAGTCGCTAGAAATATTTTTCACTCTGAAATCTAAGCATAAAAAATGGCTACGCATACGAGGCGGTCTGTAAGTAACATTAAGAATAATAAATTAAAAATGGAAAAAATAATGAGGACCTACTGGGATACATGCATTATTTGGAATAAAAAAAAATACTTTCTCCCTCCAGGGCGTTCGTTAGCAGTTAGTCTCGTCCCTTATCTGTCTAGCGAAAATTACTACTTAAATATTTTTTACACTTGAACTCCCATCTTATTCTTGAACGCATCTTATTTTTATGATATCTCAAATCCTATTAAGACGTGGGTGATTATATATATTAGCTTAATTGCAAAAGAGATCTGCCAACGACTTACGAAAGGGAATAAATCTGTAATTTTATTCTCACTACATGTGTATTGAACATTACCACCTTAGTTTGTTCCATATTATTGTTTCAACCAATTTTTTTATATTAATGTTGAGTAGTTAGAGAATGCGGGTCCTGAAACAGCGAAAACCGCGCCACCTGGTGGCAAAAATCGTAACTAAAAACAAATGAATATCGAAACAAAAGAGTCGCGCGATGCGGCAAACAAATGAATGTCGAAACAAAAGAGTCGCGCGATGCGGCATGAAGCACGCCACCTGGTGGTAAAAATCGTAACTAAAAACAAATGAATGTCGAAAGAAAAGCGGTGCGTGATGCGGTGAACAAATGAAGCACGCCACCTGGTGGTAAAAATCGTAACTAAAAACAAATGAATGTCGAAAGAAAAGAGTCGTGCGATGCGGTAAACAAATGAAGCGCACCACCTGGTGGTAAAAATCGTAACTAAAAACAAAATGAATGTGGAAAGAAAAGAGGCGTGCGATGCGGTAAACAAATGAAGTACGGTTGCGTCGGACGACAGGAGAAGCACGCGATGCGCGTGTGCTGGTGGTAGAATGCGTGACTAGTTGATTTACCTGCCACCTGCGTGATGCGGTACGCAACTCAAGCACGGTTGGCGTCGGATGACGGAAGAATGCTGAAAAAAATGAAGCGCGGTAGGCGTTGGTTGATTGCCCTGCCGCTTGGTGGACTGAAAGCGTATGAAAGTGAAAGAGGCATGTGATGCGTCGGGCGTCGAAACAAAAGAGACGTGCAAGGCGGTATTGTGAACAAAAGAGGCACGGCTGGCGAGGAAACAAAAGAGGTATGCAATGCGGTAGGCTGTGGCGCTGGAGTCGCGGGGCCGGACCGGGTCGGGTCGGGCGAACGTCTCTGCCTGAACGAGTCGTGACATGTGCGTGAGAGGCTTCTAAACAAGTTCGAACATGTCACACCCTCTTCATGATGTTGTGCGCATGCGCAGATGTATAAAAGTCTCCAAAGAAGTCAGCACATATGAACGTTGGTGTATAAATACTCGACTCCATCGTGTAATACACCCAGAATGAAAATGTCTGTGATACGTTCAGTTACTGCCAAACTCGGAGGCGAGCATCCGCTCGTTGTTCGCAAAGTAAACGATCGTGTGAATTCAGTGTATGAGATTATTCTCCCTCTACCACTCTTGATTGATAACGAAAAGAATGATCTCATTCTGGAAGTGGAATTAGTCAAACGGTGCATCGCGGAATTCAGACATATGAACAAATCCATTTCTCTCGTCTCGCGGAAGGTGACGTTCTCAGGTTTTGAAAATCCTACCACAAAACAGGTTGAACGTTTCAACGTCTCCACGATAAGAAACCTCAAATTGGGAGAGGAGATGTTGGAAAAGGCTGAGCGGCAAGATCCATCCATAACGTGTCACGTTTACGGAATAACGGATAGATCAAGAGGCATACGACGGACTGAAACAGACGGTGGACAGGGAGCTTCCACTCCTCCAGTGACTTTCACCATTGGTAAAAAATCTAGAGTGAACTATGGCGTGTGCTCAGAGGAACGTGGTAGACTATTGGGAGCATTTACGTTCATAATGAAAGTTGTTGAATCACCTGAAATTGTACTGTTTTAAAATTTCATGGGTATGTGATATAAACTAGATGGATATAATAAATTTGATAAAATTATTAATAAGTACACAGTTTTTCCGTTTTTTTAAATTTATTTCACAGTTTAAATACAAAAATTTCAACTGTTACAAAAAAAAAAGACAAGGAACTTTCAAGAGCTGTCTTGATGGATATTGCGGAAGGAAACGACAAGAGTATCCTTGCTTTGTGGAAATGATGGTCCGGTGGACGATAATTTCCGCAAAGCAAGGATACTCTTGTCGTTTCCTTCCGCAATATCCATCCAGACAGCTCTTGAAACTTCCGTCAAACACGTGTTATTTTAATACACAATTAGTTTTAATATCCCCTAAATATATAAGAGGGGGTGGTGGTGGTGTATCCGCCGCCGTCGGAGAGGGATGCTCAGGCTTCCGGCGATATGTCTCCATCTGTCCCGAGAGGGGCAGCGTATTATCCACCGAAGAGGAAAGAGCAGGCTGACGGTGGTGGTGGTATGCAGATGTCAACCGAACCTCCCTTCCAACGACACTGCGCTGTATCGGTCCGGTCAACGCAGCCCGCAAGAGACTCTGAGACGATGGCCGTTGGCTTTGCCGGGATAGGTCCAGAGGCTTCTCCTCCTTCAACAGGATCTGAGGCTGAGGTATGGAGTGTTGACATACACTCGGAGGGAGAGGAGGAACGATGGTGATTTTCACCGACAACGGTCCTCCACACATCCAACAAGTGGCCGTTCCTACGACGTGTTTGGAACATACATGTTCCACCTCCCTCACTTGTATCTCCTTCCCAACAGAGCAGGTCCTGCAGAGTCGGACCCCTTCCCTGGTGTGATACACTTCAATATCCAAGCACATGTACTCCATGATGTTGAATGGTTGCTCTTTCCGCTCAGCCGTATTTATAAGGAGAATGAGCAAGATGAACACGCAGCAGAGCGACGCTCGCGGTCAACGAGAGGACTGACTAGAGGCGTGAGAAAAAAAAAAACTCCGCCGAAGCCGGAACGGAAATGTGTTAGTAACAGCTGTGGATGACCTCATTCCGACCGCTGAGATGAAGAGGCGTACGCTGTTCTCACAATATTATTAAATTAAGTGTTACTCGACTCCGGCATGAACAGATGGGCTTGGATGATCTCATCGAGAGCGTATGTGGATGACTTCATTCCAACCGCTGAGATGAAGACGCGTACGCTGTTCACACAAGATTATAAATTAAAGTGTTACTCGGATGGGCTTGGATGATCTCATCACGCGACCACATGTTGATGATCTCATCGCGAGCGCATGCGGATGACCTCATCCTAACCGCTGAGACGAAGACGCACACGCCGTTCTCACAAGATTAGAAAATAAAGTGTTACTCGACTCTGAGATGAACAGATGGGCTTGGATGATCTCATCGCGACCGCATGCGGATGACCTCATTTTAACCGCTGAGACGAAGAAGCGTACGCCGTTCTCACAAGATTAGAAAATAAAGTGTTACTCGACTCTGAGATGAACAGATGGGCTTGGATGATCTCATCGCGACCGCATGCGGATGACCTCATTTTAACCGCTGAGACGAAGAAGCGTACGCCGTTCTCACAAGATTAGAAAATAAAGTGTTACTCGACTCCGACATGAACAGATGGGCTTGAATGATCTCATCGCGACCGCATGCGGATGACCTCATTTTAACCGCTGAGACGAAGAAGCGTACGCCGTTCTCACAAGATTAGAAAATAAAGTGTTACTCGACTCCGACATGAACAGATGGGCTTGAATGATCTCATCGCGACCGCATGCGGATGACCTCATCCTAACCGCTGAGACGAAGAAACGTACGCCGTTCTCACAAGATTAGAAAATAAAGTGTTACTCGACTCCGACATGAACAGATGGGCTTGAATGATCTCATCGCGAGCGCATGCGGATGTCCTCACCCTAACCGCTGAGACGAAGACGCGTACGCCGTTCTCACAAGATAAGAAAATAAAGTGACAGCTGTCTATACAGTAAAGGTTGTGTGTGTGCGCCTTTCTATCACGCATTTCCCACCAAAACGATTTATTACACCAGTCGTCCAATCACCCAATTAAACCAGTCGACATGAAAATATTGCAGAGCAAACCAACTGTCGGATTTTGGATGAACTCATTCACACTGCTGAGAGATCTCGTGATCAAATAGGGGAAGTCATTCCCACCCTGGAACTGGATGAAGAGGGATACCGTATATATATAACCGAGCAAGCTCAACTTCCACACATCAGTTAGAAAGCAGTTGAAGGAACCACAGGAGATAAGTTTGGAAATAGTTTGTTTACTTCTACATTGTTATTTCCTCTTCTGTCATACATCATACCGTAAGAATTCTTCTTTTAAATTTAATATATTCATTAAACATTTAAATTCATACTTATACATTTTATTCCTTTATTATAGATGGATGTTAAATCAACTTTGCTGCATCAGCAGAGGGAGGCGGAAACGCTAGCCAAAGATGATTTGAAAGACGGCATTGAATATGAGGTTGAAAAATTAGAAGAGTGCACCACCAAATATGGGAAAGTCATCCTTGCCACAATTATGTTCGAGGGGATTTTGAGAAAGATTTATTTACCGAAATATTTTAAATTATCTGAAGAAGGAATAAAAGAATTCAATGCCACGGCATGGGATGTTAAAGTTAAATTATATAAAAAGAAAAATGTAATAAAAATAAAATAAAAACATATACATATATAATATGAATAATGTATTATTATTTCATAATCCTTACAGTTAGAGAATATGTTTGAATGACGACTCAATTGTTTCTTTTACGTTTCTCGATTGTTTTAATCAACGAACATGAACATAGCATTTTAAATAAAAGCTACCATTTCTCGAAGAGAAATTCACTTGAAAATTTCATCGCGATGGAGGAAGTTCTGTGTAAAACGTGTTGCGTGTATTACAACCCAAGATACTTACTTGCCCACGAGATGTCAGAAGTTCACCACCGCCATGCTGTTTGTAGAGCTCGGAACGGAGGAGAAATGCAGATTTTGTGTGAAACGTGTTGGGTGTACTATAACCCGAAATACTCAACTGCTCACGAGATGTCAGAGGTTCATAATCGTCATGCTGTTCGTGGAAACCAATTCGGAGGAGGAGGAGGAAGAGGACCTACTATCCTGGAGTTAGAGTCGGCAGTTCGCAGCCGTCTGAAAACCTATTGGGTGAGTGGTGGGGAAAGTCATACAGACCTAGTTACTTTTTTGGATATGGTTAAGAATTTGCTAAATGAAAAAATTCATGATAGTTTGGTGGAAATCCAGGCCCTTAAAATCAATATTTTAGTAAAAGCTAAATTTCAAAAAGAAGCGACTGACTTTGAGGAACAGGAAAGGTGTTTTAAGACGAAAAACGTTAGAGTTTTACAGGCGGACGATGTAAATGGGATTTTAGATAGGTTGTTCGCTAATATTTTGAAGGAAAAATCTGAAAGCTCCGCAAAAGGTTCAGGCTGGTCTCTTAGAAAAGTTCTAGGATTGGAACTGAGGATAAATCGGTATCGTCCACTCAGAGGATCCTCCTATATAGAGCTACCGCTTAAAATCACGCAAACAAAAAGTGTAATTAATGTACAAAATAATGATGATTTCTGTTTTAAATATGCCATATGGTCAAAACAAATCAATCAAAACCTTCACCGTGTTTCTAAATACGATACTGAAGAGTTTCATTCAACCTACGATTGGAGTTGTATCAGTTACCCGGTGGAAATTTCCCAAATTTCAACATTTGAACGAAAAAATAATATTTCAATCAATGTTTTCGGTCTAGATGAAAAGAATAACGTTTACCCCATCAAAATTGTTGATGAGGAGCTCGAGGATCACTGCGATCTTCTTTACCTAGTGGAGGGAAATAAGTCGCATTACTGCTACATCAAAAACTTTGATAAATTGGTGGGAAGTCAGATGACTAGGCATAAATCAAAATTATATTTTTGTAAACGTTGTTTGAATCACTACTACACAATTGAAGCTCTTGCTGAACATAAGGACGACTGTGCTAGAAATTCACCAAGCAAAATAATTCTCCCTAAAGGTGATGATGCTTTTTTGAAATTCAAAAACTTTTCACGATCGGCTCGACTTCCATATGTCGCATATGCGGATTTTGAGTGTATACTACCAAAAATCGCAGGTTGCTCTCCTCAGAACGAGCATTCGTATACTTTAGCACTTCAACAACATGAAGTGATATCTTTCTGTCTTCTTTTGGTGTCAGAAACAGGGGAAAAATTCGATCCTATTCTCTACAGAGGCAGAAATGCAGTGCAAATCTTCCTTGAAAAACTCAAAGAAATGACACTCTATGTACAAAACGTGTATAAAAATGCTGTGCCGATGCATAAATTGACTGATGAGGAAAATCATGCATTTAATCAAGCCTTTTTATGTCACATCTGCGGCTTCGAGTTGGGCGAAGATCGTGTTAAGGATCACGATCACTTATCAGGTAACTTTAGAGGTGCAGCCCACGCGGCGTGCAATGTAAATTATAAAGTTCCCAATTTCCTTCCAGTCTTCATCCATAATTTATCAAACTACGACGCTCACATTATTGTACCACACTTAGGATCTGATAACATGAAGATAACTTGCATCCCGAACAACGAGGAAAAGTATATTTCTTTCTCAAAACATGTCGATACCTATTTTTCCTACCGCTTCGTCGACAGCTTTAGATTTTTATCAACCTCTCTTTCAAAATTGGTTGATAGTCTCCCCAAGGATGCATTCAAACAAACGTCGTCCGTATTTAGAGATAAACTCGATCTCGTCACGCGTAAGGGTGTTTTCCCATATGAATACGTAAATTCTTGGGAAAAATTAAATGATACTAGCCTTCCCCCCATTGAACTTTTCTTTAGCACTCTGAATGATGACACCATTACGAGTCAAGACTATGAATTTGCTAAAAAGGTATGGGATGAATTTGATTGCCGAAATTTAGGTGAATATTCAGATATTTATTTGAAAACAGACGTTCTTCTTTTAGCTGATGTCTTTGAAAATTTTCGAAGTTCGTGCATGACTACGTATGGGTTAGACCCTGCTTGGTATTTTACAATACCAGGACTATCTTTCGACGCAATGCTAAAGCATACAGCGATAACGCTCGAACTGTTGACTGACTATGATATGATCCTTATGTTTGAAAAGGGTATTCGCGGGGGAATCAGTCAGTGTGTGAAGCGATATGCGGAAGCTAACAACAAGTGCATGGAAGGTTATAACTCGAAAAAGGAGTCTGTATATTTGGCTTATGTAGATCAGAATAATATGTACGGATTTTCGTTGTCACAATGTCTTCCAACGGGTGGATTCAAATGGAAAGAACATGTTGATGTAATGTCTATCCCTGACGATTCTCCTAAGGGTTACATATTGGAAGTAGATTTAGAATATCCGAAGCAGCTGCACGACTTACACTCAGACTTCCCTTTCTGCAGCGAAACAAAGGTTCCTCCAGGGGGAAAACAACCTAAATTATTGACTACTCTGGATGATAAGGAGCGTTACGTCATCCATTACAGAGCATTGAAACAGGCATTGACAGCAGGTCTCAAATTGAAAAAGATTCATAGAGTAATCGAGTTTGATCAATCTCCATGGATGAAGTCTTACATTGAACACAATTCGGAAAAACGTAAATTGGCAAAGTTTGATTTTGATAAGGAAATGTACAAGCTTATGAACAATGCAGTATTTGGCAAGCCCATAGAGAATGTGCGTAAACGAATCAATATCGAACTCGTAAATAATGAAAAAAGATTGGAAAAATTAATCGCTAGTTCTTCGTTTCTCGATCGCACTATTTTCGCAGAGAATCTCGTTGCTGTTCACAAAAGACGTAGTTTCATCGAAATGAACAAGCCTTTGTATATTGGACAAGCAGTTTTGGATATTTCAAAAAATTTAATGTATGACTATTTCTATGGACATATTAAAAATAAGGGTGCCTCAATACTTTACATGGATACTGACAGCTTCATACTCGAAATGCGTGAAGATTTTTATAAGGACATAAAAATTAACAGTTCATTATACGATACTTCAAACTACCCAACTGACCACCCGTGCTATTCGAAACTTAATGCTAAAGTCGTAGGGAAATGGAAGGATGAATGTGGGGGTAAGATCATGACCCATTTTGTCGGATTGCGAAGCAAACTTTATTCGTATCGTATGCAAGGTGGGGGTGTAGGTAAACGAGCAAAAGGTGTGAAAAAGGTCGTAGTTGATAAAACTATATCATTTGACGACTATGTTACCTGCCTACGTGAGAATACTCTCGCCTTTAGAAAAATGACTATATTCCGATCCCAGAAACATCAATTGCGTACAGTGGAGATGAATAAAATTGCTTTAAGCTCTGCTGATGACAAACGTTACATATGTGAAAATGGGATAAACACATTAGCGTGGGGTCATTTCAAATTGGATAGGAATAGATCAGAGCATGAAGTGTTTCCTCCATGAGGAGAATAAATTATTTGAAAGTGATAAATTTAAGTCAGTTGAAATTTGATAATCGCACAGTGAACACTGAAGTGAGGTATGTCACCATTCCTCTTTGCTCTAATTTCGTTTATCACCCCAATCAGGGGTGATGTAGACTTATTTGTTGCTAATTATTTGCAACAATACGGTTACCTACACGTGAGCGACAATGATATTAGCAATGTAACAGAGGATAAGTTTACAAAATCACTCAGACAATTTCAGGAATATTTTAATTTGAAGGCAGATGGAATTTTGAATGAGGATACATTGAAATTAACGAAAATTCCACGATGTGGGGTACAGGATGATACTAGTTTTGCCGTTTATAACCACAAATGGGAAAAGAAGGAAATTGTCTGGCACTATCCAATGGTGAGTGATGTGCATGTACAGTTAGCCGAGGCAGCTTTTAATGCTTGGAGTGAATATGCAAATTTAGAGTTCAGACAGGATTTCCATAATCCTGACATAGTAATCATTAACGCTCGGGATAAACATAGATATTATGCTAAATCTGGAATATGTCCATCTCCCCTGGATGGACCGGGAAAGGTTTTAGCCCATGCAGAGTTTCCAGCTCCTGGTAATCACCCCTTAGAGATTCATATCGATATCGAGGAAAATTGGTATTTAGGCATAGATGCGAACCACTCATATGAATTCTCGAATTTATACAGGGTTCTGCTTCACGAGATAGGACACACTCTCGGTATATCACATTCTCGAGATAGTCGAGCTATTATGTATTCGCTTTACTCGCACAATGGTTCATTTACCTTACAAGAGGATGATATAATCACATTACAAAGTCTGTATGGTATACCTAAAAAATCTAAAGGTGATAGAGATGATAAAGATGGAGGAGGGGAGGAGGCTGATGAGGAGGAAGTGGGAAGTGCTCAGAAAAAGCAGTCGATTTCTGTGTGTGACGTTGAATATATTGATAACTTTCTCATTGTTGATCATATGCTGTTTTTGTTTAGCGGTAAATTATTTTGGATGATAGATTTAAAGAATAAAAATATGTCATCACTGAATTCACAAGTCATTACGGACTGGATCCCTTTCCTCCCATCGAACATGAAAAATATTGATGCGATTTACCGCAGACCTTCAGGAGAAATCACATTTTTTATAGGGAATCGAATATATATGATCAATTATCCAAGTTTAGCACCCGTCCACGGATATCCAAAGAGCACCGAGGACGTCCGTATCCCCCGCAATTCAAATATTCAGGCAGCAATAAACACGTATTCTGGTAGAACGTATATTTTTTACGGTGATGTCTTCGTCGTTGAAATGGATGAATGTCGGTTCGAGCCGAAGGAGCATAAATATGTAAGTACTCAATTTCCTCCCATTCCCACAAATATTAATTCGGCTTTCAGGTATACAAATGGGTTAATATATTTTTTTAAAGGGAAAAACTATTATGAATATAGCGAATTCAACAACACTTTGCTAAGAGCTGGAATGATAGACCTATCACTCTTCGAAATCCAGTGCTCCAATGCATCGATTCTATCAAATGTAGTAGATGAGTTAAAAGGAGTAGTTTCCAAGCTGGAGAATATCGTATAAACTCAGCCGAATGTCGGATAAACATTTAATCATGTCAGCATCATTGATGTGGAAACATCCTTTTACGTGCATTTGCGCTGGACCCTCCTGCTGTGGAAAAACAACGTTCGTTGTAAGATTTTTACGGAACATAAACAACTTAGTCAATGGAAAAATCGAAAGAGTCATTTGGTGTTGCAGTCCCAATAGTAGACCTAATGAGGAACTAGAAGGTGTAGAATATCAATACAAGGTTCCAACTTTTGAAAATCCCCGCAAGATACCCACTCTTTTTGTGATAGATGATTTAATGCACGATTGTTATAACAAAGACGTCAGTGAGCTATTTACGCGAGGATCACATCATTCCAACATCTCAGTCATACTCATCACACAAAACGTGTTCTACCAGAACCCTCAGTCTCGAAATATTTCTCTAAATGCAAAATATATAACAGTTTTCAAAAATCCTAGAGATAGGTCACAGTTCCGATACCTAGCTGCACAGGTCTGTCCAGAGAATTCCGGTGAACTTCTAAGGGTTTATAAAGAGGTGACATCGAAGCCTTTCACTTATTTAGTTCTCGACCTATCACAGGAGACGGACGACCGACTGCGATTTAGAACTGATATATTTCCAGGGGAAATAACATCGGTGTTCACACCGTTGAGCACGGAAAACTATGAGGAAATTGAAACGCAACAAACACCTTCTTGGGTTATTAAAGACTGCCGGTCCAAAATTGCGAAGATCGATCGTAGAATCCGCAAGCGCTGACGGAATAAACGCAATCGGTGAGTGTTGTCTAAATACATTGAACGGAAATCATAAAATTTGTCCTTCTGTTAAAAGGAAGTTACATCGTTATAAAAATACGCTAAGAAAGCTGAGTTGCCCTAAAATATCAATTAAGAAAAAACGTCACATACTTAAGCAAAAGGGAGGATTTTTACCAATACTTTTAGGATCTCTTTTGAGTGGTTTAGTGGGTAACCTGATAGGATGAGCCTCAAACGGATGTTACTTATCGATCCTCAGATTTTGAAGAGGGAAAGAATGACGCGTGATATTGATAGTTTGGATGAGCAAATGAAGAAAGTTCTCAAAACTAAAATGAGCGATTCAAAGAAATGGCATCATAACCGTAGGATATTAGATGCGTATTTAGGTACCGTTAACAACATGAGCGGACCCATTCCAGTATCGTACGAGGTGGAAGAAGAAACGAAGAGAGGGGAAAATAAGTTAGAAACAGTTGGTAAAAACCTTCTGAGTGAGGGACGTAATATAGATAGATCATGGGCAAAAGCGGTAAAACGGAGGGGAAAAGACATGGAGAGAATCTTGGAAGAGTATGCGGAAGAAATCAAGGCAAGCGAGGAAGGGAAATCACCGGAAGAAACTCCTGTAAGATTAAGCAGAACAAAAATAGCAAAGCACACTCCTGTCGAATCAAGCAGAAAAATAGTAAAGCACACTCCACCTCTCAAAGATCGACTGAGAAAAGTGAAGCCTCTAGGGTACGTGAAATGGAAAACAATAAATTAAGTTCTATATTTTTCAACCCGGAGAATCCCTACAGCTTTTCTACTGTCGAGCGACTATGGGAGGGAGTGGGAAAGAAAATAAGCAAAAGCCGTGTGAGAGAATGGCTGGAAAATCAGGAATCGTATACGTTACATAAGCCTACGAGGAAGAAATTTCCTAGGAATAAATATACTCCCACGTATATAGATGAAACTTGGCAATGTGATCTTAACGATATGCGAAAGTTGAAAATTTACAATGAGGGCTATACACATCTCCTTACTGTCATTGACGTGTTTTCCAAATATGCATGGGCTGTTCCACTCAAGAGTAAGTCCGCCGAGAACGTTATTAAAGCTTTTCAAGCAATTATAAAAAAAAGAAAACCCTTGAAAATTCAAAGCGATAAGGGAACTGAATTTTCTAACAAAACATTTAAACGCTTCCTTGCTGAACGTGGAATAAAATATTTTACCACTAATAATCCTGACGTAAAAGCGGCTGTGGTGGAACGATTCAATCGTACTCTAAAGGGGCGTATGTATAAATATTTCACAAAATTTAATACGCTCAATTATGTTAGCGTATTACCAAAATTAATGAGAGGATATAATGATCGTAAACATTCCAGCACGGGAGTTGCCCCATCAGCAGTGGGTGAGGGAAATGCCTTTACGATTGCACGTCGTTTAACGAAAATTGAACCACAGAAATCGAAATTTTCCACTGGAGATTTTGTTCGAATATCGAAGGAAAGATTACCTTTCGCTAAAGGATACACGCAGAATTTTTCCAAGGAGGTTTTCAAAATTTGGAAAATAAATTACTCACCAATTCCCACATTCCGTTTAGAGGATCTCAACGGGGAACGTATTAAAGGCTCGTTTTACAGAGAAGAGCTTGTTAAAACTTCAGCTGTTAGTGAAAACACAGAGTTTCAGATTGAGAATATTTTAAAACGTAGAGGAAAGGGCAGAAATCTTGAATATTTAGTTAAATGGAAGGGGTACGGTGATGATTTCAACACTTGGATCTCAGCTTCTGAAGTGCGACGGTTGAAATGAGTGACTTTTACATAACTTTGTTAAGCGATAGCTCTGGGAAGTTTTTCCCCGATAACACTATTGCACACTTTCGAACAAAATTAGCTCAACGTATATCTGCGGGAGATGAGTGGAAGGTAGGTCTCGCTGAAATATATTTCCCAAAGCTTAACATCCCAATAATCCCTGAAGTTGAGTCTGTGACCGAATCTGACTCAGCTAACTCCATACCATCAGAAGAAAAGTCTCTACCTGTTCTACCAAACTGTCCAGTCGTCAAAGTTCGAGTTTGCGAAGATGTAGTCATAAATTTGAAAGCTAAGACCTATACTTTGAGAGAGTTGTTAAATGAAATTCATCAAGCAATGCCGGGTGAAAAAAAATGGACGTATGTTACAGAGCTTCACAATTGGTTTCAAAAGAAACTTTCCAATTCATTCAAGAGTATACCCCTTGTTAAAAAATCCCAGTCCCCGTGTCCCAATACGTTCATAGATATTGTCGGGATTATACCACTCACACATACCGAATACACATTGGAACAACTGCTTACTACGATCAGAACAGATATTGGTAACGAGTTTGGTAGGGCGGAGTTCGACATGCAATTCATGAGCGTATTTACGAAACTTTCCATTCCAAGCGCGGTGATGGAGGTAGTAACACCACCTGATGAGCCGGAACATCCAACGAGTCAAGTGTTCGTATACCTAGACGTAATATCACCACAATTCCTTGGGGACACGATGGTTAAATGTTTACGGGTCGTGATGGGTGATAAAGGAAATCATCAAATTTTCATCCACCCCTATTATATGTCACTTGAAAAAAACGACTTTGACACGATGGAAGTTAAATTGATGAATAAAATGGGTGACCTTTATCCTTTTGCGGACAGTATAAACCCGTCGTCTATCGTTTTACATTTTATCAGGAAAACTGAATGATATATACATGGATAAAATGTACATGATTCATTCATTAACGGAATGTCGAAGGACGTAGATCGTTACCGCCGATATTTTACTCAGATTGGAGGCGGTGATCAGGTATATCGAGCGAGTCATTTTAAACAGCGGGGTAGAGGGCTTGGGAATTTTTTCAGAGGAATATGGAAATTCATAAAACCTTTGACAACGCAAGGAATAAAGGCTGTAGGTAGAGAAGTTAGGGATACGGGTATAAAAACTCTTACAGATATAGGGGAAGGTAGATCAATGAGGGAAGCTTTACAAACGCGTTCTTTAGAGGCAGTTAATAATTTGAAAAGAAAGGCAGAGGATAAAATGAAAAGGATGACCGGGGCAGGTTTACGTGCTCCGAAGCGAGCTAGAATCGGTCGTGTTAAAACAAAAAAACGAAATAAAAAGCGTGTGCAAGTAGGTGGAAAGCGAAAAAAGCCTCGAAGGCGAAAGCGTGTGGTGAAGGATATATACGGATAAATAGTTTAGTAGTAGATGGGTTTGGTTTATTAAAAGCTTCGCCTCCGAACGGTTAGCACGGTTTTAAGAATGGAAGAATACATTCCAGATTCTTTGAACCTATTTAGTGAACCAGCACTGCAAGCGAGCGTTGATGGTTGTACAGTAGTACCCTATAAACCAATCGCCTCTCTTGATAATTCCCGCGAGATTCGTTTTTCAGTTAAGGATAGCGGAGATCGATACAGAAATTTAGGTGGAATAACTCTGAATTTGAAAGTTAAATTGTGTAAGTCAGATGGAACCAATTATGGAGAAAGTGATAATAAACAGCCTGGAGTGGTTAATAACCTTCTACATTCAATGTTCGATCAATGTCAAGTTTATTTTAATGGGGTTCGAATGACCTCCTCAGAAAATTATCCATATCGTTCATATTTGGAAAATTTGTTAAATTACGGCGTTGATGCTTCGCGCACTCACCTCGAGTGTAACGGGTGGGCTTTGGATACTGGTAACGATTTAGACCTTCAGACCGCTCCAAACAAAGGATTCGAGAAAAGAAAGACATGGTTCGAAAATAGCAATGTTGTAGAGTTGGAAGGAAGATTACATGTTGACATATTCAACACTGCAAGAAAACTTCTTACTGGTGTGAACGTTGAGATCGTTCTGACGATGAAAGATTCAGAGTTTTACATCAAGGAAAGTGAAACCTCATCAACGCTTAAGATTTTAGACGCTACACTCTTCGTTCCGCATCATGACATCAACCCTTCAGTGTTATTATCACACGAATACCTATTGAAAAAACAACCAGCCATATACCCATATAAGCGGACGGAAGTTAAGACTTTCACCTATTCCAGTAATATCGATTCAATCAAAAATGAAAACTTAATAGTTGGTCAAATTCCTTCCAGTTTATTAGTAATAATGGTAGATGGTGACGCATTTTCGGGGAAAAAAGAGAAAAATCCATTTAACCTAAAGCATTATTCGATGACAGGATTCAACCTATACGTAAACGGTACTGCTGTACCGTTGAGTGGTGTAAAAACGAAATTCCACAGCGAGAAAGATAGTTTTGCTACTCGCGCCTTCCTTCAACTCTATTCAGCCTTAGGTACGAACCATAGTGATTGGGGTAATCAGATAACAATGGACATGTTCAAACACGGCTATACAGTACTAGCGTGGGATCTCACTCCAGATAGGAGTGGTGAGGAAAGTCACGTCTCTAAACCGGTTTATGGTAATGTGAGATTTGAAGCTAACTTTGCAGTTAATCTTCCAAATTCCGTCACTCTCATCAGCTATGCCGAATACAATGCACAATTCAGAATTGATGAAAATAGACTTGCTGTACTTAGATAATTTGAGTTGACATTCATCATGCAAACAGATGACATCGAAGACGTTTTATCAGGAGATCTTAGAACGAAAAGTAAGTTTAGAGGCGTTTTTCCATCGGATCGACTACCTGTCCATCCCAAGCGTGGAATTTATGTAGTAAATTTCGATCCTTCACACGAGCCGGGAATTCACTGGGTTGCAGTAAGCGTATTCAACAGAAAACGTGCAGAGTATTTCGACTCCTATGCTTTTCCTCCCTCGGTCACAGATATTATCACTTTTCTGAAACCCTTCAAAGTCATAGTAAATCCTGTTCGGTTGCAAAATTACCAATCAGATCTTTGTGGGGAGTTTTGCTGTCTGTATGTACTTTTCCGATCCATCACTCGTAAACCTATTTCCAAATTCGCATCCTTATTTCCTAACCCCACCCTCAACGACTGCATCTCTGCTAAGCTTTTCAGACGAGAGTTTGGACGACGCGGACGTAAAGGAAGAAAATGTCACCCAACATCGCAGAAGTGTTGTGCTCTAGTGGAGAACAACCTCACTATATATAATCAAGGTAGAAGTCAAATGAACCAGTCTCAAGAAATCAGTTAACTATGTCACAGTCTCAAGTGGAAAATAGAAGATCTTCATTCTTCACCTCTTTCCCCTTATTCTGGACAGTTGAACATCTGGGAAAGAACAAATGTGTGCGCGTCGGTTGGTTGACGAAGTCGTCAACACCTTGCGTTGAAATTTGCTCTTCGAGAAAAACTGTGATACTTGACCGGAGTCAGTGGACCAGGATTAGAAACTATACAGCCTCCGTTACGGACTATTTCAAAACATCAGTGATTCCTTCAGACGTGGACTCATACCTTCAATTTGCAACGTATTCCGGAAAACCTTATGTAAATTTGTGTTGTGACAGCAATCGCGTAGCTCTTAAAGCTGAAAATTGGGAAGCTTTAGTAAATTCTTTCGAGTCAATTGATTCATCTTTTAATTTAGTCAGTAAATTGAATGATTCAGATATAGATCATCTAAACTTTTGTTTCTTAGAATGTATCTTACACGATGAAAGGTGTTCGAAATTTTCTTGTAACAAGATTATAACCGCGATGAATGGATGCATCCTGTAATATGAAATGTTTGAGGACCAACCTGCATCCTCTACTATATAAGCAGGGTAATAGTCTCACAAGCATCAGTCGAGAATGCAACTGCAGCCGATCAAGAGGAGGAGGTCTTCATCCTCTGACCGTACGAGTTCCCCTGCTCTGCTCAGGTCATCCCTGAAACTAACCAAGAGCAAAAGTGTGCAGATCGGTTGGTTGTCGGAGTCAACTACACCGTGCGTGGTGATTTCCTCTTCGGGTAAAACTTCAAGACTCCACCCGGAACAGTGGAACAGCCTAAAAAACTACGCAGCTTCCGTCACAGATTATTTTGAAACGTCCGTCATTCCTCCGTTCGTGGATTCATCCGTCCATTTTGTTAAATATTTTGGTAAACCTCATGTAAATTTAGGAAGTAAGAACACTTGCGTTGCTTTTAAAGCTGAAGATTGGAAAGCATTAATAAATTCTTTCGAAGCGATTGACTCAGCTCTTGAAGTAGCTACTCAATCGAGTCATTCGGTAATTAATCATTTGAGTAATATTACCCACGCTTTGAAAGTTACTGGCATTGAGAAATTGTGCATCACTTTCGACGACGATCAATACAACGTCCTGAGAGTGAAATTTCCAGTGGGATAAAATGTATTCCCGTTCTAGAATTTACCCACTAGGACCAGTCGTAATCAATGCATTGATATTGGACTTTCAAGCTCTGGTGTGGAAGAATGGTGTAATGAATGAATTCATAGTCAGAGAACTAGCCATCGAGGATCTCGAACATGACCGGCGCGAGTCGTGGGTGTTTCAGATACCTCCTGACTATGTTATGAACTGTGAAAATACATGGGTGCAAGAGCATCACCATGGGATACCTCCCAATGTGGGGGAAACGCCATACATTGAGCTGCAAAAAATTCTTAAAGAAAATACGTTGTCCTATAAATATCTCTTTGTAAAAGGTATTGAAAAATCTAAATTCCTCTCTAATGCTTTAAATCGCGATGTGTTCGAAATTGGAAACCTATTTAATGTACCCTCTCTAAGGTTTCTTAAACCATTGGGAGGTAAGTGCTCATTAGCATGTCATCAGACGGATAAGTACACGTGCGCAGTAAAGAATTGTTCAAGATTGAAAAGATGGATTTGTAGCAATATTTCTAAGAACAGATTGTTGTTAAAATTAGAAGCTGAAGAAAAAGAAGAAAATGTACACTTCTTTTAAATTGTATGATACTCAATATACTTGTTCTTGTACTTATTATGCTTAAAATATATTGTGAAATGTGTTATTAAATCCTTTTAAATTGTATGATACTCAATATACTTGTTCTTGTTCTTAATATGCTTAAAATATATTGTGAAATGTGTTATCAAATCCTTGTTTGTTTTATTTACTTTTACCCTCTAAAAACAATGAAAAAGAACAATTTCTCAGTCATTTTTTTTTATTGAAAAAACTTTACATATTAATTTCCAAATCATCTAAAGTACTGTCCACATTTTTAATGCTGGCAGTATTGTATATTATTTACTTCCACCCTCTTAAGCAATTAAAATACAACAAACATCACATATCGATGGATTAAATCATGAACGAAGCGGGGAATCAAGGTCGTCGTCCTCCTCCTCCTCCTCATCTTCACTTAACTCGGAAAATAATCCAATATCCTCAGTATTTAATCCGCAGTGAGGTAATGTAGTCAAAACGGCATACTCCGCCTTGTTCGGAACACATTTGGAACACCTTTTACATTCGTGAGCGGGTCTCCAATCTGCGGGGACTTGACGGCAACACAGGCAGCAAAAGTCAATTTCCGGATGGATCGCACTATTTTTCACAGTCTCGTGTGAAAGACGCACTGACATGAAAGGTACGTTTAACTTCACAAAACAATCGATGCAGAGGTCTTCGACTCTTTTACACAGTATTCTTTCCTTTTTCCTTATGAATCTACCGTGCACCCGAAATATAGCATACCTCACGCAGGAGTATAGCTCCGTTAAACTCATCGCAGAACGAGTGTTGGTGAGGGAGCAACGAGGGGTGTTTTATAGGCTCGTTGTGCTCTCACAATATGAAATTCATCATTTTACCACATGTTGGCGTGCATATGCGTCTCCAACGCAGCTAAATGGTTACATCTGGTCAGAACAGCGTCATCCGTTCGCGGGAAGCGTTTGGAGTCTACTCCCCACTGTCCTGTCGAACGGAAATGTCACAGCTTCCAGACTCTATTGTGTTCATTCTCTATTCCCGTGAAATTGGAAAAAGATACTCTCGGAAGAATAAGATTATCAAACCTATGCTCCCTAACCTAGAGCGTAAAGAATTGAGCATGAAGAAAGGTGGAGGTATTTTGTGTCCTCGCGAACTTTGTGTGTGGATTATCTGTGACCAGTGCATCTTTATTCAATATTCTCGTAATCGCAGATGGTCCGAAGTTGTGAGCTGTCCGAAATGTGACGAGTTCATCACCTGCAAAGGTTATCGAGTGGATTTACTTGTTCGACCGGAGCGACGTTCGCAAATTTTAAAAGAAATAATATCCATCAACAAAGTACCTAGAGAGCTTTTACGCAATAGACTTCTTAATTTTTTTAATGATGGACCTAATGCAGATGGATAAATAAACAAATTTTGAATTCTAAGGTATTTCTTTCATTTATACACCTCTGAGAGTTTGTGTGAAGATATCAAAACGTGGGTTTGAAACAGACACGTCCACGCTTTTCATTCCCTCCTGTTGATAGTAGATAGCAACCGCCGTTCCTGAAACACGCCATTTAATATCGTGACGTTAATTCGAAACAGAAACCTCCGCGCTTTTCATGACATCCTGTTACAGAAGAGATAGGATAAGCCGTTCCTGAAACACGCCATCTTGGATTTTCTAAAAGTCATCCTCTTATGAACGTCACCCGACCCGATCCGACCCGGTCCGGCCCCGCGACTCCAGCGCCACAGCCTACCGCATTGCATACCTCTTTTGTTTCCTCGCCAGCCGTGCCTCTTTTGTTCACAATACCGCCTTGCACGTCTCTTTTGTTTCGACGCCCGACGCATCACATGCCTCTTTCACTTTCATACGCTTTCAGTCCACCAAGCGGCAGGGCAATCAACCAACGCCTACCGCGCTTCATTTTTTTCAGCATTCTTCCGTCATCCGACGCCAACCGTGCTTGAGTTGCGTACCGCATCACGCAGGTGGCAGGTAAATCAACTAGTCACGCATTCTACCACCAGCACACGCGCATCGCGTGCTTCTCCTGTCGTCCGACGCAACCGTACTTCATTTGTTTACCGCATCGCACGCCTCTTTTCTTTCCACATTCATTTTGTTTTTAGTTACGATTTTTACCACCAGGTGGTGCGCTTCATTTGTTTACCGCATCGCACGACTCTTTTCTTTCGACATTCATTTGTTTTTAGTTACGATTTTTACCACCAGGTGGCGTGCTTCATTTGTTCACCGCATCACGCACCGCTTTTCTTTCGACATTCATTTGTTTTTAGTTACGATTTTTACCACCAGGTGGCGTGCTTCATGCCGCATCGCGCGACTCTTTTGTTTCGACATTCATTTGTTTGCCGCATCGCGCGACTCTTTTGTTTCGATATTCATTTGTTTTTAGTTACGATTTTTGCCACCAGGTGGCGCGGTTTTCGCTGTTTCAGGACCCGCATTCTCTAACTACTATGTTGTCTTCCAGTCATCAACTACCTTCTATTTATAAAAGTATTGCAATAATGAGGACACAAAAGTTACTGAGGTCCCAGGGTATCTAAGGAAATGGAAAATAATGTAACATTCACAATTAAGTTTTATTTCTCAAGACCGTAGCTATCATTCGAGAATACGTCAACAGATGATGATGCAAGGCATTGTCTCTATTTATCACCTGGTAATGGAATGGGAAAAGAGAGGGGGGATACGGGAGTAGGAAGAGAGGTAGCGAAAGTTGTCTTTGGGTCAGAGACGGCTTTGGCGGCATTTGTGCAAGGGTTTGCGAGGGTTAAGTCATGAAGAGGGCGCGGTGCTCTTTATATGGGTGGCCAAGGTCCAGAATTGAGACTGAGCATGGAGTGGTGGCTAATGTGTGGAGCGGGTAGAGAAGATTCAATGCAAGCAATCGGCAAATGAAGGCGGACAGGGCAAATGGAGAGGGGGACGTGTGATCGTTCATTGGCTGACACTCTTTTGATTTAGAGCGTTATTTTTATCTCTGGCAAGATGCCAAATCTGGACGACATTACGACCTATATAAATTCAGTGTCGTGCCGGCTTTCAATGTGCATAGTTAATAAATTACACTTTCCAAAATTAAAAATTAACAACACCGGGCTACGCCTGAGACTCTTGATCAAAATGTATGAAACACGAAGTTTTCAATTGGAGTAGATGGAAAGGATCACGCATATTTTAAGTATCTTTTACGCACATTGCCTTGGCAGTAAGATAATTATGGTGGACAGTCTTATATTACATGACAGGGATCGTGATTGAGGGCAAGAAGAAAAGTTAGGTGAAGACACTGATGCCCCCATTTACCCCCACCACATGTCCTTGCGGCGGCTTGCGGGGTATTATATAGATGTAGATACCTTGGATATTATTCTTTACGTTGGATATTTGAGCCAAGAGGATGTGCATGCACTGGAGTCTTTCGGATGCGTTGACAAATGAATAGTATTATAATGTAAACTACTGTTTAAGATAGGTTTTGGATGGACACAGACTGAATTTCCCTACATCTCTAACCCTCGACTAACAAGACACAATCCAGCCTATCACGCTACAAAGGACCTTTAATTCAGCATGAATCCTTCTTCATGGATTCAACTGGTAGAAACTAGTGAAATTAATGAAAGCTTTTATTGAAAATAAATAGCTCTAATCGAAGCACAGAACAAATTGTCTATGTATTCGGAACAAATTTGTTCCATATAATTTTCGTTACTTTTCAAGCGGCATTTAATACGAGTAACGTAGGGAAGGTAATAGTCAGCATCCGAAACAGATATGCGAAACAATGGGAAAATACTGTTAACTTGTTCATGGTCTTTCCGACCTTTTTTTCTATACATTCTGTCCATTACCTTTGTGAGCCACGGCTAGTACGAGCCATTATTATCACAAAAAATGTCCATGATGTCCATGAAGATATGCTGAGCCTGGTTGGGATGGGAGTGTTGTTTTTACATCTTCAGTCTCTGAGAAAAAATTATTAAATTCTGAAACAGGATTAATGCAAACTTCATGTGATTCGACTTCTCGTGCATTTTATTTACGATTTTAAATTTCGTGAAATCGTAATGCGAAAGTTTCAAAGTTATAATGAAAAATATCCGCACGAATGCTGTTCAAATTTACAATAATTTTATTATTAAAGAACAGCACGGAAGGGAGATCAGGAATATTTTTTATTAGGGGCTGTGCGTGTACGTAGCTAGTTTATCTGTGAATTAATGGGAAGACTTTTCAAAGCGGTAGGTTCATCTCGTACTTATTGATCGCTCTTACTTCCGGCGAAATAAACAAAACACTACATTAAGGGTGCAGTAGTATGAAAGACGTTTACTGCCAATTGAAGGTGATCACTCCTTCGATCGTAAAGGAAAAACTATAAGGACAGCTTGTAGTCGCCATAACAGAAACATGTGGGGCATTTCGCCTACTGGGACCGGGCTGAGTATGAATATCGGGAGAATGGTTCTTTCATTTGGCTTACAAACAGGAAGGAACGTGCAATATTTTTGGAGGCAATAGAGGATGTGATTTTGAAAATTTTTTACACATAAAGTACCCCTTAGTTTCGGTACTATGGCAACGCAATTATTTTATCGGGTTTATTTCGTAATTTGCGTGAATACGCTTAATTTTTGTAAAGAAAATTCCAGAAGATTTGTTGATGCACCTTTTGAATGTCAAGAATAATGAAGGTTTATCATCATGTAGGTTAATGTTGTATACAATTTACTATTTAGGGATGGTAGTCTGACATCACCAGGTCAATCTCTCGTATTAACAAAATATTTACTCAAACTTTCAAAATTCTTGTCAAAAAACATTTTCCTATGCAATATAAATCCTTTGCAGAAATACACACCAGGTTCGTTTTAATATTTTCACAATAACTTTGAGAACATTTTCGGAGTTACCCCGTTATGTCATCAAATCCTTACATAATAATATTCAAAAAATAGTTAACTATCAGCCTTATAAAAAGAATGTTGCGTTATATATATATATATATATATATATATAACACTATTTGAAAGTCTCACGGACGTGAATAATTAGTGCTAAGTGTTATACATTATATATATATATATGTATATATATATATATATATATATATATATATATATATATATATATATATATATATATACATATATATGTATATATACGAGCGGAAATTCATGCAAATTTCCATGTTTTTATATATGTCTTTTTTCGTTATAATATTTTTCAATGAAAAATACTGGCGGTCTGACGATAGTAAAAATTGAATTTAAAGCTATTCCAACTCTTGTTTTTGGTACGTAGGTAGTTTTGAGGGGAGGCGACCGACAAATGAGGTCATTTGTGCCCTTGTTTTTGGTATGAGACATATTCGCACAGGAAGGGGTAAAAAAATCGCACCCCCAAATTCTGAGCAAAAGTTATTGGGCACTCTGGAGTGGGGCGTGGTGAACTAGTGCTTTAACTCACAATTTTATTCATTGTTCGTCCATCTTCATGTCCAGCAATCTGTATTATCCATTTAACTTGCACATTTTTCCAGTTGAATATGGATGATTTTATAAATTAGGTGAAGTGTTCCCTGCCCTATGAAACGAACCTTCTGTGTGATCAATGCAGTTGATTGGTTTTATTATTGACTAACCTTTGACCTCCTTTTATTTCAAGGCTTGTGCCCCAAGGACAGATACCTGTCATTGCTACCATGGTACGCTATGCGGATTCCTGGGAAGGCGAAGAGGAATGGGTAAGTACAATGTTTTTGTAATTATACCACAGATGCGCTCAATTTTATGTATTCTCTAGAAGGAATACCAGATTGGATATTGAAGGACACAGGGTTAGGGTTGTGAGTGTTGGAAATTCGCTTCCTTTTGACTCTGTTGGGTTCAAAAGGTTCAAGAAAATAACTATGGAGGGTGAAAGTAGATATATTCGTATGCCAGTGGTTGAATCGATGAGGACCAGTTCGTCCGCCCGCTGAATGATCGGAGATCTCTTGATGTTGGTTGATTGTCAATAGTGATGATTTTTATGGATGATGTAGTTCGACAAGATGCGACGGGTTGCTGTATTTCCTATGCATAGTAAAAATACGAGTCGGTGTTCATAATGGAATAGGGTCGTAGAACGGTCATCTTCACCTAGGAACAATTAAAAAATTGCAGACTTACTGTGAGTGTATATTAATATAAATATGTACATCGCACATGGTTCTTCTTCTTCTGATGAAAATTACATCTCCTGGCCTCGGCGCAGATACATGTTTGTTAGAGTTTCGACGGACGCACGCCAAATTAACTTCCAAATTGACCACCGCCCGTCCGTTTATTCTCCACTAAGAGCAAACGTGACACCATTTTGGCGAAATTTTTTTCACCTCCAACTTTTCGTGCGAAATTTAAAACGCTGTATTTACCTTATAATACACCTGTGGTATCAAAAATTTCGAGAACTTATCGTGGATTTTGTGAATAATTTCGGAGGAAGTCACTTCTAATTGACCTTCCGAACGAATTTCATCATTTTTTGAAGCACGAGTATGACCAAGTTTAAGTTCATTTATCGAATTGCACACAATCGCAAACACAGGTACAGATCTGCCATGGACTTCATCCATATCGGCTAATTCGGCTTTGATATCTTTCGATATGAAGACTTTTTGATATAAGTTTTTAAGAACTGAGCGAAACTTAGTTTTTACATTTTTCTAAATAAGCAAACTTTTTTGCTTCAATCGACAATAAAATTGAAACCACGTGATGGATGTAGCTTCAGCATCAGTCTATTGAGAAACGATTCTTACTAAGCCAACCTTTTCCGATACTGCGATCACCATCTCTTAGATTGTCTAAGGAGTTATTGAACCACCCACGTTTAAACGTGTTCACACAGAGTTTCACCCAAGCGAACATTTAGATTAGTTTATTGAAACGGGAACACTAAAGTAATTAGAAAAAGACTCGCGAGACTCACGGACGGGATACATGTATAACTATTCCGCCCAATCACTCACATAACGTTTACCTTTTAACTCCTCCTCCCAACACTCACAGTGAGGGTTAGCAGCTGGAGTTAAAAGACTTCCTCCCTCTCTTTCACAATTCCTCCTCAACTTTCCTCTCGACATCCTTTTTACTCGTTAAAAAATAGTTTTCGTGGAAGGCAAGACGAAAGATAAACGTGGCACTCACGAACATTCAAGTTCCTTTAGGCGAAAGAGCCTGGCTACCGTTTTTATATATTAGCGTGAAATAATTTCTTTGAGTTACGTCAGAGTAATGTATATATACATATATATATATATATACACATATATATATACACATATACAAAAAACATATGTGCGTATATATATGTCTATATGTACATATATAATTATATATATATGCTGTTTTGAACACTATTTCGAATTCGCTAACTATATTTTCCAGTTAGTGGGTCGCGGTAGTCCAGGGGGTAGGGCGTGCCCGACCGGAGGGCCCGGTCGAATCCCAGGCAAGCCTCTCTGGGCAGCTGCAGCTCCACCCAAGCTATGTGATTTTTCGGGTACCAGGTCTTCCTGGGAAACCATAACCGGAACACGAAAAGGAACTGGCCCCCCTACCCTGATGTGTGAATTTCACATGCCGTATAGGGCTTAGTGCTGGGTTAAATCTACCATAACCTTCCAAACCGACCTTTGGGTTGATTATTGTTATGTTTATGGTTTTTTGCATATTTATATTAGATACATTTGATATATATATTGAGTATATATTATATAAATCAATAGTTTTTCTACCCTTTACGTTTAGTTTTTGAATGAACACAAACTGAACAGTGTAAAATAGAAATTCGCCTCTCCTTGCAAAGCACAAACTGTCACCCAAATTTACGAGCCACCTCGTATAGTAAACTCTTCCATGAATGCTTCCTTTTTTCCTTTATTTGTCCCCACATTCCTATCCTTATAAATAAATAAATGAGCTTAAAAAATAAATTCTAATAAAGAAAGCAGATGGACCGTCGAAATGTGTAAATTCCTGTTTCATATCCTTCTTAAGTGTTTGTCTCTGTAATTGGTGGTATCCTTATTTTTAATAACTGCACCACCTCTAATACGTGTATACACAAATGCTGGGTTTATAATACTTTATATTCGGATAAATGTACTTTTTGAACGAAATGTGACACGACTGCATCTCCAAATAACCCACAACTATACCTGCTCATCACTGATTATCATCGGAGCGCAATCAGACGTGACATTCACCGGGAATTGCGCCAAGAAATTCCCTTCCATTAAGCCGAGAGAAAGGCTGGTCCCTAACGAAGAGCAATTCAATCAATGCGGCCCATTTGCAAACAGGGCGTGTTGACCGGCCGGTTGAAGAGAGTGAAAGCTAAACAGAGCCGTCATAAAAGAGTCCCCGCGGATCGAGTCTGGTCACGAAGTGACGATTCCAATCCAATATTGGGACCGCTCTGCGGTCACGCGCGGAAGTCGGCTTAATCACCCTTGACAAATATGGGAACGGGGACGTCGTTTGGGAGGAGCTCATAATACCGCGGGTGATGGGATATTTGTTTCCGAAGCGCACTCCGATGGAGGACCCCAACCGTGGGGAAAGGAACCTTTTGAGGGAGCCGGGGATGAGGGGGAGGAAGGCGGTTGGTGAGCGGGTGTGGGAGAGGAAGCGAGCGGCTTTAGACGGCATTCGTGGAATTTACGGAGGAGGCGAAAGAAATATATTGGTCTCGCGCTGGAGGTCCTGAGCTCCCGACGCTTGGGGCGGGTCGTGTTAAAACGGCGTGGGATATGGGGATCGTTTAGAGGTCGTGGAAAATATCAACGCAAAAAGGGCACGGTGGAAGATCAATAGCGCACAAAACATGCCCACGCCTAGAGCTACAAAATTCTCATATTGAAGGGGATTGGGTTGGTGTGGTGGTTTGTGTAATGGTTTCCCAGCTAAGAGCACCCGGGTTTGAATCCCTGCGGAGTTCTTCTTTTCCTTATCGCTTTGAATTTTGAGTGGTAAATCGATCCCTCTTTGTGATGCCATGCGGAGAGTAGGGCTTCGAGTGGAAGAAGCCATCCCTCGGATGTGAGGTTAAACCTTGTGACCCTCCCACCCCGACGCCTTTCCTGAAGAGAGTAGGCTGATACTGGGTTTCTCTCTCTATCCATTCATCACCTATTTTTTGAATATCCCATCTAGCAAATTACCTTTGTGTTCCGAATGATCCATATGAGAATAGGTATATATCGCCTCCCCTTATAAACATTACATCTTGTAATATTGAATGCAGTTTTCGATGGAGTGGAAGCGACCATTTTACTAGTATCGACATTCTTAGAAACTAATACATTTTTCCCCAGCGCATTCGCCAATTAATCTGATCACGAACCCTGCAAAACTCGAGACTGAAGTCGAATCCACGATCACTGAGAGATTGAGGAAGGTTTCCCGTACATAGTTGGAGAGCCTGCTTAGGGAGGGGACAATGGGTATCGCCATTCACTTTAAAAGGTTTTTTTACCTACGCAATAGAAAACTTTTACAGTTGGTATCATGACGCTTTAAATGATACTCGAGGATTTCACTCGTTGAGTTTAATATAATTTCACTATAGTTACGCTTTAGGTGAGTTGACCTTCTAAAGTCAAGCCAAACGATAAAATGCTACATTGCAAAACATCATAGCAAATTGTCATTTCTGTTTTACTGCAACGCTTCTATGCATACTTTTACCGCGTGTCTTCGTGTTGTCAAAATTATATGCCAACTTCTTCTTTTTATATTTTTCGTATCGCTTTTCCTTTCCTAAATATTGTGTGTTTCGTCGTCTTGTTGATAAAATTTATAAAACGTTTTTGGGGGACAAAACTATAAAACAAGATGATAGATTTGACGAAAAATCATATTCTTGAAAAAAATGACGGTTGTTATAGTTTTGACTGGATATTTGTTTGTTCAAGTTTTTCCGAAGTAATCCACCAGATCGAGTATCTGCGTCTGTTTTGTAACTAGCTTGATGGTTGTTGCCATAGATATTTGTCACTTAAACCGGGAGTCTAATTATGAATAAATAGACAGCCTATTATGGGCTGTCCTATTTTAATTCTTACTTTGCCATTTGCAAAATTGGAATGACGGTCAACCTTACCTTACTATGTGTGTCAACTTATTCACTGACAACATTAGTTTGAGGTTTAGTTTCCGTAAATATAACTGATTATTATTTATTTTTGATTTTGTGAGTTTACTCAGAAGAGTTAATTAAAGTTTAATTACAAAAATAAAGCAAATAAAAACTTTTTTCGTAATACCTTCATCTCAGTTACCAGATCCATTGCTGCCAACCGCATCTGTTTTGATATGTTCTATGGTGTTGATTTAATATTTCTATGCATCTGCGGTGAAATTGAAGGTAGATTTGGATAGCCTAATGGGTCAATGTGTTGCGAAAAGATAAAAAAATGTTGGGCGACTGTTCAGGCTAGAGAGTATGGGGAATAGTGAATTCGCCTGATAAACTTTAAGTTACCAGTCCCCATTCAGTCTAGCGTAGCTTCATTTTGGAGTAATTTATTGATTGAAATGATAATGGATGGGCTGGACGTTTCCTCTCGAGCAGACACTTAATAGCCAGTTCCACTAATCGAATGTTTGCCAACTGAGATGTCACCGAGGTAGTTAACTGACTGGCCACAAGGGTGATAGTTTCTACGTCGGAGCAGTATGTCCTTCAATAGATTAAAATAACATGAATTCTTTTAAAACCGTGCAAAAATTTTATACTATCTTCTCAAATGAAAGGCTCCATCCATTTATTAAGTATATGGATTTCTAATAGCACGAAGAACCCTGAGAAGGTAAAGTGTTATAAAAAAATCGTATTTGGGGTATTGAAGTTCGTAAAATAAATTAAAAGTTCGTTATGCAACTTAAAAAAATTTGATATAACTATCGCTATCTTCATTTCCGAGAGTTGAGTTTTATGGGATTGATCGTTACTAACTTCTTATAGTCGTCTCGCTTCTTATAGTTACCGCTGAGGCTGACTGAGGTAGCAGACTGTTTTGAGGTGCATTCTGGGATCAAACGGGGAGTGACCCAGCATCTGCAGCGTCATTGTCCACCCTGCCCTCTTATTCAAACGATAGGAGGTTCAGGACCTGGCGCCTATTTTCCCAGATCGCGGGATGGTAAACAAGCACTGACCTCTGTGGTTGCGGGGAGGATGGGAGGCTACCGTTCTCTCCACCTCTCCGTCCTCGAATGTTTCACGAGAAAAGTTTGTGCAAAAGGTGCCATTTCCATTTCCTTCTTCTCCTAAATTCTATTCTATATAAATCCTTAACTCTACGCTAGTCTCGGTCACGTCGAGGAATATCGGGCATCGATGAAGAAATCCCTCGGTGGTAACTTTGTTAACAATGGTCAGTGCACCGTAAGGCTGCCGAGTTTGCAGTTTCTTGCGATCTGAGTGGATAATGAAAGTCTTGATGGTCACCTCAGTGGCAATTCTGGTCCAATTGATGTCCTGGCACTCGAAATGACCACACACTTGACTTGCGAAGAATTATATATTTTTTACGGGTTATTTTTCTCCTCAAAGTTTTCAATTCAGACGTATTTAGCGACCTAAATTGAAATGAGAAGTTGGATCAAATGGCCAGGTAAAAAATAAAACTTTCAAAACGCCACATCTGTGATTGTATGGCCATTGTGGACCCGTTAAACCGTTACTTATAATTGTGTTTTACCACGGTATGAACCGCTAAAACAGTTACATGCCTCCTGTGGAACGCCGCCACCTTTTTTGATATTATCAGCTATAGTTAATATTTTTATTGTTTTCATTGATATTGGTGATCTGCTGTTTAACGAGGGTTTTATTGGATACAGACTCAGCATATCTACATATACACTTCTCAGCTAGTAGTAGTAGTTTCTAGGGGAGACGACCGACAGCTGAGGTCATTTGCGCCATTCGGGATGGATGGGAAGAAATTAAGGGTGGAAAGAATCCCGGCGTCGGCATTAGCCTACTCTTAACGAAAGGCGCCAAGGGGTCCACTGTTTAACGTCCCTTCCGACGGATACTGTCCTCACTCAAAGTGCTCTCCACAAAGCACCTCAGGTAGGGACCGGGATACCAGTAAAAAATATCTGCCACCTCCGAGATTCGAAACCGGTCCCTCTGGGTGGAAAGCCAGCACGTTAGCTACCTACGAGTACACTGAACAGTTCTGCAATTACGCATTATTTCTTCTTCCCTAAGTTCCATTTCAAATGCCCACTCTGCATCCCTCATCTCACTTGCCTAACATCCCTCTATATCAGTCTTCAGCATTCCACCGCCAATAAAAATCTGCATCCATTTTTTCAGCTTCCCTAGGTCCCAACCCAACAACCCTCTCTCCTCCCCCACCATGCCTAGTCACTCTTATTTTGTATCCCTTTCCGTACAATTTCACCTTAAAGTACATCTACGCACCCACATTTCAAAATCCTCCCATCATCTTGCTTTGACGGCAATGTTTCCGAACCGTATTTTTGTTATGCAGTCAAATTAATGTGTCGCTAACCTTCTCCTAAACTATAGGTATTTTCAGCAGTTTCCAGGAATAATATATCAGTATTTTTATTGATAAATCTTTAAAAAAAACCTTCGCAATTAGGCATAAATAAGAAAATAAATGCTATGATACAAAGGAAATAAGCCATCAAAGCAATAATCAAACGCGGCTCTGATTATAGATGAACCCTTTTTGCTAAAAAATATTTTTGATGTCTGTAACTCAGGCAATTAAATTTTATCCATTGATATATGTTGTTGGATAATACGTATGTTATTCATGTTATTTATTCATTAATTTAGGGAAAAAGTTTTGAATTTACTGTAACCGTATTAATTTTAATATTTTATGGTCTTAAAAATAGAATGGTTGTTTTCATGATAGGTAGTTTTTAATGAGTTTTCTTATTTTTGTTTCCGACATAGTTTTCCATGATGAAGATGTACCGTTTAAAATTGTACTTGATATTGTACTGCATTGTACTTCTAAATAACATTGACGGCCCATTGATCCAAATTCGTTTTTTCCTGGTCAGTTGCAACAACCATATAAAATTTTCATCGACCCATTTTGATGTTTCCATGTGCATATGAAATTTGTGTGGCTCCATACTGTCAAACCATATCTAAATCTAGATTTCACTGAAGCATGCCATAATATTTTGGTTGGCAGGTCATAATCGCGCCATCCACAAGAGAGATCCAGTCGATCTCAGCTTTCCTTACGCTATTTCTTCATCTATGTTAATATGCATGAAATTAGGATTCTAGAAAAAAATTTCCATCCTGTCAGTGGTCAGGGAACATTTTCAGTTGACTGTAGTACAAGTCTAGATCGGGATTTCTTTTTCATTTGCACAAACCCGAGATCACGGTAGAAGAAAATAAGAAAATCTCAATCAGAGACTTTTCAACTTTCGTCACACGTGACTGTGGTGTCACGTTTGGTGGAAGTCTGTGACGGAATTACGATAATTATTTCTTTAAATTTAATTAAAAAGTACTTTCCTTAATTTTTCAATAAGCCTAATAATTTTAACGAATATTTGGAATCCAACAGCTTGTCTAATGGCAAATATTTTGGTCAATATACTCGACTACATGAACACAATTCCATTTATTAACCTTAAAGGACTCTAGTAAAATATTATCAAAACCTTGCATGTATACATGGATGTATAACGTAATCATTTAATTCGCAAATGTTCCCAAATTGTTTAATTATTTCGATTTAACGTTAATTTCCTCAGTGTATACGTTTAAATTTTTATTGTTTTGCATAAACTGTAATTGCCCTTGTCCACCATGGAATACATTAGTCAACAATGATAAAGAGAAAATGATAATGTATTAAAGAAGACATTAAGACAACCGATTTTAAAGTTTGTTATCTTTGTTATGAATAGTCGGACTTCGAACCTTCTGCGTGTGTGTTATATATTATACATATCCTTCAAGATATTGAAAATGTATATCTTGAAGGAAAGTCTCGGGGATGTGAATAATAATGCAAACGAAGAAGCGAGAACGAACAAAAACACAGAGAAACGCACAAAAATGAATCTCACAAGTAGTCCAAATTTTCTGTGGCCAAACCACCTTTCTCAAGGGAGAGAGGGAACTGATGAGAAAGTTTCAATATGAGAGAACGAGGACACTGGACAGTAGGGGAAAGCGGGGAAAGGTTTGGGAGGGAAAGAGTTGAGAGGGAAAGGTTTGGAATTGATATGGAATGTTGGGAGCGGAGGAGGAATGAAAATATCTGAAAGTTGGGGTAATTAATACATGATATTTAACCCTGGCTCGTTCCAGGAATCGAAGTGTCAGATGTATGCCTATTTAATTGTGCCCAGAGGGTCCGGGTTCAAATCTCGGCTGTGTTGAATATTTTTCAGTGGCATCTCGATCCCTACTTGAGGTGCTTTGTGGAGGGCACTTAGAGTGAGTACGCCGTCCGTCGGATGGGACGTTAAGCTGCGGACCCCTTGGCGCCTTTCGTACAGAGTAGGCTAATGCCGACGCCGGGTTTCTCTCCACCTTTGATCCTTTCCTGCCCATTCCCTGTGGCGCAAATGACCTCAGCTGTCGGTCACCTCCCCTATACCTACTACTACTATTCTATTGTTTTGAGTTTGAGTGGAGGGCTGATAAAACGGAGACACTATAGCATTTATCGAATAGAGTGTTATGTTCAGAGGGGTCCTTTGGGATTGCAAGTGTCCCAATCAGGGAAAATTCTTGCAGGAGGTAGAGAGGATATTCATTCCAATATTTAGGGGTATGGTACACTGTCCAATATAAAAGGCAAAGGCATAGTTGGCACTTCAGAAGGTAAACTACAATACTGTAGGTGCACGAGAAGTAGAGAGTTGCTGGGAGAGAGTTAAAAAAGCAGGTGGGGGAGGGAAGCGGTTCTGGTTTTGAAAATAGGACATGCTATGCATCTTGGTTTACGTATTGCAAGACATTTGAATGGCTTTGGATCGGAATGGAGATTAAATGAGTGAATTGGTTGATTTATTGGTTTATTGGTTGACTCGTTTTTAGAGAATGTCAAATAAATCGAAAACAATCATCACCGATAAATATTTTCAAGAGTAGGAGAAGTTCGACGAATTCTATATTTCTGAGTGGTAGAACATATGCCCTGATGTTTTATTCAACATCATTATTGCTCACATTGTACAGGTGCACCATATAAATTTTAATTCTCCGAAACATTTCGGTGAAAATCGGTTTCTGAAAATGTGCGATCTTTTACCGGAAACGTATGGTCACAGTGAAATAGGGGCAGAGCTGGAAGAGATTGGGAGAGTGGAAGTGATAGGGAGAAGTGAAAGATGCTAGTGAAGGGTAAGGTGGGATGAGAGCGTATTTTTTCGACGCCGCCCAAGGATTATAGAGCGGGTGAGATGGTGATAGATTGGAGGAAGAAAAGACCTGGTATAAAGGGGTAGAGATTGGGCAGTGAGGGAGACATTGGAATAAATGCCCCCTGATTAGGTCACGTCTGGGGGCGGAGGCGATAGTTAGTGGGCGGGGTGGACTCGGATGTCGATTGGCGACCAACCAAAGGCGACGTGAGTTGGAGATTGAATCGGGTGTTCCGTTGCTCAGGGACTTGAGAGATGGGGGAGAGAGAGAGGGACGAGTATAAGAGAAGGATGGGCAAAATACCTCCAGATATGAGAGTTGACGGGACTTCGGGAAGTTTCGTGGAGGAGACGTCATGAAAAAACTTCAAACTTCTCTCGTAGATAAGGGTAACAAATATTCAGCAAAATTTCACCTCGTAACTGCATTCAAAGAGTGGTTTGACTGACCCGATTGACTTCCATGAAATTTTATAGACATAAACATTCAGTTGTGTGTTGTACAATAATTAAGTAAACTGGCATTCAATGGACTTTTAAAATTTCCCTACCCTTTAACTAATTGGGTTAAAGGGTAGGGAAACTGGTTTGATCCTTGAAAGCTTGATTCATTGCTCAAAACTCTTACAGTTCAGGTCTAACTCACGACCCGAGTTTTTAATGAAATAGCATAATAATCATGTCCATTTATTATGACGCTAATTCATTGGGATCTGGGTCGGGTATTATTAAAACTGTGGTCTGTAAGAGTTTCAGACATGATTCAATTCTAAAGGGATAACCACAACATTTCTAGGGAGTGAGCTTAATTTTTCTTCTAGCTCCTAATTGGCACATGTCGCTAATAGCCTAACGGAAATCACTCTGCTGGTTACGTAGAACTGCATAAAAATGTGTCGGATGTCGGAGTTTTGTGTGCAAACTATGTATATATTATATATATATATAATATATATATATTATATATATAATATATATATATATATATATTATATATATATATATATATATATATATATATATATATATATATGTATTCAAACACGAAATCCCGCCAAATGGCGAACAAATACTCATTTATATAGAAACAGATATAAGGAAAAGGGATAGGAACACACATAAAGGACGATTATATATATTATTATATATAAATATATATATATAACTTGGACAGCAACAAACAATATAATAACAAATAAAAAGAATATTCACACGTTGTTTCTTAATAATTTCGACGGAATATAGCTCCGTCTTCCTCGGAAGAAACAGAAGTACCTAGAATACCTAATTTCTTATACAAGTATAAATTTCTAATTTCTTATATAAGTGTATACATGTATATATATATATATATATATATATATATATATATATATATATATTCATATGATCCTTGGATTTCCACTTAAATTTGGTGAAGATTTCCAATGCGAAAGGACGACCCCCAGAGTCTGAATGTGATTCGTAAATTTGATGGATTTCGACTTATATCTCACAGCGACTGCTGATGTCACCTTCATGGAAATTGTGAAGGAAATGAAGGTTCAAATTGGTGACCAGCGGCGACTCGTGAATAAAAGGACCAGCCAACTGTCCCCTCATTTAGAGAGGCTACCGCCTCTCGTTTGTCGATGCCACTTGGTGATTCAAGGGCGCGTGGATAATATCCAAACGCCTTTCCAATCGAACTCTATAATTTGGAGCCCATTCTTTTCGAGTTTGGGACCAAATATATTTTCATAGATGTAGGAAATCTTTTACAGCGAAAGTATCCTGAGCAGTGTTAGTTTTATAGAAGGTCCCTCAATCTTTTTCTCTCTGTATACTTGCGCTATCTATGACGATTATTAATAGGATATTGAGTGTGTCTTAATAGATATTTTTTCAATTATTGCGCCATTGCACCATTAGAGTTGATTATAATAGCTTTGAATTTGCTTAGTTAAAAAGTTAAATAAAAATGAGTTGACCATTATCTTTCTTATGGGAATGATTACATATTAGTAGTAATCTAATGACTTAGGGTAATTGCCATAAACCCAAGGGACTAGACCCCATCCCAGATGTTAGAATAGTTTATTCTTTCCCTCTGCATATTTTATACCTCCCTTATTTCAATCCAAATTGCCAATTCTTTTCTTTCCTCCTCTACCTCGCTGTATTATCGTTCAACCCTTCGTAACCGTCTTCGATATTATGAAAAATTATGTATTTTGAAATCACGTCGGACATGATTCGGAGATAAATGATGCCTTTGATTTCATTGTGATTTCCATGGGGTGGTGATGGACGGAGCAAGTAAGTTGCTTGGACATACGGTCGTGTTACGTCTCCCACTTCTTCGGAAAGAACTACGAGGTCCGTCCGAAAGCTACCCGACCTGCGTTCATATCTCCGCATTGATGGTAATCTTTGTCATCCGTGCCGTGGCATCCTTCGAAGTAGTCCCCATTTGATTGAACCACTCGCTCCCAGCGGTGCTTCCATATCTTAAAGCAGTACTCGAACGCAGATTTTTGAATGGCCATCAGCTCGCGCGTTTTATTACGCCGAATCGTCTCGATTTCGTCGAACCGCTTTCCTTTGAGTGCCATTTTATATTTTGGGAGCATCTAAAAGTCGTAGGGAGCTATGTTGGGACTGTACGGAGGCTGGCAAAGCTGTACAATCTTGTGTTTTACCAAAAATGGCTGCACGAGGTTCGATGAATGCGCTGGCGCGTCATCGTTGTGAAGAAGCCAGTCACCGCTTGACGAGAGACGCGGTCGTTTCTTCTCACGGCATCATGCAATCTTTTCAGAACTTCAAAGTAATATTCTTTGTCGATCGTCTGATCTCTTGGAGCAAATTCGCGGTGCGCAACGTAATTTTCGGACTCACCTCGTGCATCTACCACCTATCATCTCAACGCGCGTGTGGTGTACGCCTTAGGATGTACAGTTTTGATTCTTCATGCCCTCCGACTTTTTTTTTGTTTTAGCAAGAGACGAAAATCCGCTTGATTGAGATAAGTGGAGGGGAAACAAGAAATACGACTTCCCACAGAAAAAACTGAACTTTTAAACACAAAAGCGAATGTTTTCTCGAGGATATTTTACTATGAATTCGTATGGCATTGGAGCTTGAAGATGCTGAGGAGGGACTGATGGTGGTGTGGTGTAGGAAGGATGGTCTGAGGGTGTGGAGAGGACCGGGCCTTTACGCGCTAGCACCCAAGTGATGCCCGCCCTGGAATGGCCGGCATCTGTTTCAAATTTTCCGCCTTATCGCCCCTCAAGGCCTGGGAATCCGGTGGTTGGAATGGAAAGCCGGTGGAGATGGTGAGAAAGCACGAGGGAGGGAGTTGACGAACAGGGGAGAAGACCGACTTTTTGCTCCTTACAGTCATTCCATCCGATTGAATTTCGGAGCTCTCTGGCTCTGTAAACATCGTCCGGATACTTTTTGTCGGAGTCGTGCAGTCAATTGGAAAAAGGGATGCGAATACGTTTCCTATATAGACGCGAAAAGACGTTGAAGGGCCTGATCTTATGGGTAAAGCCACTTAGCAAGCAAAGGGAGCCTCTTGAGATAACCAAAAATTTATATAAGATTTGTGCAAACTACGTAGCATTTGTGTAGAATCGCAATACTTGTCAAGAATATTGAACTTGTTGGTGTATTTTTTATAAACAAAAATGAAATTCAAAACTTAATATTAATGTAGCAATTCACTTTATCATTTAAAAAAAAATTATAAATAGATTTATTTATTTTAATTACTAATTTCTGATTTTTTGTACTCGATTTCAAGTAAAAATGATAAGGATAAAAACTCCTCTTCTAAGTTAAAATTTCAAGTATTTATTACATTTCACAGCGGACGAGGAGATATGAGATTTTGCGCTGCAATCTGGCCCGCAAAGTTTTATGGAATATTCGGCTAATTTTACCCTTTTACCTCGGCTAATTTTCTTGTGCATCAATTTCGCTGCTACGTAATGAGGCCTCAATTGCAAAGAAGGAGTTGAACTCATGATCATATAGAATAATTATGATTTGCTTTAACTTTATTTGAAGTAAGTCCTAAACCAATAGTGTCATAGGGAAAGCTTGATGTATTCTATGGGTGTGATTAATTAAACAGGTGGATCTAGAGAATCAAAGTCTCAGTGGTCATCATAATTCGCCCAATTGTTTATTTTTGCGCAATTATTAGTTAATCCAAATTTTTCTCCATTATTTGAAGCGTCTACCTAGTATTATATTCTTATCAAAATTAATTCTGGATCTCATATATTTCGGGAATAAATTGCTTTAAGTATTTAACTAAAAATATTATGGTAATCTGCAATTACTTCAGAAGGTAGCCTGGAATTTTTAATGAAAACTAATTCCAGAAGTAGCCATTAAAACCTGCGTATTGTTCTCAGCGGAAATATGCTATTTTGTAATTTATAATTTATTATCATTTTTATTCCTGCTAAAATCCCTGTTTCTTATATCTCAGGCTTATTTTTAAATGGTTTAATTTCTTCTGGAAATATCTACCCCTAGTCCTTCTCCCTCTGTCTTAAGCTACGTATGGAAATTTGTGATTCAGAAAAATAAGTAAACTAAAGAAGTTGATTCAGAAAGTAAATGTTGATGGGTTATTAAAACTGAAACGAATTTTTTATGAAAATTGATCGAAAAATCTTTAAAAATGGTATAAAAATATAGATTTGTGTACTTTTTTCTCCTCTAAATTAAATTATTATTATTTACCTCAATCAACAGCCTAGATTTACAAATTAGCGTCCTGGTGTCTTAAAATCGAAGGCTTGTCTTAAGGGTCAATTCATGATAATGCAATCCGACCACAAAAAAGAGTTCATGCACATGGTTGTGCAACATGAGCTATCATAAAATTAATTACGTTGATTACACATTCTATTAAATTATCACATTAGATCGCTCGTTAAAACAGTAGTAAAATATATTTTTGATGCAAACAACTGAAATTATACAAATATCATACATTCAATAATGGACTGGAGCAAATTTGATTTGTCTGATTTCTACAATATCATCAATTTCCTTAGAAGGCATGGACATAATTCATTTAATCTCCATTGCATCAAGTCAATGAAGTAACTAAAGACAATTGGATAGAAAAGTACAACAAAATATTGTGACCATTAAAAGATCAGCAATTTGAGATAGGTTTTCATATTAGCATAAATTTCCCCATGCGGACTCACGGTTTTTTCTGAAAACGCAATGCAGTCTCACTGCATTGTGTTTTAAAGACCCCAATAAAATTTGCATAGTCTGTGAAAAGGTTTAATTAAGAGAATTTATTGATTAAACTGGCACACTGAAAATAATGTCTACACGTAAGTCATTCCAATAGCGATTGAAATTGAAGAAAATTAGCCAGAAATATCAAGTATAATATCGACAACACTCTGAAGCAAGAACCAACATTTTATTTTGTTGGTTACCATTTTAATTTTGGCCACCAATTATCTACCTTTATCGGAAAGAAATAATATTGAACTACTTTTGACAACCTATCCAATTCGCCTGGCCACTTAGAGTCTTTTCAATTTTCTTAAAGCAGGCGCTTCACGGAGTAGATATACCTGGATTTTTCTCTGTATCCTTAAAGAAGACATTTAATAAGTTACATATCAGATTTTTGCATCCATTGGAACATTGGATTTTGTAACAAACGATATATTTAAAAAAATAAATGTAACGATTTTCAAGAAACCAAAAACTGGATATACGAGGGGTGACCAGAAAGTAATTTACGTTTCGGCCTAGCGTGGCGGTGGGAAGGGCTAAAGCCACCATCTTGGTGTCTAAATGTTCCTATACTCAGTACGCACCCTGCTGTAATAGTGGGTAGACTGTAGTTCTTATACTTTGCTCACTGTGAACTGTTAAAATGTGCGCTGCAATAGAAAATCCCGCGAGTAGTGAAGTGCGGTCTGTGATTAGGTTTTTACTGGCGAAAAAGTACAAGGAAATTGAAATTAATAAGCAACTTTGTTAAATGTGCGGAGACGGATTAATGAGTGATACGGCAGTGAGGCATTCAGTTTAATAATAGCCGCTCCAAAGTTTACTGCGAGGATTGCAGTGGCCAGCCTAGCTTTCTGAAATATGAACTAATGTTGAAATTCATCGAAAATATTCGTAAAAATCGTCGAGTTACCTCTTTCTAGCAATGAAGACTTGGCTTGCAGCACAGTCTTTTGACAGTGATGTAGAATTGCATGCTGGTTAAAGTGTAAGACGGCAGATTTCTTTAAAGACAGGTTGAAAAGATTTTTTACCGTTATGATAAATTTCTCAATTTGAATGACGACTATGTAGGATAAAAGTTTAAGAATGTGCCTTTCAAATTAATATAGTAAAATTTTGGCTTGTAACCAGGTTCATATTTTATTTCAAAACGTAAATTACTTTCTGGGCTGCCTTCACACTTCCACTGAAATCATGATTTTATAAAATGTGTAATTCAAATTAACTGAGCTTAAACTGACAATAAATATAACGTATTTCCTTGTGATACTTCGCTTTCAAGTTGGCTTTAATGATAATTAGTGAACAAATTATCCAAAAATTAGAGCTGTGCGATGCTTCTACCTCTTATGGCCTGAAAACGCTAATTTTAAAGCCCAATAGAGTGTATCTAGGTCACAACAAGTATATCCACATCACAAATTGACGATATTCTTACAAATTGCAATCCCTTTAAATGTATTTCACATGTTTCTGATCCAGGACTGTCTCACCATAATATTCTGGCAACTACTTTAACCTTAGACAGTCTGGATAAACCAGTCAGGTTTCGTTCTGCAATTTATTTATGATAATAAATAAAAATAATCAAATAATTAATTACTTAATACTTGCTGATGATTCAAACTTTATGATTTCTGACAAAATTACTCAAAGGCTTCTGGCTACAACGCAAAAGGTCTTAGACACGGTCTGGAACTGGAGTTGTTACAACAGGCTTAAATTAAATTACAAAAAGGCACAGGTCCACGCATTTAATAGGGCAATATTACAAGAGGATATTAATTTAAATTATTACAATTCAAGAATTATTTATACATCCAACACTAATTTCCTTGGTCCACATGTTCAACAAACTCGTGGGCGGAATATTCATGTTAATAATGTGTTCTAAACTGCACATTGTGATTTACACTATTCGGTTCTTGCAAAGCATAGTGTCCCTAGAGGTATAAACACTCGTGTATTAGTCTAATGTTTTCTCCAGGGCATCTAATTGAAGAGTCTTCTAGGGATCATATGTGTACATGTTGTACGAAGTTTTCTTAATTAAAAAAAAGTTATTTGATGTGTTATTGGTGCTACTTATATGACAGCGTTTAGGCCCTTATTTAAAAAAATTAACTGTTCTTAACATTCCATCGATGTATATATTTTCCAGGTCTATCCTCATCGTAAATAATATGCATCTCTTTCACGCAAATAGTACTATTCACTTTTATTCAACTATAAATCATAATAACATCCACTCAAGTTACCATAAATAAGCAATTTTATTTCAAAGCTCAATGGCAATGGGTGTAAGAATTTATAATAAATTACCACATGCAATAAAAAAGAGTGATAAATTATGTAATTTCGCATTGAAAATCAGGAAACTCCTAATAAAGTGTTATTATTCATTGAATGAATTTTGAAATGACAAGCAGTTATAATGCAATTTCTTTTTATTTTACCGTTCAATAGGTATACCCTTTTTTAAGCATATTGTCAAAATGTACCTGTATTTTGTACATTTCTTTGTATTTGACGAATGCTATACTTACCTACCTACCTACCTATGTATGGTCAGTGGACTATGAAATATACTTATCATTATCACATAAAAGAAACACAACATATTCTTTCGAGTGCCGTTGCTTTTGGATGAAATAACACTGCATTCTCCGCTTACCGCTTTCTTAGCTGACTAAGTACGAGCACTGCGGTGAGAAGACCCTTTCAATTCGCATTCCATTAAAATTGATCAAGATGGGAACAAGCGGAGAAGTATAATAGCATGTGGATACTTGTATCTTTCAAAGTAAAATTATCTCCGTAGAATCTGTTGGAGCAAATCTCCTCAATAAAAAGACAGATTTATAAGTGAATTACTGCGCCCAAAGATTGGAAAAAACATTTTGGGGAATATATAATGTCCTTTAAGTGCTCGTACATTTCTCCCGAGTCTAAATGTTCCCTAGTTCATCTTTTAGCTATATTTGGTAGACATGGAGGTGGAATGTACGTTAAACTCTCTGGGAATATTAATTGTGAACTTGAGTAACCAGGAAATCTTAAACGGTGCTTTCTCTATTGTAATTCGATCCTTGTACTTATCTAGTCTTTGACTGATAAAAACATTGTAGATTTGGAAGTGTATTTATAAATAAAAAACTTTAATCAAGAAAATATGGCACTAATATCAGTCGAGGAACCTTAAGTCCTATTTTTCTCGATATCAATATATATCGCGACGGAATAAAATTATTTGATTTTGTAACATGGTGGCAGAAGTAATAGTTTATTTATTATACCGAAAACTTGTTGTATTGGAAGTGACAAATTTAGTGGATTTCACATATTAATTATTTAATGTTACAAAACTTGTGTAGTCTTTGCTTATAAGCATAAAATAAATACTGATGTTAGTGTATAATCTCTGCATTTAAATTTTAACTTTTATGACTCTATATTTAATAATATGAAGCGCGGATAGTTTACTGAATATTTTAGCAATTAGGAGTGACTTCAAGATTTAGCGACATTATTCAGGTCCAAGTTGATTACCATTTACGAAAAAAAACGTAAACATTTTGATTTAACAAACTCAACATAACCTTTGACTATGCATCCATTTTCTTTCGTGGAGTAAGCCCTCGCACGACTTTAAGGCAATAATTGGTCTCGTTTTCCGTAAAGTCAACTGTAAAAGGCGCAACGAAACCTGAGCCACGTATCATCCTCGAGTTTCATTCCTCTCGCGATGGAATTCAGAGGTGGGTGCCTCCCTCTTTAGTCCCAGGAGCAAGCGCAGGCGCTTATTCGTGACGTGCGGAGAATATTTGTTCGGGCAAGCTAAACCAAGATTGGCGGAAGCCGTCCCTAGAGGTTGAGCACACTCGGTGAAGTAGTGAGGCGGTGATCCGCGCACCGTGATATGTTTTGGACGGAGGCATGACTTAAGAGGGGTCCAAGGGTGCGCGTGAAGTGGGGTAGGGTAAGGGGTGGTAGAACAGAGAGATCCGTCGTAAATCAGTCGGCGGGAAACATTTCGGTCGGAACTGTTTACTTCCCCGCCAAGGGATGCGGGAACACGAATCGGGCGTGGGGTTGGATGTTGTGGAGAAGGGGATTGAACGGAAATAGCTTACGCATGCTCCAGTGTGCGGTAGACTGAGAGCGGATTGCGGGCGAGAGTGGGTGGGGAGTCGATGATTCCCCGAAGTTCAGGAGGATCGTGGGCGTCAGAGGCAATGACGGGGATGCCTCACCCCCGGACACCTCCCACGTCTCCACCTCCTTGGTTATATTTCCTTCCCTCGTCCTTCGGGATTTCATTGTTGCCTACATCGTTAGCGGATGTTAACGTCATCGGAATTGATGTGGACATCATTGAAAACCATGCAGGAGTCCTTCCCTCTAAAACATCATAGAATATTATCTCCTGTCATGTTAAACAATTATGAATACGCGAATGCTGAAAACTGCGTAAATCTATGGTGAATAGTTTCTCTATTGACTGTAGATAAACGCAATAGCAAGATAAAAACGAGAATGCACAAAGAAAAAAATTGTTTTTTTTGTCAATTAAAGGTAATCCCTTTTGACAGAGGTCACCTATCAAAAGCTAAATTTAGTACCTATCTGTTAATAAACCAATCAAGGTGCTCTTATTAAGGTAACCTAATAAACTTGTTTTCAAGATAGGTTTTGGACAGTCCCTGACGACTATTTATTTCTACCTCTGCCTTTTTCAGATTCCCCCCGGTAAATTTCTCTCTTCGCCCACCCTATTTAAAAATCTCCACGTTTGTCTTCCTCTCGATCAAACTTATTTAATCCATTAACTGGCATGTGAACATTTCAAAAACCTGCAATCCGAGGTCAAGCTCTTGACTCAAATACGAATTCTAACATCCATAAAGCAGTACGCTCCATATGTAAGTGTTTACTAATTTTTCTTCTCAACTCCACTCATTGTAACCGTCATCAATAATCCTCTTCTTACGAAAGGTTCCTTTTTTATGTAATTACTTGTAATTTCAACCTTAAAATTATGTGTAGGTAAATAAAACTCACGAAAACAATGTTGCGAATATTCTATAAATGTTCATTGACGTAACTAATTCACTCTGGCATATTATAGTAAACCCATGAATGTACCTGAAATATATATATATATATATATATATATATATATATATATATATATATATATATATAATATATATATATATATTTATATATATATATATTTATTTATATATATATATATATATATATATATATATATCCCTTAATTTCGAAAACTTGAGACTCCTCATAGCAAAAATATATGCAAAAGCCCATTCAATGGCTACTTTTTTAATTCAAAAACGCAAGATCACTAACAGAAAAATTTCCTATGCCGTTCATCATGTCGCTTAGTGTAGAATTAGAATAATATTGATATAAGTTTCATCCTTCAGAATAATTTATTTAATTTTGGGTATCATCGTTCTCATTTCTATGACCTCTCCATGTATTTTAAAGAAAATTTCCTGCAGATACGTGTGAAACTTGCCATAAAAATACGCTTTATTGTATCGTATATGACGGTTTATTTGGCGCGTTTTTTTCCTTTGAAAATTTGTCCATAAATCTTTATTCTTCCATAAAAGCTAATGGGATCAGACGTATGTTTAGCCTACTCATCTGGGAAGTAAAGAGCAACCTTGTTTTCATGCATAAAATTAATCATCTTCATCATAATTGCATATTTATCCGCCTGACACAGGTTTCCGTGGGATGAATATAATTGGGCATTAAGCACTCGTAACATTTTTATTATTACTTGAACTTGAATAAGGGTGGGTTTAATGCCAAGGAGCGACTTGTAATTCCAAAAAACGTAAACGGTTACATTTTCCATGAGAAAATCAACACAGTGCATCACTTGTTCATCGTGGATACTACTTTATATATAAGAAATATAAATTTGCATTTATAATGAAGTTAAAAATCAGGATACGTACGAAAATATGACTTCCCAAAAAATAGTTTTCATTTGCTTGGGTTTCCTTATTTGATTTATGTTGGGATCAACTATTTGTTTGCTAATCATTAAAGGCAGCCATAATTACTCATTCAAACTTTTGGTAGTACAAAGATAATAATTAACGGGAATGTTACCACTCCTTTCAGTGGAAAATACTTCATTTGTTGGTAAGATATTGGTTTTTAAAAATTTCATTTTTATTATTGGTATTAATTAATCAATTGGTTTTGCTTACTCTTAATTATATATCCACCTTTCTCGGCTAAAATCTCTAGAATTCATAGGAAAAAGGGTTGTTTCTGCTTTAAAATTCGTTTGATCAATACAAGTACGTTAAGGAAAACACTCAAGTGACGCTAATTATAATGAAATAGTTAGATCACCTTTTGACAACGACTCCAAATGGCTGACCTTTGTCCCCTCACGTTTTTCATTGGTACGAGAAATCAATTTCGCACTCAGCTTTCACGGCTCGGGAGAAGAAATGGGGGAAGGAAACTAGTCTCTCATGAAAACGAGATACATTTCTCACGTTGATTCATGCTTAATGCCTCGTCTCTATTAAAACTCTAGCGCTTGAACTCCATCTTCACGCCGCTAAGGGTTTCCTTCCGCATCGCATCGTTCCCACCGAAGTACGAGGTGTCGGATTTTGTCACCCCTTTCCAAAATCCTCTGGGAACTTTAACCCCGGCATCAGGGTGAAAGAAATACCCCCTTATTTATTTACCCTGGCTTGAGTTTACCCTTGCCATAATTACGAGCTCTTGGATTAAAGGGTCAGCTTTTTTTTTAATATTCGAGGCAACCTTTTTGATTGTAATTTATCCTCTCTCGGCGCATCAAAGGAATTCCCACCCGACGATGTCGGACGTTGATTTTAAAAGCAGGGGGCTGAAAAGGGATTTGCTTGGCTCGCAAGGTGGTGGAAAACAAACGCAATAGCATCTGTAAAACCGCACGCGATCATGCACTTTGTCGATTTTTGTGGTGAAAATAAAAAGAAAAGTCAAACTTTACCTCACACAACAGAGAGGTGGTATTTTTAGCTTTTGAATGGTGATCTATGCCAAAAGACATTACATTTAATTGTCATAAAAACAATTTTTTTGTTAGTGCGTTCTCGTTATTATCTTGCTCTCGCGTTTATTTTCAAGTTCATTAGGTTTGATAAAAATGCTACAACAATAGAGTAATGCTTTATCGTCATCAGCGGCTATATGCTCATGGCAAAATCAGACGTTACCACTCATTTTTAAAATTTTAATCATTCTCATTAGTGTTCTGTTCATTTGTTTTTAAGTGTACTTTCAGTCCCTCGTCCCTCTTTAAATCCCCCGGGGGAAATTCCTGCTACCTTCAACGTTGGTCGCATTCCCTGGCTTTTACAGTCTCCTCGGGGGGTAGAGTGTATTGTGGTGCATGTTCATGTGGTATTGGAGTTTCACATTCTTGCTTGCTGTGTCCTGGCTTGCGTGTTGTTGGATGGCTTTCGTGCTGCATCCTGGGGTGCAGTTGTTCGTTGATTTACGGCATATATGTTTGCATGAGTATTGTATGAAGGGATTTTTGCATGAGTTTGTGCGCTGCTGTGGTTGTAATTTTCCATGTTGTTGTTTCGCATGTGGTATTGTTCCTTTTTACGGTTGGTGACCTAACACCCCCCGCCACACGACTCGCGGCGGCTTGCGGGGTATTATGTAGATGTAGATATTTAAAGACATCCATAAGTGAATATTTATGCATTAAATATTGGTGAGACCTTCCCCTCTACCTCACATCCTTACGATGGCTTAAGGAGTATTACGTAAATGTAATTTTATATGAATAAATAACAATAATAGAGTTGGTTTGGCTTTACGTATTTCTCCTATCGGTTAGTTCTTCCGTTCTTCAAATTTATTAGTCTACTATTATTTGTAAAACGTATGAAATCACGAGTACTAGGAACGGAAGTGGAAGGGAGGTTTTTTTGTGATAAATGCGAAGGCGGAAAATGTGGACGTAGAGATGTTGAGAGGTAATGGGACGTTGAAAACTGAGGTACGCTTAGAAGGGATAGTATTGGGTAAGCAAAGCAGAGCGAGGAAAATATAAAGTATTTGAAACGGCATGAAAGGAGGTGAAAATACGTATCCGTAGTTGAATAATGGTTTGAGTTGTGTGTACATAAGCCCCAAGAGACCAGGCCGATAGTATAATATAATAACTATCGCCTCCTGGTTCTTTCTTTGAGGGTTTTACCGTTCACTCTTTCCCCGACGGCATGCTTCATCAAGTCTACGTGTTTCAAAATGTGTTCGTTATGGTTGTCTTTTCTTTTCATTTTTGAGTTTTGACCGGACTTCATTATTCTCCCACTTTTCGTAGTTTCTCTTTTTTCGTTGATCGAATAGGACCTTTTGAACTTGCGTAAGCATTCTCCTGTATTAATTGTAAGAATTAACGTCATAATTTTTCTCTTTTTACTTTCTTTACGCCTCATGGCAATGGAAATTTTATTGACATTTTAATGAAGCCTTTACTAATTTCCGAATGCATGTAGTGGGAGGGTTTTTAATAGACTTCTCTTCTCATTAAGTACTTTCTTTGGCTATTTCCCTTTGTAATCCCTGGTTTTATACAAATTTTGAACCTGATTCATAATGGTCAAGTCTTCCACGCTTCCCACCTTTCGTAGACACTGTTATATTTCAGTTCCCTTTACCCATACATCAAGCGTTTGTCTTGTTTTTTTATTTATAATTTATTTTTTTATTACTCAAACGAGCATCGAAAAGCGCCCACTTCGGATCTCCTTCCCTTCCCTCTACTCATTCAGTTAGCCTTTGGCTAAACGCATATTATAAAATATGCCTAAATTATCGCATATTCGATGCACGTTAAAGTACTAAGTTCACTCAATTTTTATTCAGGGATTAGGAGCAAATATTTATGTGGATGAGGTGAAAATATGAGGACTTTGTTTTAAAAATGGCAGGTATAGATGGTCGCACCGTGGAGTCAATAGGGTTTTTGTATAGCTGTCACTGTAGTGAGAAGCATTTTCAAAATCAAATGGCGTTGCTGATTTACGTATTTCTAATGTGTTATCAGGTTAACTATACTAAAATAATCTTTCATTTATCCCTTCCAGACAGCCAACTGTGCACGTGCGAGAAAGGTTCATTAAATATTTGAAACATTCATAAAGAATATTTTGCATCCGGGGTGAACAAAGTTCATCTGCTGCTTCCGAACTCGGAAGGGGGGGGGGTTCATTTGGGTTCGATCCTTTAAATACCCTTACAGTCGGAGATGGAGCGTGTCATTCTGGGGAATGAAAGAAATACAATATCTTTCGCCGTGATCTTCGAGGAAGAGGTCAACTTTTCTCAACTCGGGACAAATTTTTCAAAATCCGTCGCCTTTGGTGACATATGAGAAAAATCGTTGGACTTAGGCGAGTGAATGAAATGTGGTGGAACGCGGTGGACCTCCACTTTGCTAATAACGAGGTGAGCAGCTTATTTAGCCTTCTTTTTCGGGAACCTACATACAGCGTTTTAGTTCAATATGTTGTTCATAAGTTTCCAGATTTTTTTTACTTTATTAAATGAAGAATACAACCTTTCTACTGCCCTTTTATTGTCCACCTGATAATGTCGCTTGAGTGTTGAAACTAGTTTTACGTGAATAAAAGGACATTGGAAAGATACATTGTATTCTTTATTTAATGAACATGAACTTCCAAAAATTTGAGCCGAGAACAATTGAATATTTTTTTGACTTGTTTTTTAATGCGTCAGTGAAACAAATGGCAGTGGATCTGCTTTGCTCACTCATGACAAATACTTGTATATTAAATTATATTATATAGATTTAAATTATGTTAGTGTTTCAGAGGAAATAAATCGACTTCATACCCCCCAGTGTCAATATATAACATCCACTTCATATATACTGGCAATTACCCGTGCTCAACTATTTTAATGGAAACGAAAATTGTTTTTTTTTATTCTGCAATAATAGTGAAGAATGCCCATTTATTTTGGGTGGAATCATTATCATATGCTTGCGGAGGTATTGAATGAATTGTATATCATTATTCGGCCATCTGTTCAAGCACTTATATCATTGGCTGAAACCATTCAAATTGTATCGAAAATATAGCGTCGTTCCAAGAGAAATATTAGCAAAACTTAAAGTAGAAAATGGGAGAGAATAGTTAATATTCGGAAAAGATACTTCAGTTATGTAAGTGATGGTTTAAAGAAAAAGATTACATGGGTATCAGAGGTGACCTCAGATTTTATGCCTGAAATAGAAAACGTTTTTAAGGAGTTCCCGAGTAAGGCTAAGATATTTGAATCATAAAGTTACCTCTATAGCCAGTATGCTTTCACCAATATAGGGTGTGGGAAATATGGAACGGTATTTTATTCAATGTCACTCTCTCAATCTTGTTCTTTTGTAAATATTAACTACACTTTCCATCCACTTCAACCCTCAAAGCTTTTTCTCCAAAGTTCTCTACCTACCTTGTTCGTCCGTGGTTTCGTTCAGGTGTTTGTAGCCTGCACAATAAACAGAATCGGTAAGGAATAAGAGGGTAATATGCGTCTGAAATGGTATTAAATTTTTTCTTCAAAAAGTTGTTTCATGGGAAAAGTCTCGAACGATTATATTTACGTCTCTGAAGTCTAACGCTGTTTGGAGCTAAAAGATGTGGCATTCCAATTATTAAATTGGCAAAAAAATTAAATATGTGAAGCGAGTATTTCCAGTAAATATTGTCAAAAGGTTTCTCGCGTTTCAATTTATTAAAGCCGTGAACGAATGGATAGAATTTTCATCGAAGCCAAAGTAAGGAATTCTCGCATTCCTCTCTTAGAAATTATTTTTTGATCGGAGCTCGAAATGATAGCATTATGTTGATTTCGAATAGAAATCTGAACGGAAAAGTGGAAATGGGTTATGATTAATAGGAGCAGTTTACCTGGTTTGAATATATTTTGATGGGCCCAAACATTATAGAGTCTGTCCCAAAAATGAGTAGTCTTTTTCGACTCAAAAGGCATTATCGACAAAGACTGTGTTAGGAATGGGCATTGAATGACAAGTTTTTCGAGGAAGTCTTCAAAAGGCTTCGGAAAATGTTGCAAATCGTCAGGAAGGAGACCTTAAATGACTGGTGGCCGCACCAAGACAACGCGCTGTTTCACGCCTCATCCCTCGTTACCGAGTAGCTGGCAGGGTATCCTTAAGTCCCATTTAAAAAAATACTCGTTGTTTTGCTCTGATTTTTTTAAAACCCCTTAATTCTATCCAAAATGTCTAGTTTTTTTCCTTCCTCTTCTTGGCTATCCCCAGAATTCTCCCCAATATATCACAACATTCTATTGCCTCTCAATATTTTCTTCATCCACTTTTCCTGCCTTCAAATTTTTCCAAACAACCGTCACTTTTCTGCCACCAAACATAACGAGTGTTAGGCTAACATCAAGTGTTTGATGAAATAATCATAGAAGAATATTTAGTTCAGCTTTATACACCCATTTTTCATTAGACGGTTTGCTGGAAAACGAGATAAACTGTAAGAGAGAGGTGATACATTGACTTAGCTAGTAGGGGCACCTTTGGAATATGCGGCAAGTATTTGGGATTCATGGGAGAAAACTTTAATACAGGAATTGGATATTGTTCCAATAGGAAATTCATTAGGTCTGATAAAAGTATTGCAATGAGAGAGTAAACAGCACGAGTATCCCGAAAGAAATATGTTGGAAGTCTCCGGATGAATAAAAAGAGTTGGCTAGGTGTTTGAAAGGTTTAGGGCGCCTGATTGTTCTTTCAAAACCGGGGGAATCATTATGGAACCAAACAATTTTGGGGGATTCCATCATCGGGATAGAATAAGAGAGATAGTGCTGTCACAGACAAAATCAATTACTCGTTTTTCCCTTACGCGCAACTCAATAATTACAACACCGAACCCAAGTGCCCAAATGTATAAACTTAAAAACTTAAATTAAATAATATAGGCATAAAAATAAATTATATATACATCTATTCATATATATATGTATATATATATATATAGATGTATATATATATACATAAATATATACATATATATATATATATATATACTATATATATATATATATGTGTGTGTATGTATATATATATGTGTGTGTATATATATATATATATATATATATATATATATATATATATATATACACACACACGTAAGAGTCTGCAGGGTATTATACATAAAACTTATGTGAAAGTCTCACGGGTATGAATAATAGTGCATACCAAGATAGCACAATTTTAGACATTAATTGCCCCAATCTTAAGATATTTTCATCCCCTCTCCGCTACCAAAACCTTCCATAATATTCCCACACTTATAAAACCTCCCCTCCCAACTCTTCCCCTTGCTTTCTTTTCTCCACCTCCCTCTTCCATCCAACGTCCCCTGCCCCTTATGTTAAAATCATCTCCTTAGTTCTTTCCTTCTTCCCCTTGAGATAGGGAGAGAAGGAAGTTTTTTTAGTTTCTTTTCTTTTTGTGTGTTTCTGGGTTTTTTTTATTTCGTCCTTGCTATCTAGATATACGTTTTATATATTTATGCATATATATATATATATATATATATATATATATATATATATATATATATATATATATATGTGCACGAATGTTTTTGTTTATCTGGCCAAGTACCGACTTGTATGTTTAAGTGAATGTTTAAACTGATATGATACTTCCACGAAAATGCCCTGGCATTTTCCACCACACGCCTTGACGGTAGCTGGCTGGGTATTGGATGGTTTTTCTCTCCGCGTGTTTTATTTTATCCATTCTTCTCCATACGTAAATCCCAAAGCTTATCCTCTTCCCGCAACGACTATGTCTTCTAACCATGCAAGACTAAGCTCCATATTGAGGTCTTAAAATGTTGTTTTATACATCTCTCTCAATTTTTTTCTCAGCAATTTCCACCTCTTCGTAAACTTTTCTTTGTTTAACCAAATAAGTTTTCAAGTTTTCGTACTACTTTGTTCGCTGTTTTCTAAAACACTTGCTAAAATGATGAACTGTTCTAGCTGTAATGGTTTACGTACACCTATTTTAATGTTTGTCATAGGTTTCGTATTTCTTAAGAAACTTATTGTCATCGTTTTCTTGCGTGTAATTCTCATTCCATACATATGACCCTCATTTTCTTTGGCGTTTAACATTAATTTACTGCCCTTTGTCTCACCGGCTTGACCTGCTGAAAATCTGAGAAGTGACGAGCGTACAAGGAGTAAAGGGAGTAAACTGGGATATATTTCAGTATGGGAGGCAATAACAGCGAAGATGAATGCACTCAGGGAGATATATCTAACGTCAAACTCCGCATTCACTTGGAAACGGGTGGGAAAATCGACCTCGTGAGAAGGGATGGGTTTCTCGAAAGAGATTTAGTAAAATCTCGGCCGCACAAATTAGTCTGAAGCATTTAGAGAAAGGGAGACTAAGTGACAGTTTTAGACATTTTACATTTATTAAGAAAAATGGAAATTTGTAGAGTTTAAGCCGAAACCTTGTGGAAGTGACGTTTATTCAGAAAAGCGCGTCTTGAAACTTTTAAATAGTTTTATTTCATCACATTCAAGACTGGTTTCACTCTTGCAAGGCTTAATTTGAAATTTGTTTGAAGTTTACATCAAAATACACGCGAAAGAGTGCCTTGGAAGAGGAGGGAAGGGTATTATTTTAAGCGGTAAAGGTATAAGGCAAGGGGAATTTCGGCGCGAAGTCTTTTAGTGCCTCCGTTCCCTAACACCCTCACACCTAATACGCTTCTTCTTCACCATACCCTCAAAAAGAAAAACTTCTTCCATTTCAACTTCTTGTTTTTCCATTCATTGAAAGTTTATCTTTAGAAAATGTTCAATTTGAGTTCTAATTGAGTGGAGCGGGTTGGAGTTGTCTAAATAAAACTGTGGAAAAAAGCAAAGCCTTTTTTTAAACCTGAGAATGTTCATTTAAAACTCTTTTGATCGTCGATCAATCGACTATTTTGTGCGCTCATTTGCAATCTGGTCTAGTTTTTCCCATCAAAATTCTAATAATCAGAGAAATTAGAGATTCAAAATTATATTCCCCGACACTGGCCAATGTAATAGTTGATTCTCTGTTAATGTTTTTTTCTGGAGTTAGAAAATATTGATGCTAGTCAATTTAACTTTTTCCAATGCGTTTTAGGCAACATTTTGAAAATGATCCTATCTATGCTTTTCCGTTATCGATTTCAATATCAAAATGCAAGGAATTATTTCACACACTTATGACATATAATTTTTGTGTCGATCAAATGTTTAAAGGTTGTGTCTTGGTTGTAGTGACATTAATACCAGAATACAGGAGTTCATTTTTCTTTAACGTTTTCTTTTTATTGTAAAATATTAATGCTATAAATAATACTTTTGGGGGCCACTTTTTCAATTTTACAACGCAGATCTTTAAAGGATGACTCCATGAATATGGCGTGCTAAACTTGGAATGCTTCATGTCGCGACTAGAGCAGAGCTTTTTTTCAATCGACCCTTCTCTCACCAAAGATGATTTGCTGAGACGTTTTGTGAACGAAATTCTTTTTAAAAAATCGTGACCATTTTTGGGAGCAATTTCAATCACTTACGAATTCGTATCAATCGAGCTAATAACTAAAAGCATATCACCGTTTAAGTCATTATTTGCATTAAATGCTAAATTGATATTTTTTTATTAAATATTATTTAATTGATATCATTGCATGCGTATTGATGCCCAATAACAGTGGTTTCAATATCAATTCTCGTGATTTATTTTGCTGTGAATGGTTTTATACACGATAATATGAGATTAAGCACAGGGATTTATATGATTCAATTAATCGTGCCTTCATGCCTCTTGAATATTTGGAAAGATGTTTGACGGGGATGGGCACGTAAGACACCAAATTTCAATTTTGAGATGAACATGTTGAAAATAACGTATTCTTTGTAATGTTGAATGCGTTATGTATACTTGTTAACGTAAACTATATGTGAACCATTTTTGCAATTAACCTAATTTACCTGTTTAATTTTCGCCAAATAAATGGTAAAATGTTCTTGGCTACACACTTTCCTTCTATATTATTTACAAGGTATAACTCATTGTATCTCTAAAACGAAAACATGACAGCCATTCTGTTAAAGGCTTCCTTCTAATGAGAAAGACGAAATTCAGCTCATGATACATTAGGGAATAACTGAATTGAAATCAGTGTCTTTGTATGGAAAAAGAATATTTGTACATACTCACGTATATAGTTTAGTATTTATGACGATGACAATTTCTGAGAAAGAAAAATCATGTATATACCGATTGACAAATTATTTTTCAGTTCGTGTGAATTCCTCTTCGTACGTAACTGGATGGTCCAACCGGCTGTTATAACTTATGGTCTAAATAATTCTTCCGACGAACCGACATTATAATTAAGTAACATTTCACATTTTATTTACAAGGAGTACACGAATTTCCTTGTTAACCATAAACATCAAATGTCATTAAACATTGAAACATTTGTCGTTCTTGCAAATATATTGTGAAATTTAAATTAGTTGATTTATCTTTCCAAATTAAGATAAACTCTCATACTGTCAACACCTCTATACTCAACTTTCTCTTTCCATCAAATATTGACTGCGGTGCCTTTTGCCTTGCGAACCTGCACTTTATTGTTGACAATTTTAGACATACTAATCTGGACACTCCGCAACCTCTGTAAACATTTGTTTTCTTATCGGAACTTAAAATGAAATATTTGTTTGTAAGGCATGGAGAAAGGTAAAGGAATGTGACTGGATCTGAAGAATAATTTACTGTAAAGCATAGGTTTGGCGTAAATAATAAATAGTTCTTGGATGGGCTAAGAGGTGCTTAGAAAGGTATAGAAAGACAACGGTATTTTTTAACCACTTTCAGGGTCCAATTAAAACTTACTAATAGACTACTAAGAATAATACATACATGCATGATGCCCCTCATTTCTATTCTGATTCTGGAAATCCAATAAAAGCTTGGCTTTAATTTACGAGAGGTAACACCCTCCCTTCCAAACTGCCCTATTCTAGTGTGCTACTGTTACCATCTTCTAACTAATGCCTTAAAGAGTTTCTTCGGTCGCACTCATCCATACATTCTCGGTCAATCCCTTCCTTCCCCTCAAACTATTAATTCTTCTCTCATATTTCATCGGTTTGATGGTTCAACTCTCACCCAGTCTCTCAACGTGACAAAAGCAGCATTCTTCCTTCCTTATTTTCCATTTCCACTGCTTAATCCAGAGCATTCAATACGGGGTCCTTCGGTGCGGTGGCTATCGTACTGGCTTCTCACCGGGAGGGCCCGGGTTCAAATCCTGGACAAATAATATTTTTCAGCCGTATCCCGATTCCTACTTGAGATACTTTGTGGAGAGCACTTCGAATGAGAACAACGTCCTTCGGATGGGACGTTAAACTGCAGACTCCTTTTGAATGGAGTCGGCCAATCCGACGTCGGGCTTCTCCCCACCCTTCCATTCCCAACAATCGCTAAAGACGCAAATGACCTTAGCTGTCGGTCGCTTACCCTAAAAACTACTGCTACTTGCCTGCCAAAATGTCCCCTCGGCTGATTTGCTGACGTTTGATTTTAAAGTCAAATCCGCGCAAAATCACGAATGAATTCTTAGATTTCAAATCCCGTTCCTGTTAATACACAACGGTTGATTTGTCTCGCATTTCGACAAAGGTCCGGACTCATCGAGTTCCCGAGGTAAGATTAAGATCCGGGGATTGGGACAGAGAGAGGGAATGGACGACCTCTCCACATCCAGGGGAAGGTCACAGACAAGGGATAGGGAGAGAGAAAAGAAAATAAGGGGCAATATTCGCCCGGAGGGAAAGGGACGGGGCTGAAGAAGGAGACAGGAGAAAATCCAAGATCCCAGCCAACGTTGGGGGACAAGTACGCCGACTACTCCGCAAAGTGATTTCCCCTCCGCAGAGGGTCTTTCCCCTCGCGGTTCACCCTTCCACCCCCGACCGCCACCTCTCCGCACCTTCGGATTGGCAATGGTCGGGTCGGCGAGATCGAGGTCTGGGAGAGAGAGGAAGAGAAGGATACGGAGGAAAGAGCTTCTTGGCGGAGAAAGGGGATGACGGAGAGCTCACGGAATGAGTGAGGAGTAGTTGAGCAAGTGAAGAAAGAGTGCTGGGATTGGAGAGGTAGAGTAAGGGATTCGAGAGGGTTGGGGGATGCGATTTAGATGGCACACAGAGAGTGAGAGGCAAAGAGAGAGGGTATTGAGAGGAAAAGTCGTGGAGGTTGGGTGCTGTGAAATTTATGGTCCATTCAACAGTTTGAGAGATATTCGACAACTCACCGTGAAAGAGAAGTGAAAGGGGAATGTGAAGGGCGTGGAGAAGGGGTGGACAAAAGAAGAGGAAGAAAGAGAGGTGGAAAGGTGAATGAATATCAATATTCAAGGCGAGACGGAGACATTCGTGGTTCGTTTACAAATTTCAACCTTGGTACTAAGTTGATTGAACTGCTCTCGTGAACCACTGGTATGCAAGCCTGCTTACATTGCATTCCACACAATTGAATATTTCCAGCTATCACTTGCTATGAATGTGGATTGAATACACATTTTTCAAGATCAACATAAAAAATATTTCCCTGTTAATTTTGATTTTTTAATACTTGGCTGAGTTGTAATTAATGCGTAAAAAGTAACTAGGCACAAGGATATAAACGTTGGGGAACGAGCTGTTAAAAAAGAAAACAGTCATAAATTTTGATGATGAGGGAAGAAATCGGAATAATGCTTAGAAACTAATTAATACTGAGAATAGGGAATTATTTTTGAAAGAGCCGGAGGCGAAGTGAGTGGGAGGAATCTAGTCAAAGGAAACGGTATGATGTACGGAAACGGTAGGAAAGAAGGGGAGAGGTTGCTTTTGAAATATTCTCTATGGTTTAAGATCAGTGTTTAAGTTCAAGGTGTTCTTCGTTCGTACCACAAGAGGGAAAGGTAGGACGGAAGAACACCCACTGCTAGGAGTCTCATCTATCTGCGAGGAATCACTTTACTATTCAAAGCTCAAATAATTCCTAATCTGTCTTAGTGTTCAAAAGAAAATACTCATCTTAACTTCGGACTCGATGTTGACAGCGGGTTTGGTAATCGCATTATACCGGATTGTTTCCGTAGACTTCCTGAACCGTAAAACTATTGGCAGAATGTAAAGGTTACATTTTTATTACTTGTTAACTAGCTGTTTGGTGCTTAAATTTAAATCCCTAAGAAAAATTGTTTTTGTTTGAAGCTTATATGAAATTGGCAATGATGTCATTATATGCCACCATCCAGTATATCATTTCTAGCATGTTAAATAGCTGAGTGAATTCTTAAATCCAGTTTCAATCCTCATTATTTGTTCTATTTTTAAAGTCTCATATTAAGGTGATTCGAGATTAATAGAGAGAGAGATAATATCTAAACTTTACCTTTCATACCGTAGAGCAAATTGTCTCATTAGATCTTCTAAGAATTTTAAGCTAAAATTATTTATCAATACATTAGTTTTTCCATTGATTTATGTAAAAAATGTGATTTATTTCAACGAATTTTCATCAAAGTCTTGAGATAATGACCCCCCCCCCAAGAGAGCGTAAAAAAACCAACAGTGGTTTTATTTGTAAAGAAAAAAACTAATGGAAAACAATTGTATGAATGAGAAATTAGCCAAGTACAATTACATTTTTAAAGTTTTAAAATGGTGTATTCTGGATGCAGAGGATACACCGAGAGTTTTAATGGCGTATACCGTTGACATTACTGTAGTTAATTTACAGTTTTAGAGTTTATGTTATCTACAAGTAAATTAGCAATTGATATTATAATTTTCGATATAATAATCGGAAAGGATCCATCGCCATTCAAAATAATTTGATACTTAAGAGTTACTTCCATCCAATTTGAGAAATATTGAAAAAATCTACATGTACAAGTCCTACTGAAAACCTTCTCGAGACATTAATGGGAATTCGTGAATAAAACACTCATTTCTGTTTAAATCAAAGAAAATTGCGACAGTTTTACATGAAATTCCATTGGGTTTATAAAAATGGATCCAATAGTCATTCGCTGCAATATGAGTGGGTTAACGTATTTTTTTGTTGGAATTTTTAAAATTTTAATTTTGCTATGCCATTCGATAGACGTTTTGTCGATGACGTTTGTTGATTTTATACATTATACAATATACAAACGCATTCAGGGAAGGCGGTTCCATGACGTATGATACAGTTTAAGGGAAATTTTGAAGCAATGATCGGATGCTGATTATAACCCAAATAAAAAGGGAAGGGGTATTTATGTAAAATATACACCATACGGGAGGTGGAGAAAGATAAATATTTTTATGTTAAATATTCTTTTGTTTGCGACTGTGATGTTCCGATAGAGACCAAGATAAACACTTTTCCAAGAGGCGCGATATAAATGCTTGGCAAGCATTAAAGTATGTTTGAGTAAACCTCTGGAGAAAAGACGACATAGCTAGGAAAAGGAGTTACTATAAGTGATTCTGAGTGGAGTTGGAAAGAGAAAATAAGGTGGCATATTTATTCTGGAGAGACGTGGGATGGAGACCAAATATCCTTTCGAAACTCGTGTTTCCGATCATTAGTTAATTATTTTTCATCTCGAATAAGTCGATAACAATTTTCATGCCTATATTCGTGAAGTACTTAACATTTTAAGGAAACGCATTATAATACGCGAATGGTACCAACTCTGGCTGAGTAACATGAACAATTTTAACGATCAGATTAGCTAAAATGTTCTAAATATCTCATAATATTAAGAATTGGAGTTAAAAGTTGATTTTGTTTTACAAAAAAAATTCTCATGCCGAAACGAGCCGCATTCCAGATGATTATTTTAAATCAAATAATCACAAATTTTTTCATGTTGAGCTGCGGTCTGCAATTTTGGTTCCCTGATACTCTCGTTGAAATAAATAAAATCAGTCGATAACGGAAAAATTGAGAAATTAGAATTTTAATTTCCATGGGGTCACCTTCATCTAGTCCAATGATTTCGGCATCCTTTGTTCTGTAAGATGTTATTCACTTACGGACCACAGTTCACATGATTCACTCGAAGCTTTAAAGAAAAAAAGCTATTAATTTGGCACATGACAAAAGATGTCAGATGTGATAATCATTTGCAGACTGGGGACTTAATAATTTTGATTTCTTTCAAATCTGGAACAGCAGTATTTCAGCTTTAAAGACACACACTTAAAGCGGGTATGTCCATCTCCCGTTGAATTTGGCCAAGGTGTGGGAATGAGTTGAATTATGGGTTGGGACCCGCAGAGTGGGTGGGAAAGAGAAACTACATCCAACAGAAGCCATCACTTGGCCGATGGATCAGGTGATGCCACCGGGACACCGCCGAGAGAGAAAGAATGCTGAATCAGAATGAAGATGTGAATCATAGCGATTGGTTGAGGATGGGATAGGGAAGTTGGAGGATCGTCCTATTAATGATAAACCAGTGAGTAGAATTTTCATTTATTCCCTTGGTAATCGGTCTCTTTCGAAAGCTGAATTCGACGTGCTTTATATTGTTTTCGTTGTCGCTATGGGTTACCCAACCTCCGCTCCAGCAGGCTATTCATAAAAATGCAATCCTCCCTCCAAGGACACCACCATGAGACCCTAAGTGCCATCAAAGAGGCTTACACGCGTACTCTTAAGGACCATCTGGAATCAGACTACGAGGGAGCCTTCGGGTCGTGAAAAAGCCGCTGAAAAAAGTGTTTCGAAGCTCAACTAATACACTATGAAGAATTTTGAGGCATTGTAGCAATTTCTGAAATAAATTTATTTTCCCGACACTTTTTATACAAACCCTCTATAGACATATATTTAAATAAATACACAAATACATGCAAAGTGGGAGGAAATTGATGACAGGACATTGAGTAAGGAGGCTGATAAATGACTCGTCAAAAATTTAATATGAAACGTGGTTTTGTACGACATGGAAGTATATTCACTGAAGCAGAATGAAAGGCGTGGGTTGAAGAGTTTTGAAATGTGATTTTGGAGAATGATGGAGAAGTAAAGTGTACAGATAGGAAAACACATAAGCAAGTACTAGTTATGGAGAGGAGGAAATGGGATTGTTGGGGGAAATTCAAAGGTGGCAAGAAAGATGAATGCTGAGCATTTTGATTGACAATGAGATGTGATAGAGGGGAAAATTTTACGCAAAACATTTGGAGAAAAATGTTTTCATACGAAATCATGTGGAAAGGACACTCAAATTGGAGTCCACTAATGTTCCAGTGCTCCTCGCTCCTTCGTCAAGTGATGTCGGCTTGCTTTATTTTGTTTTTTGCTTGTAAAAATGTATCTACCGATCTTAATTATTATGAAGTTTTTCGATAACGTTTTCCTGGGGCTTTTGTTAAGTAAGCCAGAAAACGTAACAGGACTGTTCTGAAAAAATCACAAAAACATGCATTTTAGGGGCTCGGATACTTCTTAGAAGGTGATAGTCGAATGTGATACTGAGAGTAGAGTTAATTTGTATCATTCAATTTCTCAAATATGTCTTCTATATTTCTCCTTGATTTTTTCATCATTAACATCCATTGAGAATATTAAGTATTCTTTGCTTTACTCTCCTCTTCAATTCCTTCCGATGTACATGCGGTTTTCACCTTTCTTCCCTTCAGCAGGATTTACGTGGGTCAGATGTCACGCGAAACACACCTTACCTTAGTCCTTATTTTCCTTTATGCGCGTTTTACTCGTCCCCCCTTAGAGGTTGGGTTGACTCAGCATGGTCAAAAGTCTTGAGAAGTTTACAATGCCTCGTATCTTAGAGAACATTATGGGTACTTCGTATTGAATTCATACTCTCTATTTACGAGATTTCTAACGTACTCGATTTCATCAACTTGAGTTCAGTTTTATTCTCCTCCATTCAATTCCGAGATTTCCTGTTGCTTTTTTCAGATCATTCCGAGCACCTTTTTTATAGCTTCTCTCGCGCGTGCGTTTTATTACAGCATCTGCCAGTTTTATTAGTTTGACGTAAAAAATGTTAACTTTATATTCTTAGATGTTCCACGTAATATATAGATGGACGACACTTAATTTAATGTGCGTTGTTTACTGATTACTCGGCTTATGGTAGGTACTTTCAAACTCAAACGAGGGTAAAAACAAGGATTTAATATACTATCTTGATCAAAAAGTTCCCGGAATAACCACCGTGTGGCGCTCCCATCGTTCCGATTTGAGTTCTGTTTTTTTTGTTAAATTGGTACATCTGTTGTTGATATTCCCTTTAAATCTTAGTGTCATAACTTGACATTTGCAAAAGTTACGTAGCCAAGAGTACATCTATCTCTGTGTGTGTTGGCGATTTTTTACAATTTCAGAAATGGATTTAAATTTGCAACAACGAACTTGTATTAAATTTTGCGTAAAAAACGGATTTAGTGGCGCACGGACGTTGGAAATGTTGGACAAGTGTTTCGGCAACGATTCTCTAAAAAAAACGGTCGTTTACCAGTGGCACGAGCGGTTCAGAAGTGGTCGTGAGTCAATCGAAGATGATGAACGCAGTGGCAGACCATCGACATCGAAAGTCGGTGAAAAAATTGATAAAGTAAAAGAAATGTTGGTCAATAACCGCAAATTAACCATCAGAGAAATAGCGGAGGACTTGAACATTGCCTATGGATCCGCCCAAGACATTGTGGTTAATGATTTGGGTTTCCGTCGTGTAGCATGCCAAAAGACCTCAATTTCATGCAAAAAAGAGACCGTGTTGACGTCGCAAAAGACATGATTTGCGAGGCTGAATCCGATCCCACATTCATCAAAAGGATCATTACTGGAGACGAGACGTGGGTTTATGAGTACGACACGCAATCCAGACATCAGGCAAGTGAATGGCGTTCACCAAATGAGCCGAGACCAAAAAAACCACGTCGTTTTCAGTCAAAAAAGAAGGCAATGCTGACGGTTTTCATGGATTACAACGGTGTAGTGCATCATGAATTTTTGCCAGAAGGCCAGACAGTAAACAAAGAGTATTATTTGGGCGTTATGAGACGTTTGCGTGAAGCAATTCGCCGAAAGAGACCAGAAATGTGGGCAGAAAACTCGTGGATTTTGCACCAATGATAACGCACCGTCGCACAGTGCTATCATTATTCGTAATTTTTTGACGAAAAATGCAACAAATACCATCCAACAGCCACCGAATTCACCTGATTTGGCTCCCTGTGACTTCTTTCTGTTCAATCGAGTTAAAAAACCATTACGGGGAACGCGTTTTAGCAGCCGAGAGGAAGTAATGGAAAAATCGCAGGAAGCACTGATGGACATACCGAAAACCGAATATAAAAAATGTTTCGAGGATTGGATCAAGCGCTGGCATAAGTGTGTTGCAGTCGATGGGGATTACTTTGAAGGGGACAATATAGATTTAGATGAATAAACTTGTATTTTTAATTTTCTGAATAAATTCCGGGAAATTTTTGATCAAGGTAGTAATCTTATTACAGATGAACTTTTTCTCTTTGTAGCCGTGACTACTTTGCATTGGAATCATAACGGGCGTTGTCTCATTAGCACTGAGAAAAGTTTGAACTAAAATGTGCGTGCGAATTTTAAGTAATGAATATTATTGAATTTCATTCTACTACATAAGTATTTTAAAGCGAATAATTATTAAAACCATGTTTAATCCTGTCAGCGTGCTGTAACTTTTGTTAATTTTTTCCGGTTCAACTGATATTTTTAAATTTTTTGCCTCAAAAATTCACCGTTATCACCAGAATTTATCTTCATGAGGTAAACTCCATCCTTTAAACTCTTTTTTTGAGGTTTTCCTAAAAAAGATCAGGCCTTTTCTTGACATTTCTGCGGTGGTTCTTCAACGAACTCTCTCTCCGGAATATTTGCGTTCCTACTCCGTCCTTTATTCACTATCCCTTCCCCAAGTGCGTTCCTGACAAGGTCTTCCGTTCTCTCGCCCTATTTTACATTCTAAAGAGACTGCGGGAGAATGTGGTCGGCGTGAAGGGAGACGAAAATAGGTGGAGGGATCTAGAATGAACAGCTGACAAAAGCAGTTGAGAGAGGGAAGTGGAAGAGGAGTGAATGGCCGAAGCGGGTACCGGATGACTGGCAAAATATCCCATTGAACTGTACGAGAACTTTTTTTTTGCGTGTGGGCGTCCTGTGAACTGTACGCTGCCTTCCCATCCCATGCGACCTTCCCATTTGACCTTTGAAGTTGGGAAGCAGTTGAAAATTTTGGTCCCGATTTAAATATTTTTATTATTCCCTTAAAGTGAAAAGAGTATAAATATACATATTAATATATTTTTATCAATGCTTATCTACCAGTTAGGGAAGGGCTTAGAATACACGTTAAAGAATAACCACGTCTACATTTGCAAACTTCACCTAGTACGATAAAGCCTGTCATTATGTACTACAATTTATCCTTCCTGAATTCCTTTTATTTTCTGTCTCCTTTTAATCCTCCAACATGTCCATACTTGTCCTCAATATACTTTGCTTAGGTTCTCCCCTCTATCAGTCTTCTATATTACTTCAGCTAAAATTGGACGGGATGAAGGAGGAAAGGAAGTATACAGAGATGAAGAAGGGCTTGTTATAGATGAGGAAATTGGGTTAAGTTTTATCAGGAGAAACAAAATATTTATTTGGTAGTTGTGTCTATCCAAAACCTATCTTAAGCGGTGGATTACCTAATAACAATAATTATACGTGTACATATATTATCTATATATATATTTATTTATTTATAAAACCACACGCACAAATAGTATATATATTTATATAAAATGTACGTATTTACATACATTATTTACAATTAAAAAATCATATCATTATATCTAATTTAATTCATTTTTCTCCAAGGATGAAGGATAAAGAAAATTAATTATCTGCGGTCCACAAATTATTAAAGTTCTGCGGTCCACAAATGAAATGTAATATCATTTTCAGTGTCCAAACTCCGAACTATGCCTTCAGAGAAAAACTACTTGCTTCAATAGTTATAGGAAACACATTTTCGCGCAATAGGTCTTGTCTTTACAACGAATTTTCTCAATGATTTTTCTGTTTCGCTACTCTTTAAACTTTATACTCTAAACTTTTATCATTGGTTCGGCTAAAGGCACTACGAAGTAAGTGGTGGTTAAAGTAACCTACCACATAATTTTTTATATCATTCAGTAATAGTAATACTTATATATTCAGCGTAAATAAATAAAATTAATTGAGTATTATGAGACGCATGGGGAGATATTTGAGGTGTAAATTGGGAATTTTAACCCTGAACATTGAAATTATCTCGTAACGACGCTCAGTTTCAATTAATCCGCCCGGAGGGGGTAAACCAATGAACCGGAAGCTCATCCCACTATTCCCCCTGACGAAAGGAAGAGCTTGATTAATGCTCACGTTCTCTCGTCCTGATTTTGATGAACACTCGCCTTGTGAATTGGTGAGCTTGCAATATCAATTTTCCCATGGAAAGGATATATCAAATGTTCATTGCAGAGACTCATATTGATTATCCACCATGGACGGAAAAGTGATATTGACATTGAACAGTTGGCTGAGTTTATCACCTTTATTCACGTAAGCATCCCATTCATGTTCCTCATGACCCAACTTCTACAGCTTCGAGGAACTTCTTTTTTAAATTTGTTTTTTATGAATATTATTTTTTTACTGCAAGCAGTTTACCGATTATAGGTTTGATGGGGATATCATGAAAACTATTATCTAGCAATGTAGACATCGGAATAACTTTTCTTTCAGGACATGAAAATATTTTGTCGTCCATCGTTTCTCTTTACTTTCTACTCCATTTCGTTCTGACTTAAATCTCCCATTCAATCTCTTCATCGCCCTACTGACATTCTCCATTTTATCGCTACCCCGAATATCCAACTACCTCCAAGCATCTCCTCAAATTCATTATTTCTCGCTTGATCCAATTTCTCCCTCGGATTGGTTTCCTCCGCAACTCAATTTAACATTTCTCTCTTTGTCCTCCGTTCTATTCTGCCATCCATTCTTCTGCGTATCCACGTCCTAAAAGCCTCCAGTTTCACCTCCTTAGAGAGCAAACTTCTTAAGAGCCTCCTAAGCCTTTGCTTATCTTCATTGAAGTCAATACTTATGAGGTTAGACCATTTATTCCATACTTCGTCACTGAATACCTTAAGTAATTTGCAATACTACCTTACCAATACTTCTCCAAATATCCTTACCACTCCAACAATTGTCGTCTAAAATGTTGCCCATGTCTTCAGCGATGAAGTTGATAATATGCTATCATCACTTCAATACTACGGTTGGAGATATCATGAAAATTAGATCATATGGATCAAGTATAAGTGCCAACAGGCGTAATAAGCAATATTTCTCGCGAAATATAAGGGATGAGAAACTCTGTAAACGACCTTGCCAGAGAGTTAATTAACATTTTTATTCATTCCAAGTAAGCTAGAATGTTTTCAATACGTTTTCCATATATTATTTATCTTCTTGTGGTAACCAGCGCTTCTTGCAGTAAGCAGCGCTTCTCGCGTGCAGAACATAGCACGTCCCCTAGCAAATAAGCAAAATTAGTATTTACGGTGTATTCCCGTCACTTCTTGCCACACAACCTAGTGGTGGCTTGCAGCGTACCGAATGAACATAAAGGAGGTCACATCGATAGGTATAATATACATAATTTTGATGAAATGTCCGCTACTTGTAGTCCGGTGTGCACTCTATAATATAACGATGATGAAATATGACCTTCTCACGTTATTTTTTAGGGAAATTGACATCGCATACCGTTAATTTTATACCAACTCTTATGTCATTGGAGGACTACCACCAGAAATTCCAGGTAGAATCGCAGCAACACGCGGAAAGAAATTATTCAATAAATACGAGAAATACGTCCGTTCTCATTTCGAATGATTCAAACTCACACGACAGAGGATGTATTGCGAAACAATTCAGATTCCGCAATAATCTGACTCATCACTCTCGAAAACCGAATTTCCGGATAGCGATTGAGTGACCTCGATCGAAAGAATACCTGGGAAAAAATCATGCAACACTTCAACTCGGTAGTTCATGTTTTCAAGGTTTTTCGGGTGACACACTCCTTGAGGGAAAATGGTTCGGCAGGAAATACAATTACAATGATAATAAATCCACCGCCCGTCTCCCAAGTTGGGGGTCGCTTGCCCAACAGAGTCGGACGGTAGTGGGGTTGGGGGGGGGGGGTAAACCGTGAACGCAACCCTGAGTGACCCTACTGACAAACCCCCACACCACACCTCCCACCTTCCGCAACCGCTTGCCCTACTGTCTCAATGATTCAGACCGAACTCCGAATTAATTCCCCCAAGGGTGACCGTAGTGACAGCCTCACCGAGGTATTCTCTTTACTCCACCTCCTCCAACTGCGGAAGTCTGCAGTATTCCTGGTCAGGTGGTCCAAAGGACATGTTGACTCCTTGGCCTCTCCACCATCGATATGAGAGATATAGTGCGCATTCTTTAGGGGTTTCCCACGCATTACGACTTGCCAAAGGGGGCAGGTGTCCGTTCCGCATTGAGTTAGGGAAGAGAAAAATGACATCAAGAACATAATACGAACCCCTACGTATTACGGGTGGAGGGATCACGAATATAAGATTAGAGAGATTGACTGCAAGACTGAGAGGTTTAAATGGTCATTTTTTCCAAGAACAAGTGGAATGGTTCGGACTCAAGTGGAATGTACATTTTATCTCCATCATTTCTAGTAAAATCATCATGCAACTGGAATGATATATTTATTTTTATATATAGCAGCAAATACTTTAAAAATATGTACGCATATGTGTGTATACTTATACATACACAGATGCATACATGCATGCATATTCCAGCACTAAAATATGTACGCACTCATGCATACGTGCATTTATATATATATATATATATATATATATATATATATATATATATATATATATATATATATATATATATATATATATATATATATATATATATATATATATATATATATATTTACTCCCACTTACCCAGGATAATACAATATACATACAAACACATTTAAACATTTAAATCTACCAAATGGCGAACGCATATTCATTCACATGGAAATACGAGGGTCATCCGGAAAGTAGTACCCGTTCGTGCCGCATGAAGTGCTGACGACGCGAGTAGCCGCTGGACGAGGTCAGATAGCTTCAGTGGCTTGTCTGCCTTCTCTGAGCCAAGTTGCGTGACGCTAGCATTGCCTGTGTTGTTTCTGTGATTGTTTACAATGTTTAAAAAAATTGAGAACGCCGCCAGTTGTGAAGTGAGGGCAGTGATTAAATTTCTCAATGCAAGAAACGTTCGCCCATGTGATATTCATCGCCAATTAAAGGAGGTGTATGGAGACAATGTAATGGACGAGTCGTCTGTTCGGCGGTGGTGTCGCAACTTCAACATGGGGAGGGGGAACACACACGACGATGAGCGTTCGGGGAGACCGTCTGTCATTACAGACCAACTGGTGAGCTCAGTTGACGAATTCGTGAGGAACGATCGGCGCGTCACAATTGATGACATCTGTGAGCATTTTCCCAATGTTTCTCGAACAATTGTTCATGAAATTGTTAAACACCATCTGCATTATGCAAAAATTTGTGCAAGATGGGTCCCTCGCGTATCTCAATGAGCTGGCGGCGAAGGACTATGCAGCAGGAATACAGAAACTTGTCACACGTTATGACAAATGCCTTAATTTGCTTGGAGATTATGTTGAGAAGTAGTTTAAAGTATCCTCTTTCAAATAAAATTTTTTATGTTTGTTAATATTTACTTTTGTGTCTTTATTTCACGAACGGGTACTACTTTCCGGATGACCCTCGTAGATATAACGAAAAAGGATAGGGACATACAAAGACGAACACAAATGGTGGGGAAGGTGGAGTCGACCAGTTTACGAGCAAAAAAAATTTTCCTTGACTGGGAGTTGAACAATGGAACTTGACTTACCGAAGCTCTTAACTGCTTGTACTATCGAGGAAAATCTGAATACACTAGAACCTGCAGGGGGTTTATGCAACCAACAGCCCCGATTCTTTGGGCAGGAGATGGCGTTACGAAGCTATTTATCCCATTAGAGGAGAAATGGACTAGGACACAAGTGGAATTACCAGTAGGGAAAGCAATCATACAATGCCTGCTCAATTCAATTCCACCTTCCCCACCATTTTTGCATTCCCTTTTCCTTATATCTACTTCAATGTGAATGAATGTGTTCCCTATTTGGTGGGTTTTTTATTTGAATGTCTATATGGCCAATATGGCTCGTCTCCTTCTAATGGCTATACGTAACATTAAATTCACTGCTCCTATCCTTTATGCCATTGTATGATTGCTTTCCCTAGTATCCTTTCCTCTTCTTAACGCACGTACACTAATTAACATATGTCACGTGGCATTTGTACCGTTCGAAAATTATGTTGCTCTAGCTTCGGGTGATGTCATGCGTCACGTAGTATTTTATCATTTCTATGGTCCAGTAGTGAACAAATTTTGAGCCAAAGACAAGTACGGCATCTCAAATAGAACCTCCAAACTTTAGTCAGTGATAAACTCTGCTAATACTTGCAGGAATGTCTACATCTACGTAAATATCCCACATGCCGCCGCAGGGGATTGTAGCGGGAGGTTTTTTGCCACCAGACAGGGAATAAAATGTGTCAATTCCATTCTCCGTTCTGCTGTGAGTGTTTCTTGTCAGGAGCAGTATACCAAAGAATTGAAGTTTCCATGCGGACCTTTAGAACTTTTACATACTCGTATAACCTGGGCTTCCTGCGCATTAACATCTCTTTTGCCTTACATTATTTTCTTCTGTTGTTCTTTATATTTTCTTTAGTTATTCGTGCCATCCAACAGGTATATCCTTTCATCCTCTCCCTGCGTACCAAATCTTATTCTATAATTCACTTCCTTCTATTTCTAAGTATCAGGTCCAACCATTTCTTTCTTTTAAGTTCACCGAGAAACTTCTTCTCTTTCCCCACGATTTAATAAACTTTAACTTCCTCCCTATCCAAGTTTTCTCCATTTGTCTCCATTGCCTTATTTTTAAATACTCTCTTCCTCTCTTTTCAGCTCAGGCTATTCCTTTAAAGACAAAGTTTTGGCTTCAGAAATTGAGTGAAAAACCGATAGAACCTGTAAAATTATTTATTTCGATGCAGCCTTGCTAAAATAATTTCTTAGAAAGTTACTTATAAAGATATTTTGTAGAGTAAAAAGCGGTAAAATGATAGACGTGGCTTAAAGTTATCTTATTCGTCAACTATCGTGACACAAAATATTTACTGAACGTATAATCGTGATGCACGGGCAAAAGCTTTCTTCAAAAATAATATGGTATTAAGGAAATCATCTAAAAATGCATTTAAAATATTTCATAGAGAAAAAGGTGCTTAGTTACAAGGCTTTAACTCCCATGAGAGGATGAATACCACTTCCATGAGTTAGTAATTGCCACATTAGATTTAAATGATCTAATTTTTTTTCTGTGGTGAGATTAAATTGACAACAGAAGTGTAAATATTACGCATTTAACGTTTTACTTGCGTGATTTACAATTTCATAGGTTTATTCGGGGCGTTTCGTCTTTTTTTACTGGAATCATCAGCTGTGAACGACAAAAAACTTATTTTCTCTCATTTGGGTCTACAGGTTTATCGTACTGATTTAATCAAACAAAATATCCCCTTTTTCCAGAATTTGAGTTTTTTTATTTTCCTTAGCTGGACCCGAAACAGATAGATTCAAATCTGGTCTATTGAATAAACCAGTAAAAGGCATACATTTTGTTCTATTCATTTTTTAATAATTCAATCTTTTTACTTTGAATCAATCCCTGAATCTGATATCCTAAATGATGATACTCATAACAGTTTAGTATTCCCCTCTCGTAGTCTAAATATAAAACTACACACGTGTAAAAATTATATTCAGCCAGATCTACAAGTACTTGTATGTGATTTGAAGTCTTAAAATTTGAATAAGTATACGAGTAAATATTTTTTCATATGACAGATAGTTATGTGTCAATATTTTGATGAATTCAAGAAGCAAAGTAGACCAGTGCAAGAATATTTTATAAAAATTTATGTGAAATATTTCATAAAGAGAGTTTTCGAATCAATGGATTTATTCCCCATAGAAAACTACGTTTTAAACAGTAAAGTGACGTCAATATAAACTTTTCAGTATGCAATTCTTACTACCTACATAGTTTGATCTCATTCACATCATTCAAAGGAAGAGATTTACGACTGGGATTTCTAGATGAAGATGTAAATATGTGTGAAATGAATATCGTAAAAGCTTTGTAAATAATTTGCTACCTAGCATAGATTTCTATGCAGGTAGGTACTACATTTTTTATTTTCCTGAGCTCTTATCAAAAGAAAGAAAACCTTTGAAAATGTATTAAATACCGATTTTGTGACATAACTTAGTTTTCTAGCATTATCTCCGAGCTAATCACCTTTCCAAAATTAGACCGCATCCCTATTGATGCAAACTGCAAACAAGGTTATTTCGTAAAACAATCGATGGCGAGATTCCCATTCATACCTTTCAGTTTTGCAGGATGTAAAAGGAATTATTTTGTGAACCAAAACTTTCCAGCGAGCTAAAATAGGTTTGATCATTCGGGGAAATATAGCGTGAAGAAATGATGGGAATGCCGCCCTGAAGAGACGTTTCCGGGTGGTTTGAAGACCGTTACATCGTGGCCAAGATCCCATTCATAATCTCGGGAGTTCTTCCCCGAAGTAACTGGAAGGGTTAAGTTTTTTTTTTAATCGCCCATCTACGGGAGAGGTCCGCATTGTTTAATCAAGCATAGGAGCGCACGTAGGGCGTCCTGTCAGCTCTCAGGGAATGATCGATGGTCTCTGATTTTGAAACTCCTCCCGATCCGCCAATTTCATTGCCTTAGGGCATCATCGTATGCACCAACAATATGCCCTTCGAGACCTATCAGGAGAAGCCGACATTCTGTTCTTTTATTATCGTCGAGAAGATAATAATAATTATAAGCAATTAGAGGGTGAAATATTTTTCAGAAATTTGATATTTTTATTCAGTTTTGAAACCAATTATGAGAGGTGTTAGCAGTCCCTTCTATGTAGTCTATTGTATGTATTATTAATTTATGTGAAATTCCCGCTGATGTGAATACCATTGTAAATAAAGTTGGCACTAGCGGACGAAGACAAGAACATAGAAATACACACAAAAAATAAACTGACTAGTTTTCGAATTTTCGCTGGTACAAGCCACCTTTTTCAAGGAAGAGAAGGAAGGAACTGAGGAAGAGGATAGAACAGAAGGGGCTGGATGCGCTGGATGGAAGGGGAAGTTGGGGAAAGGTGTAGGGAACGAAGGGGGGATGAAAATATGTGAAGATCGGAGTAATTAAGTTCTAATATTAATACGTGGGTAATTCCAGGAATCCAGGAGCCAGGTAAACGTCTGCTCCATTGTTTTCAGTTTGACTGGGAGATCATAAAGTGGGAAGGATAATAAAATGGATACACTTTAGCGTTTATCAAAGGGATCTTTGTGTTCGGAGGCGTGTTTTCGGATAGGGAGCATTCCAATCAGGGAAGAAATTTCGCTTGAGGCCCGGTGGTTATTGACTCTAATATTGAGGGGTATGGTACACTGTCCAATATAAAAGGCAGGGCATAGGCTATATATATATATATATATATATATATATATATATATATATACATATTTGTGTGTGTATGTGTATCCCATGTATTTCCAATCAGTTCCCATTTCTTGGTATATGTTAAAGACTTGCACGAGTACATGACCGAGGTGTTTCCGCTTTTGAAAATTGAGTTCACTGTAAGAGAAATATTGCAACCTAATTAATAGGTGACCGTGAATGTGGCAGCATTCCCCTATTTTTATTTAGCCTGTTAAGTTGGCCGAGTTCCACTCCCGGTCAAATGGTGGTAGCCTGGGTTATGAGTCGCATTCCTCTCTCTCCGTCCCGAAGCTAATCCAATGATACTGCCTTAAGGTTTGCAAATTGCTCGGAATTTCAAAATCCCATACCAAAATTCCCCCTAAACGTATTCAAGCAGTAGCCACGCTCTCAATCAGGCACAGGGAGATTAAAAATCACCATCGCTCATCACATACATGGTCAAACATGTCGTCGGATATCATTAATACTGACAAAATAAATATATAACGGAGTCCCATTTCACAAATTCAGCAGCAGTGACCCTGAAGAACGATCAAAAACATCCACATGCTTTCACGCGAAAAGATGTCAACGGAATTTCATAAATGAACCAAATAACATAATGCTTCCCAACAATTAGTACCCTTTACCACGATATTACGAGGAATGATTAAAATAATCTCTAGAAATATCAACATTCACCTTCGTCAATTGACACTATAGTTATTATTATGGCAATTTGTATGTCATAGGCATCAATGCTTGACGCGCAATCGTCTCTTCCAAGAATATTATTATGGTGGCAAATGCAAGACGGACATGGCTCAATTTCAGATGTAAGATTGTGAAAAGTCAAAACTTAAAAGCTAGTATGGGCGTAGGATAATGTGGTTAAAATTTAATTTTTCTTCATCCCATTCATTTTTGTTTCTGCTTATGTCTTTAGGAGATTGTAATATCTAGGATTTTATTGCCATGAGATTAATAGTTCTATTTTCATTAAGGAACAATGTCACTCTCATTCGTACAGTTTCATCTACACAGGACCTTCCTTGGCTATGACATCTCTTTATATATTCTTTATCATTTCGTGTAGTTGCTTCAATTTCTTTCAAATGTCCAAGGACTGCTTACATAACTGTTCATTAATTACGCTACGGAGAATCACGTCAGTAATATCATGAAAATAACGGTTATTTTATTCCGGAATTATCCTATTATTATAGAATTCTCTCATGTTCGTCCTTTTTTTAGATGCCTTTCTATTCAGCTCTAATACAGAAACATACTTCCTCCTTCCATCATTATGGAACCAATCACGGAGGCAGAAAAAGTCGACCATTTTCCCCGGTCAATGCTGCCTTCATTTGCATCAACCAAGATTCTCGCGAACGAGTTCAGTTTTGATGTGAACACGTAAATATTATATCTTATTTTTTTATACTTCGAAGAAAGACACTGAGTGGCCACGGTTCCGCCCACTCTTCCGTTCTCAAGGGACACCCGCAGTCACAGATAGTCGATAGATTCAATGCCCACGCGTTTGTGGACGAAGTCTGCGCAGTTTGACCACCCACGAGCCATCAGTTCCGGCCAAGCGAAAGAAATCGGAGTTGGAGGAGGGGGCGATCGAGGGTGGGCTGAAGGGGTCGGACGATATGGGAGAAAAATCGGGAAGGGTAGCAAAGGAAAGGCCGTCCTCTCATTTCTCTTTCCCTACACCTCTCTCTCTCTCTATTTCTCTTACTGCACGAGTGAAATTGACTGTTTTGACCAAAGCGTCTCTGGCACTGCCCTCCTCACATCTTTCTTTTTTTTCCGGAGAGTAGTTCGTTGACTCGGAAACGCGGCGGGTCCATTCTCCGCGCTGCGGTGCAGACGAATCTAAGGTCTAAGAAATAAACTCCCAAGTTTTCCACCTCAAGTTTGTGGAAGATGGTAATGAAAGGGTAGAAAGAGGAGAGATAGTATTTTCCATCGGTTGGACTTCGAATTGAGCGTTCCTTGAAAACTTGGCACGGGTTGCAGAAAGTTTTTGATTCAAGACCTGAATAAATCACTGAGCATCCGGCTCGTCGGAAGGATAAAAATCGAGAATACAGGGTTTCACGTACTCAACAGAAGTTCTGGGTGGGAAATTTTATGGTTATGTAATAAGGATTGGTTTTAATGGAAAATTTGCTAATTGCATGCATTTCTTGAATTATCGCAGCTGTATAAACTACTACAGTTTTGTGCTGGCATTTCAAATTATTTTGGCTAGTCTTGGTCCTCCTTTGGTGTGGTACCTTGGGAAATTTTCATGTAGATTAATTCCATCTTCTTAGCCTTCGGTGAGCGATTGTTCGCATCATTATCCGTTATTCTTTTTTCCAAAGCTAAAGTCGGTCACTCTTAATATGAGTTACACCTCCACCCTTCTCTTCTTCTCTTACTTTCACAAATTCCATGTTCCAATGCTCGTTTAGAGCTTTTCGCCACGTGTATTTGTTGAACTCTGTATATTTCTTGGATTTTCATCATTTTTTTTGGCTTGGATTGCCAACAGTTTTGCCAGCATTCCAGCCATAATTTCTTTCGACCTGAAGAGACCAGCTGAAATGCAGGTAAAGCTGTTCAACCGATAATTCCAATCCAAATGACGCGATGAAAACCTTAAATTAAACGATATCCTACATTATACATATAGGTTTTTAATTAACAAAGACTAAACAACCGTAAAAAAATGTATTTCTTTGAATACCATAACTAAACTCAAACTGACAACCCTCACTCAGGGATGGAAAACTTACTAAGTTATGCATACTTCCTACCTCACGCCATACCGTCCAACAAACAAAAATCATATTCCTACCCTTTCTTCGCCTATCTGACGTTCTCCCCTCTAACATAGTTTTCAGCATCCCATCATCAATCAGAATGCCCAACTTCCCCTTAAATAAACTTATGACGAGCCGCTTCACAACATCGTTACTCAACGTCTCCTTCGTAATTTCCTTCCTACTCGCTTTCTTGCTTAATGCAATTCTTCTAATGCCCGAATCACTTTGACCATTTTGGTCAGTACGACTTTTGAGATACGTTAAATGTTCAATCTGCTCAAGTTTATGAACTCCAATTTCAGTATTGACCTTAGCCTTTCTCTTTCTGGAAAACCGCATAACCTTTGATTTTTAATTTTGTTCTCATTCCATATTTTTCGAACTGACTTTACAGTGCTCTCAGAAGTGCTTTTAACTCATTGGTTGACAGACAAACTTGATCATGCGCAAACCCAACTGATTTCATTAATTTCAAACCTACTTTAATTCCTGGTGAATAATATAATTTTAGTACGAGGATTTAATAGTGTGTTAATATGAAAGAACCTCTCTGGTTCGGTCATATTAAAGAGGATAGACTAAAGTCGAAAACTTTACATTGAGATACATTCTGTGTGGTTGCATGGTGATAGTGAGAAATACTCCCAAAATAATCAAGGTTTATTTTGTTTTAATATATACTGAGACCTAATTAGGCTTTTTTCTAATTGTCTTCCTAGCTAGAATAATTCATTCATTCAATTAATTTTGATATATCGTGAATTTAATATCCTATTTTATTTCTGCCGCTCGAGCCAGCCTTCATCAGTATTCCGAGACTGCGAGTACCTCAAATTTAAAGTCATACGTAACGCATATCAGAAGGGAGGAATTAAAAAAAATTTTTTTTTGCGAAGGGATGGAACTTGGGTGGGTGGGCACCTTGAATGTACGCTTCTACCGCAAGTCTCGGAGGTCAAGAAATTTGGTAAGGGCAAGGAAAAATGGGTGGGGGGGGTTCCAGACGAAGTTCTCCCAAGTCCCGTCAGATGGAGCAAATCGCTACCCGTCCATCTGCGTGTGATTAGAGGCTGCGAGGAAGAGAAAGGGTGAGATCACATTAAACATAGTAGGAGAGGAGCAGGAGAGTGGATGGGAAGTAATTAATGGCGGATCTAATGGGAAGGGCAGGCTGGATGTAGGGTTCCAGAAATGGAATTTCATCCCATCCGAGTTCAGGTTAACTAACCATAATTCAGTGAGGTGCTTTGTTTTTTTCCCAAATTGACATAAATACGCGCAATGAATTAATCAAAACCATAATTGATCGAAAATATGGAAATGAAAAATGATAAATGCATACTAAAGAAAATAAAACTCTTTTAAGCAATGTTTAAGACAGATGGCATCATTACGATCTCTATTGCCAGTCCGCAGCTTCTATCAATCCCTGAAACTTATTCTGCTCGGCCGTTAACAAATGGCGTGTTTATAATTTTCAAGGGAACAAAATGGTCATTGGAACCTTAGTGGTCCTATAGCATTACTTTATTTTGCTGATTAGGGATGTAGCTGAAACGGAAGCAAGATTTCGAGCTTCACTTATTTAATAATTATTTGTAATGAGCGCCGTGAGGAAATGTAAAGATTTTTTTCTGCTCTCCAGACGTCCCTGGTGTCCCGTGAACCCTTTTTGACCCTGATAAGACCTTAAATTTTAATCAAGACTCTCTAGGATTGAATTCCCAGAATTAACAACAGGATTATGCCCTAGAGGAGATTCGATCTCGTGTACTTTGGGTAAGCACGCGACGTTTTACTTACCTGGAAAACTCGTGTGGATATAATATACGGATACATAGATCAAAGCAGTCGATGATAGTAGTTGTATGCATGCAAAATCCATCTTATTTGTTTTTCAACAATTACATTGATTATTGAAAAAAACCACCCATACAACTCGTCATGGCATCGTGAGGCTGATATAAGAAATTCCCACTTCGGGTCAAAAGACGGCATTAAGTACATAATCGTAAATTATTACACTGACACCCAAATACGTGAAAATATATATATATATATATATATATATATATATATATATATATATATAGATATAGATATATATATAGATATATATATATGCATATGAGCGTATGATCTGGTTGAAGTAACACGGAAGTGTTGAATGAAAAAATCGGACAGCAACAAACAAAATAGGTACACGAAAAAGAAGACAAACGTTAAACATTAATAATTTCGACGGAAGTTAACTCCGTCTTCCTCGGCAGAAAAAAAGTACTGCTGATTTAAAAATCTTCAAAATAGTCCGCTCTTGGGTGACGTACAAATATATAAAAACACTGTTTTAGATTTTTAAAACATTGAAGCACAAAGAAAGGACACATATAAGTACCTTTGACGTTTCGCCGGCACGACCTACATCATCTAAATACCTTCTCGCGGGAAGAACGGAGAGGATATGTGTGGGGAAAATGCGAGGCGAGGAGAGGTAGGGGGCGAAGAGGAAACGGACAAGGGGGTGGGAGGGGATATGTAGGCAGCTGTTGGATGGATTCAGTGGACTTGATTCAACCTGGGAAATTTAAATGGCTGGAGCACCCAGACATGCGCCATCTCGCGGGTTCTCACCTCTATGCTACTTGCAGATTTCGGAAGGGATTCAATCACCGGAAAAGAGAAGTAGTCATCGAAAGATTGGTCGAGGGAATCAGTGTGAGTAGGGATGGGATATTTAAGGGAGATGCGAGATTAGTTGGAATAGCGGTGGTTTTTCATGCTGAGGGAAAGGTTGGCGGTGCATTCACCCACGTAGAAGGCAGGGCAGAAGTTACAGGAGATGCGATATGTAATGTTTTTTGAGGTGCAGGTGGCGTGGGGTTGGGAATTGGTATAGGAGAAGTGGCGGATCTGAGAAGAAAGTAATATTTGCAGCGTAGGCGGTTACATGGTGCGGACAGGGGTTCCCACAGGTGGTCTTGTGGACTTTAACATGTCTCGCAAGTTCGAAGGGCGTTTAAACGAAACGGAGGGAGAATGTTGGAAAAAAAGTGATGTGGCTGAATTTTATTAATAATTGGGAAGAGTTGACGGATTATATGTTTAATTTTGTGGGTTCTGGGGAAGAAAGTGCTGATTAGGTTAGGTTATTATGGGCGGGATGTTTTGGGGAGAGGAGTCTATTGGGTTAACAGTTTATGAATTTGACTGTTTAGTAGTTTTTCATGGTACCCGCGTTTCCTGAGAGAGTTATATAGCTGGTCTATGTATTTCTATTGGTAAGGATTTTTGTTGCAGAGAAAGAGGCCATGGACTGAGAGTGAGGAGTGATGGTGCGTTTTGTATGTGATGGGTGGCAGCTATTGACATGAAGGTATCGGATCGCAAATTTCCTTCGCGTAATTCGCGACATGTTGCAACATTATAAGTGGACCTTTGGGAGGCAGATTTCAGTAGTTTTTTTACAAATTTACTTGTGTATCATTCGACTAAACTTACGTCTTCGCCTCCGTAGATACAAATACGAAATGAGGGTATACAGGATATACAGTATCTGTTATTATTTTATGTTTATCATTTAACAAATAGTTCTAAGTAATAAAACCAAGACCAATAGCTGAGAGGTTCTAAAGAGATGAATACATAGAACATAGCTGTAAATGAACCGTAGTCACATTACATACATAGCATAAATTATGGATATTATGAGTTTTATATTCGCACAGTAACGAAACGATATTTAAAAACTCTCAATTTAAGAACTCAGAGGTTATACTCATTAGTTTTATTTCAGTAGGCAGTATACAAGCCCATATAATATAAAACTATATAAATGTTTTGTAGTCACCTGATAAATGCCTTCGGAAAAGATGAATTTTGCGTTACTTTCTAATTCAGTCTACACGAGTATTGAAAATGAAGTTGATTTCATCTCCGAAAGGTTATTTATGTTCGGAAATCAATCCGAATTACATCTTTTCATGTTTGTATTTTGTGTAGATGGGTAGATAGGTATTAACTTCTGGGTATATAGTAACATACTTCAGTGGTATGTGAAAAAAAAGTATTCACATTAATCCATTGTAAGTAAGCAAGCATGCGTGGCCATGGGAGCTAGCAGATGGGTTAGCATCATATTGCTCACTCATCACATTTTATCTTCTCCATTTTTGCTATTCCCACGTCTTGAATTCGAAAAGACTAACTGACGTGGAGGATAGCAAAAAAGTTGTAGCGCAAGATTGTATGATTTCTCATTAAAATTCAGGATAGTTCTAATTGATGTGTTGAAGGTTCGATCATGACTTCACCATTCAATTTGTCACCTTAGTTCATACATTGACGTCAATTGATAAAGATTAATTTAATATCCATTCATGCGTAGTTTTTTAAACTAATACGCTACGAATATATATTTTAGTTGTTCTTGTGATTTTTTTAAAGTGCTAAAATTATTTTGGTCCAGTTCCGAGGTTCCATTTTTTAACATTATGCGCTAAAGACTGCACTTCCTAAAATTATTTAATATCAATCAAACAATGGTTGATAGTTGCTGCTATATGAACACGTTGGACCCGCTAAGGACCACGAATTTCGGAAACGTGATCAATATTTGGCATCTCGATGCAACCTCCTTAATGGTAATTATCCATCTTTGGTGTTTGCTTTTTTAATTTAATTTCCCTTGTTCGAGCTCTTCATTCCTGCTTTAGATCAAAAAAAGTTTAAATTTCTTTATTTGGCTTATGAATAATTTTCTTATCACATTCCACTTTAAGCTCGTTGTCACTTAAAGGTACAGACCAAAAAGGTCGATCGAGTATTTCTGACCTATCTGCCGTTAGGAATGCAAATTTCCGAGAAATTAATATTCATACCTATCTCGTATAATTACTGATGACGCAGGTGAATTAATTGTGATAAAAAAGATGAAGAAAAAAAAATTCATTCACAAGTTTTGATTTTTCTACTAGAGATACCTCAATTTTTGATATAATTAATTTGTTATTTCCAATAATAGTGATATAAAGTAGAAAAAGGTTTTGATCATAGCAAGTAATAAGTTTCATCTTGCATTGTTTTCTCTTGGAAACCATGTCATGAAATTGAAATCTAGCATTTATCTCCCGCTATCTGATTACGAAAAAATCTTGCATTTTTCTTTCTCTGGATGATAGGATTTCCCAAGAGATAATTTCTTGCCCTTCATACAAACCTATGATTGAGATAGGTAAAAGGATACAACTTTGATGTTTACTTCGTTTCCTTTGATGTCTATCCTTAGAGGTCGGCGCCCTAAACCATTGTGAAGATATGCCTATAGACTCGCGGCTAAATGAAACCCAAAGATATTATCACAGACTTAATCAACTACAAAGAGAATTGCACGTTATCACAGTTAAACTTCAATAAACTTCAACGAGTAATTCCTTAGAATTGGTTATATTGTGGTGCTCGAAACTTATTTGTCGAGAATATAATTCGGTATAATCTTTTAGAATTAGTACTTGCTGGAGTATTGTTGTTAGTATGTAAGCAGATTGCTTCCAAGTAACGCTTTTAATAACAAAATATGGTTCAATGACCAGCATTGAATTTTTTGTTGACAATTTCAATTCATTAAAATGAATTGTAAAATATCCATTGAAGGCAATTACCCCGATATTCCATCTGCGCTCGTTCCCCGAATACATCATTCTGAAGATGGCATCGTTGTTGTCGAAACGCCACATACATCTATGATTGTCTTCCCTTTTTGCTTCTATATTAGAATAAGTTTTAATTAACTACTGTCAGTACACCCGTTTCTTCCGAGAAAGACGGAGCTAAATTCCGTCGAAATTATTAAGAAATAACGTGTGAGTGTTCTTTTTATTTGTTCTTATATTGTTTGTTGGTGTCCAAGTTATATATATATATATATATATATATATATATATATATATATATATATATATATATATATATATATATATATATATACATGTATAGCCTTCGGTTTCATCCCGATTGGCTTCTTTTTCCATCTATTTCTTTGAAACCCAACCATAATAAATCCGGTTGGATAGTAGAGGTGTGCTTCTTATGTGCCACAGATCATTAAATACCTTCTTACAGGTTTAAGAAATTGGGTGAAAGCTCTTTCCTTTTATGGTGGTAAGAGGTATTTCATTTCACTTTATTCATTGCAATAAAATATCCTGATTCACCACGGTAGTAGCAGGCATCAGAAGTTATAACGGATGTTGAAGCTTTGTGGGTGTTTTATTATGTGCCCTCCTTTTCCCAGGAGGCAGTTTTATTGCCCAATCTTTTTTCGGCCGTCTATCATATTTCTTTACGGATGGCAAACACTAAAATAAAAACTTATATTAAAAACGGTCATCTATATCTACAACGTCATTACATGATGATAAATATCATTTCTTATGGTAGATTGAAATAAAAATCCAATGCAAAGGTTTCTACATCAACATCCTGTGAGGAATATTTGAATACAGAATGTAACAGCCGAGTTGATTGTAATGAGTCCCTTTTGCATTACTTGTCAGAATACGTCAAATTTCATCAAAAGAACGTTAGTTCAATTGTTGAACGGTTTATAAGTTTATATATACATACATACACACACACACACATTTATATATATATATATATATATATATATATAATTATATGGATGTGTGTATAAAAATACAAATATATGCATACATACAGACATTAAAATAAATAATAACGTAAAATTTTCTAAATATATTATAATGAAGGATATACATTAGGTAGATATTGATATGAAATTGTTAATGTATACGCACAAACACAACGTATGTATATGTGTGTGTGAATGAGAATTTAACGATTTCATATCAATATCTACCTAATGTATTGTCTGCGTTAGAAAGTATTTAACAAACATTACGTAATTATTTATTCCAAAGTAAAACATTTATTTAATTCAATCAGATGAAGCTATAATTTTTTCATTAGGTGCGTGTCTAAAGGAAACTCTTTGTGTGTAACAGGGTCAACATATTGTGAAATGTATCTTTTCCCGGGAAACTCAGGAAATAAGCATTTATATAATCGGAATTGGATGTCTTCCTGCGATGATTTCCTCACATTTCTGATGCCTTTGGTCAGTCAGCTATAGTGGACAGTAATCCAATCAACTTCGGAAGTCGTAAAAACTTCCCAGTGACGGTTCTGCGGCAACCTTGTTTTCCACTAAGTTGTATAGAGATGATTACCGACGTACTTCTTTTCGCTGGGAGTACCAGAAGATCAATAGTGCTCCATTAAGTCGTATCGAACTAAATTAAATGCTCAAAGTGTGAAGATGGGGATATATACACAAACGTGTTTTTGTTGAAAAACATGGCTCCTCACCATTTGCAATTTTTTAGAGGAAATCTAAACGCATAGTGAAAGGAATCACACCTCATGGTTTTATTGGAAATAAATGTTTTACGATCCGATGAAAGCCCTAGTCACCTTTATCAAACTTTGTTTTACTGGGCAAGGGATAAAAACATTGATGGGAGACAAATTTAAGTTGATTGCTGGGACATCAGCGAATTTTCTTTTCCGCCAGCTTTCTAAGATTTGTTTTTTTTTGTTACCAGACTTCTTGAATATCACGTCATATAAATATAAGGAAAACTTCCATTTTTTCCTCATTTGTGGCAATTTCTATAAAGGTTTTGGTCTTCTCATGTTAGAGACTCGATTGGTTCTTCCTCCAGTATTATAATGTCACCTTAGTGCCGAGGGTGGTATTAGGAATTAAACATTATAGGCACTACATATTGGAGGTTGTCTTCTTAATAACATGTTTCATGTGCTCCCTTCCCTGAAATCACTTAAGTCCCTCGTCTAGTTATGAGTGAGCCCTGTGTGCCTGATGCTCTTGGGAAATTATTTCACGAAAGGATCTAAATAATTCAATTCGGCGTTCCAATCTCAGTATACAGATTGTTTTCAATGAAATCTTTTTACTACTCGTAAAGAAATACTTGCGCTTTCTTTTTCCCTCCCTTTGGTATAATTTTCCTCTGAGATATTTAAAACCTACTTATCGGTATTTGGGTAATGGTTTCTTATCCTGTGCCACCTGAAGTTTCACAATAATATTTATTTGTCTCAATTATTATTATTACAATGAAATTTAACAATTAGCCAGGTGGTAAGGTACAGATAAACAAATCAATGAATGGAAATGAGCCAGGTAACCAGTCAAATTGAAGTAACAGAAATAAATAGTAATTTAGTCCAGGTATCCAGTCATTCTTCCCAACCCTTGGAAGTTCCCAACGCTCACAGGAAAAGGTACATCAAGTTAATTTGTTACAAATAATAATTCATATATTTAGAAAGGAAATTATACTAATGACCCATATTTAAGTGAGCCATTTTAGTTTGTGCGCATAATATCCCTTCCTCTCTTGTATCTGGATTTTGTTTTTACATATAAATCTCAACCATGCCTCATTCACCACGCACAATCCATATATTCTCTTTAACATTCCAACTGTCCCGTTTCTTCTATAAGCTATCCCATACAATAGTCTCGTACCTGAAAATTCGCATAACTTGTGTGAAGCTGATTGTGACCAGAGGGATAGCATGAAATCGAACCAGGGTCCTTCGGTCGTTATCCGAGCGTTCCCATATTGCATATCGTTATCCCATATTGCATATCTCCTTACATTTTTGAAAATATTTCTCTGAAACAATCTGTTTGTTTTACTTCTGTTCACCTTTACTTCGTGCGAACACGTGGCATTTAAATAAAACTAATTAAAAATGCACATAGATCTTTGATATAAACATTTTTTTGATTTGTGACTGATGCATATTTTTTCATGAGCTTATATGTAAATCGATCAAAAATATCCCAGCAAAAGATTGCTATAGCAGGGTATTAAAATAAATTAGACTTATGCGTCAGCGTATGATGTACATTCTATTTTATTTTATACGGTAACCTATTGTGAAATAATTACATTGCAAAAAAATGTACAACACCCGCTCTCTGCGAATATTTGAGGATCAAAGTTTCCATGCCAACCTTTTGTATGATATACAAATTTTTATGAGGGAAAAAAAGTAATGAATGCTACGGGCGACGCCTGCGTTTCGATTCTTGTTTTAAACGCTTTGAAGTGAAAACTCAACGCATAAGTTTTCATTTTGGAATCTTCATTTTGAAACTCTTGGTGGTGCTCATCAACCGCCCTTTGACCTTAGGGCTGGAGAGAATGCTTCCTTGGGATTGATTCGAAAGCAAATATGCTCGATGTAGGGTCGTATCGCAAGGGTTTTGCGGTTTGTTGACTTGAGAACCTGAAGGCCAGAAAGCCTCCCTTTAAGCGAAAATTGAAATAGCGCCCTGTTAATTGAATTATATAAAAAATTGAAATAAAATCGAAAAATTCGGCATTCTTGCCCTGTAACTATCGATGAATATTATTTGAGTAATTTAAATACTTTATACAATATGACATCTTCTCTTCCGTGAAAAGCACGGATTTTCAATGATTATATATCGCCGTAATTTATACCAGCACATATGATCAATGCATGTACACACACACATATACACACATATACACACATATATACATATATACATACATACATTTATATATATATACACATACGTATATATATATATATATATATACATATATACATACATACATACTTGTGTGAGATTTTTTTGAGTCTTCCTGGGTAACTACAACCGGCGCTGGAAAAGGAACTGCCCCCTATCCTGATGAGTGAATTTCACACGCCGTCGGGCTTAGTACTGGAAGAGCTATTTTATCACCTACCAAACTGATCTTCGGGTTGATTACTGTGTTTATGGTATATATATACGATATATGGCCAGGAGATGCCATTCGGGAGCAGTTTAACCTACTAAAGAAGAATTGGACGAGGACAAAAGAGGAAAGAATAGTAGGGAAAGATATCATAAATCGTCATAAAGGATAGGAATAGTGGGTTTCGTATAGCCATGAGGAGGAAGCAAGACACTTTGGTCAAATACACATCAAAACTCGAAAAATTGTCATCTGGCGAACAAATATTCATTCACATGGGTAGAGATATCAGGAAAAGAACGCCACCTCCTGGTCATATTATCGGGGCGCTTTGTTGCAGAAAACCCCCGCAGAATTCAGTGTAATTTAAGTTTCGTCGATAGCTCAAGTTGTTTGAGCATCGGCAATGCGAGAGATACCTTAAATGAGTGTAAGTAAATGAATGACACTACGAGAGGTTTTTGATGTTTTCGATTTCGAAATTGACTGCGTTTCATTGCGTAACTGAATCCTGCCCAAAATAATAAATTAGTCGAAATTCCCACAGTTTGAATATGTTGCACACATACAGAAATAGTAGAAATTCGAATGGAGACACCATTTCAACCATTCTTGTTCATAACACACCCATAATTCCGCAACTATTACTATTGACCGAGTTGCACAACCGACAATGGCGTGACAACGAAAGAAGACAAGATTATGGAAGAGAATTCCAGAAATATATGAGAAAGCAAACGGGGAATGTATTCTATGTCTGCTATTATAAATTTTTCAGAATTTTCAATGATCCTATTCAATTTTTTTTCTGTAGAAATTCTTCAACATATTTTGATACATATCTCCTCTAAGTTGTATTATTTTATTTGTCAGATTTGCAGAAAGAATGAAAAAGTCATTTGCAAATAATAGGCAATTTATTTTCATGCATTTATTTCTTTTTTTCCAAAATAACGTGGATATTTGGTTTCTCCTTGAATTTTCAAAGAAAAATTTCACTAATTGTTCAAAGGCACAGTTGAAAACTATAGATAAGAAAACATTAGCGTTGCCTTACTCCTGCGTTTATTTTTGAAATATTTAGATATTTTAACCATGAATTTTGCTTTCCAGGAAGCAAGCAATTTCATAGAATTTTCATAAGTGTAAATTTTTATAGAAATTTATTGGGTTTTTAATTGAGTGCACTATAAATACTGCATATTCAGGCAATTTCTTCAAGATCACCGATACTTGTCATCTCGATTCAACCTCCTCAATTGAAAGGGACAGGTTTAAAAATAAGGTAACATGTTCCATTTGCGGTGAAGCCGAACCAAGAGGATACTTGTAAACTGAACAGGTGAGCTAAGTTAGAAAAATCCTGAGGCACAATACCTAGTACAGAAGATAGTTAGCAGATATACTGAAGGCCATGATTGAAGGAAGAATGGAAGTGTGTACACAGTTTGAGAAGAAGGCCAAGAATACGCATGAGAGGAACAGGTGATGGAGGACGTCTTATCGGGAGCTATGAGGAAACAAAGAGATTAGCAGGTAACAGAAGAGCTGCTGACAAGCCAAATCTCTGATCGATAAACCATGGAGATGATATGTGAAACGCGGTGCTAAAACGCTTTACGTTTCAGTAATCATAAAATAGGCAGTAACCGTCTGTATTGCGTAATCCATGTATTCCGGTTCGAATCTGAAAGGACGTATATTATCTAAACTCAATAAAAGAACAGTAAATACAGTAAATTTCTTCAGGAACAGATTTTTTCATCACGATGTGATTTATTTATTTGTGTTGCCAAATTAATTAGGTGCTTGAATGATAAAAATGCCACAACATCTTGACGGGATCCGTTTTGGTATTTTATCTCCAAATATAATTTTTTTATTTGAGAACCATTTTTCACATGATAACGTTGACCTGCATTGGATTTTTTCAATTGCTTGATTGTAAACACGTCAGGAAATGCGATGGAACTCATATACTGAAATCTAAATACTTGATGCGTCAAGTGTGATAAAGTATTAACTGAAATTAGGAAATTGTATCAGACGTGGTTTTGTGGAACTGCTTCATGATTTAAAACAACTCACAGATTTTTTTTGTCCGCATAAATTACTTAATTACACGACCCAGGTTTTTTTATTGAAATTGCCGTAATTCACCTGAATGAAACATAGCAACGAAACCTGGATCGTAAAATCTTCAAGGGTTTTATTAGTTATTAGTTTTATTGTTAGTTTATTTTTATTAGTTTTTTTTGAAATGATTAATCAATCTTGACTACTCATTCATTCGCAGCAATAATAAGTTTTCTTTTGCACATACTTTGGGCTGAAAGAGAGAGTGTGTCACTCTACCACTATGACTTTTTTTAAGAATTAGGCATTGAAATGTATTTTCTCTTTTCTGCGTATATGCTTAAAATTCTTGAGTGTGATTAGATATATTAACAAGTAATACAAATCATTGAACGCAGTTTGCATTAAACATCAAAGAAGGGATACAACATTCCGGATTTGCAACGTAGCTTATAGAAAAATTTGATATAATATACGAATAATAAACATAGAAAAACTAAAAAAACATTGCGAAGTGTTTTCAAAACTTTTTTCATTCATTTACTAACAGAGTGGCGAAAATTGTTGGTAAGAAGTCTGTAGCGTCATTGAGGTAAACTATTTCTTTTTAAGGAACGTTTTAGGGAAGTATTAATTAATAATTTTAAGTATCATATTCGTGTAATACTTTCCTACAAATAGATGTTATTTTTCATTACTTTCGAGTATTGTTTTCACGTTGACTATTATCGTTCGGTCACTTTATATTTTATTTCAGATCAGTGAATCCGTAATTTAGGTCGAATAGTATCAGTCAAATTTCTTTTTGATGCTAAGTCTACAGTTTTTTAACAACGAAAATTAAATCAAAAACCTAGTGTCTTAATTATCGTTTGAATATGGTTACCAATATTTGTAATGTCTTCAATTATGTAAATTTGTTTGTCATATAATTTTGGAGTAAATGGAAATCACATAAAAACTGATAACTCTAGGCTATTTGAAAAACGCAAAAGATAATTGTAACTACAGAAGGCAACGAAAAGGAAGAGGAGAGGTGCGTGGTGCGTGATAGAAACACAGGTCTCCAGCAGTAAATGTCCAACCGTCCACTCCGCATATGTTGAACCCATTCGGGTCACGCGAGGATACGAACGACCTTGGGAATATTGAAAGGCGGGAGAGGAATGGGGAATCGGTTCGGTTGGTGAAGGGAAGGATTTGGGAAGCGTTTCTATCTTTATATCGCGCGCGTTACGCAGGGAGGGCGTAGCAGGGAAAGAAATGGTCGTGCTATGCCTACTCATTTCCACTTTCGTACAAATCCAGCGGAGAAGGGTATTGAAGGCCAAGACCAACGTGTTACGGAATCCTTACGCACTAGGAATGCAAAATAAGGAAACGGTATTCCTGGGAAAGATGTTGGGTCAAATCGTTGTAAAAACAGTCGCATGCGTATTCCATGGTCTAACGTGAAAGGGTTTCAAAGACCGATCTAAAGCCTCGGTAGGACAGCCGAGGCATATATACCCGATATAAATATAAATAAATATATAAATACATATATTTCTATAATATATATTATATAGATGAAATAAAACAATTCTTGAAAAAAGAATAAGTCAAAAGGAAATAAATCACTCGATTTTCCCAGGCATCTTCATCAGGGTACGAGGTGTAACTCAAACGAGGTAACTCGTAGTGACTCCTCGTGCCCTTGTACAGGTGGCTGGAACCACTGAAATATTAAATGAGCTAGTTTCTTTTGAGTTAACCTTTTTTAAAAATGTTGTTTTCTTCTCGTATCTGTACAATATTTTATATGTATATATCTTCGAAGTAGAACGTTCTTCGGCGACGCTCAAATATATAAAAACACTGATAGAGATTTTTCACAAAAAGGATATATGTATGAAAATATTTATGTGTATATATATATATATATATATATATATATATATATATAAACACGGATGTAGATTTGTAGAATATAGAGACACAAAGAAAGGACACTCACAATATGTTATTTGACGTTTCCAGACGACAGCCGAGCTGTCGAAACGTCAAATAACATATTGTGAGTGTCCTTTCTTTGTGTCTCTATATTCCAATAATCTACATCCGTGTTTTTATATATTTGTGCGTCGCCGAAGAGCGTTCCATTTCGAAGATATATATATATATATATATATATATATATATATATATATATATATATATATATATATATATCTTCGCCTTTACCAGTCTGCCTAATCATGGCAAAGAATTTTATCGTAATTGTCATTAGATGGCAATAGGGCAGTGAAGTGTATGAGGAAAATTTACGTTCCTTGATTTTTTCTATTCCTTACTTTCCTTTATTCACGTTGGCACCATGCCTTCAAATATAATTAAAAATACTACGATTCAACCTTTCAGACGACAGAATGAAACCTTGATAAGAAAAATTGTAAAAAAATTGTCGAAGGAAAATGTAGTTTAAAAGGTTTTACCTTAGCATGTTGAACCATCACTTTGACAAGATATAGGATATGACATGAGGAAAACCTATTTCATCAGATTGCTTATTACTTGGACCTTCATCAGCTTTAGGGAAAAATGTGAAAATATAATATCGTTCTCAATAACTTTCTTGTTTCAATCATTAAAACTACCAATAGTTCGCAGTAAACGATATGTAATTTCATGGATTCTGTAATAAATCGTGATGATTCTCGATTTAAACAATTTTAAGCTCACGCTTTACATAAAATTGCTGTTTTAACATTGGGAATAATTGACGAATTATTCATTTAGTTTGGATGTGTCCCAAAGTAAAAGATTTAACGATGTGAAAAGAGCTAATGTTGATTACCATCATGCATTTCCATTCCTACACTTGCGTATCACTACTCGTGCTGCCAGGACGTGATTTCTGATTGTCTATTGTTTATTAAAGGCATCATGTATCGCAAGAAATTTTCGAACGGGATACTGAATGAGAAATATTTTGGAAAATGATTCGTTCAAATAGTTTCAAATTGAACATGGCTGTGATCCTAACGTTGTTTCAAGATTTTATACGAAATTTCTATTAGAAAACCTTGAGCATAATTTGAATATGTTAAAACAGATACAGCATAAATATTTTTTTGTATAAAAACCTTGTTGAAATAATTTTAAATAACTCTTTTGATCGGTTTTAAATAATAAGATAGAAATCACCTAAAATTCACATTCAAGATAATTTCTTTTAATCCAAGCAAACGTTTTCATTAAATATTTTGAAATGTCCGCAAAACGAACATAAACATTGGTTTGAAATATCTGAATCAGAAATGTACAACATAAGATTATAACAAAATGAATTTTTTCTCTTAAAAATTAAAAAAATGGAGGGTTGGATTAATGTAAAATAAAAAGAAAAGAGACGAAGAACAGATAACCAGAAGAAGAGGAAGTCGTACATCAGAGAGAGAATACTTAGAGTAAGAATAAAAGGACGTTCAAATTTGGATAGAAAAATATTAATGCCCGAAGATATAAAATGGGGCTGAATGACTTAATACAGTAATGTGGATAGATGAAGCTTTACAGTGAACAATTGGAAGCTATGTATTTTTTACTTTTCATAATGCATACGAATTTTCCCTAATCCCCAGAGCCTTTGAACTGCGCATTTTATAAGACGAATTAATCTTCTTCCATTGTGAATGATTCTATATTTGCTAATGTGCTTCAATGCTTCATTTGTGAAATTTTGTTGGAAGATTATCCGAGGAAAATTCTTTATTATCAGTAGAGGAAAATAGCTTTCTTTATGTTTGAAGCGATGAATCGTGCCTTTATCACAAGAAGCCTCTGGATCTTGAAAGAAAGGGTGCGCGATTCTAGATTAAGCAAAGAAAAGGATAATGAAAATAACTCGAGATTTGAATGAACATAGGACACACAAGATGCTTTGCTTCCAGCATATTGTTAATAGGCTTAGTATCGAGATTATTATTTGTATTAGTCGGCTGGCTTAGGGCAGACCTTTAATGGATCCTGGCACCAAACACCACCGCATTTACTAACTCTTACGGATCTATGGTACAAATCCACAGTTCAAAATATGCTAATTTTTTGCTAATTCTTTTGGCGAGGTTTGGGTAGAGGTATGAAAATCTAAGCTCAAGTTGGTAATTGTTTTTATTTCCGCAAAATATCTGCAAAAGTTCTCATCATGGTTATATTTTGAAGAATATTCAAATGTCATGGAGGAAAATAGTTCTTAATCGTTTAAGTAAAAATTAAATTTAAACTGAAGATTATTTCTAATGAAAACCCTTCCACTCATCAACTCTTTTGTTTTATTCTTCTACTGAGATGACTTTATACGACAAGTTCGAGTAATTACTTTGGCCCTAGGAAATGGTGGTACTTCAATGCAGAGTCAGTCATGAAAGTAAGTTAATTTCAGTCATGAAAGAGAAAAAGAGAAAAATTTTCAAATCCGAATTCCTTGCTTGAGAATTTATGGGGTGCGAAACGGTTTTTCATTAAGAACTATGATGAAACGGTTCAAGGTGATGAACCTACGTAAATAGGGATTTAATATTTTCAAATCGGAACCACTATTCATACTGTCATTGAATCAGAAAGGCAAAGATTATATGGAGCTACCCAAAGAATATTTTCTTTATTTGACTTGTGATAGGTAAATAAAGAGGAAAATGAAAGTATAAATATCAATTTATTTCATTTGTTACTTATCAAAAACGAAAAATTAATAATATTAGAATAATATAAGCGAAGAAGAGACTACAACCAATTTACGTTCAAAAAAGATTTTGTGCCTGAGTTTTATGTGATTTTGTAGCAGTATTTTAAAAATATATACTCAGAGGTCATTTAAAAAGATGAAATATTATACAGTACTATACTAATATTATACTTTTATACTTATACTACTGGGATGGACGTTTCCACCTCACTATAAGATCTAGGTAAGAAGGAAAACCATATGAACCATACGGTGACTTCAGTTTATTTCTGGCGACGATAAAATCATGAAACCATTGAACATTTCGTCAGATTGGATCTTGAGATAAAATAGGATATGTACTTTATATGCTATTTTATATATCCTATCCCGCTCAGATAGATTAGCGTAACTGCTTTCCGCTGGAGAATTTGCGGTCATTATTTTATCGTTTTGGATTCCCGATAGAATTTTTTATCATCTGGCATCCAGTTCACCAAAAGCACAAAACATTTCGCATTTCTGATTCACCGTTTTAACAGAAGGCATTATGATAGGTACTGTATAAAAATTATATTATGTATGCCTATGTGATATGGAAGAAAGATACCGGATATTATTACCGGAGGTATTCTTCAATATTTATTAGTGAATTATCTATTTCTTCGAGAGAGCTAATTTTTTAATTAAATTAAAACCCCAATGAATTTTTACCAAAGTTTATATTTCTAAAAATTCTATAAAATTGCTAGCTTTCTGGAAAGCAAAATTCATGTGCAAAATGTCTAATTATTTCAAAATAAACGCAGGTGTAAGCAAAAACTAATGATTTTTTAACTATGGTTTTCAACGCTGCTTTGAACAATTAGTGAAATTTTTCTTTGAAAATTAAAGGAGAAACAAAATATCCACAGTAATTTTGGTAAAAATAATAATAAATGCGTGAAAATAAATTGCCTATCATTTGCAAATGATTTTTTCATTATTACTGAAAATCTGAAAAATAAAGTAATACAAATTAGAGGAGATAGGTAGCAAGATATGTTGAAGAATTTCCGCAGAAAAAAAATTGAATACGATCATTAAAAATTCTACAAAATTTATAATAGCAAACATCGGACAATTAGAGAGAATTATAAATCGCAAATATGTAGAAGAATAGGAACTGATTTCGCAAAATCTTCTATTGAAAAACGGATTTAAAAAATTCAATGAGAATATTTTACAAGCATTCATCACCAAAAGTGTATAACAAAGAGTGCGGGTTTAAGACATTATAAAGCAGTATTTTTTTCATATGGCCTATGTGTAAGGAAATTTATAGCATTTAACTCTAATTTAGACCAGTTAGAAATACTAAAAAGATGGATCATAAGGAAATTACTGCGTTTACTAAAAACTACAGAAGTGTTGAAAATAAGTATTAATACGAATTATACTAAAATATATTTTTTAAAACGTGGCAATACAAAGTTATTGATATATTTTGTGAATCTATAAAGAATAGAAGAATGCAGGAGAACAAAATGAGTCTTCAAATATCTTTTAGAAAATTAGAAAACACAACAAATTGGATCCTAGAATTAAATAAGGTCTCGAGAAAAATAACAGAAAATAAATAGATATGCCCGAAAGGAAAACCTTAAGGGATAAACTATTGAATTTGAATGAATTCTAAAATAGCTGGTGGATAAAAGAATAGAACCGAGGTGTTCCGAAGCAAGAAAAAAAGATTCATTGGGCATCATGGCAAAATAAACGAAGAAAAGTAAATAACAATGGGAAAGGCAGTGCAATTGACACCTGGTGACCCTTTTGGAGAGAAGAGAGATATCCTAATGTAATTAACGCAAGTTACCCTTTTAATTAATTTCGTATTTATCTTTTTGGCTTATCTTCTCTCTTTAAATTAGAATTTGTGCGCCAATACTAGTTTCAGAGACTGAACGTTTGTCTCTAAACAAATATCTTTTTATTTAATAACAGCTGCCTCTAACTACCAAAGTTCAAAGGAAATTTTTGTAAAAGCCACATCAGGATTTTGTACGTAGTTCTAAACGTAATCCGGAATGTTGGGTGCGTAGAGACAATACAGGATTAATTGATGAAGAAAAGAAGGGTGGGCGATACGGATTCACTTCTATGATCGAATGGTTCGAGTAACGGTACGGCTGCGGCGGAACAGAGACGGGGTGAATTAGGCGCCGGCGTCCTCTCTCTCTGGGCTTATCAATAAAAGTCACACGGATGATCGGTCCTCGAATGCACTGGGGAGGATCATTAGACTATCGGACGTTAACCTCCGTCGTTGGACGGAGCGGACGCTACTGATACACTCGCGTTTGTGTCGATCCCGTCTGTGTCTTTTTTTGACGGACTGATACCCCTCGAGAGTGCTCTCGAGAAGAGCAGGACATCCTGTGGGATAATACGGGAAAAGGGGTGGGAGTGAAGACGTGAGAATATAGGCCGAGTCTCTTTCGCGAGCTGGCAGTGGGTGTAGGTGCGTTACCTTCTGAAATGAACGGCCAGGCGTTTCAAATTATTTAAGTGGACTTTGGCATTGATCCAAAAGTCACATAAAAAGATCATAGAGATCAAATTGTCGTAATGATTTTTTTTAATCCTTCTCTCGGGAACACGGTCTGTCCTTCTGCAAGTGGTAATAACTACTGGATTTGCCACGATGGTTACTTCAACTGTGTTATGTGCTGATGCCCATCGAATTGCAAAGATTTTACCCCATGAAAATTATTCGCGGCCAAGGGGAATGATTTTTTACGCTGTTAAGTTTCTGAAAATCGTTTTCAAATGATTAGCGTAAAAATTATATCATGATTATTCTTCTTAAAACTTTGGAGGATAATAATAGGCTTTTTTGAAATAAATATGAAAAAATATTGAGTAAAAATAACTTTGAAGACAGGAATGGTATTTACTTCTAAATGACTTTGTCGCACGTTAACCCTGCTTATTTATGCAGCGGTTTCATGAAGTTTTATTTTATATGATTAACTTTCGCAAAAATAACGGAATTGATAGGTTTTTTATATCGCAAGTTTTTTAATTCTATTTTGCTTACTTTTGTTCATACCCTTGAACTATCTACTCAGCGTTGAAATTGCACTGATGAGTTTATTAAAGCAGTAGGGAAAATTAATCACAAGTTGAACTTTGGTTAAGATATTGAGTAATTATAAAATTGCTTTTACAGTAGAGAGCTATGAGTCATCTCTTTTATTTTACTCGTAGCGAAATATCCGAAAACGGGAAAATATTAGTACTCGTTTAAGTAATCAAAGTTAGCATTAATCCCAGGTTATCGATAATTATTCACTCATATTTTATTATGTAGTAAAAAAATATGTTAATAAATTATCCATCAAAGATTCCTTGCAAATTCAATTTTAATTGAATCTCCAAATATTTAAAGGCTTCAGAATCATTAATCAAGACCTTACGTGTACTCTTGCAATTCAATCTTAAAAAACTTGCTTATTTTGCTTAACACAAGATTATTATAAGTTTCTATATGGAATAGCTACAAGCGAACTTGATTGCTATAGATTTAAAACAATAGATTGAAGATCGCAGGTTCTACCAGCATAAAAATCGACCCAAAGGCTGGTTTTCAATAGTTTTTTCTATGGATCTTAACTTTTATCCTTGTAAAAATACACTTGAGCATGTAGTTTTTTCTTCTTTCAACAAAAATTTCATTTTATATTTTAAACGCATTTTTTTTAATAATGCACACTGCTTGGGGTTAATTTTGCTTACCCCAGAAAAATACGATTTAAACAAGCGATAGCTGATTTAAAGTGGAATTTCTGTATTGGTCTATTCTTTCTCGAAAGATGTTTATTTATTAGTGAATAGGCATTTATTAGTGAATAGTGGTATTCATATTTTTCATTACGTCAATTTTTAACGTTGGGCTTGGACTTAATACTTGAGAATATACTCAATGCTAAAAAATTGAGACAAGCTGGTTCTGGGGTTACAAAGACTGCTTTCAAGTGAACAACGATTAAATAGAAAAACGAAGTAGCTTTTTAGGAAACTAAAACTTTCTATTAAAAAACTTTTTCTCGAACATAATTTTATCAGGACCAAACAGTCTTTAATTCTCAAATATGCCTTGTATCTGAGAAATGTCGGGAGATAGGAAGAGGACATTAAATATTCACAAGTAAATATGTATGCAAGTATGTACATCCTTTCAGGTTTTTGTGAGAATGTGTTTCAATCGGTAGCATTGGATTGGTGAGTAGGGATCAGTCGATGCACAAGGGGGGAAGTAGAGGGTGGGCTAGAGGGTGAATAGGGAGGGAGAAGAGGGGAAGAGAGCAGGGGACAGAGACTCCGGATGATTGCTTGATCTCTTTCGCGTGCCTCTGGAAGCAGCGCTTTTGGGAGTTGGGCCTCTCTGTCTTTTAGAAATTGGCCACGAAGGAAGTGGTGACCATAAAAAAATAAGCCGGCGGAGTTATTGCATGAATTGAGAGAGGAAAAGGATTGTGAAAACTCACGTAAGGGGCTGAGGAAATATAAATCGAAACTGCTGTTACTCCGTGGAATTGGGTGAGCGTCGATGGAGTGATTCAGGAACTCTCCAGGCAGTAAAAACACCGTATTAATTTTACTGTTGGCGGCAAACCTAATCTTGCCTTACCTCCTTGGGCATTACACGTAAAATTGTAGGACAAGTGAATTTCAAAATGCTTATTGTTGAGTGCAAAAATCACCATTCTTGATGCACAGTTCCGGAGAATTATTATCGAGCAAGTAAATAATCAAGGTCATGTTTATCCTGTTTAATTGTGGCAGAGTTAAGTTCTCTGGTCAAAAATCTATGGGATGCCTTCACGAGGCATTGAATCAAGGACAATTCAGGAAACATCGTTCGGGAGATAATGGTAAATAATATTCTTGTATAATGAAGAAGAATTGGACTTAGCGCGTTCTTCAACACAAGCAAGTGGCCTGTTAGCACTATTAAAATGCAAAAATATTTTTAGTGTTAAAAAATGGGTTGTAAAATAGGTTATCTAATACTTGTAATAAAAGTACTTGAACGCGTAACTTTGACATGAAATTAAATGAAAACCAAACAGAACTATGTGGTCATTACGCCTTGAAAAGTTTGCCATAAATTTTGTGAGGGAACTGCGATGTTTTTGTTGATGCATTCCTGGTGACGTTCAAAAATTCAATTCAAAATTTGAATTTTAGAGATGATAGTATTGTGGTGCAAGTAGGGGGTGAACGGGGTTGAATTTTGGTAATAATTAAAATTTTAATCATTGGTTTTATCCCGATTTGTTTAATTTGGCATAATCTAGACTCTTTAAAGAGCAGTAATATTCTTAAAATTAGGTAAGCTGAGATGCAAATAACGTATTCTGATGAGGATTCGATTTCGTGGATTTAATTCACCCATTCGATTCGTATCCTGTCTTGGCGGATTACACAGTCACGCCGAGATGTTCTATCCTAAAACTATATGCAACACGCGGTTTATACAAGTCGTGATATTGCCTATATGAACGGGGAGAATAATGTAATTTATTCATAGTCACGAACATGCATAGGAGCTATAATATTTCATCTCCCTCTACGCTTCCGCGTTTTGTAAAACACGGTTATAAGATTTTTCCTACTCCCCTACCTATCTTATCCATTTTGGTCTTCTCCATCTAATTCTGTGAATCATGAGACGTGTGGTTTTCGGAGAAGTCGCCTATCCCTTCACTCTGTACTCCCATCTTCAGGAAAAATTTCATAATTACAGCTAATTTTCTCCTTCAAATGCCTTCTCGAAATCTACAAAGCGAACAAATAATCCCAATTCCATTCTGACTTCTTTCCTTTCATCCTGAATTTACTTCATACCTCGTAAATGCTAGGGATGAGACCATAAAACATATTTACACCACGTTTTCCTATATTTATTACTTCTGCCTATCCTTACAGCTTTGTCATATAATTTATTTTTAATTTCATATTTTGAGTATACCTTGCCTTAGTTGTTATTATTGACATAACTCCCTCAATCTATGTCTAATATTACTAGCCTAATGCTTTGGCCATGTAGTTTTATTCCAATGAATTCTTTCCATCTTCACTAACTCTCTTTTCATTAGATTAATATTTTTTCCTGCAGTACGTCTGCTATTTGCTTCACTACCTATAGTTCTTTTACCTTCCTATGCAGCGCACCAATTCCACCCTCTCCTTAAAATTCTTTCCATACTTTCACACAACTTCTTTCAAAACGTTTATATCGCCCTATTAGTTTCTTTCATAGCTTATTGAGTAGTCTATTTGTATTTTCTACATCATAATTGTTTCCTTACGTTCTTCTATTTCCTGTTCCCATCCCTCTTCTTCGTCTATTCCTCTGTAATAATTGAATTCCTAAACTTAATCTAACGCCAGTCCAGTTGTTTCGTTTGTAGCGACCATTGTGCATTGCGTTTGCGCGTTCATGTTTTGAGGAAAGCCTGCGTTTCTTCTTTTGCCGCCAACCCTTTGTTGTCATTCAGTATTTTTATGAACTGCTTCCCGGTATTCCTTTCTTTTCATTCCAATTAACGTTTCTTTGTTCCATTTTCATACACCCATATTTACCCTTTTGAATTGGAATTTGTTCTTTACGAGCATTAACTATGCCCCAAATCCTCATCCTCTCCCGGAAAATGTGAGAATTTATGAAGCTGCTCGGAAAACTCATTATTTTCTCTCCGTTGGAATATCTCATTCATAAACTGTACTCTCCTATCTCAATCTCACCCTTAAATTCTCTCACTTCAGTGCTCTGGATTTCCATTACTATTACGTGTTTCCCTGGTTGGAAAACTAGAAATAGTTTCCTCTAATTGCCTGCAAACAGTGTTCTCATCTTCCTCCCTATGATCACCATGAATGTCAAATAAGATCCATATTTTTTGCATATTTCTCTAATTATACCAATAGTGTTCTATAATTCACCTCCTCTTCTACTACTCTGATTCCTCTTTTTTCATTTAATAACACTGCAACCCCTCACTAGCCTTCTTTTTATTCGTTGAGTGTTGCTCTGTGGCTATGGCTCCAATAACCCCTGCCATGATTCAGTCTTATTTTTTCCAGCCCTTGGTTGTCTATACTACCCCTTACCATATCCTGCTTGATTTTCTACTTTATTTCTTCAACGCCGTCCGCACATTTCAAGACTATATTTTTACCATGTGCTCTCTTCTGTGCCTTTTGCTTCACGTTTTCCAACACACTGTGTACAGATTTCGTGAAATGACGAACATGGAGGCCTTCCCTATTCCTTTATCATCAATGACCAAAGACTTAGTCACTCTGTTCCGGTAGTCATTATCTATTTTATTTACCTTCCACCATGATATGGGATGCATACATATATATACAGGGTTCGTCCGGAAAATAAATGTACTGAGCTCAGGAAAAAAAATTTATTACACTTTTACATATCTTAAGCTAATATTCCTCAAAATAGAACCCTTGTGAGTCGATACACTTGTTCCAGCGGCGTTCCCATTCCTGGAACGCTCCCGTGAAGGTATCATCGGGAATATCTCGAAGACACGTCGTCACGGCCTCTTTGACGGCGTCCAAAGTCCCGTATCGCGTTCCTTTCAAACTCCTCTTTATCTTCGGGAACAGAAAGAAGTCCGGTGGTGCCAAGTCCGGGCTGTAGGGCGGGTGCGGCAGCGTTGCCACGCCGTGCTTGGCCAAGAAGTCCGACACGACAAGCGCGGTGTGAGACGGCGCATTGTCGTGATGCAGCCGCCAGATGTTTTTGATCGCTCGCCAGATGTTTTTAATCTCGTGCACTATTGTTTTTGGCACATTACACTGCTCTGCTATCATCAAAACACTAAGACGACGATCAGAGTTCAGTACATCGCGAACTTTTCGCACATTTTCGTCGGTGAGAGTCGTTGATGGGCGTCCAGGCCGTGGTTTGTCGTCGACCTCTTCTCTGCCCTCCACGAACATCTTGTGCCACCGAAAGATCATGTTTCTGGACATGGCTGACTCCCCGTAAGCCTGGTTAATCATACCGACAGTTTCGGTAGACGATTTCCCAAGCTTTACCGCAAATTTGATGGAATAACGCTGCTCCAAAAACTTCGGCATCACGTACCGTGACGTGGGTCGAGCGTGGAGGTTCGCGTTAACAGAGCTCCTCACTACACCACAGCTCAGAGCCGACTGCCTTTTTCAGCGTCGCTTGCCAACATACCCCCCTCCAATCGCAGCCCGTCAGAGCGGTGCTGGGCGCGCCTGGACCGGCGGGAAAAAATCAGTACATTTATTTTCCGGACGAACCCTGCGTATTCTATTATATATATATATATATATATATATATATATATATATATATATATATATATATATATAGATTGTAAGTAAAAACTATATGAGCGGCACAATTATGGGCTGACACAAAATAACACAAATAGAAAAGAATAGGCACATTTAAAAAAGCACTCACACGGTAAATTGTTCGAGCTTGTCAGAGGCCTTCTTCAAGTGAGACTGAGGCTATATACTGACTGAGACTATATATATACATATATATATATATATATATATATATATACATACACACACACATACGAGTATATATATATGTATATGTGTGTATATATACATGTGTATCGTCTTTATAAATGTCCCTATCCCCTTTCCTAGTATCTATTTCAATGGGAATGAATTTTCGTATTTGAATGTATACATACGTATGTATATGTATACAGGGTGTGATAGCATAACTTCCTTTTTTTATAAAACAAAACCCCTAAAAAAAGAAGTTATGTTGCCGCACCCTGTGTTTATATTATGTTTTTATTGAGTTTTCTAGTTTACTTTTTTTCTTATATCAGTTTGTAGGGTGTTGTGTATGATAGACATCCCTGCATGGTACCATTAATTCAAATTACCTAGTATTAAGGCTCCTTTTTAATTTTGAAAATTTGAAATGAAATTCGGCATTGAATATAGAAGCTCCGACCCCTTTTTGTCTGTCATATTACCTTCGGACTCTGTACACTAGGAGTATTTATTCCTGCTCCCCCAGCAAAGATCTAAGGGTCATCAAAACACCTTTCACCAAAACACGTCATGAAAGTGATTTATGTCGTACTCTCTAGGCGTTCTTAATCCATGAAGTGTATTAGGCCATTATTTAAATTTTAATTGCTAAAAGAAAGACATAGATGCATAATAAAGCGCCTTATAATTTTGCTGAATCACTTAATCAATCGCATAGTTATGTGAAGTAACACGTACTTTCCTGGTAAGGACCTAAGTCAGGAGTGAAGATTAATTGGGATTTCATAAATTCAGTTATATTAGCAGATGATCAAACTTTGGCCTATCATTCAGCCAATGTATATTATAACTATCGCTAAGCTAATTATAAAATCAATTTTATAGTTATGGGATGAAAATAAGCGTTAATAAAACGAAGATAACTAGGTTTTGGAGTAGGGGGATGCCTAAGTTGAACGTTAAAATTAGATAGCGTAAACTAGTCCGGGTGGCACGGTTCGCCCATTTAGGTAGAGAGCTGGATCGAGATGGTCGAAATAGTCAAGATATCAGAAGAAGAATTGCGTGAGGTAAAGAAGCTTATATAAGAAGAAGGGAATCGATGACATGGACTTTGAGTGAATAGGTAAAGGAAATAATCGTTAAAACATTCATGTTGAGTATACGGCTACGGATCTTGATATTGTACGGCGTGAAAACTTGATTATTCAATCAAAATAATAGAAGCAGATTACAGATTTTGTGATTAGAGTGTAAATGAAAATGAAAAATGCAAATTGAATGGTATGGAAAACAGTAAATGAGGTATTATCCTAGGTAGGGGAAGATAGATTAATATTGGGAGAAATTCAAAGGGCAGAAAAGGTGGATGAGTAGTTTTTTGATTAGCAATGGGATGTTGAAACCTGTGATACAGGGGAGGATGTTATGCAAGCAAAGGAGAAGGGGAAAAATGATAACATGTTCGGGTGAAAATGGAAGGAGGTAAAATGTATGAGGAATTATAGGAGAGTTGTATCGTTGTGTGAGGATAGTTCTTTTGGGCAAGGCTTAGAAATGTGGGAGTCTTACGCCTGTGTCCATCCAAAAACTACCTAAAACTGTGGACAACAAAATAATGCTTTCATTCGTCAGTATTTTTACCCAATCGGAAGGCGGGGAGATCAGTTGGGCATCAGGCAGTGACAAATGATAAAAAAGAGAATTTCTAAAATATGATATGCAGGAAATCTTAGTTCAAAATTAGATCAGTCGAAAAATGTGTCGCACTTCCCGGAGTTATTTCACGAATACAAGATTATCCTCGGAATATAATGTTCAATGAGATAAGAATGGAGGAAGTTTACAGCGAGTCAAACTCGATTCACGTTTCTGTTAACAATTCGGAACATTTGAGTCTTGTTCACGTCTACAACGCGCGTTTCTCGGACGAATGGATAATCGGAACCCATACGTTTTATTGGAACGCGTAAGGAGAAAGCTTTCAGAGGAAAAGCATTTCAAAGATCTCTCGAAAGAGAAAAGGGAGGGAAATATAGTTCACTCACTGAAGAACGTCACGGAACGGCTGGTGAGATTCGATGGGGAAGGAATACCATTGATGAAACGTAAAATGGTTTTTAGGTTCTAGGATGAGTTGAATAGGAAAATTTTTCGATTCAAGGGGAGTGAAAGGAAATCAAGTGCTGATCATTCCTTTCGGAAAAGATCTTACGAGGACGTCAAAAAGTAGTCTTAGTAAGCGACGATAAAGGGAAAGCGGGGAAAGTGAAGACGTACGTAAAAAGTGGAGCCATCAAGTCATGTGCACTTAACGTTTGAGGGAAAGATTGTGGCATCTTGGAGATAGGGGTTGAAAGAAAGAATAAGGGTGAGCCTCCGAAGATGCCACTCTGATTTTCTTCCAGATGAGCGAAGTCATTGACGGAAGTCTCCTTTTTTATCCATGCTAATTGTCTTTTTCCTCTAAAAAGTTCACCTTTCCACCGAATGAGCGACGCCGTCGATTGTTCAAAATTGCGTTGAGATGAGAGTAAGCGTGGCGAGTATGTTGAAGGACTTAGATTGATAGCCCAATTGATTCAAAAATTTATTGGATTACGGGATAAAATAAGAGAGATGACAACATCACCGACAAGTTCCAATACTCGGCCTACCCTTGCACGGAGCAATCATAATAAAGTCGAACCGAAGAACTTTTCATTAAAAAAGTAAAATGTGACGATTAATTCAAGCATCCGTTATTTAAAGAAGTGGTGGATAGACATGAATGAACGTGTTTTTGTGTATGAGTGACACCGTTATGTGACAGTTATGCTTCAAATGCTTCATACAGGTATTTAAGGAATTGGGTTGCTCAAAACCCCCCGGCCATGCTGTGTTTAGTGAAGAACTTTATTGTAATCTTTTAATTTTTACATTTTCTTGGATATATATTTGGTATAACATTTCTTAAATTAGTATTCTTTGTCGTGTTAAATATTATTTTGAACCAAAAGTATGTATCATTTCGGTGTTGTAGTTGTTTCTCGTGCCCTCCAAAACGATATGTTCAGAATGATCTAACGGTTAAACGTGGCTTGAAACTGGTCGTGGAATGAAAGGAGCTAGACTTGGGTTCGTACTTCATGAACGTTGCTGAATAAGTTACAGTTCTGTGACCCTGAACTCTGGCCACTTAATGGTATCAGATGGCCCGCGTGGAAGTATAACGTATAGCGTTATAGCATATAGAAAGTATAACGTATGTTAGCCCTTAATGTGAGCTAGTTTAAGGAAGTGGAATTTGTTTTAAATGGATACAGGACACAGAGATGAGACGCCTAATTCATTAAGTACTCTGTTGGTAAGTGTCCTTTTCGATATACCGTCGTGCAATATGCCAAATATTTTCGCTTTGCCTTCCCAACACCACAGCCATCTTTCTGTTCACAGATACACGAGAAAGATCATTGAAATAATTCATTAATATTTTATTGGGTTAATATTCGAAGAATTAAAAAGTGAAAATTTGTTTGTTAGATGGGAGGGAGTAATGGGTTGAATAAATTTTCCTACACGTAATTTGTAATTATAAACCATGTAGCATCCTGTGATTTTTTTCTTGTTTATGTGGCACCTACTGCTAAGACAAATACTTCTAGGGTGAAACTGTTATCCTTTCCCTCTCATAGCTCATACTAGAAATTTCACATTAGACTTGGAGGAAAAAGGAAAATATAAGTGGAAGTTTGAAGCTGTTTCAAAATTATGTTCAATCTTTTTATGGAATATTTTTACAGTCATTTGGCTCCGGTGGGATCATTCTTCGAGCAAGGAGGGAACTATATGTCATAATGTTTATTCGTGGCCGTGGGAATCACAGGTTCAAAGCCACCTTAACTTAATAGAATGGAAAATAAATGCGTCGGAACGTTTTTAATTTTAATTATGTAGGATGAATTTTCTTCCGCTTGAATTTTTACTGCGTGCATTCTTCATTCGTGAGAATATCATTAAAATACTTGTCTGCATCATAGTAAAGACTTATAAATAAATATACCGCTAAGCAGCTCGAAAGAACGTGGTTATTGAGGCAAGGGAATTAGTATAATACATGTTTTGGACGATTTTGAGTTTTGGGTGTGTGAGGTAAGTGAAATGGCAGAAGGAAAGCAAACGAAGAAGTTCTACGCGAGTTAAGGTATAGGAGAGATGGTTGATAGAATAAATTCAAAGAAGCAAGATGTCGACCGTATTGAGCAATGCTGAAGACTGTGATAGGGTTCTGAGTTTTCGATAAGGTAGGTGGCGAAATGAAATTATTGGGAATTTTGGACGGAATGAACGGAAGCGATAGGTATGCTCTGATGAAGAATGGTTTATTTTATGGCGGATTGTCAGAGCGGGGTAAGTTTAACACTGCCTTGTCCCTAGATTAATAAATTATTTTTCATCCGCTTTTTTGAAGAGTTTCGTAGTTATATGTTTTGTCCAGCGATATGTAATTCAATGGTGGATTATTCTAACCCTAATCCTCACAGAAAGAAAGTAATTACACATAACAACATATAAAGAGTCTACAGTTTTTAAATCATGAATTAATTTCCTTGAATAAAATGCACTAAGTTTAATTCATTTCTTTAAAATCTAAATACCTTTGTAAAAGAATGATTTATCTTTAAAGAAAATTATTTTTGGCTCTCATGCTGCAGTAAACAAATTAAATCATTAGCGCTTATGAAATCTAGAAATTAAAATAGTTACCCTGATTATAATTATTACCGTGATATAATAATTTTGCCGTGATAGTAATAATTATTCCGTGATATATATACCGTGATTGACTCTGATTCAAAATGTGATGCAAACATAACATGCTTCATCATATTCTAACATTCATCCATGGTATTACTAAAATACTTGTTTCTTTGGCGGACAAAAATAAAAGGGATATCTCTAAATTTAACACCAAAGTTCATCTTAAGTTACCTATTATCATAATTAAAATGAGCCAGAAAATGACACGAAAGGTTGAAATCCGGGCCGTATGAATAAAATTAATAAAGTGGGAATGACAACTGTTAATAATCATTTATCTCCAATAATTACTCTGGTATACACTGAAGTAATTCCAGATTAAACGTAATGTTCCCTGAGTAAAACTTTAATTTAACTTACTAGAGATATTTTCCAACACATCTACAATGTTACAACTTAGGATTTAGTACTAATTGTGGCATTCAAGGTTTTTGGCGTAATTATTTGAAATCCATTCATAATGAAATATGGTACGAATGCTTGGTTGTTTCAAAGAGTGCGTTTGTTTAGAATACGAACCGGGTTTGACAAATGATGATATCTTACATCAAAAGCAGATCGTGTTCTAAATTAAAAATATTGTGCAAAATAACCAAATGTTTTTGTGCTAATTCAACAGCATTATTTCCCTTAATTCTGCTCAATGGTGGATGTTCTGTGGACAATTCGACGGCTTACGCGTCCAATTCCACTTAGATATAACATGCGAATCAGCCTTTTCGTCTCACGGCAGGAAACGCGCGAGGGATACACCTGGTAAGACACCGCTACACCTGCGAAAGAAAGTCGGAGCGCGACTGAAAAGTTTCGTTGCCGAGGACACGTTTTGAATTCGTATGAACGTTGAAAGGATCGTTTCCGGTCAAATGAAGTGGCGTGGGGTTTTTTGGTGCTTGCAGGCCCATTATTTTCAACTTCAGCCCATCGCTCGCCGTGCCCCGACGGGCAATTCCAAACTTCGAAGTGGGAATAGAAGGAGATAATTATAACCGAACACTTGACTTTTATGTCCCGCATTAAACTCGCGTACGGACTCTCCTCTCATACTCTCCCTATCTCACTTTTGTTCCGCGGACACTCAGTGACGTAAATCACATACAACCGATTCGAGAGATAATGGACATCCTGGAGGACGGGATGTATTAGGTGAGAAATCGATTTAAAAAAAAATGACAAAGCATTCCACCTTCTAAGAGCTACGGCTGACTCCCTCTTCACCCTAGCGTTTGAGCATTCTTTATTTGTACGTCCATTATCTTTCCATGTGTTTTTATTTGGCCATGGTCATTGGAGATAAAAGCGTCAATGCGGAGTAACTATTGCTGGATTACGTGGAGTGACTCAAGAGACTTATGGCCACCGAAAATTCAAAATAGAACTTAGGTGTGCCAAAAAATCACGAAATTGATCACTTCTCTTAGTCCCACAAGATGCCAGTCAGTAGTTACGCACGATATATGTCCGAAAAGTATCCGGCCTGCGTTTTTTTTCAATTATTTTTTTTTATTGTGAGGGTATTGTCCACTACAAATTTGTTCCAAGAGGTCAGACGATCAACAAAGAATATTGCGTTGAAGTTCTGAAAAAATTGCGTGAAGCCGTGAGAAGACCGCGTCTCTGGTCAAGCGGTGACTGGCTTCTTCACCACGATAGCGCGACAGCGTATTCATCGAACCTTGTGCAGCAATTTTTGGCAAAACACAAGATTGTACAACTTTTTCAGCCTCCCCTGCCATACACCTTTTTGGTGGCTTGCAGGGTATTGATGTAGTAGTAGTAGTCGCCTCCCCGATTAGGAAAGCCGTGAAATCTAGTAGTAGTAGTACAGTCCCTACATAGCTCCCGGCGACTTTTTACTGTTCCGAAAATTGAAAATGGTGCTTAAAGAAAAGCGGTTCACCGACATCGAGACGATTCAGAGTAATGCGACGCGTGAGCTGAAGGCCATTACAAAATCTGCGTTCAAGTACTGCTTTAAGATGTGGAAGCACCGCTGGGAGCGTGTGGTTCAATCGAATGGGGACTACTTTCGAAGGATACCACGGCGCGGATGACTAAGAATAGCATCAATACGGAGATATGAAAGCAGATCAGATAGCTTTCGGACACACCTCGTATATCAATATATTTATACAATATCTCACCAGTCGGCGCAAGAACATGTGGCAGGGGATGTTAGGATACCAGTCATGCAATTGCAAATATTTGTTCATACATCCTTATGAATAAATGTCACAGTCAACTAATATGCAAAATAACTCGGATGCATGGACATAAAAATTGGTATAAACATCATGAAGTAATGATTGCGTTCGACTAAATCATTCAATTTCTGTCATTAAGTTAATTTTTGCGGGCGCCTGGGTTCGATTTCGGTATCATTGCGCATTGTCTGAGAAAAGAAAGAGTTCTTTAGTGTATGTGACCGTGTCTGTCTCCTATTTGATGGGAATCTTTGCGTACAATATTTAACTCATTCGCGAATCCCGTGTTCCATTTGTAATAATCCATTATATATGATAGATAGAATGATGTAAGATTCTTAGACCGGACCTCCTTCTTAAAAAAGACTCAGGTTTTATAAGAAACTCATGTAAAGGATTTCCTATCATGTAATTTAGGTATATTTTTGCGGTAATACGAAATTAATTCGTAATATAAGTAAAAATAGACTACGCAGTATACGAAGTTTCCGAACAAAACCTACTGTGGATAAGATATAGTAAAGCGAAAAAAAATCTCAAATTTGGTCCAATATACGACCCTTTGGTGACTATCGTTAAAATAGGTTAATGCCGGCGCTATATTTTTCTCAACCCATCCCCATTTCCTGAGCATCCTAACTCAAATAATGCACCTATCTCTAATGTCACAAATGTCCCAAGCTGTCGGTCACCTCTCCTGATAAATAAAACTTGATTTTGACTCTACGTTGTCATTTTGTTGCAAGGTAACAAAACGAAATGGGAGGTAAAAATGCTCTTTATATATCTTAGAATATCAAAAAATCGATCATAGCTACAAATATACTTTTACGTGTGCCACAGCTTTTGTTTCCACCTTTAATTATTCTTATCATAGTTGTAAATATTTAATATCAGTAGACTAACTTGAAATTATTTTCCCCAGATTTTAATGTAACGATATTCAGAGTTCATACATCCAAATGCCATACAACTTGGTCAATCATTATTAATATTTATCTTAATACAATTCTAACCTTTTTGTAAAATTTTCAAGTAAGTGTTACATAGTCACCAACCCAATTTTCATCACATTATGAATTGTTTCATGTGGAAACATTTTGCCCTATATTTTATTTAATAATTACGTGATAATAAAAGTTGTTTATTCATTCGTATCTCTGTATAATATATTCCGTTTTAATATTGGTATTTTTTCTGCAATACCTTGTTAATGTTAGAATTTTTATAATCATTAAAGCATGGTCTATATTTATTTAATTATCTATCCCTAAAGTATCTTTCTCATTGTCTACAGGTTCATTGTTCCAGAATTTGATAAATGTTGAAGACATTCCATCGGCTCGGTGATTTCTACACCATAAAGAGCACTCGCCTGAGCTAAGAGAGTTTCGGAATATTGGTAAGCCAAACTTTAACTCTAGTAATTATTAGAACATAGCATTAGAATTTGATAAGATACTTAGTTTTAAATGCCTTTGGATTTTCCTTGATCCATCGGGTTTTTTAATACATATTTTTTGGCAATTAATGTCATATTTTATTGATGAATTTGATAAGCATACATGAAAAAAATCACATTATAACCTCCGAATGTAACATTATTTAGAAATTCTGGTAAGTTACTTAATTTCTTTGTTGGTCCTAGGGGCAGGATTACTGTCTTGTTATCCCCTAAACCACCAATATTCAGTTCTTCTGCTCCCAATCCCTTTTGATAAATGGTCTTCGTGCCCGTATTTTGATCACTTTCCGTGTATATCTGGCTGTGTATGTGCAATTGATAATATCTGACACAATTAATCAAAAGAACCTGATTAAAAGCTAATTTTATGCTTAAACTTACCAGAAAATGAAGGAACAATTCCCACAATTCAATTCCCACAAAATCAGCTAATTAGTAGCGAAAATTTGCTGAAGATCATGAAATAATTATATTTATGGCATTGGTTGAAACTTATCGCTTTATATTTTATCATTTCGTCCGGGAATCTTAGGTAAAATATTTTTATTAAAATTTTCCTTGAACTAAAGTTAAGTCCTTTCATTTTGTCGGCCATTTCTTCGTCAATGTCTCTGTTGGCTTCAACCTACATGGTGGTAAGAAGTACTAGTTAGGAAGAAAAACACTCAGAAATTCCCCATCACATGCTGGTAGACCATTCTATGACATTCCTTGAGCATTCCTCCCTTCACTTCTTAACCTTTTACTTCCGTCTTCCGACCCAGCCTTTTTCTCCCCTCTCCTCCAATTATCCTTTGGTTGCCGGATAATCCAAATGTCTTCTTTCATCATGAAGGGTTTCCGCCATGTTACGCCTGAAACTGTTTCATCAATTATATACTCTTATGAAACGTCTTCTTTTCAATGATACGTCAGTTCATCATCATCTGTTTTTTATAAAGTTTTCTTTTCCAGAATCAATCACATAATCGTTATTCGATTAAGGAAAATTCAAACTTGGACATTCCTTCATTTTTATTTTGCATAGTTTTGGAATGGGAATACATTTTGAACCGAATTAATCATGCTATTTTTCATCCAGATGGAATAGTATTAAATTTTCTGAACGGCGATTCTAAGCACGAGCTACAAAGCGTTCGATGAGATAGATTTATCAAAAGTACTGCACTTATCCTTATTCAGTCAAAGTAGCCTATTTCCACTAGTTCATTGCTTATTCACGTGGGATCATAGTATGAAATAAAAACACGAAAAGTGTAAGGAAGGTAGTCTTGATGACCACATCGGTCTTCCTTTACTTTTAACGTAATTTTCACGATATTCCCGTCTCGCTGCTCTTCTGTTATCAGAACACAGGAAGAGACCAGGTCCATGCGCGGGAGTAACGAGAGGTTTTCCAAGAAGAAAGACGACGAATTACCGACGCGGTGTCTCACCTTTTGGGGGAAAGGCGAACAAAATTCGGCTCTGCGGTGGGCTGCGGACGGTCTCCCGCTCCCGCGACTGGCTAAGGGCTTCCATGGCGTTTTTGCTCGGGAAAGAGTGATATGTTGCAGAGACGTAGGAATACTTTTAGAGGAGAGCTTTGGGTTGGTGACGAAACGAAGTTTGGCGGTGATGATAAATTGAGGAGGGGCTAATGGATTGGGTCAACGCTGAGGAGAGCACGGCTAGGTCAGGAAACAAAAGGGGTCGGGTGGGAGAGGACAAGCGGGAGGTGAGAGGGAATGGGTTTTCCCGGGTGGTTTCGGGCAAATTGATTGCTTTATCTCATCCCAACGCTCCGTGCCTCTTACGTGGATAAGCAACATGTCGCCTTTGGCTTGGCGTGGAGGGACAGCAAGGAGCTGAAATCCACTCATTTTTGGAAATGAAATACGTCGGGAATAAATAGGAGCAGCAATATTAGTTAAATATTATTCCTTTGGCATCATTCAATTCACCCTGTTATGGTGTGGATTAGGTAGGATAACAAGTGTAAAGTATATTCATAGTAGATAGATCAAACCTATTTTCTTCGGCAGAAATTAAATTCACTTTTCAAAGTCATTATAATTCTTTTACCGAAAGCCTTGTTTCCTTCCCGTCCATCTTAACTACGGATACATTTTCAGTGTATCCTAATTCATGATATAATCTCAGCAATCACGTGTCCCTCACGTAGTACAGGAGGTAAACTTGGATGGGAGGTTTTCAAAGAATGAAGAGGGCAAGTGAAGAAGAAGAAAGGCTAGATTATTTTATAGAAAGATAATTGACACGTTTGTTTACTTGTGACACCGAGGAAATGACTTCTGCATTTTATTGTTTCAGGACGTGTTTAGTCACCGGGTAAGCCTCTCGACACTTTTCGTGACTCACATTATCTGAGTCAAGGAATGAATCTGTAAATGTTTTTATTAGAAGCGCGCAAAGGAAAATACTACTACTAGTACTATGCTCTCGGGAATTTAATTTAAGAGTCTTGCATACTTGCAAATATTTCCAACATTGCATCCAAGTGACAGGAGAGATTTTGGGAGCATTTTCGCTCCATATTACAGTACATAGTATAGTTTTGTTGGATGCCATAATATATCATAAATATGTTATTAATTCTTATCTTTTGGGGTCGTTTAAGAATTACTTAAGATAACTTTAGCCTCTCCTCCCATTCCATCCCTATTTCACCCAATTATGACGAAGTAATATTTCGAAAACCTTTCCTTTTCATCACAAAATATTCCGTGAGGCATTAATTTTTTTGTATCCATGAGTTCAAATCAATAAATTCATGATTTTCTCAATTTTGAGTCTCCAAAGGAAAATTCTGTGAGGACACATCATAGAAAATTGAAATTTAGAATTATGATGAAAACGGTACCCTTTTTTCTCGGACATTGCATAAATTAAATTTCGAAAAAAATATAATTTGATTAGCCAGATGGTTGAAAGCGTCCAGATTGCGGCAATAGCGTAAAATGAGTACGCAATAAATATTAACTCCACAAAACCCATGCTAGGACTCATTAAAATATGGGAAAATTATTTTTTTATAGTCCATATTTTTCAGTTCAAAGATTTGCTAACTTCTCATATTGATCCCACATTTCCATATTTGAGTTAGAATTTCTGCATAAATTCATGCTCAAAATGTGCTTCCTTACTGCGTGACATAGGTTGAGAGATAAGAGTAACAGGAAGCTGTGATATCATTCTCTCTCGGTATTGTCTTAGTGAAATAAATATCAACATGTCATACGAGCGTGGTAATAATTTTTAAACAACCGCAAAACTACGTTATAGTGACTTACGGGTTACGAAAACAATGAAAATCACAAAGCTCGAATAATCATGAGACTGTAACATTTTCTAAATTACTTTTCCAAGAAGCATGGCAACCCTAATCTTCCGTATATGCTGATTTTCTATCTCGCGAAATATTCTTATTCAGAAAAAATTCCAAGAATCATTTAGCATGTGTAGAAGAGTCTAGGTCCGATGGTGTGACCGCTATGTTTCACAAGCTCAACTATCTAGCCTGCCTAGGTAAAATACCGTTCATTAGTCTGAGTCGAACCCTCATCGATAGGGTTAAAGTCTTGGGTATAAACACGTATAAGCAACCTCCTCTCGAGTTCACGTAGTGCTTTGTCAAATGGACCACTTTGATGTAAAGAGCTTCTCTTCGGCGAAGATCGGCATCATTTTAAAAGATATCTCATTAATTTGGGCGTGGAGGTCCAGGGGATAGAGCTCCGGGCTACTATTTGGAGCACACAGATTCATTTCCGAGTAATTTCTTTGGACGCCCATATCACATACAGCATCTCACATACAGCTTCACCCAAGCTGTAAGTGAGTGATTTTTCGGGTACCGAATCTTCATGGAAAGTCAAGCAGGTTACATAAAGAAGAAGAAACTGGCCTCTCTCATTACCTTTGAATGTCTGGGAATTTCACACCTCTTGTGGGATTAGTATGATATGAGCTCTACCTTCACCTTTCTAAACTCTAATTCCCGAGTTATGCAGGATAAAAATTATTCATCAACTCGCCAATGAAATCAAAGCAAAGCCAATTTTAAAAGTATAAATAAGGAATTACCTCAGTGTAAAGTACGAGTCGTACTTTCGTTCAATACTTAACGGTTTTAGACTTCACTTGGTGGAATTGAGTGATGTCCATATTAAAAGATTTTGTACTTATCCACTGAGTTGGAATTCTTTGGACAAGTGCTAAATATTTGAATATGGATACTTTTTTTCAGTTGAAAAATTCTTGGTTTCTTGATTTTATGCCATTAGTACAAAAGATAATATCGTTCTGGCATATCGTTTCACTGTAACGTACCAAGTTCGGGTATCAATGAAATGTTATTAAGGAACAAATCTTTAGGCTGATTGATTACTGTGGTTTCATTGATTATCTCAGTCCCACCTGAGTATTTTGAGAATCTTCATGAAACATCCATCTGAGTGTTTCATCTACTTTCATTGTTGCGTGATATGGTGGGCACAGAACAAAATGACGACTCTAATAAGACCTTGAAATTTGGTTTGAACCGAGAGGCAGTTGAAGTCTCGTGTAATTGCTATATAATCCAAGGCTGGAACGAAAGTGCTCAAGGCTCGACGAGAAAGGGCAATTACTGATTTGTATCCTATATACCCTGAATATTTTTCCATTTGAACAGCTTAAAATACCTCTAGGAATACTGGGGCACGAAAACCTACCCAAAGAAATCAATCGAACCCCATTCCTCTCGTTTACGCAACTTTGACTCTGTGGGAATTCACCAGCAGCAGTTGAGACTGTCTGACGTTGATTTTTATGTCATTTCTCACTAAAGCTGGAATGAAAGATTATATCATCGGCGGAATGATCATACTCCAAGCCGAACTTAATCCCAATATGTAAACATAAATATATATGAACATGTATATCTTTAGATTTATTTAATTTCTATTTTTATTCCAACTTCATCATAGTGTCATGGTTCACGGTCGGTAAAGGTGGTTCCAAATTCCGTTTAGTCGGTTAATAATGAAACACGAAGAACACGGCAAGTTACTGACTAAAATTTTCGTGATCGAAGGAATGTCCGATTTTTACTTAGCAGCGACAGACTGGGTAAACACGAGCTGATCGCAGTCCTACTGAAATGAAAATGCTTTGGAAAAGTATTTTTGATGTGGTCTCATAAGCGACCAGAATCTGATGTAAGATGACAGACCAAATTCCATTTTCCGGCGTCAAAAGTCAGAAAAACTCATGAAAAAGCATCTTAAGCCAGACGTGAAAGGAATTTTTTAATTTTAATGTTACTTTTCGGGCAACGTAAATGTCACATGGAATAATTTCAATATATTCGAAAAAAATGACAGGTTTGTTTATTGTTTACGAAGTAGAACCAAGGAACGCCTTTGCCTGACGGCATCACAAAATGTGCATAGTTATCAAAGAGTGGTGTCCGACTAGTATGAGAAAAATATCGAGGAAATTCTTAGAATTAAAGGTAGCAAACAGTCAGCATTGAATTTAATGTATTTTTATATGGATTTTATAGCTTTCGTTCCTATTTTGTATATGAACGAGTGGATGCTCATCATGATCTCTGATGAAACTAAATTTGTACTTAACTTTCATTAGGAATTTTTTCAGAAGAAACTTTGCTATGGACGTTTTTTTTCAATAATTCATGGTAACTCTCGTTCCAAGTCTTCTGCGACTATCTCCTTCGTTATTTTAAATGTCGTTCATTCATTAGCTCTTCTTTAATTATTTCACAGTTTCACCCCGAGAAAAAGGATGCTCAATGCTTAAAATGTATGCGAATAAAATAGTTATGTGCATATGGCGCTTCACAGGCCAATTTTTTTTAAATTTATTTTTTATTCCAATTTAATGATTTTAATTTATCTCTGCCTATTTTTTCTAATACTTAAATTAATTTGAAGTATTGACACAGTTACCCCATTCATTTATACATCGTCATTAATATAAAACGTTAATTCATTAATCAGCGTGATTAATATATAGCGTGTTTTAGTCGAAGCCTCTATCCTCTATTATGTTAGAAATGACTACGTAACAATGATGAAAAATAAATGGGAAGGAAAATGATTTGAATAACTGCCATTAATTTTTAACAATCACTTTCTTAATGTTTGTATGGGTTCGATTAACATACATTTTCTACCAGAATAATGCTACTGGCCGGATTGTAGCGAAAAGCTAGACAATCCAGGAATTTTGTGAGATTATTGCCTGAAAGTTTGTTCAAAATCAAAGCCTACCTTGATTCCATTTCCCTTAGGGTCAGTTACCCATAACCCTCTAAACTTGTAACTTAGCATTTCTAGGCTTTCTTTCCGACTCCCTCATATCTATATAACTAATGTGAAAGTCTCACGGAAGTGAATAATAATGTAACTGATGAGCTCACCTCCATCCTCCTCTTCCTTGAGAAAGGTGGCTGGACCACCAAAAATTCGGAAACGTATGAGTTTCTTTTCCAAACTTGTGCAAAATTTGTTAATATTGAGCAACACTCAATACTTTGCGTCGTGGAGACTTCCAAAATCAGGTTACTCAAGTATATAACCTAGCAGGCATGTATTTTGAACTCAGACTTTTCAAATTGTAAGCTTTATTAGAGCAGTTTCTTGCAAGGGCTCTTGCGTAGCCCTTACACTGCGCCTTTCCAGCCTCCAAGGCTACTAAGGCGGGAAGAATTCTTCTGCGTTGTCAGTCGTTTGATTTATTCCCGCTCAGAGCAGCCTTGGCTTCTTCTTTGCCGGAAGGGTGTCTTGCTCGTCTTGGGATGCTATGGGGCGCTTGTAGCGGTCCCATGGCCAGACCCTTATGTCGCCAACCCGGCGAATTACTTTTACTTCCGCTTCTGCCGCTTTTCTGAAGAATTTTCCAGATATTCTAGGCAGAAGGACGTCCAGGGTTTCCAGCTTTCCGTCCTCGTGCATCTCGGAAACGCGGGCGTAACGACCGCGTGCCATGATGTCACGAAGAGCAGAATTCTGCACCACCTGAATTTGAGCGAGACTCGTTCGCGACACTCCTGACCATACCGGAGCAGCGTACGTGATGACAGGCAGCACGCACGCTTGGTACAGTCTACGCTTCGTGTCCATACTCAGGACCGGCGGGCGGATAATCGGCCGGAGCCGATTAAGCGCCGCGAATGCCTTTCTGCGTACACGAAGCGCTTGGGCGTTCCAAAGGAGTTTCCGGTCCATCAGCACTCCGAGGTAGGTAACTTCGGATTCCCACGGTAGGGCGACTCCATTCACAGTTAGGTTCACTCCTGGCGGCCGACCATTTCCCGGATGGAAGATGATCGCCTTCGTCTTCTGTGCGTTAACAGCAAAGCGCCATCTGCGGTACCATTCTAGGAGATCCGCCACAGCGCTCTGCAGTCTTCGCACCGCGGTCACCTTCTGCCAGGAGCAGCACAGGAGGGCCGTATCGTCGGCATAGAGAGACAGGATCTCGAGGTTCCCACGTGGAGTTGGAATGTCGTGGGAGTAGATATTGTAAAGCAGTGGTCCGAGGACTGATCCCTGGGGCACGCCGGCGGAGATCCGACGCACCCCTGAATTCGCCCCGAGCCATTGCACGGTGAATGTCCTGTCTCTCAAATAGGAGTGAACCATCCGAACAATCCAAGGTGGGAAATGGAGTCGTCTCATCTTTAACAAGAGAGCCGGATGCCAGACGCGATCGAACGCCTTACTGACGTCGAAGAAGGCCCCAGCAACCGCCCTATTCCTGTTGAAGCTGTCCGTGATGAAATCCGCCGTTCGCACCAGCTGATGGACTGTGGAATGCTGCGCACGGAAACCAAACTGCTCCTCCGGGAGGATGTCATTCTCCCGGATGAAATCAGTCAGCGGCTGTTGCAGCAGTCGCTCGAATATCTTACCGAAGCCGTCGAGCAAGGAGATAGGCCGGAATTCTCCGGGACCCACCTCCAATTTTTGCGACTTCGGTAGGCAGACGATTCTCGCTCTTCTCCAAGTGGTCGGGCAGTAGAAAATCCTCACACAGCCATTTAGGAGCTTTGTCAGGTACCTCACCGCCGCCTTTGGAAGCTCCCGAATGACCACATTGGGAATGTTGTCGCTTCCGGGGGCCTTCTTCGTGCGGAGGCGACGTATTGCCTCTTTGACGTCCTTCTCGTCGAATCTCGGAATTTCCGAGGCGTCTTTCAGATCGGCGTCTCCGGCTCTTTCAAACGCCTCGATTTCTTCTTCAATCTCGGCAGAAGCGGAATTCCCAGGATTGGGTGAAAAGCTGCAGACCAAGTGATCAGCGAGCAGTTCCGCCTTCTCCATGGGAGATCGTGCCTCCCTGTCTCCGTCGGTAATAATCGGGTCCAGTCTTTGAGGGGCCCGCAGCCTCCGGCATATCTTCCACACCGACGGCAGGTCCTCGTTGCCGTCTTCCCAAAGGAGCTCCTCCCGCAGGTGCGCCTCCCAGTGGTCCGATCGGACCTCCCGGAGGGCATCCTGTACCGCTACGTTGAGCTCTGAGAGCTGCCTTCTCACATCCGCTGTACGATATTTCTGCCATTGGCGCCGCACGTTGTTTCGCCGCGCAATGAGGCCTCTAACCGCCGCTGGAAGTGGAACCCGAAGATACGAGTTCCGTTGTTCCTTTAGCGGTATCGAGGCCTTCATTGCGCCGTCTACTGCAGAGGTGAGGTGGCTGACCATTTGATCGGCCATCTCCGGTGAAGTCGGCTCTAGTGGCTCTCTTGGCAGCTCCTCAGCGACGACGTTGCGGAAACTGCTCCAGTCGGCCGACGACAGATCCAATCGCCGGGTGGAAGACAGCACTGGGATTCGGCTCCCCACTGCCAGGATGATCGGGTTGTGGTCCGACGACAGTTCCACGCATGTGTACAAACTCAGGGACGTCCTTACATTGTGAGCAATCGCAATGTCTAAAACGTCCCCTCGTTCGTGCGTGGGTATCGCCGGTCCTAAGATGGTTAGGCCTTTTGCATCTGCTAGCTGACTCAGGGATTCTCCTCTCGGGTTCGAGGACCGTGAATTCCAAGTAGGATGCTTGGCATTCAGGTCCCCCAAGATGACCGATGGTCCGCTGTCCCCTGCAAGGTACTGGATGAGATCCGGATCCCAAGGTTTCCCGGGTGGGAAATACAGAGATGAGACCCGGAGCCATCCTCCTCTTGTCCGTACGTCCACCGAAACAGCCTCCGCATGCGGGTGAGAAATCTCTCTACATGCTCGGTGCTCGATGGACCTGTGGACGAGGATGGCCGCACCTCCTGATGTTCTAAGTCGTTGTCGCCTGGGATCCCTGTCCGCCCTATAGATGGTCCAGCCAGGTAACCTCCAGGCGTCCGTTGGCCGAAGGTGCGTCTCATTGACAGCGGCGACTATGGCTCCCTTCTCCTGGAGGAACGCCCGTAATTCCTCGCGTCGGCGAAGAATTCCGTTGGCGTTCCATTGCGCAAGCAGGACGGGTCGCTCAGCCATGGTTGGTTGAATTTCCGATTCTGCTGCGCACCAGCTCTTCCAGGAGTGAGAGGAGAAGTTTGCCCTGCGTCGAGGTGACGAGTTTCTTCAAGGTGCATGCAATAACGGCAATGGTCTGCCATAATTCCTGGTCCTCTCTGTCTGGTGTCAGCGAGGACTCTGCGGAAACTAGAGACTTATCAGTTGATGTCCCCTCTCTCCGTTTTTCCTGTTTCTGGCTTGGTTTTTCGCCTTCTTCACTTGCCGTTCGGAGGGTGTTCCCAAGCGCCCTCTGGGTTGGCTTCGTAATGGCTTTTCCTTCTTCCCCAGTGGTGATCGGGGATTTCTTCTTCTGCTTCTTTTTCTTCTTCTTCCCTTCGGAAGAAAAAGGAAGGGTCGCTTCCTTCGGAGGGAGGCTGTCGGGAGGTGACAAGTTCCCCTTGTTGGCCTCTCCTACGGCTGGCGCTGGTGGTGGTTCTCGGACCGCCTAAGCATCCCTGGGTGGATCTGTAATATCCACCTCCATGTTCCCCTCTTCTCCGGAGAGAGCCTGAACCTTGTCCTGAGAAGGGCCCTTCAGGATTGCTCCGTAGGTTGTAGCGTGATCGACTTGTCGGAATGGTTTTTGTCCCGGTTCCGCTGCCGGTTTCTTGGGCGCCTGCTTCCCTGGTGCTGGCTTGCGTGCGTTGGCGTGTTGTCGCCGCTCAGCCTCCTGAAAGGCGGGACACCGGCGAGAGACGGCCGTATGAGGTCCTCCGCAGTTCGCACAGATGGCCTCATCTCCCCTTCCTCGGGAGCATTCCTCCACTGCGTGTGCTCCAGCACAGCGCACGCAGCGTTTCGCACACCAGCAAGCTATGCCGATGTGTCCAAACCGCATGCAGTTGCTGCACAGGAGTGGACCTCTGTCTCCACGGTAACGCTCCACAGTGACGTAGCAGTGGCAGAGCTGGCGGATGTCCCCGGGGGCGATGGCCGATGGAGTCTTTACCACGTTCGGTACGTGGCGATCTATGGGGACCGGTTTTCCGTCCTCCGTGACCGTAAGGCGACGTACGCTACGAATTTCGTATCCGAGGGATCTGAGTCCCTCGGATACCTTTTCGACTGCTATCCATCGAGAGATGCCCTTGATTTTGTGTCATAAGTACCTTATGACCGTTTGAGTGCATGTGAAATTCCCGATTAGTTTGATACACTTATCCGTTTGCGCTGGCCAATATGGCTCGGTTCCTTCTTCTGGCTCTGAGTGCCGTAAAGCGGACTGTTTCTATCCTTTATGGCATTCTATGATTGCTTTCTCTGCTATTCTTTATTCTTGTCCCGCATCCATTTCTCCTTTCATGGGCGAAATTGCTCCCGAACGCCATCTACTTCCCAAAGAATCTGGGGCAGTTGGTAGCCTGCCCCCCCCCCCCCGCAGATTCAAGTGTAATTTACGTTTCCTCGATAGATTAAGTGGTCAAGACCGTCGGCCCGGTAAGTCGAAAATCCTTGGTTCAAGTCTCGGTCAAGGATACTTTTTTGCGCTTGTGATCTGCTCGATTCTGCCTTCCCCACCATTTCCGTAATGGTCTTTTATGTGTTCCTATCCCTTTTCCTTATACCTATATCGATGTGAATATAAATATGCATACATATTCGAACACGAAAACCTATCACGTGGCGAACATATATGCATTCCCATAGAAATAGATATAAGGTAAAGGGATGTATCATATTTCTTTGACGGGTTGGTGCGGTAGCTAATGTTCAGGCTTCACATTGAGAGGGCCCGTGTTCAAATCCTGGAGAAAAAAAATATATTTTCCGATCCCCACTTGAGGTGCTTCGTGGAGGGCACTTTGGGCGAGTTCGACGTCCGTCGGATGGAACGTTAAACTGCGGGCACCTTGGCGCCTTTCGACAAGAGTAGGCTAATGCCGACGCCGGGTTTCTCTCCACCTTTCCTTTCCCATCAATTCCTAATGGTGCAAATGATCTTAGCTATCGGTCCGCACCCCTAAAACTACTACCACTACCGGGACTTAAACCATTGATCAACTTGCCGGGCCGATGCTAAAATGGTTAGAGTAAATATTTTTGCGCGTATGGTTTGCCCGATTACGCCTTTCCACCTCTCTTGTGTTCGTCTTTAATGTGTGTTCCTATCTCTTTTACTTATATCTATTTCCATGTGAATGAGTACGTATATATATATAAGCACACATTCCATTATGTATACGTGTATATATATATATATATATATATATATATATATATATATATATATATATATATATATATATATATATATATATCTACGAAATGGAACGCTCTTCGGCGGCGCAAAAATATATAAAAATCTACAGCTGTGTCTATTTATATAAATAATATATGCAAGGTCAAATCTTTATCGGGAAGTAAGAAGGGAAGATCTATGCTCGCAGATAGAGATAAGGCGGGTAAGATAATATTTGACTCAGGAAAGGTCCAAAAGAGATGGAAGGAATATATAGAAGAACTGTATAGTAAAGGGCTTAGACCAACAAAGTTAACCATTGAAAAAGAATATGACGTAGAGGAAGATAGCTTAGGTCCAGGCATACAAGACGATGAGATAGAAAGGAGATGAAACTAAATAAGGCCGTGGGGGTTGATTACAATCCTGCGGAACTACTAAAAGTTTTAGGAAAATGTGGGAGAAAGAGGCTATATGGGCTGATTCGTAGGATCTATGACGAAGGAATCTGGCTGGAAGACTTTGTGAGATCAGTTTTAGTTCCTATTCCAAAAAAGGTAAAGCTTCATCTTGTGAGGACTACAGGACAATAGGTTTGATATCCCACGCAGCTAGAGTTGTTCTCAGGATCATAAACAAAAGGATAGAGAGTAGGGCAAATGATTACTTGGGGGATGATCAGTTTGGGTTTAGGAAGGGGAGAGGCACGCGTAATGCCATTGCAGGAATGAGATTATTAATCGAGAGGAATATAGAATACAAACAGGAGGTATTTGCATGTTGCGTAGATTTCGAAAAGGCGTTTGATAGAGTGAATTGGGGAAAACTAATGAGTATATTGAAGAAAATAGGAATAGATTGGAGGGAAAGGAGGCTAATCCGCAACCTGTACATGTCTCAGACTGTTCAGGTGCGAGTGGGAAACGGGGAGTCCGGATGGGCAATGTCAGGAAGAGGTGGAAGGCAGGGCTGCCCATTATCACCGTTGCTGTTCGACCTGTATGCACAGGAAATGATTAAAGAGGCATAGGAAGAACTGGAAGTAGGAATGAAAGTGGGCGGGGAATTCGTAAAATCACTTAGGTTCGCTGATGACTAAGCTTTGGTTTGTCAGTCAGCCAAGGTGTTGCAAGCATAGCTGAGTGAATTGGAAATTCAGCGCGACAGGTATGGGAAGAGAATCAATATTAATAAAACAAAGGTTATGCGATTTTCTAGAAAGCAAAAGGCTAAGCTTAACATAAAGATAGGAGGGGAAAAACTAGAGCAGGTAGAACAGTTTACGTATCTATACTATAAATATATATATACATATATATATATATATACATATATATATATATATATATATATATATATATATATATATATATATATATATCTGACCGCGGCATGAGGAAAGTACGAGGACTTTGGTCATTAATCGGCATAGGTTCTTAGATATTCAGGGAGGAATGAGAGATTTACCCAAGATTCCAGGTCAGGTGTGGGAGGATATAACTTATGATATCAATTTCCATTCCTCGTGGTTCGCGAAACTGAAATTTTACATTTTTTCTTTATAATGGACTTACTACGCGTATTGCTATGAGTTTCTACGAGTCAATGTATATTTTGCTCTCCAAGAGTCTTTGGAATAGCATTAGGATTCATTAAACATCCATAGCCCACTACGTAACTTAAAATGCATTACCTAGACGACTAACCCGGATTGAATTTCTGCGGTATACTTTCTTTTATTTTAATTTGGCCATCCATACTCTTTTTTTCGTCCTTTCGCCACATACTACATACAATAAGACGGTATCATAGATCGGAAATTGACGCTTTTAAATATATTTCAAAGCAATTTCGTTTCATTTTCCATGATAGGTTTTGATTTGACGCTAGAATACCACCTGTGGGTCGGTGTAATCCTATGCCGGAAAAAACGAATGGAAATTGCCGTCGGAGCGATTTCACCGGTGACCCCGTTTCGATTCGATGCAATCTTTTTACGAAATTGTCGAGCAGTCATTTATGAGAGGAGACACTCTCTCGCGAGGTGGTTGGTTAACTCAGATCGCCGTCGTAAGTTCTTCTGACGAAATTTCTTCAAGGGTGAATCGACTATCGAGGAAGTTCGTCCGTCGCTTCGCGGCGCGTCTCATTCACAGAACCTCTCACCGACTCTCCGGAAGGAATTTCGAATGCGCTTCCAAGAAGCTATAACCGTAAACACACCCCAACCTGCGGAGGTGGAAACTGTCTTGAATTACTTCCTTAGTACTCTGCCATACGTGCGGGACTATTCCCGGCCTCCCAGCCGTCCCACCAGTTTCACTTGGTCTTCGTTCGTCCACAAAGCTCGCTTTGCGGGAAGAAGCAAGCGTTTGTGTAAGAAACCTTTCCGACTTCTATCCAAATATTTATTTTGTCCCGTATGGGTTGTATGATTTTACAAAATCCAGGGATAGGTGATGGCATACAGGTACTGAGTACAGTTCCTGCCTTCCTTTATACCAATGCAAAAGGTAAAAAAATAGTGAAATCTTATGTGGATGCGTGGTAATAAACGATGCGGAAACTAGGTCGTATAGGCGAAAGGATATGTCTGCCATGAAGTACTTTGAGACGTGGGAGTGAAAAGGAATTACAAAATAGAAATGGACGTAATGTAAACCAACGAATAATTACTGGGCATGGTCGGGGAGGAAAGAGAGTTTTGTAGGGAGAAATCTAAAGGAGGCAGGTAAGTTGGCTTAAGAGGGATTTATTTGGCGATGGGTTCTTGAAACCTGTGATATAGAGTGGAGAATGCTAGGTATGATATGTGGAGTCATTAAATGAATAAGTATTTTGTTTGAGATTGAAGACAGACATGAATGCGGATTTTTAAAATGGCTTACAGTAGTGCAATTTTATAATATTTCATTACTGATTATTACGCGAGGCTTAGAAATGTAAAAGGTCTTAAATACTGAATTGATCAAAAGCAATCCTTGATCGATTAATTGCTATTAATAACGTAATAGGTCGCGTAAATTATTGATATATTTTCTTCCGGGTTAAATTCGCTTATTTGTCAAAGTCGTTCTGCATCAGCCATCCATACACAGTGAGTCGCCGGTGGATCAAGCTTTCCTCGCATACGACCATATATGGTGATATATTTTGTCCATTAGGAATTGAGGAATGGAAAGTGTTAGCCCTCGTGTAGTGAGTCCCAACACGAAACAGAAGAACGAATGTAATGAAGAAAAAGGAAACCTCGTTCCTCATATTATTATTTTCTCTCGGGAAAAGGGTTTCTTTTGAGGTAGTTACTTTTTTACGGCACTTAATATTTTGAATGTTAATTTTCGACGTTATTATTAGTGCCTTTACATACTCTTGATGAATGTTTTAAGGCGGAGCAGATTTGTATTTGTTTTGGACATTACATTTTTTATGATACGCATAGCACGTAATTTAATTTTTTAAGGAAGTGCCTTTTAAATTTAGTATGTAACTGAAAAAAGTATTTATGATTCAGTTACATGTAGGATGTTTCAGTTACATGCAGGCATAAGTATCCTTGACGCAGTTTTATTTCGACGTGCGCACTTTCTTGAAAAACTTGGTTTTATGTTACGAAAGGAAACTTAGTGTCATATGCTAAAAGCTAGTTATTTAGCTTATGTTAAAAGTTAATGCCCTATTCCCGTATATTTTTTCTCCTCTCTCACATTCCTATATTGTTTCATACATTCTCTCCTGTTTCCAGTACTTTCAATTATCCTTGTCTTGTTTTGAGAATATACTTGGTCATATTCACCCAAGTCTTTCTCCTCAGTCGGCTCCTTTCATATACCTATTACCACAAAAAAAAGAGTTATCGACAAGAAGGTTGGTTAAAAGCTCACCTAGTACTAAGTGCAACGGCGTGTGAAATCCACGCATCAGGGAAGGAGGGCCAGTCCCTTTTCCTGTGCCACCTATGGTTTCCCAGAAAAGTCTGGTGCCCAAAAAATCAAACAGATTGAGTGAGACGGCCGTTGCCCAGAGGAGTGCCCGGGAATCGAATCCGGGCTCTCCGCTCAGTATTCCATTCTCTCTATAACTGATTGCGAGTGAATAACTCTCTACTTACGTCCCCAAACATATTAAGTGCTTTCCAAAAAAATAAATCAAGGTGGTCCTAATATACACGTATATAAGACGATATATTATTTATGCAATTTTTTTTAAATCTTGATCACGAAGATAGTCCTTTGTCGAGCGTATTCCGTGGCCCGTCATTCACGTTCAATGCCACGTGCATTATGTCATTCAAATTTTCAAAAACAGAAACTAGCATAAGAGAAAACAAAGCATTTGTATTGCTTTTTCAAATGTTTCCGAAAAGGTTCCTCTATTTTCTTCTCCCTACTGTGTGATGCACTTCCCCTAGTTCATCCTAGTCATTCCTCTGTAATGCTTCCTCTCTCTTATGTTTCCCTCCACTATGGTGTTCAGCACACTATCATGTCTCAGGATGTCTTGCAATCAATTTCCCTCTTCTTAATGTTATTCTTTTAAGGTCCCTCTATAGGTTACTCATACTCGCCTACTCTTCAAATAAGGCTATCTATTATGAAAAGCAACCACTAACGGCAAACAACCCCAACATAAACATTAGGAAGCGATTCTTTCAGAGTTATACATGCATGGCCCATTATGGCAGTAGCGCGCATGCTTTTATTGCCACGCTACTATCCATGGCATCATGGTGAAACCGATTGGGAAATGTGGTTAGGGGTCTGCCCTTTCAACACGACCGGTCGCCAGGTTGCTCCGAGCAGTCTGAGCACGTGTCTCCGCGTGAAGTGTGTTTTTCGGCTTTGTAACACTGCACGATGTAGCGCCCAGCCGCACGTCCTTCATTATTACCAACTTCCTTGCTCGGGGCACCACCCCGGTTGTCCCCCAGCCCCCTTAGGGTCCGAACTTGGCTCAGTGAGACTTTTTTTGTTTCTTCAACTAAATTGATAACTGAAAGGAAAGCACTCGGAGACCTTGGGGGAAAAACAAAAGTATGTTACAACGTTCCTGAGAGGCACTCCCTTCGAGGAGTTTCAGTGTGTCTTCCAGGAGTGGCAGACCCGTCTCCGCAAGTTTATTGATACAGGTGGAGCGTATTTTGAATAATTTTAAGCATTTGTACAAGTACGTTCAATAAATCTACTTTTCCTAGATAATGCGCATTACTTTTATAGTGCAGCCTGTGGTGTGCTTTTCTGCGGATTGAATGTACCTTTCCCTGGCAGAAACTTCCGCATCCACCGTTGCAAAAATGATGCCTAGTACTGAACTGCTGTCTTTCACATTATGCCGTAAAACTGGAAGGGTTCATGAAATTAAGTATGGATCTCACCCGTTTCGCTTTCGTCTCTCCTCTCACTCCAATTTGCAATTCCTGCAGCCGCTCCCGTTCGTTATCTTCCGTCGGGAGAACGTCCCACGGCAAAACGGAGAAAGAGCTGGTCGTAGACGATGGGTGGGGTGTGAGTAACCCTAGTGGGGAAGGAAAGTGGTCCGCCAGTCTGCCGTCCGCGTAACTATGGATTGAGGGTTGGAGAGAGCTTGAGCGGTCTCCTTAGAGACCAACTCGCTCCCTAGCACCCGCACTTGCTGCCCGCTCATTTATTTCATTTTCGCTTGTGAATCTTGTTTTCGTGTAAATTATCAGCGTTTGGGGACGATACCTCAGGGAGGAAGGAAAGGAGAACTGAAAATTTGTACAAAATGGATGGGGCACGTGTTCCTGAGACTTTACGGAAATACTTTAATGTGGTGGAAGAGCTATGGGATGAAATGTCTTTTTTATATTTGTCATCTATTCTTTTAATACGTGCTTATAGTTATATTCTAATTAAATGAAACGGACGTAAATATTTTTACTATTTGGAAACTAAATCAATGCCTTTTTGTTTTCTCGTCACCGTCATTGATCATCATCTACCTTTTAAAGTTAGGTCCCTCACAAATATTATGAATTAATTTTCGTGAATTCTTCCTTTTCCTTGCTCTACTTATATTTTTCAATAAGTTATTCATAATTACTACTTCTTTCCGTGAGTAATCGTCCAATATTTATGTATTACTCCAAATCTGACTGACTGATTGCAGCATATCTCGGAAATTGGAGGAGAGAAAATGGAAATGAAGCTTATTTCAATGGTCGAAGACTACTTTTAACAGTCAGTGGATATCGCTCTTCAGTATTTTAGAAACTTAAATCTCTAGTTCTTTCAATAGAACAAGGATCTGTGCAATCAAAAAATATCAATTGATATTGGGACTGGAGGCTTTCAATGAATGGGTTTAAAGAAGAATGATAAAAGTAAAATAGACGGAAAGAAAACAAACGAAGTAGTTCTACGAAAAGCAGAGAGGAGAGAATGTGGTGGGGAGAAATAGAAATATATAGGTGAAGTGGATGCATGGCATATTGACTCGCATTAGAATATTGAAGACTGTAGTAGGGATAGAATGTTGGGTGAACGAAGTAGAAGCAAGAAAAATATATGCATACTTGACTGAATGGAATGAAGTATATAGAGATGAATATTGGTTCATTGTAATCTATTATTGATAGTATTTACGAGTATTTAGTGTAATGCTGAGTTGGGGTCTCAGAATGTATCAATGCTTAATTAAAGAATTAATTAAAACCTATTTTGACCGGTGGACCGTTATTAATGATAATAATCTCATCTATAAATATGAAAAATGTGTTGAGAGCAAGATTATTTAATGATAGACAGTGGGATACTAAAACATTACACAAAAGAGATAGTTTGAGCATGAGATGAAGAGGAATTAAATAGTTTGGACTGCTCTGAGAAGAGTATAATGTTTTATATCCGAATAAGGTAGTAAAGTGCAGTTGAACTATGGTTATTGGAATTACTTAGGAAACCCACGCAATAGTTGTACACGAAAAAACCTATTTGTAATCGGTCCTGCACAAGAAAGAACTCCTTTGGTCTGATGTCTGAAAATTAGGTAGTAAAGGAAATATTCAAATCAGGATACTTTCTCAAATAACAGGAAATCTATTTCAAGTTACCCAAAATTAGTCTTTACCTTTATAAACCTTCTGTCTCTCTTCATTAACACTATGGTACACTTTCAAACCAGGTTTGTCGGCTCAAAATGAGATTATGATAAAATGAAACAGCGTGTTTCACTAATTCCTGGTGGAGTGTATTTATTTCTTTGGAATTTGTTGTGTAAAAGTTTTCCTACACTAACTCCTCCATTTTCCGGGGCAATAACTGGATATTCCCCTAATTTCTCTTGATATATTTTCATTTTTCCATGTTTTAGGAAAACAGGTTTAGGTTTAGATTTGTTGTACGAAGTCGCTGTTTAAAATTGTTTTTTAAGTTATAGCTACTATCTTATCTGTAGTCCACCATGCTCTTTCTAATGATTTTAGATGAGCGAGAGTTGTTTTCTGAATGTATTCTTCTGAATATTTCTTGCTATTGGGCTTTTTATATCGCAAATGTTAAAGTCCCTATTTCATAAAGGTTAAATTTATTTTATATTATAAGTAATATAAATTAATTGAAATTAAATGAAATAATTTACTTTGTAATTTTACGCTATTATGTGTGGAATTACAAAATAAATTATTTCATTTCATTTCAATATGTTGTACAAATTCCATAAAGTTACGCCTGAGACAACAAATTTTAAAACAGATTAAGTTTAGCTAAGATTAGTTATCTACGGACGATTAAGTTAATTTTTCAAAGGCATTTATATTAAATGAATATGGGACACTATCACTGTCCCCTTACCTGCCTGCTCTCAGTGCTGGAGCTGATTGGTTTAAAAGGGGTCTTAATTCGTTTTGCTAAGCGTAAGATAAGCATGCAAGCCAGATTTTCTCAGATATGTCTAATGATTGTAAATCAGGAAGGTTAATTGCCGATCGGTTTGCGGAATGCAAAAAACACCTTCCTAAAGTAAATTTAAACACCTGATAACCTGGCAATGAAGTGTCCTAAGTTATATTAATTTTAAAGGATACAATTTGGGTTATGAAATTAGACGCATGTTCCATCATTTCTGTTCGTTTGCTTTGGGACTATTTCTGTGTAAGCTCATAGGATTGCTACATTGGCTCTTTGTTGTAACTAAGAGAAGCATTAGCCTGCTAAATAGCATTACCTTAGTATTTTTAATAGGTTCACCTTCAATGAACAAATAATGGCATTTATACTTTTACATCAACTGACTGACCTATTATTGTAAAAACGGCTATGTACTTAACAATATATTCCAGATAGAAGAGACCGCCACTGACATTGAGTACCTAAAAATTGTGAATGAATTTGAGGATTAATATTAGTCATTAATAATTTATAAAAGCATTTTTGAAAGATTTCCTATTAAGGATATCATTTGGCTATTAACCTTGAACATCATTGAAACTACCTAAATACTATATATACCCGCAATTATTTGCTGATTATTCAATAAATAATTTGAAATCCACATAATTATCTTTCAGTGTGTTATAACGTTATTTCATATCTCAGAACACTTTCCAAAATATATAAGGGGTAACAGCATTTGTCGGCGACCGTAATTCATGGAGTCTTTTGAAGACTTATGTAAGGGTAGAGCCCGCGGCGCCGGGAAAAAATGAAAACTCGAAAAGATTTATCGAATTTTTTGGAAATTTTCAGAACTCGTCCTGGTGTGATCGCCACTGCTGCACGAATCACGATCAAAACACTGCATACGACCAAATTTTCTATTTCCGAAAAGCCTAATGAAGCCTTCCAAGATTTTAGGTTGTTGATTTCCGGAAATTATTGCGAAACTTGATGCGCGCGCACACATTGCTCTCGTTCACGTCAGCAAAGGCAAGATCTTCCCCTGGCAACGGTACGTAGCTCTGATAAGCATGGCAAGAAAAGCACGAGCGAAACTGGTTCGAATGGAAATCCGCACAGGGTCACTAACAAATGGCACGCTGGCTCATTTGAACTGCGATAGGTGACTTGCCTTTTCGCATAGAACCTCAGAGCAGCGTACAAAGTTTACTATCCGAACTAGACTGAACACGGTAGTGTGAACATGGCAAAAGTCAGAAAAGGCTTTTTCTCTTTCTTTTTTGAATTTACAGGAACAATTTTGAATTATGTGTGAGGAAGCACATTTTAGTTTTTCCTAAATTCAAAATTATATGATGAAAAATTATCTTTCATTATAGAACTATTAAAGAGAATTAACGGTTTTATCTGGGTATTCAGGGGTTTATCTGGAGAATTAAGGGTTTTATTTATCATATATATATATATATATAGAATAATGGGCTGACACAATATAACACAAATAGAATAGAATAGCAACATTTAAAAGGACACTCACACGGTAAATTGTTCGGGCTTTCGGCCCTCTCAGAGGCCTTCTTCAAGAGAGTCTCTCTCTTGAAGAAGGCCTCTGAGAGGGCCGAAAGCTCGAACAATTTACCGTGTGAGTGTCCTTTTAAATGTTGCTATTCTATTCTATTTGTGTTATATTGTGTCAGCCCATTATTGTGCCGCTCGTGTGAGTTTTTCCGTACAATCGTTATATATAGTTCATACCCAGTGGAGGATAAATTTAAAATAAATATGTAAAATTACTTAGCATAAATAAAAGCATTTAGCATTTCAAACATGAATTTCAAAAAAATAATTAGGCATTTAATAAATATGGTTGAATCAATGTTTGTGTTGGTCAATTGAATAGCTAAGGAGAATATGATATATTTAGGGTAGAGGAACGGTTCTTATGATTGCAAATTCTCCCAACATTCAAGGAAATTATCATGACTTGTTCAACTAACCAACCTTTGGCAAGAAAATACTTGATAACAGAAACGCTGAGAAAAGGTGCTCAGAAAATTTCATAGTAAGTCCGATTTTAAACGTAGTTCGGTGCGTCGTGGAAACTTTGAAGCGAGATGGAGTGTATTGGAGGCTCTTGAAATATTCGTGTGGCTATGGATGGAAAAATTAAAAAGGACTAAAAAGAAATCAAAATAAAAATTACTAGGCATGGGATGGGAAAGAATATTCGGGAATAGTCCAAAGAAGGAAATAAAAAAGTATTCGGGGAATTTGGTCAGCAGATATTGAAGACTGATTAAAGGGAGAAAAATAGTTGAAATAGACAGTAATAGGAAAGGAAAAGGCCAATGGGCGGAATTAAGAGAGGAAGAAAGTATATGTAATTGTAAAAGGATTTGTTTTAATGTAGGTGGTCGCGTTGTCTTGTTATGTGAGCTTGAAATGTAGTAGTGGTTACTCTGTATGTCCATCCAAAACGGACCTTCAACAATTGACTCCTGCTATATATATATATATATATATATACTATATATATATAGGTATATATATATATAGGTATATATATAGGTATATATAGGTATATATATATATACACACATATATACAAGTGTGTATACATATATATATACAAATATATATATATATATATACACACTCACGCACCAACGCGCAAACACACGCGCGGGCACACACACACCACGGTCCTCCCTCCGGTCCTTTCACATCCAATTCTGGAATTCTCTTCCACGATATTTTTTCTGTCGGTGTCACGCTATCTGGTTGCGTAACTCGGTCAATAGTAACAGTTGCGGAATTATAAGTGTGCAAAGAACAAGAATGGAAGAGCCATTTGAGTATCAAACATTTCTACATCTATATGACAGATATGAAAGCTGAAAAAATTGTAATCAATTGATGACTTCGGATTCGATTCAGTGCAGTGGGATGTCGTAACAATTAATATAAATATATATATAATATATATATATATATATATATATATATATATATATATATATATAAACATATATATAATTGGTAATCTACCAGTTAATGTAACTTTAGATGGGCATAAGCTTCCATAAAGTATAGAGAAAATTTCTTTTTTATCCCTTAGCAAAACATAACCTGACTCCTTCACCCTTTCTCTGAAAACTTTCTTTATCTTTCACCTTGCTTCTTATGTACTATTTGTCTCCCGCCTGGGTTTATTGCTTATCTCTTTGTACTTCCTTTTCTGTATATATATATACATATAATTATTTTATAAATCAAACGAGAGGGCGTTTGCTGACATAACTAAGGGCAGACACAAAAAATGACTCCCACTCGTACTATATTTCGGAATTTTCGGTGGCCTAACCACCTTCATCTGCGAACAGAAATAACTCAGTTCATGACTTCTCGAAATAATTCTGTTTGCTAGAGAAAGGGCTTCGTCAAATGAAGGAGAGAGATGCCGTTAGCCTACAAAAATATAGATAACCCAAAAAAGGACAACAAATACACTCTGAAATTTTCGGTGGCAGGATAATCTTCCTCAATGAAAGGTGGTATTGCCTCTCAGTTCTTTCTTTTCTCAGAGGAAGGTGGTCTTGCCATCGAAAATTTCGTAACACTCTTACGTTAGTGTTATTTCTTAATATGTTCTTCTTTATTTTTGTGGACGACCGCAATCGCTCCTTCTATTAAATTAAATACATGAATATAAATAATATTCTGAATCTGATGATAACGGTCGTGTCGTCTAAAAGTGAAAACCAAATGTGTCATTTATTTGTGTTTCTGTGCTAAAATGTTTTGATGAAATTTTACATATTTTTGCCTCGTCCCTGAATAGCGTATTTTTCGAAGACACATACATAGATATATGTGTGTTTATATTTATATACTTGGATTTTCTCTGTGAGTAATGCAATGGAAAAGTATAATACTAACAAATACTGCTCCAGTGATGGAGAGATCTGTCATTTCACATTAATGTAAATCTTGGGAAGATGCAATAATGGAAGAAGGGGACATCGATGATGGATGGCTTAAGAGGGAGCTACTTTACTTGTCGCGTCCGCCACGGCTGAAAGCGAGGTTCCATGTCCAAAAGAGGATCAGAAATACGAAATTGTTCGACCGCGCGGATCAAGGGCGTGCGCCCACGTGCGATCTTCTAAAGGAATCATTGTCGTTTCGCCCTCCCACCTCTCTAGCCCTCCCTCTCCCCACCCGGCAATCGCCACTGACGGGATACTATTTATATCACGCCGCGCGGTACAGTGGCCGATTTGCATTCGAGCCTCGCTTCTCATGTGGGCGAGGTTTGGAGTGGCGGGCGAGAGGCTGTCCGGGGTGGGGGAAAGCGTGTAAGGAGTCCCGCGGGGAGGAATGGGGGAACATGACGGAATGGACGGGTTGAGGGTGTTAGACCTGGCAAAACCGCGGACTCGCGTTCAATTTGCCTATCCCAGTGACCTCGATACAGAGCTGTGGTTGATCCACCATGGTGGACGTTAGAACATTAGACTGTCGCGCACGTACTTTGTTTAAAGCTATAGCTATTTTCTATTGAGGTTATACGGAATACGGAATTGAGATGTGTTAGGTTCCAGCCAATTTAAATGCCGACGCTGAAGAACTATGATTAAGCTGCAGAAAAATAACAGTCTCACTCAAAGAAAAGACTCACGGATGTGACTAACAATTTATACGGAGAAGCGAGATAGCTTGAGTGAACAAAAGCACAGGAAAACACATAAATATGTAACTCTCAAGTATTCCGTATTTCGGTGGCTAAAGCACCTTCCACTTCACCTCTGAGTTCCTTCTGTCCCTAGAAGAAGGGGGTTTAGCCATCGAACATTTTGAATACGCGTGAGTTTCATTTGTATGTATTTCTCTGTGTTTTTATTCGCTGGTGATAATTCACTTCTCCAATTGAATAATTATATTCTCGTGTGTATATATATATATATATATATATATATATATATATATATATATATATATACACACACACACACACGAGTGGCCTTAAAGACTTAAACTCAGATTAAGACTTTTAAACTTAAAAACACAAAGAAAGGACCCTCAAATATGTAGTTTTGACGTTTCGACGGCACGGCCGTCATCATCCGAATGTCATTCTTGAGGGAAGAGCGAGAGGATGTGTGTGGGGGGATGAGGTAAGGAGAGGTAAGGGATGAATAGGAAACGGACAAGGGGGTGGGAGGGGATGTGTAGGCGACTATTGAATGGTTTCAGTGGGCTGAACTCCGTCCGGGAGGTTGAAATGACTGCAGAACCCAGATACACACCATCTCGTGGGTTCTCACCTCTATGCTGTTTGCAGATTTGGGAAGGGTTTTCATCACCGAAACAGAGAAGTAGTCATCGAAATATTGGTCGTGGGAAGCAGTGTGGGTAGGGATGGGATAATGCTCTCATCCTCCTTGGATGCATTGTAGCCATAAGTTTTCATATGATTTGGATAATGGAGCAAATGTTCACACAGAAATGTTTTTCTAGTCCTTCAAAATCTAGTCCTTCATCGCCTAAAACTTAAAACCTTTCAGTGAGTAAAGATTTTGATTTTTCTTCATTAATAGCGTTACTGTCCCTGCTAAATCTTCCAAAGAAAATCAGGAGTAGTTTAGTAAAAAAGTACTTCATTTTCGGAGCATTATCTTTAACTACATTGACTAGGAGATTTTTATAGACTGAAATCCATCCCACTTTTGAAAAAGGAAGATGATGTATTTGATAAGCCGTCAATATAATGCCTAGATTATTGAAATGGACAGACACCTTTTATATATTATGTTGCCTATAAAGACAATTGTTTGAAATTTTGGTGATTTTCATACAGTTTTAAATTTAATTAAGGTCATGTCGTACGATTGTCTCAGGAACAAAGATTCATGAGTATAAGTCCCGCGAATTATGGTAGTATTTATGTATGTTGTCAGTCTCGGCATTCTCTGAGGCCTTCTTAAGGTCTGACCTAAAGAAGGTCGAAAGCTCAAACTTTCTAAAATTTGAGTGTCCTCTTACGTGTTATCTATTTTATTTTTATGTTCGCTTGTGCAGTCCAAAAGTTATATTGCTCTCGTCAGTGCTTCTACATCATCGATACATACGCATATATATATATATATATATATATATATATATATATATATATATATATATATATATATATGATATACGAGGGCAATTCGAAAAGTAAGGTCTCCTTTTTTTCATGAAAAATCTAATTTATAGTCGCCTTGATGATCAATCACTTTTTGCATCCTTGTAAGCAGCTTTTTAATACCGGCGTCGTACCTTTCTCCTGCCGCGTCGCGAAGCCAACTGACGACTGCTCCCCCGATATAAATTCATCTACATTTAGTGGAAGTGTAAGTTGAGAAGTGTATGGACATCAATAACGTGCGGAAGTGGTGCAGAGAGTTTTTTGATGGCCGGGAAAACGTCCATGATGAGCAGCGTTCGGGGCGGCCGAGTTTGCCGGAATCAGCAGTGGCTCCAATTGACGAGATATTGCGCAATAACTGGAGAATTACCCTTTATGAGATACAGGAAGGCCTTAATGAAGAGAGTGACTACTTCTCCGTGCAGAATATTGTGTTGGTGGTCCTCGGTTACTACAAGGTGTCTCACTAAAGCAGTGTGTTTGCATCATGACAATGCACGTCCACATGTGTCACATCAAACGACCACCCTACTCAATGAATTCGGCTGGAATATCATCGAACACCCTCCTTACAGCCCGGATGTTGCCCCCAGCGACTACTACTTTTTTCCTGCTTTGAAAAAACACCTTGGAGGACATAAATTCAAGTCAGACGAGGAAGTGCAAGAAGCAGTCGTCAGTTGGCTTCGTGATGCGGCGGGAGAAAGGTACGATGCCAGTATTAAAAAGCTTCTAACAAGGATGCAAAATGTGACAGATCGTCAAGGTGACTATGTGGGAAAAAAGCTAAATGCTCAGCCTTTCCTACGATGCACGCAAAGTTGAGAATAAATTTGATTTTTCATGAAAAAACAGGAGACCTTATTTTTCGAATCGTCCTCGTATAGCATGATTTTTGTACACAATTCCATTTCTAATGAATAATTAATCATGTGACTATTCCCTGCCAGTGTTCACGGATTATGGAGTTTTTATTTCTCCAGTTAACCATTTTAATTCTTGTCCAAGATGGATTGTAGATTCTTTAAGGGAATCATCCGAGGTCCATAAAACACCACTTATATTTCCTGTCCGTACACTTAATGACGTAGGTAGGGTATCGGCAATATGTGCTTAATGGTGTTTTATGTGTCCAGGTGTTAGCCGATACACATCCATTAGCATTATCTATTCAGCACTCGATCGCGGGATGTAGCATTGGTGCATTTTGATGCGTCCTCTCGCTAGCCGCTCCGGCAACGAGTCAATTGAAGGACACTTGTTGCATTCTAGCCTCCAACAGGAGAAAAGGGTGATGTTACCGAGGCGAGGAGTGGCAGCGAGGGAATAGATATCGAAAGAGAGGGAAGCGGAGTTTTGTAGTGAGGAGTCGCTATTTGATGATTCAACAATCCTTCCCAAACTTATATGGGCCAACACCCAATTGCTTGAGAGTAAATCGTCTCTGAAGCTCAGATTAATAAGCCTTTTTCCGGTCCAGAAGATGTGACGAAAAGGCATGTGGAATTACAGTCGTAGCATGTGAAGACGGTGTCACCGAAACATGTTTCTTCTATTGTGATTTCTAAATGCGAATTTTCGCATATTAGAATCGAGTTAGGGAAATAAACGTTCACAAGAAAGAGCAAATTTATGTCAGGGATGTTAATTATAAATGTTCAGAAAGTACTGGCGAAAACTTTTGTTTGGATGGTCCTTTTGTTCGGCTCGTAAAAGTGGTCATAGGGGTAAGGCTATAATATAAGAATATCTATACATTCACACACTCATTCAAACCCCGAAAACCCGCTATATGGCGAAATATTCAATTCACGTGGAAATAGATATAAAGAAAAGGGATGGGAACACATATGTGTACCTGTATTGCAGCCAATATTACCCCTTAGGGGTCAATCTCTATCCTAACGCTTTTTATTTGACTGAACGATCCCGGAAAGTAAAAATTGTGTTTCAGCACGAGTGGTTTTGGTCCAAAACTCGATTTTCACTTACTTCTTCGCTTCTCTATTAATCTGAGGAGTAATCTCCATCAATATGCTCTATGCTTCAAAAAGAAAATGGATAGGTTCGATGGAGAAAAAGTGCTGAGGGACGGGGGAATTGAGAGATATGGGAAATTGACGAGAATCGAAGTAAGGAGGGAGCAAAATCAAGGGGTGCACCTTCCGAAAAGGTTGGGGGTGATACTGGTTGAAGAGGGGAGAGGAAGTTAGGGGGAGGATGGGGATGGGGAGAGGATTAAGGGTGAAGAGCAGTATGAGGGTAGGAGGGGAACGACCTTCCGCGACGTCTTAGGGTAAACAAAAGAGGGAGACGTAAAAAGGAAGAGTAATGGGGGATCGTGGTGGAGGAGGATTTTTAAGGGATCGCGAAGGCGGGAGAAATCTTTGAGAGGGGAATTGGATTGAGGGCGGCCGTAGGGCGAAGGGAGTGAAGAGGGGGAAAGGACAACAGCTTCGGGTACGTTGGCTGAGTTTGGGTTCCTCTATCTTGTCCTACTCCGGGGTCATCTACTCCTTTCTGGGATGCATAACGAGAGAATTTTCGATTCTGGTCGGAAAATGGAGTGCGGAAGATATGGTAAATTGCAGGTGCGAAGCGAGGGCTACAGCACAGGGTGGAAGTGAAAGAAGTCTACATCTACATAATACCCCACAAACCGCCGCAATGGCGTGTTGCGGGGTGAGGGGGAAATACAGAAGATCTGGAGATTATATGAGGAATAAGGAAAATAATAGACGAAAAATGAAGAATTCTACGATGAGTCCTTAAAGATGTAGCCTACACGTATGTTAAACTCACTGAGGAGAGCTTAACTTGGGGGAATATGACCACAAAGTAATATTATTTTTATTATCAAAATCCTACCGGGTTAGGTTAGGTTTTTGATATACCCTGGGACTACATAATACTGTACTTGTAAACCCTATCTTCACACAAAAGTGCATTGAACAAAAACGACGCAAAATGCATTAAAATAACTCATTCGTCGGCGTTGCATACTTCTTACTGCCCTTAATTCAAACCAAAATGTATACTCTTTCCCACCCTCTAACCTCTCTCTCCCATAATTCTCCCCTTAGTAGTACAGGTTTTAGCTTTCCATTGCCTTCCAATATCACCAATGTCGACCCTTTCCTTCTACTTCGAATTTCTTGGAACAGCCATCTTTCCCCTTCGCTCACAATGTCTAGAACTTCATTATTTGTGTATACGCACAGACGTACACCCGCCTAGTAATGTCCAAATAGGTATATCATAGAATGTTTTTTTCCCTCTATTGAATTGTCTTGTCGTATCAATTAATTTATTAAGGAGCCGATTTATATATATATATATATATATATATGTCAGTCTCTCTTGAAGAAGGCCTCTGAGAGGGCCGAAAGCTCGAACAATTTACCGTGTGAGTGTTCTTTTAAATGTGTCTATTCTATTCTATTTGTGTTATATTGTGTCAGCCCATTATATATATATATATATATATATATATATATATATATATATATATATATATATATATATATATATATATATTCGCTATTTGGAATTGATTTGAAACTGAAAATTGTGTATTAAAATACGAATGTTTATACTACGAGTGTTTGGTGTACCATAAGCAGTACTTACAAATGATGCACTATTAAGAGTGAGATCAATAAATAGTGAAATAGTGTAGCAGGGTTCATCAAAAACCAACCTTTATTCATATTCAATTGTTCCCGGCTCAACCTTGTGGAAATTCATTTTAATAAAATTATGAATACAAAGTATCTTTCCACTGTCCTTTATTTGCGTACAACCGGTTTCAACGCTCAAGCGTCATCATCAGGTACCTGATGATGACGCTTGTACCGAAACCGGTTGTACGCAAATAAAAGACAGTGGAAAGATACTTTGTATTCTTAATTTTATTAACCTTTATTCATTTTTTAAAAAAGTTCATCTCGTCTACCATTTCCATTGGATTTCACAACGGAAAGAAAAAATCTAATTTGATTGACTTCTGTACTAAATTTTCTTGGTTTTTACAACGCAAGTGATAATTGGAAAAAATTAGAATGTTCACGACAGTAAAAATAATTTTAAGCTGGAATTCCAGCAATGTTAAAAATAATCTTTTGAAGTGCCCATCTGTCCATGCCCATCCCCCCCAATAAAATCAGAAAAGGTTTGATCTAATGGTATAAATTAATTGGCTCGTTGTTTTAAGCATGCTATGATGTATTTAGAATTCTATTTTTGTTTCCGTAGAAGCCTGAGTTTGAATCCAGGAATATATCATACGCCTCCAAGCGATTTCCTCTTTACAGATCGCAAGGTTTTTTTTCTTTCATTCATTAAATCATATAAATACGTACTGATTTCCTTTATTTTTCTTTATCCATCGCATAAAATCTACTGCATTTTATTTTGACGAGAGTATTGCGTTATAAGTGCGATTTTTTAAATAAATTTGCAATTGGTGGTAATGCATGTCGGATTTGTCTTGCCTGCTCGTTATTTTGAAAAATGTTCTACTTACCATTTGTTGCCTTAAATATATGTTAGTAAAAATCGAATCAAAATATATTATTAATAGGAGTTTCAGTACATTTCTTAAAATAGTAGTTGCATCGAATCCAGTGAAATGCAACGTATAAAAATAGCAAATGTTAATAAACAGGTTAAAGTTTTTTAAATGTTTAAAACATATGAATCAATAATGAAAATAAAATAAATAAATAGTTTTAAATGTTTAAAACATAAATAAATAACCAAATCGAGTCAATAAAATTCTTGTTTAGTAGTTAGTTTATGTAGTATTTATTCTTTTGAAGAATAATGCAAATGAGAGAATTAAATTGATATTTACTGCAGCTTTTTAACACGGGCAGCAAAAAGAATAAGTTGTGGTGGCCTGTTGACAGAAAAAAACCCATCATGGAAAGGTAATCTTTTCTCGTCATCATTCCTGCAAGAACAATGGCTTTTTTATAGGCCAGCTGTACTTCGTAACGTTCAATGTCCATTTTAACTCAGTAGCCTCATAGCTCGAGGCATCCTTAGCGAAAAAATATTTGTGTTTCTTTTAAGTCAATGGTCATTTAAAATACGTCGAGAGGAAGATTGAGAGAGAAAGAATTTTTGTTTATTTTTTCGTAATATGAGGTTAGCTGATTTTTTTTCTATTTAATAAAAATTGTTTCATTCAATATTGAATTAACTCCTCTCTAAAGATCTGAATTATTTAAATGTAAATTGAGAGATGCGGAAATATTCTGTTGTTATTCTCATTCTGCAGAGGATTGCCTAATGAAAGAGGTTCAAAATTTAAAGAATCCGTTATCAGCTCCAAGTTATTTCGGGGTTGATATGAGGCTATTTTTACTATCAACTAATGGAATTTGACTATATTCAATATATTTGGGTTCGGGACGCAGTCTTACTCGGTCAACTTTCTAATTAAATATAAGAGAATGATCAAGCAGTTTTTATATTTACGCTGAAGTCGCGCTATTGGCTTTTAATCGGAGTAATAGATGATTTCTGCATTTTCTATATCTTGGACTTGCGTGATGAAATACACTTTTGTAATAAATTTGTACAATTCATCCTTGATTGCAAATACAAGGTTTGTCCCAAAAATAAGTGGAATAATTCGGTGGAAAAAATAATTATTGTAGATAAAAGTATAAATTACTATAATTCTTCAAAAAATCAGCCTTGTGCAACAACGCACTAATGCCAGCACCTGATCTAGTCGTGGTACGCTTTCTGGAAAGCGCTGACGGGAACCTCGTTTCGTCACCTCACCACTGCCCCTTAGGCACTATCCAGCGTTCCAAAATGGTTGACTTTCAAGCTCCTGTTTATTCTTTGGAGCACAGAGAACCCCTTTGGTGCCCCATCGGTTCTTTAGCAGGGCGGCTGGGGCTGCGTGCCACCATGTTTTTAGAGGGAGGTCCTTGGTCACGAGGAAGGAGGTGTGAAACTCACCGTTGTCGTGGTGCAGCCTTGGGAAAGCCATGGCAAAGATCTCCTTCCTGACCTGTCACACTCTCATCCGCAGACTTTTGAGGAGTTTTGCGTATAACTTACAGTATACTGTCAGTCCCTGGGGCATAAACTCTTTTTGAATAACGCCATTTGAGTCCAAAATGACGACGAGAAAAAGTTTACCTATATTTGCGTTAGACCCTGTATACGACTGACATTAAATTGAGTACATTCGGTAAATTCTCTTCCATCATTGCGTTATCATTATTACGTTTTGGTTTGTCAATTAATCGTACTTAATTTTGGAAAATTAATGTACTACTGAGTTAATTATATAATTGATTTTGTGTAAAATAAAAAAATATCTATGATATGAATTTACGATAAAAAATTATTAAAATGAGAAACCCATTACAGTCATTATTATGGACATTAAAAGCATCTCTGGTTTCTCTCTTAACTTTGTGGAATTTCATGTTTTTAAATAAAATTTATTTGTTGATTCTTCAGAATATGATATGCACTCGATCGCGGTTTCAATGTTTAGAAGTCACTATCGAAAACAGGAAATGACATGCATACGTTTAAACCACGGTTGACCGAAAATGTGTGATCTTGTGGAAAATTCCAAGGCATCTTTTGGTTAACATTTAAAAAATTCGTCTCTTAGTAACTGCCGAATGTTATTTTTTGAACTTTTAAAAGCGATCAAACAAGGCGAAATTGTTTACTTAGTGTAGGTGTTGCCGTTTTAACTCTGTCATGACCTACACCAATGCGAGATGTTTTTAATTTAAAGGAGCAATTAAACAAGGTACTTTTGAATGGAAGAAGAAATGAGTAGAGAAATATTACTCTAATATAGTTTTTAGGGATATCGGATGTTAGAAAAATGTTTTCATGATCAATCGATTAGAAAGCCAGAACCGCTGAGGAATAAAGAGTAGCGGGCCACGATCATTTCGAGTACTCTCTCTCAGCAATTCTTCTGAATTCAGTTTTTATCTTATTCGCGAATCTCATTATTTATACGTACTCGAATTTGAATTAGTTTTTGGCTTACTGTTGAATGTATTGACAACCATGATATCACATTTAATCGGCGACTCTTTCTTATATTTTAAATGCTAAAAAAATATGAATATACTTCTTTGAGGTTTTAAATAATTAAATTCCAGTTAAACAGAATATTTTATTGGCACTGATGGTTTCTGTACGGATCCCTTTAAAAAAGTAACCTGTGTTAATCACGCAAATTTATGCCCATGAACACAAGTGAATCGAAAGTCGACGTGTTCACAATATTAGAAAATTATTTGGAAAAATAACTTTGAAACGCTGATCATTAACCAAGAAGATCACTGTTGCGTGGGTCCGACTCTGTCTCTGACTACACCGAGGTAACCAAAAATGAATTGGGGAACGTTACTGGGCTGTTAGCCAAATAGGTTTTCGAACTTCTTCACCTTGGCTGTTGGCAAAGATGAAGGTATTATTAGTTTTAACCGCCAGCAAGCTGGATAAAATTGACAGAGATATTAAGGGTGAAATTTTGTATTGGCAAAGTCTTTAAAAAATTGGTCAGAATTGATTATTCCATCTGACAATTAATACGATTAACATTCCTTTAATATTCATTCTTGTAATAAGCGGTTGTATAGTTAAGTATATATGTATATTCACGTGACACATTTTCATTCTTTTTAAAATATTTCTTATTTTCCTTTTTGCTCACTTCTAAATTCCTGTGCAGTAATACCCAACAAAATGAAAACGAAACACCACTAGAGCACAGGTATGGAGATATACACTCCATATTATCTATCAAGCATTCGCATGCCTGGAGGTTTTCAATAGCTCTACCACAGACTTTAAGGAAGTTATTCTTTAATACTGCATCATTAACGATTGTTTTACCTAACACGTCGATTTAACGGAAATAGTTCGTTTTTTTGTATGTTATAAAATATTTTGTATGTGGGTAAAAATAATTTGTCTTTGAAAGTCAGGGTAATGCTTCGTTAAAATATTATTTACTCTCTTGTTTTTTTCATTAAGATTTTATCGAGCATTATAGCAATTAAGACAAACAAGATTGCGTTAAATATAGGAACGGAATTATCTAGACTCTTCCTAAAAATAAGTGAGTTTTGAATGTGAAAACATAGATGCAACAATGGATCATGAAAAATGAGATGATATGCATTCTTGAAATACTCTTACGAAAATAATCAAAACACTATTTTTATAATTAGCAATGAGAGTAGCTTAGGGATGAAGATTTATGGTCTTTTATGAATCCACAATCTGAGTACTTCCTAACGCGACGATAAATTGTTCTCTTGAATTGGAAACACAAATACAAATAAGTAAATAAATAAATAAATATATATATATATGTATAAATATATATATATATATATAGGTATTCTACCGGTCAATATAAATATATATCACTGTATAATTGTATATTATTGGATGGAAGAAGCGAGATTCTCTGAACAAACACAGAGAATACAAAAAAGGAATTTTTTTGATGTGGTCAATGTTTCTTTATTCTGCGTGCCACACTTTTGCCATCCTGCTGTGAAATATTGCTTCTCGAGGTCCCTCATGTACTTCTGTACGAATCATTCAAAGAAAATTTAAGCCGACTTGTAACTTTGATGGAAACGGTTCTCAAGTCGTGTGTCTGACAAGCGGAAGCGAATAGTCCCTCTGCGTGAAACACAACTTCATCTCGGGGAAAGAAAATGAAATTCGGTTCTCAGAAACCAAAGAAAAAGAAGAAAGCAGGAACCGGAATTCAATCTTTACCGAAGAAATTACGATCGCGGAGGACAACCAGATGTGGGCGGAAAGGAGGGTGAAGTGATGGCGGGTGGTGTGAGGCGATTGAGAATATAAAGACGGAGAGCGGTTCGCGATGGACCAGTAAGGGTGGCTCAGAGGGGTGAGGAAGTTTTGGACCGTGAGGGAAAAGCGCACCTCTTTGGCTCAAGCCCTCTTCTCCCACCCCCCTCTCCCTCTCTCCCTCTCTCTCTCTGCCTTCCAAAATTAACTTACGTGACGCGAGGAAGGGGAATTGGGGTGGTCGGTCGGCGAGAGTGGTACTAGACGCAAATTAGCCAGCGCAGAGAAAGGCCCTCGCGGTCTTTAAGACCCAACCAGGCGACTTTGAGCTATTCCGCCAACTCTTTCTCTTTCGCATGCCCGTCTCGCTGTCCCTCCCTCCCGCTAATCTTGTCCGATATGGCCACCGAGGAAAAATACAATGGTACATCTAAATTTATACAACACCCTACACGCAGCAGTAAGGTAGGGCGCGCTTGGGTATTAGCTATTCAGGTAGAAATATTCACCTGCACACATAAATACAAATACCGTACTCGGCGGTACACGAGACTCACCCTTATTTCAGTTGGGCACAAACGAAAAACAAGTGGTAACAGTTTGCGCGAGAGCGCGGGTAATATATTTTGGTAAATTATTTAAAACAAATAATTCCACTCAGATAATCACACGCTGTTTTGTTACTATGATCAATTGTTATAAAAGACGATCAAGTTTGCTTGATAGTAGTATGATCTATCTCTTTTAATCTTTCGTCACATATTCCCGCCACAGATATAATAAAAGCTTCTTTGCTTTACCTTTGACCCGTATTTTGCTTTATGTCTATCCTGCGCATCCTCGTACTTGAGACCGGGTGGGAATAGAGGAAAGAAGGAGATTCAGGGACGGTGAGGACACCGAAAACAGCTCACTCTCAGCGTGAAGCACTTCCGAACGATATTTGATGTCTCATCCGATGGACGGAGAATACTGAGTGCTCCCATCAACAGGACAGGGTTCCGGAAGACACCTGTCTATATTCACGTCGTATATCAGACGGCGGGAGGCACTTACTATAGGTAAGTGTGTCACGGTTTTGAACTACGGCGGAATTTTGAAAATTCATTTTTTTTTTGGAGGGATGGGATATCACACTTTAAAATCTACGACCTTCGCCTCCCCCTCACGTATTCTAGTGCCAACGAAGGGAGTTTACCTGTACGCTTTATGTTGATCGAAATTTCAGCGCGATGACTTCACGTGGGATAATGTGTGGAGGTGTAATAAAAGTGGGGTGCTGGGATTGATTCGAAAATAAACTCGAGGATCCGGCCTCGCTCTTAATCCGGTAGGGCATGAGGTTCAATAGTGTAGGGACGGTTTGTTATCAGCGGAAGTGAGGTTCCAGCGTCACGATCACCGGTATGGAGGGTGTCGTACTAAGAATCTTCTCGACGCTTCCTCTTGGATCTTCCCCCAGGAGTTGTTGGTGGACCGTTTTCCTGGATTAGTTTCCCGAGTATCGATACCGGCTCCTGTCATGGTGGAGATCACTTCGGGTTTGGTCCATTACCCGTCCATCGGATGGAATTGATGTCAACAATGAGACTTAATTAGACGTCGAGTTTCCCTCCTCTTTCTCCATGGAATATTATGAAGCTAATTACAGGGTTCGTCCGGAAAATAAGTGTACTGATTTTTCCCCGCCGCTCCAGGCGCGCCCAGCACCGCTCTGACGGGCTGCGATTGGAGGGGGGTATGTTGGCAAGCGACGCTAAAAAAGGCAGTCGGCTCTGAGCTGTGGTGTAGTGAGGAGCTCTGTTAACGCGAACCTCCACGCTCGACCCACGTCACGGAACGCGATGCCGAAGTTTTTGGAGCAGCGTTATTCCATCAAATGTGCGGTAAAGCTTGGGAAATCGTCTACCGAAACTGTCGGTATGATTAACCAGGCTTACGGGGAGTCAGCCATGTCCAGAAACATGATCTTTCGGTGGCACAAGATGTTCGTGGAAGGCAGAGAAGAGGTCGACGACGAACCACGGCCTGGACGCCCATCAACGACACTCACCGACGAAAATGTGCGAAAAGTTCGCGATGTACTGAACTCTGATCGTCTTCTTAGTGTTCGGATGATAGCAGAGCAGTGTAATGTGCCAAAAACAATAGTTCACGAGATTATTAGGGAGCAATTACAGATGCGAAAAATTTGTGCAAAGTTGGTGCCGAAAGTGCTCAGTGATGATCAAAGACTCAATCGTTTGGAAATCGCGACACAACTTGCGGATCACTGCAAAATGATCCACATTTTTTAGAGAACTGTTCTGTTCCCGAAGATAAAGAGGAGTTTGAAAGGAACGCGATACGGGACTTTGGACGCCGTCAAAGAGGCCGTGACGACGTGTCTTCGAGAGGTTCCCGATGATGCCTTCACGGGAGCGTTCCAGGAATGGGAACGCCGCTGGAACAAGTGTATCGACTCACAAGGGTTCTATTTTGAGGAATATTAGCTTAAGATATGTAAAAGTGTAATAAATTTTTTTTCCTGAGCTCAGTACATTTATTTTCCGGACGAACCCTGTATATATATGTATGCATCCCATATCATGGTGGAAGGTAAATAAAATAGATAATGACTACCGGAACAGAGTGACTAAGTCTTTGGTCATTGATGATAAAGGAATAGGGAAGGCCTCCATGTTCGTCATTTCACGAAATCTGTACACAGTGTGTTGGAAAACGTGAAGCAAAAGGCACAGAAGAGAGCACATGGTAAAAATATAGTCTTGAAATGTGCGGACGGCGTTGAAGAAATAAAGTAGAAAATCAAGCAGGATATGGTAAGGGGTAGTATAGACAACCAAGGGCTGGAACAAATAAGACTGAATCATGGCAGGGGTTATTGGAGCCATAGCCACAGAGCAACACTCAACGAATAAACAGAACCCTGTATAACTTACCACCCAGTCCTACCCTGAGAGTTACCAGCAATACTTGAGTTTACTTGCTAATTATTGATGCATACTTTAGTTGTAGTTTCTCGAGGAAGACCTTTACATTAATAACCAAACTACGTTTGAGAAAATTCATTTGAACATTAAATGGGTGAATACATTTTTATCTCGTAATTTAAAAATGGCAACACGAAATATGATTCACGGTAATATTTGATCGTTGACTATTCTACGGTCTTCATTATACGTAGTTATCAATTCTTTTGGTTTTATTTTCACTCTTATTGGCTCCTTTTGTGCTTCTAGAAATTCATAATATCCCGATACCTAATTGACCTTGGAAGTCCTTCTGTGACTTTTCAATAAAACTAGGTAATTTAAACATATAAAATTCTAAGGAAGAGGTTTTTATTAAAAGTTAAGCCTCGATTATACTAGTGCGAATTTTCGGTTTTGTGGATTATCCGAGTATATCTCTTTGGCCTGCATCTCCAAAGTTTAATTCAATTACAATCCTACAAATAATTAATTTCTTATAACTTCCATATACTTTTTTTTTAATAAATATTTGAAGTACCTAGGCTTTACTAATTTTTTTTTCATTTTCATCACAAAATCAAAAGTTGTTAATAGTATTTAATGTTTTAATTTCAACGCTTTACGCTCTCCATACTTTCCCATAGTAGTTTTCCTTGCATAAATTAACCCTTAGAATTCCATATTCTCCTTCAAGGTGAGCAAATACTCGTACATTGTTTTACTATGCCGCAAATAAGTCATTAATTGTCTACACTCCATTATTTCAATCGGTAACATATGACTACGTATCAACAATCATTTGTCAATATGCGCCCTTCGTCAGTCTTTTGTTATTTCCTGGCTACGTGATTGCTTTAGCTTTATGACAATGCGCTCTGCTATTCAATTTGATGATAGTTCTGTTCTTGTAAAAAATATAATTCTACCCTTAGGAAAATGACTGAAAAATGGAACAAATTGTATTTACCATTTCAAAAAAAACTCAAAATCAACGCGAGCAATGAAAAATAATAGTTTATTTGTTAACTTATCGCATTCATTTCTTTTTTTAACTCTTTTGGTTCATTCAAATTAAATTTATTAATAATCCTAACCATATTTTCCGCAAGTTTTAATTATCTGTTTATTTCGATTATCCGTGTTTTTCGATTATTCGTGTTTTTCGATTGTTCGTGTTTTAGATTATCCGTGTTTTTCGATTATTCGCGTATTTCGATTGGTCCTGTTTTTCGATTACTCGTGTTTTTCGATTGTTCGTGTTTTTGATTATCCGTGTTTTTCGATCACCCGTGATTCATTATGCATCCCTTAGCACGGATAATGGAGGCTTATTGTATTTTGATTTACCCCTAATCAGTCAAAATAATTGAATTGAAATTGGGATATACGCAGAGAAAATCTAAACCGATATTTTATTTCCCATTATCCGTCTACTGGCGTTTTAACTTTGCGGGATCCTTTCAAAAAAAAAAGGACTATAAGTTGGCAACATGGGTAAAAACACCCCAACATAGTCTTCTCTACAAGGCTTGCTCTTAGGCACCGATTTCGGAGACACGCTCATTGGAATAATTCGAAGAAAGACAAAATCTAAATTAAAACGATCAAAGAATTAACAAACGCCTAGTTTCATTCCTTTGTCGTCGCAAAAACCTGCCGAAAACAATCCTAGAACGGTTGATGAAACGAAAATCTAAAAAACTAACATTTGCTTGAAATGAGTGATAAAATAAAATATGTTTTGTTAATTTCCACACTTCACTTTTAATATTCCTCAATCGCTTTCCAAGCTTCCGCGTCATTATCAAGAGGTGTACATGCGTATTTTCGGGAATATCGTATTAGTATACTGAAATTAAGAGGTGGGGTTGGTTAAGTGAAGGAGACCAGAGGGGGGAAAACAGGGTTGGCAGAAAAACAGCTCGTTACAGAAAGGGTAGGCGGATAATGATACGGAAGCGTTAAAAATCATCAGTTTAGGTGCATTTGAAAGTAAACTTTGTAAAAGTTTAAAATATTTTCATTTTATTTCCCACCTATATTCCACAAATTTAATACTCCTGAGATTAATGTATCTCTCAAGAAAATCCTCGTTTTAGCTCACTCAAGTATAATTCTCTAATAATTTCTCCCATACTTTCATTAGATAGTCTCTTTTTTCGCCTCTGTCGCATTAGTCACAATCAATCTTTCTGTGTTCTTGTCTCTTAACTACCTCTTCATCCAATTTCATCCATGAACTTTTAGGTTTTATTTTTATTCCTTTCTCTTCTAAAAATATATACCCTCGTATATATTTTTGTTGAATGGACTGCCAGTCATTCTCTCCACATGATCATATCCGTTTAGGCTTCCTCCTGTCTTGCCAAAAGCCAGTACATCTAATTATTACTCTTCTTTTGCGAACCACTCGGCTCTCTACCTTATCTTTCACGTTTTTACCAAAAGCATTCCTCAGCTACTCCCAAATACTCACAGCGCTTATTTACGCTAACTTTTTCATAATACGTATAGAGTTCCGCTTCCCCAGAATAAGTTGCGTGGCAGTAATTTTAGTGATAGAGTCAGTGGCATAGTCAGAAATGCTTAATAAAAACAATGGAAAGAAAATGAAACCTTTTCAAAGTGTATCATTCGCTTTGGGTTAAAGGGAATGATTTTTCCACTTTGAAAATTTTACGTTGCAATGCGCATTAACGGATACCTCCTTTAAAAGTTAATGTCGTGGCATTTCCCGCAGTTTCTTTGAATTTTTCAAAATAGAAACAGTTTGAAAAGGTATATGAATATATATATATATATATATATATATATATATATATATATATATATATATATATATATATATATATATATATATATAATATATATATATATATATATACCCGCGCCAAAGTGCGAACGGAGCGGTGGAGGGGGGTCTGCCTGGCAGGGTAAGGTGGAGGGGGCTCTTAGCAACAGACCGACACCAACCTCAGTCGCCTGCGGGCTGTCGTTGAGTGAGGACACCGTTTTTGGTGAAACAAGTTTTTTGTCCGCGTCGAAAAACAAAATGAATCTGAATTTAGAGCAACGTTATTCCGTGAAGTTTTGTGCGAAACTCGGGAAGACGGCAGCTGTGACCCTCGATATGATCAAGCAGGTTTATGGGGACACTGCCTTAAGCCGTTCCACAGTATTCGAGTGGCACAAGTTTTTTAAAGAGGGCAGGGAGTTCGTTGAAGACGACCATCGCTCCTGACGGCCGTCGACGGAAAGAACCGACACGAATGTGGACAGAGTGAGGACACTGCTGAACACAGACCGACGCTTAACCAGTGAAGAAATTGCAGACCAGTTGGGTCTGTCTGCATCCAACGTCCAACGCATTATTTCACAGGATTTGGCCATGCGCAAGGTGTGCGCCAAGATGGTGCCGAAAATTCTGCCATGGCGCGCTCGTCGTCAGGCAGCTCCTGGCCAAATACGGCGTTGCCACGTTGCCGCACCCGCATATATATATATATATATATATATATATATATATATATATATATATATATATATATATATATATATATATATATATGGAAATACCTGGTGGTGAATCACCCACTGCCGCGCACTCTACCGTAGGCTTGTATTATTGTTCCATGTAAAAGTGCCAAAGCATGCAAATATATTTAGCCTAATTGATTATTTTTTGTATTTTAGGTTGGTGCCCTAATATTCCCGCTCACGCCATTTTCGCTCTTTATGGGGTATTGCTTTTAGATTTATTCTAGAAGACTGTAATTAGTGAGTAGGATTTAAAGGAAATCATTCTTCTTGCCTCAGCAGCCTTCGCGCTCTCCTCTGTCTCAGGTTTAAGGTTCAAGAAACGTTCTTCATGGCTCAGTATCATTGTCTGAAGTGATTCCAGCAACCGTGTCTATTCATGTTTTGTCAGCCTCTTAATTTGATAGCTAATGCGTAGATCAGATGTGATAAATCATGACGTCTCTAATTGAAAATTAGGGTTAAAGTCTGAAGAGACAGGTTATCAGCTCACTTCAGGCGGATTGGTAGTGACGCCTCATCCTTGAAAACATATTTAATTCGGTGAATTCCTGCTTAATAGCTGCCCGAACGATCAATTTTGTTTTTTCTTCGCCCATGTTTCGAAAAAATTTGGGGAGGTAGTAGTTTTTGATTTTTCGTACGGGTTTTTGCCTAGTAATTACATTTAAAATCAAAATTTATTCTGCGGAATTGTAGTGATTAAAAATATATATTAGAATTACTCATTAGAGTAATATAACACTTGGACGGCATTATAGAATACAAAAATACGAATAGAAAATACGCAAGAGACACCCACATTTAAGATGCTTTAAGCTTTCGTGCTTCTCTTATAATATATTTATATAATATCATATTTAAAATATACTTATATAAAAATATATATGCATGAAGAGAAGGCCGATTTATGTATATAATTAAATGTATATACATACACTATATATATATATATATATATATATATATATATATATATATATATATATATATATATATATATATAATACTTTTTGAAAGTCTCATGGACGTGAATAATAATGTATAACACGTAGCACTAGTGGACAATGACAAAAACACACAGAAACACACAAAAAGAGACTCACTATTTTTCGAATTTTCGGTCGCCGTGGCCACCTTTATCAAGGAAGAGAGGGACAGAACTGAGCACTGTTTTTGTCTGTGCCCACTAGTGCTAAGTGTTATACATTGTATTAATATATAATTATGTATATATATATATATATATATATATATATATATATATATATATATATATATATTTATAGTGCATCATGTAATTGTGGGTACATCTACCCTTGCTTCGTTTTTTCAAAGTGACAGCATAACTTTATTCATGAAGTAAAGAGTCAGTTCCGTCTTGAATAGCAGTTTAATTTTCAACAAGCAAATCACATTAGCGGAAATGCCAAGACTGTAAAAGCATTCGTGAAATGAAAATGAAGGGTGTAATAACAGCATGCATTGTACTTGGATAGTGGATATTTTAGTCAGTGGTTGTTTTGTGAAAGAACTCAATAGCACCATGATTAGTCTGGTTTGTCATCATATTCGATTTATATAGCATGACCATCAACTCTAAAAACTTTTAAATCACCGGTAATCAGAGCCTTTTGTATAAGAAGATCAATGAAGGGTGTTAGTAAGTCGATATGTGTGAAGTGTGACTACCATGTAACCTAGTATACCAACGTTAATAATAATTGTCAGGAAATGCAATTTTCTACACAATTCTCATCAGCAGCGAATATAATGCCCAGTGTGTAATTTGAAAGTACCAGGATCTTTAACCCGGCGGCCGAGCCAATTCTGGAAAATGCATTGCACAACTGACTAATTGTAATAAACAACTGTTCCTGTTACTTGATCGTAGCTATAAAATATACTCAGACCAATTTTCAGCATTGTTTTTTGTCATCATCTATTGCCCATCGTCATCATTGTAGCTTTCGAGCAAGAGGAAAACCAAATTAAGCATTGAAATAGACCCTATAAGCTAAAGCAGGTGGATCAGTTACCTATCTCTATAGTGTTTTGAACCAAAATGGCCTATTTAGTGGAAGCATTAAAATAAGGCGTTCGGCAAAGAATCTTTCTTCATGCGGAGGACAGAATTTATTATATGGATGTTGAGTAAAGATGCAATGAAAATGATCGTTGAAGTTCGCTATGAGATGTGGTTTTGACGGCACTGATGCATAGTCGTTGAATCAAGGCAGTAGGCTTAGATTGGACGCTCTTGAAATGTGGGTGCCGAGGAGGGAGAAGGTGAAGTGAACGGAACTGAAAACAAGCGAGGAAGTGCATTCAAGCCATGTAGAGAGCATTGCTTGAATAAATCCAAAGGAGGCATGCAAGATGGATTCAGAGTGCATTGGTGATGTACTGCTGATGACTTTGAGGAGAGAACGTTAGAGAAACGAGGAAGGGGTGGGAATATGAAGATATATGTTAGATGAAATTAAATTCGGAAGGAAGTGTGCGAAATCGAGTAAGGGTTAAATGTAGCGTGGGATGTCAGGTTGTGCTTTTGTAATGATATCAATAAAAGTGTATCTTTCTTTGGCTGTATAGCTTGTGTCCATCCAACAACTGACTTGAACGCATTAATACCATGGATAATAATAATACAATATGCTGCATAAATTAAAGACTTGAAGAGAAGCCTACCACCGAAACTGTGGCGTGAGTACGGATTCTTTACTGTTGAAGTGGAGTGTTATAGCTGTTGCGGCAACCGTTTTTTTATATCGGAAACTGACGCAGGAGTGAATTAATTGAAAACTGTAGCAAAAGCTGCATGAATTCCTCTTGACACTTTATTGGAAATGGACATCTTACTTTTCTACTATTGTATGCGGAAATGATCTATAAAATAAAATATACCTCCGTAATTAGATGCATATCTACATTACATGGCTTAAGAGTTAACAGGTATTGAACTTGTTGATTCCGCGCTAAAGAGCACGTGGAAGCGCACTAAAGAGGAGATGACCCTACGCTCAGTGGACTCAATATTAATGCGCAGTAAAAATATTTTGCAGGTGTTCGTCCTTTTAAAATACCTCATGTAAATGCTATCCGTTGATGTTGCCCCTACTCCTGTGATGTAATTCCTATTGGTGTTCGAGAAACAACTTATAATTTTGTAAAGATACAATAGGAAAAACTTGAAAGCACATTTGATTTTTAAAAATTAATTTAAACGCCGAGCATTCAATTTTAGAATTATATGACAGTTCCAATCCGTAATGATGATAACATTTATCGTTCAAACCATTTGAATAAGAGGTACGTGTGTGTAACGAGAATTAATGAGATGCTCTAACAAAGGACGATAAATATTTTTACGACATAAATTCTCCTGATGAGTTGAATATTTTCAAGTTCAGTTGAAGCAAACTCTTCTATATCAATATAAGTACCCTGCGATCTACCGAAAAGCGTGTGGCAGGATATGCAAGAAACGCTAATCGATGTTTTGTGTTTTGATTCTAAATTAAAACAATTTCTATTGAGGGATTAGTGACAAGCGGGGACGGGTGTATTTATGGTGGGAACCGGCTATTTATTTTGCTTATTCTCAGCCTTTCATTGAGAAAATCGAGATGCCTTTACCATTAAATTTATTATTCTTCTTATACAAACTACCACTGTTAAATACTTCACGAAAAAGCACATATTTGCTCCTTTTTTGGTAAGTTTGTGGATATTTTAATGTACGCATCGATGGATCTGTTTCACAGTCAGTCCATAATTATATTTTAGTTGACAGAACTGACATTATATTACTCACTTAATTAAATAGTTTTTCAACTGGTAGGGTGAGCACTTATGTCGAGAAACTAATGGCATTATATTTGAAGAATTCAATCGGAAGAGTGTTTTAAACTGTTTTCACTATACAAAGACACAGAGAGGAAATACCTGGAAAAGTTATTTCTTCATTCAACCTACCCATGTTCAGGTAAACCACAGCAAAGTTCAAACACATCGGGAAGAAAAGTATGTTGAATTCAACCTCGGCATTTCCGAAATATAGAAATCGTTCTGCGTATTAATGGTTATAGCAATTTTATTAATTGAATTTGCGTGATGATAAATGAGAATAATAATTTTAACGAATTAATAATTATTACCTAAAAAGTGGGTCTGCTTGTTTAGTTAATATACGTTGCCTAAATAAACTGGCAGTTGGACGGGATCTGCTTGTTTGGGTAATCTACCTATATAAGTAGAGTATTAGTATGAGCGCGAAGGGTTGAAAGTCAGCTAGAACTAGTTGAAAGTCTTTAATGGCCGATGTGAGCGTTGGAGAGATAGAAATATGGATATCTAAAAGTAAGGCTGAAAAGAACACTTATTTCTAAAAATTGAAAATTTCTATGTTTTTTGCATTCACGCATAATTTTTCTTCGGTGGTAAGTAGTTAAATTAGAATATCACATTGAATTCCATATCAAAAAAATATTATAGGAAAAATATCCGTCAACACACCGGTTTTTTAATTATTTCGTTCTCTCTAAAACGTACAAATACGAATAATCTGTAAATGACGGCCGTTAAACGAAATCAGTAATTTATGTAAAAAATTGTGAAACTTATGTAAAATTTATCTTTATTTATTTTGGCAAATGAACCTGTTGGTAAATTAATCAAACGAGCCGGACCGCTTGTAAATTCAATACTTAACAATACATTCGTCGAATCATTTTTTAAGATTATTATGCAGCTATGTGTCTAAAGTGATTGAAAACATAAATGCAGGACATTGAAACTATTCCGAGGAAATCTTGACAAGTAAGCGAGTCGACGCAATTCTGAAGTGAAATCGCGCCTGGTGAATATAACTTAACGAATTACACCTTGGGCGCACAATGGAGAAATTATATTGCTGATGACGAGGAAGAACGTTAATAGATTAGTATCTAAACGCCGATCTAGTCGTATAAATATTTTACTCAATTAGAAAAGGCAGAAAAATAGAAAAAAACAAAGTCATACGAGAAAGAGCAGCGACGAATGTGATGGTTTCAAGCTGAGACGAATGAATTCCCTACCTTTAAAAACAGCTTCCCAATCACCAGACTCCGGGGTCCTAGCCGCTTCCCTTGCGGTCTCTCCGGCTCCTTCCTGCGGGAGATTTATCCCAGGCCGTCGCCCTCTCAGCCGCCGCTTATCCCAGCAGCTGGGATCCCATTGCCGCCGGTGACCTGTTGTCCGATGCCAGTTGGGGGATAGTGTGTAATAAATAAGGGATCACCCTAATGGAGAAGGGGGTTAGGTCAAGGGTGCCTCGAGCCACGGAACCTTAGAAGTGTGTTTTAAGGATCGCTTTCGCTCCGTTGCCGCACATAGTCACCAACTGAACAGAGAGTGAACTGCCGACTGGCGAGGATCCGATGCGAGAGAAACAAACTCCGCCCCTATCCCTCCCTCCCTCCTCCTCCACCTCCTCCCACCTCCCACCCCCGTCACATCTCATTCCACTCCAACTTCCGCCCTCCCCTCCTACTCCTCTCCTCGGTAACTGTTGCTTCCGAGCTCCTGCCCCTCATCCCAGTCCCGAACCTATAACCCCCTCTCTCCCCTCGTGCTCTTATCTCATCTCTCCTCCATCGTCCGCGGCATTATCGCAGCTCCGTTTGTCGTTTCTTCGCGGGAGTACTTCATTTTCATACCTCCATGAGGATCGTATCCACCGGACCCTTTCTCGAAAGGTTTAGAAGGGACTGTCTTCACGTGTTGACCCACGTTTGGGTGGAGAAGAATGGCTGCGAGGTCATGTGTGGCACGGTTCGAAATGGTTGACGGAAGAAGGGCAGTGACACGCGTAGTTACCAAGAGATAAAAGCCAATTTTCGGTTGGATTGAGAAACAATACCTTTTGTTTTGTTGGCCCGATGATAATTTAAAGTGTGGGAAAGAATGAAGTATTTATAAATGTACCAAATACGATTACTTTTCAGTTTTTTTCTCAAAAAAAATTTATTTCTTGAAATAAGCTGTGATTTTAAATTAAAGTTGATTTTCAACCGAGTATTTGATATTATGCGAATCAAACTAGAGAATGCAAGGGCATGAATTCACAATATTTTATGTTTTATAGCACAAAAGGTAAAGATTGTGAAACTACTTCTCAGATTTCAGGAAAGTACATTTAAATATCTTAAAATATTTGGTAACGTCATTCAATTATTTGGTATTGCATGTGTCGGATGGAGCAAGTTGATGACAAATTGAGTTGAATCCGGGTGTTAAAAAAGATCACTTAAAACTTTGATATGGAGCGTGGGTTTTACACGGTGCGGCAATGTAATATACCTGTAGTAGGATATTTGGAATGGGATAGATATAAATAGGTTATACGAAATGTTTGTACAGTCGGAAATTCCTGAATTACACACGTTAATAATTTTTGCGTCATTCAGGTTGAAAGCAGATCGTTTTACTCTCACGGTTTGGGGAATAAAGTTGATGGATGCAAAAAGGCATAAGTGGACTGAATGGATAGACTCATAGAGTTCAGTTAGAAGCCAACTAGGGTTACCCTTATGTACACAGTAATCAACCCGAAGGTCGGTTAAGTAGGTGATGGCAGAGTTCGCCCAGTACTAAGCCCCATGCGGCGTGTGAAATTCACATATCAGGGAGGGGGGGCCAGTTCCCTGTGCCGGTTATGGTTTCCCAGGAAGACCTGGTACCCGAAAAATCACTTTAGCTTGGGTAGAGCTGCAGGTGCCCAGAGTGCCCTCGCCCGGGAATCGCCCGTTCAGCAGTCCAACGCTCTACCCCATGGACTACCGCGACCCACTGACCTTAATTCTGATTTGGTAATTTAATTTCTAAATACCGAGAACCATTATCAAGTATGGATAATTTGTGAAAAATCTAAATGAAGTGAAAAATGAGTTGACCTATCAAGTGGCAACAAGCAAAGCATATGGATATAGTAGCAGATCAATAGAAGACGGAGGGAAATAAAAAGAAAAAAACTGCTGCCACCTTCAAGTAGGTTCTCCGTATTTTTATCCCGTTTATTTTGGGATTCAAATTTAAATAATATTACAGCTGCATAAATACTCCCCAATCAACCAAACGGATGTGTGGCAGGGAGTGCAGTCACTAGGTAGGAATGGTAAGAGATAAGGGAGAAGAAAAGTGTTTAAAGGGTTAAAAACATCCACTCAAAATTCGTGTAAAGACGTGATTGGTGGCAAAAACCCGTTGTTATTATGCTAGCGAAAAACTTAGTTATAAACAAGGGTTAATTTCATCGACTGCAGAAGTTCTCGGGTATACTTTAGGGGAGGGAATAAAAATGAAAAATAACTTTTGCAATAAAAATGCCGATTAACTTGCCTCTGCCGTGAACGTGGAAATTAAAGTCTAATAAGTCAACATTCATCTTGTATTAACAATAAATTTGTATTTGTGTTCACTAGATAAAATGTATTCTAGTTTTTTATCCACAAATTATAAAATCAGAATGAAATATGTCAAAAAACTGGATGAAATACGTTCATACGGCAAAGAAACTCAAATAAACTGTAGGAGATGTCGCGACACGTAGCTATCCGCTACTGCGCATTACAATGCAACAAAGCTTTAAGTTAAAAAATCATTCGCCTTGACCGGGATTCGAACTTCGATCCCTCGATGTCAAGCCGAGTGATTTAGCCAATTAAGCTACCTTAACTTTTAATGTGGCACTATATGTTTTCCTTTATGGTTTATCTCTTTACTATCTCTTGATGATTTGCAGAGTAGTGGACTTATTATGTTAGGACTCCAAGCCAACGAGGGTACGTATTAATAGGGAGAGGTAGTCATAAAAGCCTTGATCCAAACTCCATTTGTGCTTAAAAGCTAAGTCATTTCTAAATTAACCTACTTTGCATTCTTACTACGCATGTCGTTTAAGAATTTTTCTTCTTATAACAAAAATACGTTCATCGTTAACTAATTAAAGCTGCAGTATCCACGTAATAAATATTTAATCGCAACCAAGTTACGTGAATTTTTAATATTTAGATGGCGTTTGTGAAAAAAAATTTGATAATCATAGGGAGTAAGAAAGGAGACTTTGTTCAAACTAATTCTGACATTCCAAGGCTTTTTTGTTTAGTCAGCAGTAATTATCCTAGCCCATGCAGTGATGAGAATCGGAAATTACCCAAAGATACAGAAAGTACGAGGTGATATATTTGGCAAATACAAAGTTTAAGTTTAATCATTTAATACTTCCCCGAAATACTTCATGGATGGAGTATTTAACTGGGATGTGACGAATTGAAATATCTTAAGAGTGCTGGATTCAAGCCCATTTGTCATGGAATAAAATGAATAGAAAGTTATTTTTTGTAGAGATGCTGTTCAAAAAATCACTCAAGTTGATAATTGAAAAATTAATTGTCTCGAATGAATGAGAAAATCTAAGGAAAATTTAAATCCAATACCAACCATAAAACAACATGAAAAACATTTTAAAAAATTATTTCACTTATTTTTTCATATTAGACTCAAAAGATTAGTAATAGTTATACATACACACACACACACATATATATATATATATATATATATATATATATATATATATATATATATATATATATATATACATATATATATATTTTTTTTTTATTTTTTTAAGGCAATCTACCGGTTAAGGTAGGTTTTTATATGGACATAATTAGTAATTTAATAATTTGTGACCCCTAGCAAAACACAACATCCTACTTTATATCAGGTCCCTCTTCAGCTCTGAGTACTTTCTTCCTCCCTTCATCCCGTCCAACATCCCTATCCTGTTCCTTCCCTTTCCTCGTTTGCCTAACATTCTCCCCTCAATTACAGTCTTCAACATTCCGCTGCCGGTCAATACCCCCTTCAGCCACTTTTCCTGCCACCATAGGATTGCTCCCAGCAACCCCTCTCTTCGCCCACCATACCGAGGACTTCCTCGTTTGTTTTCTTCTCTATCCATTTCACCTTCTCCATTCTTCTCCACACCCACATCTCAAAAGCCTCCAGTCTACGTCTATCCTCCTGCTTCAATGACCACGTTTCCGCACCGTACATAGCTACGCTCCATATCAAAGCTTTTACATATATACAAATATATATATATATATATATATATATATATATATATATATATATATATATATATCCCTCCCCGGACTACAACCTTGACGTGGTGGAAGGGCTTGTGCGTTCCGATGACCCCTAGAGCTGTGCTGGCGGGAGTAATAATTATTGCTCCTGGTAGGGTCACCCATGCCAGATAGGTCGAAGGTTAGGAGCCAGACGAAAGGTAGTCCACGCAGTGTTTGTTCCTCAGTGAGGCGGCTGCAATGGCGTCTGACCCCAGTGGGGCGGCCAGTAAGTGATGGTGTCACGTTAAAAACACTATTGAGGAAGGCAACGGGAAACCACCTCAATTATCAATCCCTAGAAAAATATGATGGACAATAGAGATATTTTGAGTCCTGGCAACCACGGGGCTCGGCCCAATCGGCCGTGTGTCGTGCCCGGCAGCGGGGGAGGCAAGGCTTCCGCGGTCGTCATCCCACGAAACCCTTGCAAGGGAAAACCAGCAGCAGCAGGACAGAAGACGCAGGAGAAGAAGACCAAATTAGTTAGAATAGGAACGTGGAATGTTAGGACAATGATGAGGACAGGGAAATTGGAGAATGTTAAGCGAGAGATGGAAAGGGGAAATATAGATATTTTAGGTCTATGCGAGGTGAGATGGAAAGATAGCGGGGATTACTGGAGTGATAAGTATAGAATAATATACAGCGGCGGGGACGAGAGCCAACGAGGGGTTGCCATTTTATTAAATGAAGAGGTAGGGAGAAGCGTAGTCAACATAGAGCAGGTAACGGATAGAATACTAATAGTGGAGATAAAAGCAGAACCGACGAACTTAGTTATTATTCAGGTATACATGCCACCGAGCAACCATAAGGAAGAAGAGGTCGATAGGATATACGATCAGTTAGAGGACATGATCGCGTGTGTTCCTGCAGGGAAACATTTGATAGTGATGGGGGATTGGAATGCGACGGTAGGCGAAGGAAGAGATGGTGATGAGGTGGGGGACTACGGTTTAGGTACGAGGAATGACCGCGGGGAGAAAGCAGTTGAGTTCTGCAGAAGACAGGGGTTAGTCATCACCAACACTTGGTTTAGACACCACAAAAGACGCAGGTTTACATGGAAAATGCCAGGTGACTCAGGAAGATATCAGCTAGATTATATCCTGGTTAGACACAGGTTTAGGAACAGTGTGATAAATTCCCACAGCTTCCCGGGAGCGGATACGGACTCAGACCACAATTTAGTTGTTATGAAATGTAGCGTACGTTTCAAAAAGATAAGGCAGGGGCGGCGAGTTAAAAAATGGAATGTAGAAGCGTTAAATGGGTTGAAAAGGAAGGAATACAAACAGGCGGTAGAGAAAATCATGGAGGATGGTAAAGGGCTTAGTACTATTGAAGAAAAATGGGAAATGATCAAGAAGGGGTTGTCTAAAGCCGCAAAAGACACTATTGGAACCGTTAACGCTAAAAGGACTAGGAAACCATGGATCACGGATGACATGATTACAAAGATGGATGAGCGGAGAAAATGGAATAATATGAATACAGAATTAGGCAAAATAAGGTACAAAGAATTGAACAATAAATTGAGGCGGGCAACAAATAAAGCAAAAGAAGCATGGTGGAAGACGCAGTGCGAGGATATGGAAAGTCTGCAGAGGAAGGGTGAAATCGGTGCGCTGTACAGCAAAGTTAAATCGTTATCGGGAAGTAAGAAAGGGAGATCAACGATAGCAGTTAGAGATAAGGCGAGTAAGGTAATAGTTGACGCAGGAAAGATCCAAGAGAGATGGAAGGAGTATATAGAAGAACTGTATTGTAAAGAACTCAGACCAACAAAGTTAGACCTTGAAAAAGAAAATGACGTAGAGGAGGACAGCTTAGGTCCAGGCATACTAGACCATGAGATAGAAATGGCATTAAGGGAGATGAAACTAAATAAGGCCGTGGGGGTAGATAACATTCCCGTGGAACTTTTAAAATGCTTAGGAAAATGTGGGAGGAAGAGTCAATACCCCCTTCAGCCACTTTTCCTGCCACCATAGGATTGCTCCCAGCAACCCCTCTCTTCGCCCACCATACCGAGGACTTCCTCGTTTGTTTTCTTCTCTATCCATTTCACCTTCTCCATTCTTCTCCACACCCACATCTCAAAAGCCTCCAGTCTACGTCTATCCTCCTGCTTCAATGACCACGTTTCCGCACCGTACATAGCTACGCTCCATATCAAAGTTTTTACGAGTCTTTTCTTAACATCCTTACTCAAAGTCCCCGTCATCAACTCCCTCCTCCTTGTGAAAGCCTCTTTGCCTGGCGCAATTCTTCTCCTTACGTCCCTACTACTTTGACTGTTTTGATCCAAAACACTACCGATATACGTAAACTGTTCTACCTGCTCTAGTTTTTGCCCTCCTATTTTAATGTTAAGCTTAGCCTTTTTCTTTCTAGAAAATCGCATAACCTTTGTTTATTAATATTGATTCTCATCCCATACCTGTCGCACTGAATTTTCAATTCACTCAGCAATGCTTGCAGCCCCTTGGCTGACTGACAAACTAAAGCTTGGTCATCAGCAAACCTAACTGATTTTACGAATTCCCCGCCCACTTTCATTCCTACCTCGAGTTCTTCCCATGCCTCTTTGATCATTTCCTCATACATATATATATATACATATATATATATATGCATATATATATATATATATATATATATGTATATAGCCTGTATTAATGTGTAAATTATCTTCTCCGTCCACGATCCTATATGCCATCAGGAGCGAAACACAAGAACAAATGATAAGATAAATTTTTCATTATTATTTGATTTTTCAAAAAAAAAAAACTACTGCTATATTTGAACTGAAAGCTTGTTATTTTGAATTCAGCTAAGCTTTCTTCTTTGTACTTCAGATTTGAGATTTAGGCTCTCCTTAAGTCGTCATCATACATTGACCTTAAATCCTATTCTTTTCCTACATTCTTTTCTCATCAATATTTTGATATATCGAGTTTCCTTTTTAAAATGTGAAAAGACTGGTGATAAGAAATCTGAGCATACAATAATGAGCCAAAATTTTGGAATCTGAATAGATGTCTTGAGAGGAGGGGAGTGATATTTTATCTCTGGACCAAATTTAATCCGCACTCCATTGCCAGCGGGAATTCCTTCCACACATTCGTTGAACTGATTCGAAAAGAGATTTTCCATTCGTCATATGGATGCCCAAAGTAGTGTATGTTTAAGGCGAGTATTAAGAAAACGGGGAAGAGCACAAGTATTGATTCAATTGCGAGCGATAAAACCATCCTTTCGCCCGACGAAAAATTGCACTGCTGAATATTTTGAATGATAATGCTTCCTGGCGTGATAATCGGCGTTGTATGATTTTTCAAACGGAGTATTGTGTAAGACTATGCTTACAAAACAGTCATCTATTGTTCATTCAACATAACGAATGAATATGCAGCTAACGGATAATTAAAAGTGTTCCAACGATGATATTTAAAATATGAAAAATCGTATCATTAATAGATACTAATTTAAAAAGTTATAAAATTCACTGCACACCTTAACGCCGATACTTCTTCTCGTATTGCTGTTAATATTTTATTGATGATCCCATAAAACTCAACCGATAGGAATTTTTATATTAAATATCACGAAATTCACTCAGGAGTTTCCTCAACTAGGCAGCTAAGAGTTGAGATAGCATAATATCCTCTTGACTGTCGCGTACTTGGTCTATCCTGCTTCGACGTAAACTATTATTTCGTGAATTTTTCTCCAAAACCTGAACGCTACCGAAATGTATACCGTCCATATACCAGCGAGCCCCGTAAAACCGAAAGTTCTCTGACCGTATTTTAACCATACTATTATTGTTTCGTAGTCTGCCAATAAGTAAGGTAGATATTGAATGGGCACAAACGTAACACCCATATATTTCTTAGCCTAGCCTACGCTTAACCTAACACCACACTGCAATGAATACTTCTTTAATTTCGTCTAAATTCTACCTATCTTCATTTCGCCCATCATACATATCCTATACCTGCCTTTCCTCGCTTGCTTAACCTACTCTCTCCTCTGTCGCAGTCTTTAACATCCCATCGCCAATCAAAATGCTCTGCATCCATCTTTCCTATCTTATTTGGATTTCTCTAAATATTCCTCTCTCAACCCACACCATACCTACCTCTTGAATCGTTCTTCTGTCCACCCTTCTTCAATCCCACAGTTAACAATTTTCCAATATTACCCTTATCATATTGCCTCAATGACTAATTTTCCAACCCGTGCAAAACCACGCTACATAGCAGAGTTCTCACTCATTTTTTCTGAACTTTCTAACTCAATATTCCTGTCATTGATTCCTTGTGAAAACGTCTTTCCCTAATGTAATTTTTCTCCTGATGTCCTTACTGCTTTGACCATCTTAAATCAAAACACTTCCAAGATGTGTAAACTTTTTCAACTGCCCATGTTTTGGCTCTCCAATTTTAACGTTAGAATTAGCCTAACCCCTTGACTGACTGGATAGCGAAAACTTGATCTTCCGTAAATATGTATTATTCTGATCTCACAACCTAATTTAATATTTTATAGCTATGTCTTGAACTCTATTTCTACTCCAACTAGTGTTTTCAGTTAATCTGACTTGGAAATTTGTGTTAATTCCTTCATAGAATTCACCGTGTTCACACTTGATATTTATTTTAGAAAGTAGGATAACATTTTAAATTTTATTAAAATATTCGCGGTCCATATCGATTGCTAGCTCAATTTAAATCAGGCATAAAAACTTCATCAATCAAAAATAATTTTATCTTTTTATTTGACCACGAGGATAAAACATTGTGCGTTGAACAACAACGTTATTGTATCCCTTCACGGTAGAATTAACAGTTTACCCAAAGTTAAACTTGAAACTTGAAATTTGTACTCCACTTGCTTGGCGGAGAAGGTTGTGATATTAAAAAAAAAACATTCCACATAATTTGCAGAGGTAATAGCCGAGCAACGGAGAAGTATCAAAAAGAAATGATAAAAAACGATTTAAAAATAAGTACTAGGCTTATTTCAAAAAGTAAGAGCCGTTTGGTCATAAAAATATATCCCTTAGTGAACGTTTTTACTGTCGGGTTTAGTTTTCTATAAACCTATTATTATTATTAACTCTTTTCTACATTTCATTCTACAAACATATTGTTATCAACTCTTTTCTACATTTCATTCTACAAACATATTATCAACTTTTTTCTACATTTCATTTTACAAACCTACTATTTTCACTCTCTTCTACATTTCATTCTACAAACCTATTGTTATCAACTCTTTTCTACATTTCATTTTACAAACCTATTATTAACTCTTTTCTATATAATCGCATTTCACTTCCAAGCACTTTTCGTAACCCTGCACCTGCTTCTTTAATCCCTCAGTGTAGAAGTTCGCCGCCTGGGAATCGAACCAGTTGACAACGGCGGTCTTAAGTTCCTCCTCCTCTTTAAACCCTTGTCTACCAAGCCATAGTTTCAAGTGCCCGAAGATAAAATGGTTGATAAGTGCGAGGTGAACTCATCTTTGTCTTGTCAATAGCGGTCCAAAAGCACTAGTCCACTTAACATTCTTTGCTCTTTGTGTTGATCTTTAAGCATTTTCGGTGACCACCTTGAACACAATTCGTATTATCCGAGCTTTTCCTAACGTCTCCATCAATGTTACTAGTTTATTCACGCTTATATAAATATGGATTAAAATATAAGCAGATTAAATAAAATATCTGTTTATTAGTCACTTTATATTGTATTAACTGGTGTGAAAAATAATTCAAATTGGGGAATCAAATTTATATTTACTACAGCTTTGCTAATACTACCCGATAAGTCATATAATATGTTGTGGTGGGGCTGCTAGTAGAAAAAGGTTGCATATTTCTGCTTTAACCACTTGAGAAAATCATCCTTGTAATCGGCCGGCTTCACCTCGGATCTTTTAATGTCCATTTCAGGAGATTGACCTCACAGCTTGAGGCATTTAAAACGAAAAAATAATTCCTTTAACTTAATGGCCATTTGAACTGTGGCGAGAGGCAGTTTGAGAGAGTGAGAGAGAAAGGATATTTCTTCTGTATACTTAATATAAGGTTTGCTGAAATATATTTGAATGAAAAAACTGATTCATTCAATAATCAATAAATTCGTCTTGAACAATCTATATTTTTGAAATGGAAATTGAAAGAGACGAGGGTATTTCGTTGTTCCTCTCACCCTGCAGAGGTTTAACTAATGAAAGAGTTTCGAAATTTAAATAAATCCGTTCTTTGCTCCAATTAATTTGCGGGTTGATCCGAGGCTAATAGTATTACAAGTTAATATAATTTGACTATTTTCAATATATTTGAGATCGAGTTACATTCTTACCTGGTCGAAAGTCTAATTAAATATGAGAGAGAGATGGTCGAGCAGTTTTTATATTTACGCTGAAGGCGCGGAATAGGCTTTGACTTGGGAATATAAATCATGTCTGTATTTACTAGATCTTGAACCTTCGGGATAAAATACGTTTATTTAACAAATTTGCGCAATTCATCCTCGTTATGCAAATGCAAGGTTTGACCCAAATATAAGTGGAATAAATCCGGGAAAAAGTGTACGATTATTAGCAGATCAAAGTAAAAATTACTGAAATTACTCATAATACTAGATGGAAGAAATATCTTTCAAAAATTAGGATTCTGTCTGTAGGCAAGCTGTATAAATTTGCCATCATAATAGGAAACTATTTTTATGGCAAAATATAGAATATCTGATTTAAACAAAAATTAATTACAATTAAGGGACAATATGAAGTATGTAACAAACGAATTTCATACGAATCAAGTTAAAAGAAAATTGGAGTTTACTGTGCCTCTAATTTTTAATGAAATGCCTAAAGATTTAAGAATATTACAGTCAGTAAATGCGTATGCTAGGGAGAATGAAAGACTGGCTATTGTACAGAATTGATAATGGTTTAGAACAAAACGTGACACAATATATGTAGCTTTATAATTGCAATAATTTAAGCTATCATTTTTATTTATGTGGCACCTGCTTTCAAGCCAGAACTGACTGGCTTAGCAGGACGAAGGAGAGTATTCCATTAATCAATTTTTAATTGACTACTATTGTATCTTATGAAGATCACAATGCTTAAATGATATATATGATATGCTTATCACAATGCTATATGAAAAAAATTGTCTGTAATTTTATGTTTAATTGATTGCCTTAATTATTTTTATGTTATGTATCATGAAGATTATACTACACTTTTAACTTATACATGAATAGTTATAAATGAAAAGTTAAATTAAAAGTCAAAAGTTAAAAAAAATACAACCTGTCAGCATCGACACACCGATGCCAGTGCATCTGCCAGTCCCGTTAAACTTCCTAGGTCAAATGAAATGAAAAAGTAGGGATCAAGGAAGTATATAGAAGAGCAAATAATATATGAAGCAGTACGCAGGCAGCAAAGAAGAAAAAAATGGATTGGACACTCATTTATGGCGCAATCGATTAGCTGGAAACATAATAGGTAGAAAATTTAAAAGGAAGATCCCGCGCGAAAGGCCATGAGACAAATTGATTAAGACAAATTAATAAGGATTTATAACAGAGAAGCTATCAAGGTGAGAAAATTAAAATTGAATGGAGAAGGATGGATAGCTTCAGTAAAACTGACAGTGATGATATTTCAAACACTTATTATTCGCAATTTATCTTTCTTTTGTTATTTCTTGTATAAAATCCATGCTTAAGTCAGAATCGACACTAACGCCTTAATGCTGAAAACTAATTTCAGAACTGCATCTTGCATGACATATTAGAATTATCAACCACTTATTTCTCATAAGTAACGTAATGTAGCACTGGCTCCAAAAACTAGTTCATTATTTGTTGGACATTTTCTTAATTTATATTTTCCGAGGCTTTCGGAGTACATGTTTTACGAGTTTATATATTCGTATTTTGGTTTTCCTTAGGTTGATGCAATCTTTAGAACATTATTTCTTTTACATAATTTTACATCACCTGCTGACAAGACAAATTTTAAAACAAAAAGGCAAATGCTTTCTGAGAATTGATTGAAAACAAAGGTCCAAAATTGGAGGTATTTCCTAAGAAATCGATTTCTTCTGTGTTTATCTTCGTTGTTGTTTTCGTATTTGGGTATTCACCTTGGACATCAAGCTAAGTTCCATGTCATCTGCGTTAACTCAAAACTTAAGGCTGGACTAATCCTTGCGATATTTCTATCTTGCTCTTTCATCGTTTTGTCGAAAGGTTAGATAAAGAAATTGACGTTAAGACGCTCACTCAGGCAAATTCGTTCATCTGTCCGTCCTCGCAACCAACCCCCTTGATCCCAATAACCTCGTGTCCTTCATTTCCTCCCCCACCCCGAAAAACTTCCCAACTCACCCCGCCCCCCTTCCCGAGACTCCCATCCCTACCCCTTAAGCCCCACCTCCCCTTCTTCAGCTCTCGCAATCGCCGATACCCGCCTTCGTTACAATTCCGTCATCCCTCGTATCAACATCCCTTACCCTTCATCATCCTAATTAATACGCCATTCTTCCCCCGGATAGCCCCGTTTTTAAAGGGTGGGGGATGGATTCCTGTGGCGAATTCGAGGGGGCGAAGGGTTTCTCGTCATCTGGGAATAGAGGGGGGGGGTAGAGTTGGCGGTATTATGTGAAGGGATGGGGGAAGGGGGGTATATTGTGTTTGTGTGCGTGTGTCGTGGTTGCTTTTTTCGAGAGATACCCCGATATTGGAATTGATGAGATCCGTCAAACTGGACGCGATGCCTCAAGCTATCCTTTCTCACTCCCTCTCTCGTCCAAATGCCACCACCATCCCTAAAGAATGTCGATTTATTTTTTTAAAGGGTCGTAGCATAATAGTAAGTCGTTGCTTAGTGACCCGCGGCGTCATTTTTCCATCGGCCTTCTTTTTTCAACACGCATCCTTAATTTTTCTATACCTTATTTGTTTTCCTCCGTGACCTCCCATCTTTGCAGTCTTGTCCCGTCCGCTAAATTGTCTCGCCTTCTCCCTCTTGGTGTCTTATTTCTCTCTCCCCTTCGACTCTATCGAATCCGAATGGCTGGATTCTTTTTATCCTTCTGGTTCCGGTGGTCTACGCTCTGCCGTGCACGTACGCAGAGTCGTTCATCAACGAAAACTGTTCGCCTTATCTCTGCTAGTCATCAGATGTGTCTGCCTGCAAATGCTTGGATTCCGGCTGATTCTAGTATTTTCCCGTATATATTTCTAATCTGGTAAAATTTTCGAATGTATTCTTAATTGAGACTAGTGATTCATAGTAGAATTTATTTGCCGAATTACTGTGAAAAAAATGGAATTTTAAGTGAAAAGTGCTCAACTATCAGCGTTCTCAAACTTAAGCGCTAAAAACTCGGGCTCGAATGTGCTTCTCGATGATAGGAAACGGTGGATATACTAGTATGCAGACACAATATTTTTATTAATTTATTTAGGTCATATCAATTAATAATTCATTACTTCAGTCGCATAATCCTGATTTTTGTTATATCTTCACACAACTGGTTCTTTTATCATCATTTTTCTTCAAAGTCATTCTTTATCAAGGGTGCATTCTTTGTACATAATTACTTAATTAATGAAAATAAAAAGGGGAGACTGATTGGTAATGGTGGTAGAGAAAGGAAGAGGCTTTATAAATAAAAGGAAGACAGTTAGAAGATTAGAAGAAATTAAGAAGGAAAAAATGTAGGGCAATCAAAACTAAGGTCTCTTGATTAGTTCAGGTTAAAGTTTGCCGACCCCGGAGGTGGTGGGGTAACGTCCTTGCCTGCCAATACAGAGGTCGCGGGTTCGATTCCCGCCAAGGTGATTTTTCCTACACCTAGGGCTTGCGTGTATGTAATTTTAATATTGTTATATCATTGTTTAAAGGCCGAAGTACTGTTTTAGGACTAATGCAAAATAAATAATAGTCGTCAGGAACGATCCTAAACCTCTACCTTAATAGGTCGAATGCCTCGAAGGGAAAGGTAAACGTGCTCCATCCCCTAACTATATTTACGTGCCCACACATATCTGCTCTTCCATTTTGCTTAGGTTACTCGGCACGAGAGCTCTAGGGCGTTGCCATGGAGTTTTATAACTGCGCCTAGTTTTTTGCAATAATTTTTTCTTGACTACCCATGCTTTTTAATTTGGTGGCGACGGGCCGCCCTACTCGCGTGATATTTTTCTCATTCTATGTCATCCGGGTGTTCATGTTTTTGCTACATGGCAAAGGACTTGGGTTCTCCTGAGAATATTGTATGAGGAAAAATGGTACTTTTCCCTAAAGCTGGGTAAAATACCTCTTCCGCTTTTAATGCGGGCCCACAATCCATTCATTCTAGCTAAGTCGAGTAGTTTTCCTGCCCGAAAGATAACTTTATTCATCTCCTTACTGATCAAAGGATTTGCAGCACCCAGGTAACTATTTGTCTTAGATACTATATCTGTGGGTGGTAAATATTTTTTTAGTAAAATATAGATTGCTATATGGGAACGTGGCAGTACAGGGTTCATCGTAGTACTGCGGACCGGAGGGTCCTCTGTTCGATTCCCACTAGGTACTCTTACCTTCACCCTAGCTTTGTGATTTTTCGGGTACCAGATCGCCCTGGGAAATCATATGCAGCGAAGGGAAAGGAAATGCCCCCCCCTTACCCTGGTGAGTGAAAGTTCACACGCAGTATAGAGCTTAGTACTAGGTGAGCATCACCTATCAAACGAATCTAAATCAGGTTTGTTGATGACCAAGTTTTGGTTTGTCAGGTAGCGAAAGGGTTGCAATCATTGCTGAGTGAATTGGAAATTAAATGATATAGATACGGAAGAGGATAAATGAAAATAAACCAAAGGTCATGCAGTTTTCCAGAAAGAGAAAGCCTAAGCTAATACGGTGAAAATTGATGACAGGGACGTAAAGTAAGGATGTGAGGAAAAGGCTTGTCAAAGCATTGGTATGAAACGTGGTTTAGTGCGGCACAGAAACATGGTCACATAGATAAGACGATGGACGTAGGTTATAGGTTTTCGGAATGTGAATGCGGAGAAGAATTGAATAAGTGAAGAGGACGGAAAGGTAAACAAATTAAGAAGGTATTATGCAGTGTTGCAGGATGTAGGGTTGTGTTTTGTTGGGAGAGACAAGAGAATTGTTTGGCAGGTTGTGTCCATCAAAAACTTACTTTATCCGATATATAACCTATTAATTTAATTCTACTGTTTCAGGCTTCACTTCGTGGAAGTATTTCATATCCATATTAAAAGTACCAGGCCCTTTTATTATAAATACCTATCAATTATATATACATATATATTCAAATGCATGCATGAAATAATATTATTGCACATATGGTTGGTGCCCCAGCACACCCTACCATACGCTCGACGGCGAATGGCTAGGTATTCTTTAGATGTGAATGACCTTTTTTTTGGTAGCCTTCACGTTGCCATACTGAAGGGGCTCTTGTTAAAGAGATTCTCTGAAGAATATCTAGGTCAGTTAGTTTGTGGGGGATAGGGTATAGGACTGTGTTAGGCTAAACTATGTGAAATTTTTCCGTATTCCAAGTAATTGTTCGAAGAAATCCTGCAAATCCACAACTCACAATTAAGTTATCACCGATAATGGTTTCACTGCCTCGAAGTATCATTGGGTCAAAAGTTTTAAAATCATTGAATCCTTAATTTTACAATTCATTCTATTTAAATATTCTTGAGCAGTCTTTTAGAATAATAGAAAGAGTTTGTCGTTCATTGACTTAACCTTAATTTTTCTAAAAGGAAGTGACAGCTGTTAACGTATAGCGTAAAAGTTGTTCAACAGTATTGAAAGCAGTGGAAAATATGACAGAAGAAGAACGCAGCCTTTGAGAGTAGAGACATGGGAATTTTTGGAGATTGCAAATGTTATGGAAGCTAGGTAGAAAAGAGAGAGACATCAATATAAGAAAAATAGATATATTTGGCGTTTGAGAGGTGAAATTGAAAGATATTGGTGATTACTTTAACAATACTAAAAAACTAAGTAATTCCAGAGGTGGAAAATAGTCAGTGAGGATTACCGTAGTGGTTTATAAGCACTTGGAGGAGGGTGGATAGTGTATACTAGGTCTGTCCGGAAAAGATCCAGCTATGCAATACTTTGGGAAAAATAGCCTACCTAGATAAATAATGTCTTAGTCCCCTTATAAATACTTCCCTTGGGAACTCACACACTTATCTCAGCGTCTTTTCTACTTTTCAAAACAATCGGTGAAGTCCTTTTTCGGAATAGTCATCAGCTGTCTCGACGCATTCTTTTTAATTTCATCAATGTCAATAATGTCGTGCTGCAGTTGCAGGGGACTTGCTCTAACCCGCAAAGGATGACCCAGGTTTTCCAAAAAAAGGATATAACTGGAGTTGAGTTATGAGTCTGCGGCTATGATCCTGAAACAAATAACGCACTGGTCTTCCAACTAGAGGGCTCAAGTTCTAATGTCGGCGGCGGTCGATATTTGTCAATGGTATCCCGATCCCTTCTTGAGGTGCTTGGTGGAGAGCACTTTGAGTGAGTACGCCGTCCGTCGGATGGGACGTTAAGCTTCGGACCCCTTGGCGCCTTTCGTTAAGAGTAGGCCAATGCCGACGCCGGGTTTCTCTCCACCCTTCATTCTTTCCTGTCCATTCCCTAATGACGCAAATAACCGCAGCTGTCCATCACCTCCCGTAAATAATAATACTACAAGATAAAGGAGAATGAAGGGACGAGGTAGCTGATGACCATTCCCAAAAAGAACTTAACCAATTGTTTTGAAAAGCGGAAGAAACACTGGGATAAGTGTGTGAGGTACCAAAGGGTGTACTTCGATGGAGACTAAGGCTTCATTGCTCTCCGTAGGATATTTTTTTCAAAATATTGCATGGATGGATAGTTACCGGACAGACCCCGTGTACAACTGATGAGTGATATAATTTATTTTTTGGGGACAAAACTTATTTTCGACCTATTCAATGGTGATCCAGGTGCAAATAATTCCGACAAAGAGTAATTTCGGGGAGAATTATAAAGTTTGTACGATCAATTAGAAGAAATGATTGAAAACATGCAAGGTAATGAAACACCTAATATCGATGGGGGATTGGAATGCGATTGTAGGCTAGGCGAGAGATGGAACAGAGTCGAGTACACTAGGAGAAATGGTTTGGTAATAATTAACGCAAAATACTGCGCATGCCTGGTGTGGGTACATCATCTGCCACACAACTACCTGGTGGCTTGCAAAATTTTATGTAGCATTATATGTAGATCACCGGGTTCATACACCGTCGCAGGAATGATCACTCATGAAAAATTCCGGGAGAATCAGGTAGGTAACATTTAGATTACGTTATTGTTGCATCATGTTGTTTTAAGAACAGCGTAAATAATTCACAGTCTTCCGTAATTTGATACTGTTTTAAACCATCGTTTAGCTGTTATTTAATGTATTTAAAGCTTGAATTGGGTAGATGAAGTGGCAAAGTGCCGAAGGGAATGTGGAAACGCTAACGGGAATCGAATTGAATGGAATGGAATCACCAATTACCACTTTAGATATAACTGTGGGTGGGAAAACGTGGGTAGATATTGAAAAATAGGATAACAAGATCCTCCGAGTAACCAATAGAAACGGTAAATATGAAAATAATCAGGAAAGCACGGATCGATCGAATGAGAGTGGACTGTGTGTACAGAGGAGAGAAACAATTGGAAGATAGTTAAATTGGAGACGAGAAGAACATGAACGGAGAACTAAATGAAAATCTCAATCAAAAAACTATTAGATCCAGGGAAACTTTGTGGAAATAGCTGTGTAAAAAAATGGGGAGGAATATAAAGGGAAGGAAAAATATAAGCTCCTCATATGAGGATTGTGAGGATGCTGTAAAGAAAAATCTATACTGCCCTTGTGAGATAAGACAAGGACTTATTACTGGAACCGAAAGAGACTCCTGGAAGTTAGAAATAGAACTTCTTTAAAAGAGCCTTATGGCAAGAGGATGGAGAGCTATGTTAGATACATCAAAGGAAATGCAATGCGCTCGTTCATAGCTTTGGTTCTGAAATGCTCTGTAACATAATAAAAACGTTTTTCGGGATTTATACACCAACATAATACCCTGAAAGCCACCGGGAAGGTTTTTGGCAGGGGATGCATCCAAACTAGACATGCACACCACACGAACAGACTAAGTCACGCACTATGCATTAGACACAACTTCAGAAAATTATATCGAAATACAGATGAACTTATAACGGTTTACGGAACCAAAGAGGAATGCGCATTGTAACGCCAGCACTTATAGTAAAATCATGCAAGAAGTGATATGTTTATAGTTATTTAAAGCCTCAACTACTTTAAGTATATGTGCCCATACATGCGATAGTTGATGTGAGTAGCAATTTTTATCTTCTCTAATTTTTTCGGAAAAAAACATCTTAAACATTTCTCTCCTGTAATTTCTCTAATCTTGAATGAATGATCGTGTCTTCCATAGAAATATGATATTTTTAGAATGTGCTGGACGTCTTCGGAAAACTGATCGGTTTCCAATTTAATAAAGAGATTCAGTCTAAAAATTAATTTTCGTTTTTGCAGGTGGTCTCACCCCAAATCTCTCAACCAGTTTGTCATAGATCAGAAGGCGGATAAGATGGCTGAAGAAGATCTCGCCGATCACTTCAAGTTTGAGACTTTGGTTCAATTTAAGGTAGGATATGAATTTGTTATGAAATAGGATATGAAATATAGACTTGAATGAATGTGTTATGAGGAAGTAGGTTGGTTGGGGTTCTTTTTGCCAGTTTTGATCCCCATCCAGAAAAAAGGTAAAGCAACTTAACTCTAGGTATATTACAGGTATTTTCATGCGACAAAGACATTACTGAGAATCATCACTAGGATATTACATTATGCGGCTAGCTCTATCAAACATGAAACTATCCAAACAATCATTTTGGGTTTAGAAAGAATAGGGGGAGAAGGAGTTGAGTGCAAGAATTTCAGGGTATTTAATTTATTTATTTATCGACTTGATGGGCGAGATTGAGACTAATAGTCCCTTCTTCCATCTTACCCTTAGACATTACATTGAAGACAATTACATACATCCCAGCCCTAAGGGGAGGAAAATCCACCTTGGCGGGAATAAATCCCACGAACTCTGGTTTGGCAGGCGAGAACGTTACCCCGCCGCCACCGGGGCCAGCTAATAGGGGTCTAGGGGCAGGGGTATATGGAGAGGACTAAAAGTGAAGTACGCAGTCCATCAGATGGGATTTTAAATTGTGTGACTCCTTGGCGTATGCCGGTGACAAGCTTCTCTCCACCTATCCCCATTTCCTGAACATTCTACCCCCACCGAATTACTCACCTACCCCTAATGATGCAAATGTTCTCAGCTGTCGGTCGCATCCCCTAATAATTACTACTCTGACTAATGGTAGCGGAGGGACACTCGGGATTGGTATTGGTGGACAGGTTTCCCCGTTATCACTAGGGCTTTTCAACAGGTATGCTGGGGATATATCAAGGGTTGCATTGAAATGAATGGAGTGGGGAATGAAAGTGTGCCACGTGGTGATTAAGTCACTTTAAATTGCCAATGGCCAAGCAATACCTAATCAGACAACCAAAGAATATCTGTTGTAGTTGAGTGCATTTCAGCATAAATCCATCTTTTACTACACGCTCAAAAAAATTTTTCTCTTCCGTCACACGTACCATCTTCCTCCTTTCACCCCTCGTCCCTCTCCTAGGGGGTGATTCCTCACGCAATCAGCTGCTATCACCACGGTACCACTTGTCTTACCTGTGACATCAGGGGAGATGACCTTAAGTGGCGTGGCGGTGGATAAATAGAATTTTTCCCCTTCTTTCTTCCCAGCTCTACATGACCCGTCTTTGTGTGGTGGTATCTTATAATTGGTTCATTTTTTTCCCTCCCCTTGAATACACCAGGCAGCTTCGGTAGTGGGTAAAAGTAAGCCTTCTTTGAAAATGTTTTTCGCTAACGAATATGGTATGTGTGCCTACATGTACGTCCTTTTCAAGCATTTTAATTGAAGGTTTTTTTCCCCCCTTAAACACCCTCCCTCCCTCTTATGCCTATTGGTACTTGGCACTTGGTGATTGCACTTATGGCACTTGGTGATTGCACCTCCCCCTGCCACACATCTTATTGGTGGATAGCGGGGTATTTGTGTAGATAGATATTAGATGTATATGAATGCCAAGCGTACGAGATTCTCAAAAACAAGAAAGGCTAAGCTAAAAAATAAAATACAAGGGGATAAAGTGGTTCAGGTGAAACAGTTGACGCATTACGGGAGTGTTTTGGGGAAAAATGAGGTTATTAGTGATGAAATTAACACCAAAATAGGTTGTACAAAGAGACTTTGCAAAAACAAGGCATTTAATGGCGGGTGGTTTGATTAAAGGAGCAAATGAAAGACTTCTTAACAATGCAACATGGAACATTGCACGGCATGGATCCGAAGTCTTTGCTTGTAATACCGAGCGCTGTTTAGAAGCTAATGAATGCGGGTGAAAGTACGAATTCCGAAAATGAAATGGGCGAAATTGAAAACTTGAGGATGGAATATTAAATGTGATTGTGTAGGAATATAAAAAGTTGCTAGGCGAAATTAAAAGAGGAGGAGGAAATAATTAGAAATGTATTGGGCTTCTGAAGGCCTCGATGAAAGTAAAAATTAAGGAGGAGAATGGGCTATTTGGACACCATGGAGGGAGGGAGATAAAATATGGACTAAAGAAGCAGACGATAGACGTGTAATATGCGATAGTTGTTCGGAAGCGTCCGATACTTAACCTTGAAATGAGTAGATTGCCTATGACCAAGATAATGTTGTTGGCATGGGAACATGTTTTCCGGAATGGAGACGTTGGACCGCCTCTTTACATCCCCGCATCTGGAGGGTTCGAACTCTGGAGGTTTCGATTAGTGCAGAGGATATTACCCGTCAGACGTAATTCATCGTCTATACACCCTTAAAAGGATGTTATTGGGACGTATTTCAAGATCCGACTAAGCGCGAGACCGTTAAAGCGGACGTGAGGTACTAAAGTGTACCCCACCATGGCGCATAAAAGCATGAGAAAATCAACTCAGTTGGGCGAAGAGCTCACTCCCAACGACGGAAGAGTCGTACCTCTCTCCTCCCTTTCCACAAATTGGAAAGTACTTTTCGGAGTAAAAATGTGCGCGACCGAAGGGTATGGCAGGATTACCACAATTACGTAGCGCTATCAATTAATGCTGGTCTGTTTACTGCATATTTTAATTCTCTGATTTCGTGTTCCTAAAAGAGAAAACAGTTTGTTTTAGAGCAATTACAGATCTTATTTTTAGGTTATAATCAGCAATGTAGAGAATACAAAATACCGAAGTATCCGTATTTAACAGAGTTGACGAACCACAGCAGTTCTAAGGAAACACGCTTTAAGGTCACGTCCAAACAGGTACGGATGGAGAAGTTAGGAGGGTCATTGGTTCTCCCTGGGGAACATTTCTGGCTTTAATAAAATTAAAAAAATAATAACTATCGCCCATGCCCCTGAAACTAACTTTGAATACCTCCTCTCTCCCCGAGAATCAAATTATTTTCCGAATATTGTGTTGTAGGTCTCTAAATTAGTGTGATTAGTTCGCTTAACATGTTTTGTAAGCTATATATGAAAATAGCCCCTTACATTTAGAGGTTTTCAAGATTCGCTTAAAATCTTCAAGTTCTTGTGTCCCATTGCATTAATTGTAATTGGTAATTTTGTTCGATACTTTATTGTTTTTGAGATGAGAAAATACTTTTTTTAAGTCGTTGAACCTAAAAAAATACAATAACCAGCAGCAACCTATCATTTTTGCACTTGTACAATCGACATCGTACTTTCTGGTATCTCCCGTCTTCTTCTATGTAGTGTAAAAACCTTGATTCTCACTTTCCCAGCATTCACCCTTTCATCAATTCTTTGGATGCTACATTATACTTAATTTTCTCCCTTACCCCGTCTCTACCTCTCTCATATCCCTACCCTATACCGCCCCTACTATTTCCCTATCCATCCTCCTCTCCCCTAATCTACTTCTCCTCATTCAAATCCAAAATTCACTTTCTAAATAATTTTTCAAGTTCATATACAACCGGCTCTATCGTCGATGGAAATTTTTCTGTTGGGTTGACTTTGAAAAAATAAATGAAAATTCTCTCTCGTCTTCTCTAGCTTGTAAGTATCAACTTACTTACTATCTTAGTTTATTAAAATTTTGAGTAGTTTCAGGCGTGATTTGTTGGAATTAGAACACAATAAAGAACTGATAGTAAGAATATCTAGTGGAAAATTGTTACGATATGTTCTTCATTACTGTATTATTTATTATTTTATTTTTTCATTTTTTAGCCTACTTTTCGGATCAATTAAAGTTTTGATTCAAACAAATTGTGCTAAATAATTATATCCTATGCGTCTTTGTGGCTCGAGTAAACACATTTACTTGCATTTAATGTCCATAGTGACTTGAAATAATCGGGGAAACTCTTGAGAGATTATAGCCGCGGAGATTTCAATGTGTTCAGCGTTATAAATTATCAGAAGCCTCCTCTATCATCTATAAATAGTATTTGGCTCGCAATATGCGAAAACGTTTCCGCTTCAAGCTTTCGCTAATCAGACGAAGGAACGATCTTCTTCTACTCCATTCAACAATGTGGCTGATGCAACCAAAATTGATGTTGCCACTCTGAAACAGGGAGATGCTGAAAGTCTGCAACTTTGTCGGCAGTATTTAAATAGGTTAACATTAATGTTCATTTAGGTTTGATTATTTTAAATAGCCAATGCGATTCTAGGAAATTTATTCACTTTTCAGTAGCGCATAAGGTGACGGGAACACACGTTGGCTCATTCCCAACACATTTTAATATGTTGCATACGTATTCTCAACTGCATTCTCATTTGAATTCGGGGACATAAAAGCTAAGAGAAAATCCGCGGTTTTAAAGATAGGAAAATAATATTCTCGATATTGAAAATTAAAATTGAAAATAACACGTAGAATGCTACGTGGAAAATACTACGTAGAGTTCTACGTGGAAAAGCCAAATTGTTCAATTTAACATATTTAATTTAACATATGAATATTTTCCACCAAGTCACGCCAGAAACTGTTTTATTTAGTATTCTCAATCTCTCTAACGGTTCCATCATGATCTAAAGTAGTATTTTGCATATATGACTGCTGCCTCGATTCAGTTTAATGCTAATACACATTACGCAAAACGCGTTACACTCGATGACAACAGGAGATGTACGAACGCAACAAAGATAAGGAGGTTATCCTTCCCTCTCGTAGCAAAATATGTGTTTGTACGGAACATATTTCTATGCCAACATGATATTATAATTTATTTGAAATTATGCATAAGCTGTAAACTCAAATAATGGCCAGTACAGGTTTTTAGTAAACGAATTGTTGATTTCTTCCTCATAACCTAGTAAGTCGTTCAGATTTGCAATTCTAAGACATTTTATGGATACTTTCAACATGTTCATGCTCGAGAATAACCTCACTAGGAAACGTTCAGCCAACTAAGTAAAAAAACATCCCAATGTAATGAGAACATTCTCATTCGTGATAGTAAAGAGTTTCATTCAGGTTGAATCCAAATCGTAAAATATGATAACGATAATATACGGCTTCAATTATTTCGGCCCACTTTGTAGAACTAATTGAGAATGGTAGATTTAACACTAAAAAATAATTAATAAAAAATATTGATCAGAAACTTTTTTTCTTTCAAAGAAGAAAACGGGGGTTGGTGATAAATAAACAAGAGATCAAAATACTATTTTCTTTAGCGTTCCTTTTGTGTACCTTTTCGCCAGTACTTTGTGTCATAAGTATTATGTTGTGTAATTGCCTTTGCCACATGTGGAGGTGGACAATGCAGGGCACGGTGCATATATGCTTAGTATTTTTGTGCATAGATAGCTAATGGCTACTCCCGCTCATCTAAAATTGCATGACTCCCTGCAAACCACTGGTATGGTATGTGGCAGGGGGGTGTATTCACACCATGCATTCTCAAAGCACGAACATTTTTCTTACTTGCCCTACGCGAACTTCAGGTAGTCACTTCTGCCATATTACGCAATGAAATCAATATTAATATTCAATGGTCTACCATTTATGATAGATTATGGGTGGAGCCAAAAATTAGCCCCACTACCTTTCTTAACCTCATCCAAGATACAACCTGACCTCGAACGCTACCTTAATCACCTCTTAAATGTTGCATACTGCCTTCCTCCTTTCATTTACACCAACATGCTTATCCTTTTCCTCCCTCTTCCTCCCTTGCGTTACACTCTCCCCTTTCTATATTTATAATACCATCCCCTATCAAAAGCATCCTCTTCCACCTTACCTGCTTCTCTCAATTCCTATATCCTTCCTCCACAATTTCTAATGTATCTTCGTTTTTTTTACTTTTCATGCCTTTTACCTTTTTCCATCCAATTAAAATACGTATGAGCGCAATATTTTTTGAAAAAGGATCATTGCAAAACAGAGAGATTATGCAACCAAAGAAAAACTGTGCAATCTCTAATTGCAAACAGAGGTTACCAGTATACAAGGCAGCAAATAAAGCAATTTTAACTACATAAGAAAATGAAGAAAAAGAAATATTGATACCTTTCGATTAATAGTAAAAGGTGAGAAGATGAATGCTTGCGTTGTATTAGTTGAAGGCGTCCACTTTCAGATGTCGCTGGAAGAGCCTGTGGGATGAATAGGGAAGTAAAAGCCATGTCCGTTGCTAGAGATATCTATACGAATTAACTTTACCTGAAATATATAAAGATCTTTGAGCGGCTTGGTAGTCCAGTCGGTAGATCGTTAGGCTTACAGGTATAACCCTGGTTCGGGGTTCATATCCTTTTGGCATCTCTTTTTTGGGTGGGTTCATGAGCACCAGATCTTTAAGAGAAACCAGTTAGTGGTACACAAAAATTGACTGCCCACTCCACATTTATGTTTTCCCCAATTTTTGAAATTGGCTTTGCTTGATTTTTGGAAAGGTTAGTTTTGATGGGAAACGTCAGTTCAAGGGAGTTATGACGAAATGAAGAGATTTGAAGGGGACAGGACATTTTGGAGAGCTACTATAAATCAATGTTTAGACTAATAACCCGTGATTACGATGTTAATTTAAGGGTTTTCACATTTATCATATCGATCATTGGTGGCTTTTGCCTTTTGAAATGGCCTTACTTAAGCGATGGATTTTTTTAACCCGCTGTATAAAGTGGACGCCACATATTGGTGGTAAATTGGTGGAAAATTAAAACAGTGAGAGAAGGGAGAAGCTTATTCGACATACCTGAAGAATCTTCATGGTGAATGTCGCAATTAACTCTTGAAAAATCTTGCTATATATGCCGAAAGGCCTGTAAATTGCAACTAAGCCAACGAGGTTGAACCGTTGTGATTACATCAAGAAGTGACCGTGGAAATGTTAAAAGAGAAATATCTAATTCATATTCCTGATATATTGGAATTTTTTAACGGAAGCAAAAAAGATACAGGTTAGGGAAACACCAGTTTGGGGAAGAATAGAAATGGAAACTAAAAATCTCAAAGAGGAAGAACGTGAGAGAGGGAAAAGGATGAAGAAGTTCTTGGGAGGAAAACCAAACAATAACGGAGATACTCGTATGATCCTGCAGAGGTTGACACATAAGAAGAAGACAGATAGGAATGAAACTCACGAACCGAAATGAGGTGACATGTTTTTGGATTTCTGTGAACAGTGCAGGATAGTTGCGGCAGACACCCTATTTGGAAATTGTCTGATCAAAATGATGTATAAATTTTTGTTGACACGAGAATATATCGAATAAATTACAATATTGTAAGAGGGTTAGTGCAAATTTTAACACTAACCTAACACAACGAATGGATTTCGGATAGATAGCTGTGGTTTGGTTTTATTAACATTTTTTGGGGACATATTAAGGGGGGGGTCTCTTTTTTTATTATCGGGTGACCCTTTTGGCCCCCGGTGCGCTCCTCTCCCCCCCCCCCATTTTCCCCAACCCACAATATTTTTTTTTTGCCTCAGGGGCGTGTGACGTGACAGCAGCAGCGTGAGGAGATTCGAGTATAATAGAATGTCGCTCAACAGGCAAATCTCTCTTGCGCCCCGCCCAAAACACCACCCTCCTTCCACTACACATCCCCCCTTAGACCCTCCACCGCATCCACCCTCCTGCGATCCATCAACGAAGAGTGGAGGAAGGATCGTGACAAGAGAGATATTCCTTCTCCCTCGCCGTCCCTTTTAACCCGAAGTTGCACCGTCACATAGCACGGTGAGGACTTCGCAAAATGTATGTAGTGCTGGCGCAAAACCAGTGAGCAGTTGTTGAATCAGGAAGATAGAACGAGTTTCGAAAGTGCTGTTAGCTTTCCATGAATCATTTTTTTATGATTACATGTCAAAAAAGTAAGTGTCATGTGTTATATTGGCTACTCTGTTCATGCCATCCCACATTTTTCGGGTACGATTAGCATTCATACCTGCAATTAGATCAGGTTCAGCCCTTGGGTAATTGCGGAGTTCAATTTTTTCTTGGCTATCGTACTCCATCATGGTCTTACGAAATATAACCTTTGCACAATTTGAATAAAGAAGTGTGACTCACAAAGATTCTTCTTAAGTTAAATAAGACTCTCGTGTCCACGAGGCGCGTGTCAAGGCGCTCGCGAAATATCCAGCCGGTTAAGTTCCGATAGTGCACTTAACTTTCCATGAATCTTTTTGTTTTGCTTTCGAGGTATCCATGTTATCTCACTGGGCCCCCTGGATTCCCGATGAGTACCTCTAATGAAATTTCATTGGAATTTCAAGGAACCTAACCACTCGAGTTTACACAACACACAACGTGCTTTCCGATTGACAGGCGGATACGTTAATCAACTGGCAAACCTGGACGGATATTTCGAAATTACGTAACATATTGGTGTGATTTGACCTTCTTATAAAACATATTTAAAGGTTATTTAGTTATGCATGATACTTCATCTTAATTTTTTCATTCCAGGGCTTTTGAGTTATATTCGTGACATTGCTCTTATTTGCGCACTTTATTCATTGAATAGATAGATAACATATACACAGAGCAAACATTGGTATATTTTATTTTGGCGGTCTTTATAGCATAGACCATAATGCAAAGCTGTAATCAAGCACGAAATTGATGTCGATACTCATACTCATGATGCTCCCCCTACCATATTAATTCCTTAAGAGTCCTAAAATGCACAAGGGTCAGGATTGGAGAACCAGTTTCTTCCCCTTTATCACTTTCAGTTTCTCGCAAAAAGTGTTGTTATCTTAAAATCACACCGTGCTTAGTTTGAATTTTGAGTGACCAGAGACACCACCCAGATTTTGAGATCAGAAACCAAACGCTCCTTCGTTTTAGTTTAAGATAAAACTGGATTGATTTCGAGCCAAAAGTAAGTTACGTAATAAGTTCCCTAATAGATAGCTTTCGGAACACCATTTAACACGAAGTCTTTCGTTCATGAAACCCATATTGACTGTATCGGCTGTCTAAAATAAAATATACGAGATTCAAACTGTCATTCTTTTTCTCCTCTTGTGAAGTTTAATAAAAATGAAAATTCTCATTGATTTGGCTGTTTTTGTTGTGAAAAGACAAGTTTTTTTTCCAGCTTTACTTTTCTTGATTTCCTAATTTTAAAGGATTACGAGGAAATTCGTATCCTCGTATATTCCCCTGATAGGGCATGCCATAGTTCCCGGGGATCTCTTTTTCTCAGTAGATCGATGGAGGGGAGGGGGTTGCTCAAGCAGGCAGAGGAGGCGCGGGAGCGCGGGGAGGGGGAGTTTAGGAATGGATGAGATGAGATTGAGTAAGGTGCAAAAGGGGAGAGAGGTGATAGACCGCGACATGCGAGGCCAGAACAGTGTCGAAAGGTGCCCTCTTTATTTCGTATTTCTTCGCCTTTGTTTTCTATTCCCTCATGGAGAACCCACGCTCAAACCTGGCTCAACTTTTTCAACAAAATCACCCTTGTGTTAAGAAGGTGACAATTGGAGATCAAGGACCATGCCTTTCCCTGTGGTGCTCTGAACTTAAAAACAGAATAAGAATCCACTCCTGGGCAAAGTTTTTTCTATTTTTTTAACACAAGGAGCACCAAGTCACCCAGGGAATTATCATTGGACCAAAATTACAACGATGTATTCAACCACCGAGAAAAAATAAGTGGGATAGGCGCTGTCACTGACACTTTCAAATACTCACCCGATATTCAATTGCAAGGAAATCGAAGCACATATTTCCCGTATGAATAAAATTTAATGATTTACTCAAACTCACCCATTATTATTGCTCGATTCATATAGAAATGTGCACGTTTATGCGAACAAATGTTTGTGCATCTGTTCAAATATACACATTCATATTTATGTACAGATTAAAATTTGTGAATGAATGGTTAGGGCCATAAATCCCCCACAAGCCTTTGCGGCGGCGTGAGAGGTAGTTGTAGATCTTACAAAAGGTTGTCATAATATTTATTATTTGGTTCAGTAGCATTCGTAATTTTTCAATAAAACATATTGTGTTTAAAGTATTGGTCTATACATTAATGGATTGAAAAACAATATTGCTACCAAACTTCGATTAACGGAATAGGATTATTTGTATAGATCAAAGTTTAGCACCATCAATTGCCTATCCCAATAATTTTGACCAAACAGACGTGCAATATTAGATCACGTGAACACGTTTAAAATTGATTGGTCAAAAACAGGAAAAACTTCTAAAAGAATTTGCAGTCCCTGCCCATTTCTCATCCTTATATACTACGATATATAACTCCCCGAGGTGATTTACCAAACCAGTCCTCTACGCGTTTTTATTTAACTCCCACTTCCGATCATAGCAAATAAAAACTTTGGAGAATTTGCCGATAAACTGAATTACAGTCAGAAACTAGCTTCACTTCCGTTGGTGAACTAAAGGAGCAAATAGTCATATTCTAGATAAAATAAGCACCTGATCGTAATTTTTGCAAGACTGACCAGTTTAGGTATTATTCACGTCTTAATATCTTGTGCACACCACCTGTTTCTCTTTATCATATTCCCCCAAAACGTCCAAGCTCTATGGTCTTTCGGGCAAGACCTTTCAGGAAAACTGCAGGCGGCACAGGGCAAGAAACTGATCCCGGTAACTGGTGGAGCGTAAAAATCACTCAGCCAGTTAAGCTATCGAGGCCTTGATAGCTTCACTGGCTTCAGTACTTGGCCGGGCATTTGAGGGATCTGGGTTCGAATCCCGGTCAAGGCGATTGATTTTTACGCTCTAAAATTGTTGCATTGTGACCAAATAGTAACGTTGTATTTATGTCTACGTTTTTCCGTCTTTTAACTATAGATATTTTCAACTTCTATGATGTTGAAGTCTGAATTTAGGGTGCAAAATGGATAAGAATGTATCCAGGCGGTTAATTTCAAGCCCTGAAATGCTAATTTTTGGCGAAAGAAATCGTCCAAGCACATTTAGATTTCTTTTTTGCATTATACGTTTCATTTTTTTGTTCTTCCGATCCTCAAAAGTCATAAAGCAATCGTTTGGTACTAATTTAAGAAATTTGAAATTATGCCATAGTTCACTTTTTGGTTATTCTGTTCTTTGTCTATCATAAAAACATGGGATATTTAATTAAGGTAATTTCCTGATTGCCTGCTTCAATTGGGATTTTAACGTGACACCATCACTCAAATGATGGCGCCATTGGAGTCCGACGCTTTCACGGCTGCTTCACTGAGGAGCAGACGCTGCGCAGACTGCTTCTCGTATCCTTCGACCTGTCTTGCATGGATGACCCTACCAAAAGCCTTTATCAATTTTCCTTCCATTGCTGCACTAAGGTTCTTCAGAACACGCAAACCCTACCGCACCAAGTCAAGGTTGTGGTACATGGGTAGTAGTAGTAGGTTTTGTTTAAACAGCCAAATTTAACAAATTTTAAACTTGAATTCAGGTCCCCTAAATTAAAATTTCCTCTGGTTTTATGCTCCCGAATACTTATTTGCAGAGAATTTGACTTCTTGAAGTAAAATATAATTGATTGAATCATAATTTTTTTTTTAAGGTAATCTACCGGTTAAGGTAGGTTTTTGGATGGACACAACTACCAAACAAACATTTTACTACTCCTAACAAAACACAAAATCCATCATCCTACTCTATATCAGGTCCCTCTTCATTTCTGAGTACCTTCTTCCTCCCTTCATCCCATCCAACATCCCTATTCTGTTCCTTCACTTTCCTCTTTTGCCCAACATTCTACCCTCTATCACAGTCATCAACATCCCACTGCCGTTCAACACCCCCTTCATCCACTTTTCCTGCCTCCATAGGATTTCTCCCAACAAACCCCTCTCTTCGCCCACCATACCAAGTACTTCCTCATTTGTTTTCTTCTCTGTCCATTTTACCTTCTCCATTCTTCTCCACACCCACATTTCAAAAGCCTCCAGTCCACGTCTATCCTCCTGCTTCAATGACCACGTTTCCGCGCCGTACATAGCTACGCTCCATATCAAAGTTTTTACGAGTCTTTTCTTAAGATCCTTACTCAACGTCCCCGTCATCAACTCCCTCCTCCTTGTGAAAGCCTCTTTGCCTGGCGCAATTCTTCTCCTTACGTCCCTACTACTTTGACTGTGTTGATCCAAAACACTACCGATATACGTAAACTGTTCTACCTGCTCTAGTTTTTGCCCTCCTATTTTAATGTTAAGCTTAGCCTTTTTCTTTCTAGAAAATCGCATAACCTTTGTTTTATTAATATTGATTCTCATCCCATACCTGTCGCAATGAATTTCCAATTCACTAAGCAATGCTTGCAGCCCCTTGGCTGACTGACAAACTAAAGCTTGGTCATCAGCAAACCTAACTGATTTTACGAATTCCCCGCCCACTTTCATTCCTACCTCCAGTTCTTCCCATGCCTCTTTGATCATTTCCTCTGCATACAGGTTGAACAGCAACGGCGATAATGGGCAACCCTGCCTTACACCCCTTCCTAGCACTGCCCATCCTGACTCCCCGTTTCCCACTCGCACCTGAGCAGTCTGAGATATGTACAGGTTGCGGATTAGCCTCCTTTCCCTCCAATCTATTTCTATTTTCTGCAGAATACTCATTAGTTTTTCCCAATTCACTCTATCAAACGCTTTTTCGAAATCTACGAAACAGGCAAATACCTCCTGCTTGTGTTCTATATTCCTCTCGATTAAAAATCTCATTACTGCAATGGCATCACTCCCCTTCCTAAACCCAAACTGATCATCCCCTAAGTAATCATTTGCCCTACTCTCTATCCTTTTGTTTATAATCCTAAGAACAACTTTAGCTGCGTGGGATATCAAACTAATTGTCCTGTAGTCCTCACATGACGTGGCCTTTACCTTTTTCGGAATAGGAACTAAAACTGATCTCACGAAGTCTTCCGGCCAGATTCCCTCCTCATAAATACTACGGATTAGCCCATATATATAATGAAATAAGAATTAGGTTTTAACCTCAAAACTGTTTGGAAACTTCACTTTTAGATGTGTGCGTGCGGTTTGAAATGCCTGACTTTGGGTGGGAAATGGAAAACTGTATGTATTGAGATAACACCGCATGGCTGTGAAATTGAAAATGTCATCCCTCCCTTATGATTGCTGTCTGCTTCTCTCTACATCTACATCTACTAAATACCCCGCAAGCCGTCGCAATGGCGTGTGGCGTGGGGTGTTAGGACACCACACGTAATTTAGAAAAGAAAAAAAACGCATGCTAGAACCACAAATTCATACATCCACAAAAAAACATGGCATACATTCATGCAAGAACACTTACACCCCACACACATGCAAATACTCAAACTAAATCTTACATACACATGCACCTGAAAGTATACCTAACAGCTTTGCAGTGTTTAATTTTGTTCCGACTTGTAAATTCGATGTTTTTAATATTTCTAAAGTGACTTTTGTTTCTTACTATTATGATTTCTGATTGTTCGGGGGAAGAATGAGTACTTGTATCTATCTGTACTGGAATCTATCTCCCTTATTTTTTCTTTGTGGTCTGATCTACCTAAGTAGTGTGGGGGCCATTATAATTCCTTCAGTGTCATAGTTAAACTCGTTTGTTCTGAATCTTTCTAAAAGCCTAAGCCTCGCTCGTTCTCTCCGCACTTCAAGTGGTTCCCAGCCTAAATCCCCTACAAGACCTGTCACACTTGTGTTCTTATCATAACAATTTTTAACGAATCTAGCGGATTTTCTCTGAATTTTATCTAATTCTTTTTGCCAAATTTTCTCCCAAGGATCCCAAATACTTGGGGCATATTCCAAGTGAGGTCTAACTAGAGCAAAATAACACCTCTCTTTAACTTTTTCATTACATTCCCCCATAACATTTCCCCTCTAAATCGAAATATAATTTCTTTTCTTTCCCATTTTACAATAATGACTGCAGAGCACAGTGCCGTTTTTTGAGGAATTTTCTTAGATAAACATTTCAAAGACACTTTGAGTTCTTCGGCAATATTTACGTGTGCCAAATTGTCTTCTACTGTAAAAAATATCCGATTTTGTATCTCAATATCATAATTTCTATCAAAAGTGCTCCGAAAAATTTTACTCCAAATAAAAAGAAATTTCGCGACATAATCATCTCCACCCTCACCCCTTCTCTTCTCTGAAGGTCGTCAGATGTCCACCGCTGAACCCTTGGATGCAAATTTTCTCCTCCTTATTAGTGGAATCCAAGGGTCGTCTCGATTTACAAAGGGTTTACCCTACGCCAAACCCCCAATTTAACCCCCGGCCCATATGTAGGCACCCTTAACCCTTCCACCTCATTTCAAAACCTTCCCTCATACTTCTCTTCAGCCCCGATCCTCTCCAATTCCTTTTTGCTTTTACGAGCGGACGCGTGTTTTCGTTTATGGCTTCCCTCATCCCTTTAGCCCTTCTTCTTTCCACCTCTTCTTTCCACCTCTTCTTTCCGCCTCTACGTATTCTCAGCCCACAAATCTTGTCTAACCCCACCACCCTCTGAGTTACGCCCCCTTTTTTCGTTGCTTTATGGTATCCTGTAATTGCATCGGTTGATATTGTTGATTTATAATTGACCTAGCGGAACTATGATTAGAATGATTTCTATCAAAACTATCTCCGGCGTTGAGCGTCACATAAAAAAATCTGCGTAGTACCATGCAAACCGTGAAAGACACTCGTGTCCTAGGATTAAAGGAGAACCTATTTTTAATTGATGAAAAAGGGGTCTAGTTTTCGAGTGCGTAGAGAATTTGACTACTAGCTGGACAATACCTTGCGAGCTAGCTCACGTTACTCCTATCTATATAGACGGCGATAGTGAGTTTCCTACATATAACCCGTACTATGTTTAACGCCTACTTCATGCAAAATATATAATCACATTACAGCTATTAACGCTTTGAGGTTTCTCGGCAGCAAGAAGATAATAAGCCATGACCAGCACGGAGGAACAGTTTGCAAAACCCAATTGGGTCTTTTTATCCACAGTATCCTTAAATCGGACGAAAGCAATACACAGGTGGATGCAGTATTTTTGGATTTAAAAAAAGCCGTCGATTAAGCCCTTCAGAATAATCTATCAATATGTTGAGGGTTGTGTTCAACTGAGGTATGTGTAATTGAGGACGTCCCTTAGGGAAGGGTAATAGGGCCGTTACTATTCTTAATAAACATTAGTGATATGCATTCGTAGGTGCGTTTGCTCATGTATATTAGTTGCTTGTATATGCATTTGCATTTGTGTAAACTAAAATAAGTAAATAAGTAAATAGGTTGTACATGTGTGTGTGTGTGTATATATATATATATATATATATATATATATATATATATATATATATATATATATATATACATACAACTTATGTCTGTGTGGGTGTGCATTATTAATTTTTTCTTGCCCTTGCATGTGGTTGCATTTTAATTTACGCGCAATGTCCTAGCACCCTCGGCCACACACTCTTGCGGCGGATCGCGGGGTATTGCGTAGATGTAGATGTAATCTGTGTCATTTTTTAGGTGTCAGGTTTTCTCGGGAAACCAAAAGCAGCACAGGGAAATGAACTTAACCCTCCCCTCATCTAAATTTTGAATTTCGCACGCCATATCAGTAGTAAAATTAATATTGTGAGATCGTTTAATTTCACCACCGTTATTCAGAGTGTTTTTTGTAGCGTCCGTGGTTTTTCATAGTCATGGCTGGAACGTGAAGGTTACTCGAGACGCGCACTGCCCCACAGGGTGCAAACCTAGGCAGCTATTTCAGCCTGAATTTAGTAAATTTTATAGCAGAGTGTAGAGGATTTGAGCTTTTACCACCGTCGTGAAAAATAGAAATTTTTACGCAATATGAAATTCTGAGCAATTTCAAGCACCACGCTTGGCTTAACCATCTTATCTCCATATATTTTAGCCAAAGAAAAATCTTCCTCTCAGAATTGTTAGCTCCCATTCTCCTTACAGTGTCCTGACCATTCCCATCCCCTCCTATTTTTTCCGGCCCGATTTTCAGGAAGAAAACTGTATTTCCAGGAAGTGAATGGGCTCAAGGGTTCATCGACCTTGATGGGGCAATTCCTATTCTCAAGGGTAATCCAAAGGCCCTTACAGACGCTATTTAGTTCTTTTATGATATTGGAAGGTGGTGTCTCCGCTCCCTCTCGTATGACGATCAAAGAGGATATGATTATTATTCTTGGAGGAAATCCTTTTTTGGAGCTGTTATATTTTTTTCAAAATTTGCGACGAGAAGTTATCGAGGGACGTGGGGACTAAAACGTTCATTCCCATGCAATGGTTCTTGTTATAGAATTTTTTATGTCCACCTGGACGAAGTAAAAGGTGCGACCTCTGAGATTGGTTAAATCCACGCTATAGAAGTGCTCATGTATATTGTCGATATAAATTTCTCATGTCGACAATGAATTATGTCGCAAAAAATTCAACAGTGAGTGGTTCATTTAGTCCAACGATTGTTTCAATGGCCTTCACCAAAAGGCTAAATGAAAACTGGCAGAAATTATTTCTGGTAGCATTTACTCTCCTTTCCTTTTCCTAAAAGTCCAAATCTTAAACTCTCAAGCGTTGCAATTAAGAATACAGTTCTTGATCTTGTGAATCGTGAAGACTTAAGAGGGATCCATCCAAAGAGGAGTGTAATGTTTCCAAAGTTATAATATTTTTTTCTTAGTGATTACGAATGCTAAATAAAATAATAAGTTTAACTTGGTTCTTCCTGCTGCAGTCGTAAATTATGGATTGGACGTAATCTTTGAAAGATTTTAAGACAACTTCTGTCATAATGGAGGAGCGAATGTCAACGCCCTCCTCTCGGAGACGACTACTTTTGTTTCACTGCAGACAAGTATTGCCATGAAAATGTGCCGCAAAACTAGGAGCAAACATTAGAGGTGGCGACAAACAGATTTTTGAGTTTATTTGTGCCTCTAGGTATAGTTATGATGGACGAGGTAGGATGTTAATGGTATGGGGTAAGGGTGGAGAGATACTCGTAAGTGTAAAGTAACGATCGGGATGCCTCTCGAAATTTCCAAAACCTCCGTGATTAGAATCAGGGACCTCGGAGTGGGAAACCAAAGGTTGTTGTATTTCGCTGGTTAGGGCTCATTTAGAATATGCTTCTAATATATGGAATTCTCATGAAGTTGGTTTAATTTCTGAATTGGATTGCGAGTAGCGTAGATAGGAACTAGATTTTTAAAACGTTGTAATGATAAACTTAGTAGCGTATACAAATTATAAGGGAATCTAGGTTGGGTATCACTCACGGAGTGAATATTAAATTCCAGATGAAATATCTTTCGTAAATTGGATAGATATCTCTTTAGTGATGATGTTGAAAATGTATTATTAGACCCATCGTACCACGGTAGAAGAGATAATGCAAATAAAATTAGAGAGATCATGAGTAGGACAGATGTCATTTGTCCCACAAATGATAGGAAATCAGAATAAAATAACGTTCGTCCGACCGTGCTAGGAGGGAAAAGTATTTCGGGTCAGTATTTGTCTGGTGTGTAATCACCTCCTGCCATATACCGTACCGGTAACTTGTATGGTAGCATATATGTTAATTAAGATGTTGATATTAACTGACATAATTTATTTTGAATTAAATTTTAATTTATGTATTTACAGTACCATTTTTGATTATCCACTAATTTGTCTTAATTCCGTTATCCTGAGTCTTTGTAGTATTTGGTAAGGAGTTAATGACTCCTAGAAAACTCACCTTTGAGCCTCGCAATGGGCAGCAATTCTCAGAAGTCACTGTAGCATCATTACATTGCTGATAGAACTTACGATTTAAGCGCTAATGTTAGTTGAACCGCAGAAAAAGTAACCTTTTCGTAATCCCAAGGAGCTCATGGGTCATCGGAGGAGTCGAGGGGAAAAAATTTAATAACTTTTGTCATCGATGTAATGTAAAATTTAACTGTTCCATTTTGGTACAGGGCTTAAATATATCGCTTAGATATCGTATATGAATACTGAATATTTTTATGCTGCATTCATTAACCTTTGCTTAATCCGCGTCTCATTTTGTGAAGTTAAGACGTGATCTACCAGAACTGAAAGCGAAGAGATTGGATTGTCTGTTTTTGAGTTCCTTAACTACAGCAGATTAAAAAGGAATTATTCTCAAATTTCTTGAAAATTTGTGAATTCCAACCTCTTTGGTATTCTAAGGTGAGGAGGACATTGGTAAAATAAGAAAAAGAAATGGTAATAAACTCACGTTTCTTATCAGAATCTTCTTCTTTCTTCCCTTGGGAGTGGGAAGGAGAGCAAAACCCATGCTATTTTTTTCATTTCGTGGATAATAAATCCTCCTCTGATGAGGTTGGGGATTCTTACAAACCTAACCATGAAATGGTTTTGTAGCACCATTTGAAGAGTCCCTTGCTAGCGGATAATTAGCCGGCACGCGTGTAATCTTTCTATGGTTCATATTAGTTTAAAGTCGTCTGTGTACATACACTCCAACTTCATAACTAGATAGCACGAGGGAGTTCACAAGGCACTTAAGTTATCTTGCTCTAAATTTACGTGAGATGACCAATGGAAAGAATTTTAAATTGATTTTTTGATTCACTCCGTTGATTATCCTCACACAAGAACGACCCTGATGCCGCATAAAACGCATTGTGAAGTATTAGTTTATGATTTCAGATTCCATTGCATCCAAACTAATTAATTGGTTGTTTATTTCTGAGTTATTACGTATACAACACTTTTAAACCTTCGTGCGTATGTGTTTCTTATTCTGGAGCATACTCAACAAAATCTTCATAGCGTCTTGGGCGATAGGCGGTAAAAATACTTGATTACCATTATAATGACAGTATTTAATTTCAGTAGAACGACAATCAGCCAATTTGGGCACTTGATTCAATACGCTACGGTAGTTTCAACGTTATACTAGGGCGATTCGAAAAGTTAGGTCTCCTATTTTTTTCATGAAAAATCAAATTTATTTTCGACTTTGCGTATATCATTGGAAAGTTTGAGCAGTTACGTATTTTTCTACGTAGTCGCCATGACGATCAATCACTTTTTGCATCCTTGTAAGCAGCTTTTTAATACCGGCGTCGTACCTTTCTCCCGCCGCGTCGCGTAGCCAACTGACGACCATAAACTTGCAGCATATTCTAAAAGAGGCCTAAATAGCGAAAGATAACATTTCTCTTTTACCTTTCCATCAAATTTATCCAGCACTCTTCGAATTAATTCTAATATTTTGTCAGCTTGTCCACATACTCCCCGTATGTATTTCACCCAGGAGAGGTCGTGAGTGAGGGTAACGCCTAGGGATTTAATTGAGTCTACACATTCCATTTCAATGTTTCCAATGCAGTAGGCGTTCGGGTGGGAATTGCTCTTTTCCCAAAAATTTATTACTACGCTCTTTTATAAGTTTTGTCAAGTATTGCACCAGCGTTGCATAGCATTAAGGTCATCTGACAAAGCTGCTGTGTCCTCAGGATCACGGGTATCAAGGTTAATCACTGCATAATCAGCAAATAAACGTATCTTACTAGTTACTACGGAGTCAATGTCGTCGACGTAAGGTAGGAATAAAAGAGGTCCAATGAAACTTCCCTGGGGAACACCTGAAGTAACTTCTACTGCATTTGGGCTAATTCCATCTATCCTTACTCTTTGAACCCGACCATTCAAAAAGTCTTTAATTTAACCCAGGATATTATTATCTATTCTCTATACTTCTAGCTTTGCGAGTAGTTGATTATGAGGTACTTTGTCGAAGGCTTTCTTAAAATCTAGAAAAATTGCTTCCACTGGAACATTGTTCTCTTCCTAAATAAGAATATCATGAACAAAAAGTGCAAATTGTGTCTCACAGGATGTACCCTTTGGTAAACCATACTGTTTTTCAATTAATAACTTCTGATTATCGAGGTGTCTCACGATCGAACTATCAACTACATGTTCCATAACCTTGCACGGAATGGATGTGAGGGAAATAGGACTGTAATTATTCGGTTCCTGCTTGTTTCCGTTTTTTAATATTGGTGTTGCGTTGGTAATTTTACCTACTTGAAACGTAGAATATCAGGTTTTTCATAGACTCTAAATTGATTTTGATAAGATGGTAAAATGAGTTCATACTCAAGTGTCATTTTGCACATAATAACTTACGGCTCGTTGTGATAAAAGTAGACCAATACAATTTGAACTCTTTACATTCAGTTGGGTCGAAACCTAGTTTTTTCCAGATTCTATGTTTCTGTGAGCATTTTTTCAGTCTTTGGGCATTTTTTAATTGTAATAATCAGCTAAGGCATCATATTAGCCTTCTTTTTGTTATTTTTGTACTTTTATCAGCACGTTTACAATGTTACCATTGACGCATTTAATGGATATTTATATATCAATTTGTTGAATTGGTGTACATGCATATCTTAAGGGTTTAATGATTATATTTGAATGAAATTTAAGATGCTTTACTTTATTTTATGTTTAACCGTGTCGACGTTCCTGGCAACTGCATCTTAAGTAAAAATGGCGCTCTGGAAACATTTTCTAGTGAAAATAAAACTCCAAATTAATACCGTTTTCCCGTGAACCTTTTATTTCCTTACTTTACTCTTTTTCACAGGCATTTGCTCTAACGAGACATGCCACTATGTCTGAAGAGGGAACTGTAATTTTCATTTTGGCGAGGGATTAAGTCGATAAATTTCAATCCTTGGAAAAATCAATTTACCGTCGTGATTGACTCATAGAAAAGGAAAAGAATAGAAAAAACTTTCATTCGGACAAATGTAGAGATAAAAAATTTTCCTGTGCACATTGTCATGATCGAAGTTGATCGTTCGCGTCATTTTTGAAATTTTTTAGCGCTGGATTGAAGAACTTGACTAGCACCTGAACCATATTGTATCATAATAAATTAACCTTTTGTTGGAACCGGTGATTTGAGACGCGTGGGAATTAATGAAATTTGTGGTCCTGTTAAACGCAGTTTAATTACCCGGCTTCAATGAAAAGAACAGTTTTACAACTCCCTAATAAGTCACCCACTTAATCTGCTACGGGAGCCTATTTCTCCGACTTTTGATATCCTCACCCCCTCCGCCGAAACCCCTGAACAGAACGCCTGCCTCTATCGTCTCCATTAAAACCGAAGGGGATAATAGATGGAAGCACGGCCGACCAAAGACGATCTCTTAGGAGCCAGCTAGTCATTCCGCCGGCCAGCCGGGACGTAAAAGACTCGCTCACCTTCAGGTAACAATACCATTAGCAAATGGGTCATCGCAATAGCGATTAATAAGTGGACGCGACGCGCGCGATTGCAAACGCCACCTCCTCCTGCGGAACTCTATAAAAGAAGGATGTAATGGCCGCGATAACCTTCCTGAATGGCTTATTCGGAGCTCAGGCTATTCCTCCGTCATTTTCTCCTCCGTGATCCCTCCCACTGACGTCCTAATCTTCAAGGAACTTCCTTCGGAATGACATGATGTTGAGATATCATTTCAATTAAAATTTTAATAAGTTTAGGGGGATGGGTTGTCAGTAGCCAATAATGGTTTTTATATGCTAGCTGCCTCAAACATTATAGCTTTTATAGATTTCATAACTTGTTGCTCATGGATAATGAGCAACGGACATCAAAAATGACACTAAGATTGTAGAGAAGCGTAGAGTACCGGAATGTTGATGATTTTAGTGATTGTATTATCGCCAAGCTCGTACGTGCATTTAATCTAAATTAATAATTGCCTACGTTCATTGGCCATAGACAATCCTCCTACTTACTCTTACCCACGTAGGTGCCTTTCGCATAAAATTCCAGTTTTACTCTTCTGAGCCTGCCTGCGTACTTTCATACTACCTGCACTACCACGCCCATGGCTCTTGAATGGTAATGGAACAAGTAAAAGAATATAATTACTTTGGGGTCAGTATTGATCAAGGTATTACTTTTGGTGAACATATCGTATGAATAAATAAGAATATAAATTACATCCTTTTGTCAAGTTCACTGCATTATTAGTTTTGTTAGTCTGAATGTGATTAAAGTAGTGTGTAATTTTTTTGTTGAGAGTATTTTATGATACAATATAACTTCATGAAATCTACTGGTTAAAAAAATGTACATTAAAAAAATCAAGTGGAGTAAAATCCTGAAGAATAATGATAGAGGCTAAGATAAAAAATATAAATATGTTAGATATGAGAGATATCATTCAATAATTGTGAATTGTATTAACTGACAGACTGTATGCATGTAGTATATGTGATTATAACAGTAAATTAATTCAATGATAAATATAAAATACAAGGAACGCAAAAACGTCAATTAACTATGCGAGATAATAAAAAGTTATAAATGAACAAATAATATAAAGATCATGGTAATAGAAAATTTGAATTACCTGTACTCTGCTTATCCTAAAAACCATTAAATTCTATGAATGAAGTGAAATAGAAAGTAGATATGCTTTTGTTTAATGGATTGGACTTAAATAATGTTTTAAAAAATATGTAATTATACATATATGTTTTAATATCTTGTAATAATGTCATCTTGTTTATATGGCACCCACTGTTAATCCAGCATCTGATTGGCTCAGTAAGAAAGGAATTTCGATTTTATTCTTTATTTCTGTTTGTATTTCTTTGTTTCATTACATAAGAAAAGATAAAAATGATTTTTAGAAGTGGACTAGAAATTGAGAGTTGTTAGGGACGGTCTAAAACTTACCTTTTTAAATAATAAGAACACTGATATTTTTAAAAACTGGTGATTATAGCGAAATGAAATGTTATCCTAATTACTTATAAAACTGAAAATTAACTCGATGGTCTGTTCTTTTAGGGACACATCACGCCAAGACGGTAAGTGGTTAGGGCTTCTAATGTTTTGCATAAATAGGGCAAACATACATTTGAGTAACATCGGCTAGGTCCGCTTTAGATATACATACACACTTTTCCGGAAATTTTTGAGATCGAAAAAATCGACATTTTGAAAAAATAAAGTCACCCACAGATAAATCGGTCCGGCGAAATAGGTCATTACCGCTAGTATGTCAGTATTTATTATACACGTGTAGTAATTGTTTATATATAATTGCCTATTTTTTAATTTGGCATTTCATTTATTTAATTAAATGGAGAATTTCATAAATGTTAAAATGGATATTGCTTTTTATAAACGTTCCTAATCTCCTTAGAGAATCTTAATTTCTGTACTTAAGCGTCTTTTCCCAGTTTTCCACTTGATTACTTAGTATACTATATCTCGTGATAAAGGGTTGGTTTGGCGGTAGACGCTCTCAGATGTCTCTCTATATCTCTCTCCTCCTCTCCCTGTCTCTCCCCGCTTAATAAAGACGCTCCCCTATCTCTCCCTGCGGCGTCGACTACCGTCGTATCAGCCGTGCGACCTGGTACCTTACCCTTCCCCCCCGATCCCGCCCCTCGTCCCCCTCCTCCCAGAAGAGAGGGGCGCCTTTCCTAATATGATTCTGGGCACGGTCGCCACCTCCGTGCGTGTTTTAATGGCTCGGACGGGCGGCGAATGCTACTACGCTCTAAGGGGTCAGCGATACGTGCGTTTGCCATCCCATACCTCGACTACGCCGGAGCTGACGGACAGCCAACGTCCCTCTTCCGGGAAGTCTAAGCGAAGAGGCTATGTCGTCCGATCCCGGTTCAGATACGTGTAGGAAGGAGGGCACGGTTTCAGTTCTTGAGGTAGTATCTTACTCAAAACTGACCTTGCTGACATCGCTATGCCATGACAGTCATAATCATGCGGCCAGAGAGTAAGTTGACGGGCGTCCTTCAGGGAAGCGTAATAGGTTCGCTTCTATTCTTCATGTGCATTGTTGACTTAAACTCATGCATTATTGTCAACCTTAGATAATGTGCAGACGAAACGGTGGTACAAGGGGAGATAAGGCCCTAAGCAGAATGCGGGTCTCCTCTCTAGCGATTTAGGCAAAATATAGGATTCTTTTAAGGAATGGGAATTATTACTCAGCATAAGCAAATGCGCAGTTTTGAACTTTTGAGGAAACATAAGAGATGATCAGGACATAAATTATAGAATAAAAGATTCAGTGTCCCAACACCACCCAGAATATCCGGATCTGCCTTAAAGGAACATGACTTCATTAAATGGGGAGTGGGGAAATGTATTTCGAAAGTAAAAGAGATTTGTTGTTCCACTTTAGTTAGGCCATATTTGGAATATGCTGCAAGTATATGGGATAAATATTTTACATTAGCTTTACAAGAAATAAATCAATTACCAAACAACCGATATTTTGCGTGATTTTTCATATTTGTAAGTAATCATTTGAAATGAAGTATGCATTTACGATGCATGAAATTGTAATTTACCATTACTAAATTTATATTATTCAATTCAAGCGGTCAAATGGCGTTGAGAGTTCAATAAAGTATATCTTTAGTTTGGAATAATACAGCATATAATTTAAATGAGTATACTTATTCTGAGAAGTCACGTCTGAAAGCATGTTGATCACTAAAAGAGGATTATTCCATTGTCCAGTAGAAAATAAATTTTATTGGCACGGCGCCATGTACAGGTTTACGGAATCATCTGGTACAAAGATTTAAGCACTATTCTTCCCCATTAAATGTTAAGTTTCTCACCCCCTGATAGCTTTTCTACACTATACCTCAAGGTGTACCCAACGCATCCAGTTCTTCTTCTCCGTACAGTATTATTGACATCAGTTTCTTTTTCTTTTTACCCCTATACCAGTTACGAGAAGACCATTGATTAACATTTTCCTATGAAGTGTTGAAATTTTCTGGAAACCTTGTATAATATTTCTTTACATTTTTTTCAAATTTAGATGACATCATCATCAGTATTTCAATCTTAAGATCTAAGATCTAAGGGCTACAGCCATCAATTTTTTTATATTTCATTTATTTTGATGTCCTTATTCCCTCATAGCTTTTCTGTTTTACGTCCTTCTTAATTTGGCCTCTGTATATGTCTCCAGGTTATTCTCCTGGGATCTTTCCTTCAATTTTCTCTTTTATTATGTTTCTAACTGAGCAGTTGGGCTTCAAAGTGTATCCAATCCGCCTACAGTTCTTGTATTTGCCGTATACTATATTTCTCTCCCTTTGGTCCTTTGCCTTTCTACTCCTCCATAAACTTCCTCATTCCTCACATTTTTTGTCCATTAGGCTTTTAAATGTTACTCTATTACAATGTTTCCAAGACTTCTTGCTATTTTCCATAATTCCACTTTCCCGATATTCCACGTCTCTGATCCGTAGAGTTCCATGCTCCATACAAACGTTTGGATGAACTGCTTTCTTGCTTGCAACCTCAGATTCTTTGAACACATTAGTTGCATCTTCTTCTTGAACGACTCCTTCCCCTGAGATGTTCTTCACTTGACGTCAGTCGAATTATTTTCCATTCCATGCTACACAGCTATAAGGTAGATGAATTATAAGCATACTTGCCCTAGTTGCGCAAGAGTTTCTTTGGAATTTAGTTGCACGCCCTCTCTAGCTACTGCTACTACTGCGATGCCACCTGAAAACCGAAGCATGTTAATTTCTTCACCGCTGACCTTGTACTCCTTTGATACCCGATTCTTGTGCTTCTTTTCTTGCCGTTTCCAGGTATTCGTTGAATAGTGCAGGCGAGAATTTGAAACCTCGTATTACGCACTCTTTTCTTTATTTTGGCTTTTATTTTCCTTCCATATTTCATTTTCACGTTCGTTGCATGATTCTTGTAGAGGTTATGGGTTATTCCTCGGTAATTATAGTTCAGTCCAAGAGCTTTTAGTACCTTGAACATTCAATATTGTCGAAGGCCTTCAAGTTCGCGATGGCCACAAATGATTGTTTGTTGCCTTATTTACGTGTACGTATCATTTTTTTCGGCCAGTGCCGTCTAGCTTGCCGCCATTCCCTCTTATTGCTCCTCGGTTATTTCTGAACATAAATTGGTTTTCCATAAAGCTTAATTCTATTTTTCTTTCTATTCTACGGCTGATTATTAGACTGTATATTTTCGATGTGTGAGAAGTCAGGCTTCATGTTCTGTGTACTTTGTATTTATCTGTACTTAGTTTCTTTGGTATTATAATAAGCACACACGTCTCGAAACCCTCTTTCAGTTTCCCACTGTCATAGCTATCTTTGATTATCCCAAAGAGGGTATCCTTCACTTTGACCCTGAGTGGCTTGATTATTTCTCTCTATATTGTGTCAACTGCTGGTGCCTTTTTGTTCTTCAAATCTTTCTATGCTTGGTCGGTCTCGCTTCTCAGTATTTTCGGACCCCGATCTTCTTCTATCGCGATTTATCTTTTAAAGTCTTAAAATTAAAGATTTTAAGAAAAGGATCACCAAAACTTTGATAACGAGCGTAGTTTAGTACGCCGCGGAAACATGGCCATTAAAGTAGGATGATAAGCGTAGAGTGGAGGCTTTTGAAATGTGGGTGTGGAGAAGGTGAAGTGGGCAGAAAGGAAAACAAACGAGGAAGTGCTAGACATGGTGTGGGAAGGGAGGGGATTGTTGGGAGAAATCCAAAGGAGACATTAAAGATGAATGCAGAGCATTTTGATTGGAAATTAGATGCAACAATTTCAGAGCGTAAAAATCATTCGCCTTGACTGGGACTCGAACCCAGATCCCTTAATATCCGGTCGAGTGCTTTAGCCACTTAAGCTACCGATCCCTACTTCAGGTGCTTTGTGGAGGGCACTTTGAGTGAGTTCGCCGTCCGTCGGATGGAACGTTAAGCTGCGGACCCCTTAGCGCATTTCGTAAAGAAACGCCGGGTTTCTCTTCATCCTTTCCTGTCCATCCCCTATGGTGCAAATGACCTCAGCTATCGGTCACCTCCCCTAAATACTACTACTACTACGGAATGAAGGGAGGAAAGAAGAATGTGGAATTGAGAAGAGGATTGTGTTGGAAGTTGGATCGTGTTTTGTTAGAAAAGACAACACAATTGTCGCTGTACCGTTTGGTATCAATTCTGAATTTGTACCGGACTTTAAGGGCTAATTCTCGGATTGTTATGGCTCATGGCCTCGACGGGTTCAAACTATTCCTGGCAAACCACATTCGCCCAGGAAATGAACTGGTCCCCCTTATTATGCTGTTAATATATGAACTTCCCTCGCCGTTACAGGGTAGTACTTGGTAAGCTTAAATATCAGCCTTAGGGTTGACCACTGTGGTTTGCTTTGGAAAAATCTCCATGCGTCACATTGTCACACACCCTTAGCCCAAAGTTAAAACGTCCAATTCTCCAATAGTTATGTTTTTAATCGAAGAAGCTCCGAGAAATTCCACAACAGTAACACTAGCGGAATTAACCTATGATATGCACGCAAATTTGAGCATTTTCATATATTATATTTCCACTACGAAATCTCTTCCATTACGCATATTTCCATTATCAATGAGAACAATATGAAGTAAAACTTCTACCATTTCATATACTGGTAGTGACTTAACACTCCCATGTCCTTACGGCGGCTTTCGAAGTATTAAGTAGATCTAGATATACCGGGACTAACATTTTGGGCATGAGGATATTCTCCTCATGTAGCTCAGAAAAAAAGGTTACTACGATTATGCAACGAGAATTAGAAACTTAAAGTGTAGATCTACATTTACCTTTTACCCACAGTTTATCGTCCCATCCGAAGGACGGTTTACCCCATGTGAACTACTCTCCATAAAGCACCCCGAGCAGGGATCGGTATACCAATGAAAAATGTAGCCACCATCGGGATTCGAACCTGGTCAATAGGTGTTGGATGTCAAGTGTTTCGCTGGTATTTTGTTCGCTGGGGAAATCTTTTGGGAAAGGCATTGAATACGGAATATTTTGGAATTGTGAGCCAGAAAAAGTCAAATTTCTCTCTAAATATCTAAGAATAGGCGCTTGGTACAAAGAAATTGAAAATAGAAGCGTTTATAATACTAAAATTGATTAATTAAATTTTGATTTTTTAAATCAAAATTGTTTTGAAAATTTGATTGTTTTGAAATCAAAATCACAGTCACTATTGTAAAACAGTATGCTACCTTTGCCGTACTGAAATGTTATATTTGCTTTGTGCGATGGAAAATTAGTTTGTCCAATTCCTTAGTTACTCCTCCGCTTATTCTAAAGGATGGTATGACTGGTAATACCGTGTTTATGTACTCCTTTACGCAGGGTTCTTTGCTCCCTTATAAACTTTGGTTAGAATCTATCATTCAATGCAGATTCCTCTGCTTTATTTATACTGTTGGGCAACATTCAACGTTTAAATAATGCGTAATAGCCTGTCAACCATTAACTATTGTCCATTGTTTTGACAATAGATATTTGTAACGCGCAACCTTCACGGAACCGAAAGCATTCAGTGTTTTGTTTGAGGATTGCGGCAATAAACAAGGAGCATGTTATTCCTTTCTGATGGCATAACCACCTGACTAACCACCGGTTGGGTAACTATTTTCAGGAAATTCAGCGAAAAGCCGCTTAACCAATCCATCGGTGACCCTCTTATGTCTTGCCGCGGCACGCATGCAGGTAAAATACAATTTTCATTAATATAGGAACGTATTTCGTTAATTTGAAAATGTAATGTTGAAACTGGGTCATTTCTTTCCATATTTCCCAACTTATCAATGCTTATGTAACAAAACTTCCAAAACACAGAATGGCGACTGGCGAATGGCGAAACACAATGAATGAGTGGGTTTTGCCCATAACAAATTAGTTTCACGGGCCGGGATTGATTTTCCATCGATCGGGACCGTTTTCTGTCGAAATTGGGTTATTCTTTTTCTCATTTTCCTCATCAATCGGTATTCGCTTGACAGTTTATTTTTTTTGGGGATAACCTTAAAAAGAATTTATCTGTTATTGGGTACATATCATATAGTATATTTAAGATTATACCGACAATGACTTGTCCTCCTATGCTTTAGTATGCACAAGTAATTAAGCAGATTTTCTTTTCAATTATTAATTACAAGCCCTACTACTAGAGTATGAGAAAACAACATCCAATAATCATATGTTCCTCATGCAAGAAAAAAAATACAGTATCACTCGATAAACTTCAAGTTCTTACCCATGTGGCTCCCAGTAGTGTAAGTACGTGATAAATCTTATTTTCTCTTCATATTTCTCCAGTATTCCATTGCCAACCTTGTGCTTTGTTTAGATATTATTTAATCATGATAACTTGCGTCATCCTCAAAGGTTTTCCAGTTTGTGAAAGTTACTCATGATAAGTGAACTTTTTCTCAGGGTAACGCTAGTTATTTTTCATTTAATCATTACAATAATTTTTTAGTATTTTCTATTATTATGCAATTCTACGGCCGTGAACTTAATTTTGTGTATCGATCACTTCGCGAAGATTGAATAAAAAAACTTTGTAGATTTCACGAAAATTGTATATAAAAAACCATAAACACAGTAATCAACCCGAAGGTCATATATATATATATATATATATATATATATGTGTGTGTGTGTGTGGGTTGCGGTAGCCCAGTGGGTAGAGCGCTGGACTGCTGACCGGAGGGTCCCGGGTTCAATTCCCGGGCAAGGCACTCGGGGCACCTGCAGCTCCATCCAAGCTAAAGTGATTTTTCGGGTACCAGATCTTCCTGGGAAACCATAACCGGCACAGGGAAAGGAACTGGCCCCCCTACCCTGATGTGTGAATTTCACACGCCGTCGGGCTTAGTACTGGGTGAACTCTACCATCACCTACTAAACCGACCTTCGGGTTGATTACTGTGTTTATGGTTATATATATACATATATATACATATATATATATATATATATGTATATATATATATATATATGGCTTTGTGTGTACGTACCTCAGCGTTTTAATATATGTGTATGCGTTTAAGTAAGCAAACACACGATATGATACATATCGTAAACTCTACTACTTCAGGCTTCACATTGTAATAGTTTAAAGGGTACACCCAATACAAATTTATTCAGCATTAGACGTTATCCTACAAGATATCCAATCAAATAGTAAAATTCAAAGAGGCAATAAGAAAATACGGGAATCAAAGCAATAGAACTGAGCAATCCCCATATAAAACGTATTGGAGAGTGCAAGAAGGCCAACTATGAGTATACAGAGCCTGCTAACGAGAAATCAACGGCAACATTAAGAATAGAAACAACGAAACTGTTCATAGGCAAACTGAGGCCAATTCGGAGAAAGTAAAATAAATTTCGCAGAACCCGAGGCGCTAATGGAAAGATACCAATTGAAGATGAGAAAGTTCTCATGTCTACACAATATCCCTAGGGGGGTGTTAGGACACTGCCCGTAAAATAGAATGAAACTTCATGCGAAACAAACAAAACAATATTTTAATGGACACACATTCAGACGAATATATTCACGAAAAACTTATTTTAACCTACAAACATGCAAATAAATTTAAAACAACTAGTATACACAACCACTTGTGCACCTATGAATGCACTACATGTCTAGGCAGTGTTTAATTTTGTTCTCGCTTTAAATTTGATTTTTTACTATTTTTATCATGACTTTGATTTTTTACTATCATTATTTAACGATCTTCCGAGGACAGAACGAATATTTATATCTATATGTACTGGGGTCTATCTCCCTTAACTTATCTTTGTGGTCTAACCTATCCAAATAGTGTGGGATCATACCATAATTACTATGTACCTCTATATACCTCTTGTACCATAATTAAACTCGTGTGTTCTGAACCTTGCTAAACGTCGAAGGCTCGCTTGTTCTTTTCGCGATTCAAGCTGCTCTCCGCCTAAATCCTCTTCTTATCGTTACAATTTTGAACAACTGCTGTAGATTTTCTCTCAACTTTATCTAATTCTTTTATTTTAATTTATCTAATACTTTTACTTTTTTACTTTATCTAATCCCTAACTTTGCTCTGTACTAAGTTTTAAGTTTTGAAATTGATAGTATCGTATTCTTCATGCGTAACGTACCGACATACAGACGTTGCGTAGATTTGCGTGTCCGATTCGAACATCAAAGGGGTTCCCATCCTAATACCTCCAAAATACCGTTCAGGCTTATTTTCTTCTCGTCACCATTTTGAACAAGTATATCGTATTTTCTCTGACATTTTTTTCGATTACTTAATTTGTATCTTAGTTAAGAAACATTAGTTTGGCAATGTTTTACGCGAAAAGAATTTTAAATATCCTTAATCGCCAAGTTCCACATTCTGCAAACGTTCATTAATAAAAATTTCAATTCAAAATGTCGCTCAAGCATTAAAATAGAAGGAAGTAACTAGTTCACATGATTGGGTATCATTTTAGAAGAAAAGAGGCATTGCAATAGGGTCATTAGGAGAGAATTGCGATAGCGAATAAGGGTTTTGCGAGAATAAGAGAATAGATCATGGGGACAAAGGGAGTAAAAATGTGATGAAAAGATTAGAACAGGCTTCGATTTGGAGCGTAAGTCCTTTATGGATATGAGATCTGGTCTTTGAGGCATACATGATCGCAGATTAAAGGCTTTTGAGATATGAGTGTGGGGAAGATTTGAGAAAAGAAGGTATACAGATAAGAAAAATTCTGTGGTTTTTAATATGTTCGACGAACAGAGGAAGTTACTGTGGGAAATGCGGAAAAGGCAGAGGAAGTGGATAGAGAAGATATTGTTAGGTTGTTGGATGATGGTAAGGCCATGATATAGATGGGAGAATACTATATGTTAGGTAAGCATGAAAAGGGAAGGAAGAGAGTAGGATTTTTATATAGCATGAAGGCAGGCAAAATTCTTTCATTTCACTGTGCACATTCTGAATCCAGTAAATTTAAAAATTAATGTAGGTGTCCTTAGTGGTAAACGCTGCCGTCATACCTAAATGTTATTACATTTCTTTTTGTAGAAAAAGGTGCGTGTTTATTATATCAATTATAGCGGTGGTAACTACAACTACATAAATACTCCGCGATACACCAAAAAGGTGTGTGGTGGGGGATGCAGGCACCAGGTGGGAAGGGTAAGGGATAAGGGAAAAATAATTACTAAAAACCTCAATAACGTACAAATTTATATACATATTCGCGAAAGACTTGGTTTAGAACGAATGTTAACTTTACCCAATTTAATTGTTCTTTGGCGTACGAAAAAGGAGGGAATGCAAATGAACCATAAACTCTTCAAGGTAGATCATGCAGAACTAGAAAGTAAGAAGTGGAAATTCTATCAATGCATGGTCATGCAACTAATGATCCCCGCCCCTAAAGTCACACGTAGGCAATGTGACATCCCGCTGTCCGCAGCGGACATCGTGAGGCATCACCTATACAGCGAGGGGTGAGACATGGAAGATAAAGCTAGAAAAACGGCAAAAAAGTGTAGGGATGGTGTAACGGACACTACTTAAATTATATGACAGAAGAGATTTGCCATCAAAAACACATGAAATTAATGAAAATGCGTGCGTTTAAGCAAAAGTAATTATTTCATCGAAGCTGTGAGTGGCAAGTGGGATTTTTGATACCTCCAACCCTACATTTACTATCCCGTATTGTTTGTGGGAAGAAGCAGTCCTTGAGTTTGCTAGCTCTAACATCTACCTCTCGAATTTTATGTTGATGACCCAAGCGACCAACTACGTAAGATCCACTAACCATGCACGGCGAGGGTGTCCACAAACCACACAAATCCTTGATAAGGGGAGGCAAAAAAGTCGAAAATGAACTAACGTAATATAATGGGTACGACGGTAGTCTAAAAGGTATCCGACCTTTGGTCGAGAAAAATATATTACTTATATGACGGGATGATGACCTAATCCCCTCCAAAGTAGATCACTTGCGCCTCCACACTAATCGCGCCCAATCTTCCGCTTCCGGAAACACTTCTGAAAAGCTCCTTTTGGAATGGTGTTCGTCTCCACCATTTACATTATCTCTTCTCTCAAAACGGGATCATTCCAATGGTACCTTCAATTTCTTAATTTTGGGCTGAATCTTAGGCATTGTTTCGCTTTGACAATCGCCAAGCTTTTGACAAAATTGGATGCATTATCTTTGACCAACTCGTTCATTCATCTTGGGAGAAATCAAAAAGGGATGAACATGTACAGGGTCTGTCCCAGAAAGTAAGTAAAACGATATTTCCTGGCGAAGCGGACGACTGGAATTGGACCATTTGTAGCGGGAAAAACGGTGAGAGATCTTAGGAAAGCAACACGACCCGCGTCGCTATCCTATACAGTGACCCTATTTGTTTAGGATAGGTAGTTACTGGTGATGACACGTGGACCTTTGAGTACGACCCAAGTACAAACCCTTCCATTACCATTTTTGACCGCTGGGTTATGTCAAGAATACCACGACGAGGTGCCTGAACGAGGGCCCTGTTGATTCCTTACAAGAAGCGTACCAGAAGCGTGGCGGAGGCGCTGACATCGGTGTGCTGATGCACAAGGGTGCTGTTTTGATGAGTTTTAGTAATTTGTGCTATGGTCTGCGATTAAGTTTTCCCCCGATTCATTCTATTTATTTTTATGAGACAGACTCTGTATGAAAGCACCTCCCTCGGCGGCCATCCGGGAGTGACCGGCTCACTCGAAGGTGGAGAAAAAAAATTCAAAAATGCACATTAAGCTGTCTCCTTCCACTATGCGCAGTGACGCCGCCATAACATCACTGATGTGCGCGGGAAAATTCACGGTCGGATACTTTTTCGACATACCTCGAATGTCCATAAATAGTAAGTATTGAAAAGAGTCATGACATGGGCTATTCTTTCCTCCACTGTTGCTCACTAAATCGTTTGAAAGCATTCCCGTCGCGTTTTCATCTTTTTCGCCGGTTGAACGGAGAGAGAAAATTTGAGCTTTTCTTCCTCTGCAGATTCCAACTGCCTCCTCCCTAAAGGTTCCCGCGTCCCCTCCACCACCCCCTCACCCCAATGGCATTGGGAGGGGGAAGATTTAGAGAAGGGGGAAGGAAGGAATAGGCGGCCGGCCCACCCCCACGCACTCCCACTCCTTCTGGTCACTCCGTGGGGAATTAAGACGCTCTTCTGAGGGAAAGGGGTGCGGAGGAGAAGAGAAAGGGGCGGAGACGAGCTGAAGGGGTAGGAGGTGGAGCAAGAAGGAGTGGGACTGCCTGAAACTGGGTTTGTAAATGGAGGAGGGCATTAGTTAGAAGGGTTTTGTCTCACGAAATGCCGTCCATCCCGAGAGGAACGCGATATCTGATGTACACTGCATATCCACGCGATTAGGAATGGTTATGGGGCTTGGGACGGGGAGAGTGAGGGTTGATACGGAGGTGGGCATGAAGGGAGGGGGGTGATTCGTCATGACCTTTTGACCTGGAGGACGGGTGGAGGATCAGAAGTGTCATTTCCAATGAACCGACGCACATTGTGCCATGCCCCAACCCCCTTGTCCCCCTCACCCTCTCTCTTTCTCTCCATCCCTCCCTCCTCCACCCTCCTCACCCACCTACCCACGATCCGCTATCCCTCCGTAGTACGTTTCCACCTCCCTTCTCTCCCATCCCACCTTCTTTTCCCTGAGAGAGAAATGGATGGAATTCCGCTGGGGCGACGCTTTTCCCCGAGTGCTTTTGCGCGATGAGTATTTGTGACTTTTATCGCTTTGGGGGTGGGGCAGGGGGGGAGTGGAGAGTAGGAGGAGGGGGAGGAGTATGGGAGGAGGGGAGGAGGGTGGAAGAAGTGGACCCAAGGGGTAGGGGGTGGGGGGAGAGAAATAGTAGAAGAATTGGCGAGGGGGTCTTCCGTCGGCCGTGACATTTTACTCTTCGCCCCGATGCGCCGGGTGACCCTAATGCCCTTGTTCCACAATCGACGTGAGGCGCTCTGCCGATAGGTAAGGTACCCCACGGGACCGTCGAAGCCATGCATCCGAGACTCGCGATATTGGCTTAGTCTCATCCTCTTCCACACGGTCACAGAATACGACTCGGTGGAAGAAGACATAAATTCGAGTCACTACTCCAGGAAAATACCACACAAGGCTCGCAGTCTAATCCACACCTCAGCTGTACATGCCTTGTAACTTATCAGCGGTTTCATACGCATAGAAAATAAGAAATTTATATTTTTCAGGTTAGGATAGGTTCTCGATGAACCCTGACACTATACACTACTATAATGCTAATTCACAAACATGACTCACCCTATCCATGGATTCTAACTGCATATTTTAATAATCCGTTCATCAGCTCTTTATACTTTCTACCTCTCTGTTTTATTGAAAATACGTATCCCTCTCCTCCCTCCACCTTACTTTTCCAGCATTATTTCCCCTATTACAGTCTTCAGCATCCAATTACTTGTCATTACTTCCTTTATCCACTTGTCTTGCCTTCTTCGAATAACCTTCTACAGCCGTGTCTCTTCATCTGCAATGCCCAGAACCTTTTGTTTATTTTCCTTTCCATCAATTCTTTTTTCATTTTTCTCTACGCCCACATCTCCAGTCTTCAATCTATGCCTATCCTCTTTTCTCAACGACCACGTTTCCGAGCATTCATAAGAAATATATATGAAATACAAAACTTTATATGAGTGCATATTTGATGCATACATATTCTTCTTTAATTTTTTACATTGGTTTTGGCAGGGAGGGAACCTTCTACCGGAAATTCAAATTTGCGTACAAGAAGGTTTTGTAACCATATTTTTTTAGAAAAAAATGCAGGTTGTCTCGATGGAGGTGAGAAATCGGTACCACGTCCCGATTTGCGTATGATTGCACGTTTGGTTTCACGCATGACGTTGCTGAAGTATGTTTTTGATGTGATCCAAGTCTTTGAGGTGAAGTTAACGTGAGAATTTATTAAGGGAAAATTTCGTGCGCCCATTTCATTAAGGATTTAAAAAGCCTAAAATCACTATGATCATAAGGGATGCAGATTTAAATTTTTCGGCCTACCGTCAACTAGTGGCTCCCATCCTAATTCCTCCAATTTTGTCGTGACCCTACTAACTTGTTCATACGAACCTTTCACAAACCTAGCTGATCGACGTTGCACTCGATCTAGTTCCAAAATTAAGCCTACCTCGTGAGGATCCCATACACTCGCAGAATACTCTAAATGGGACCTAATTAACGTGAAATACAGAAAATCAAAATTCCTTGACCCTCTCATTACATTTCTTAAATAGCCTTTTAATGTATCCTAACTTTTTATTTACTTCGTATAAGACACCCTGCTTTGATATCGTATACGTACATTCTACCTCTCATAATTTATCCAACATGAATATCCCGTTCTGACCCCTGCCTTGTTTGCCTAACGTTCTCCTATCTATCACAGTCCTCAAAATCCCATAGCCAATCAAAGCATATATCAACAATACTCACTCCTCCCCTTTCACCTTACCTAATACTTTTTTGGAATTTTCTTTCCATCCATTTAACATTTTTCATCATTATCCACTCCCACACCTCATAAGACTCTGAACTGAATCTAGTCTCTCTTCAATGACCAAGTTTCTGAGTTGTCCAATACAAAGTCCATGTCAAATATTGCAATAAATTTTTGTCAACGTTCTTACTCAACATTCCTTACATCAATTCCTTCTAAAAGCTTCTTTTTTCTGATTCCCCTACTACTTTGACCACCTTTATCTAAAACACTTCTAATATAGGTAAACTATTCTACCTGCTCAGGTTTTTGCCCTCCTATTTTAACGCTGGACTTCCTCTTTCTACCAAACCTAATAACTATTGTTTTTCTTTCTTTCAGCTTCATCCCGTGTCTATCACACTGATTTTCTAATACGCTCAAGAATGGTTGTAACTCATTGGCTAACTGACTAACTAAAGCTTGACCATCCGCAGGCCTAAATGTTTCTCATCCCAATAACTTATTAAAATGTTGACATATTTTCTTTAAATCTATTTCCAACTCCGATAAATGCTTCAGTTAATCTGACTCGGAAACTGATATCGACTCCTCCGCAACATTCATCGTTATCATATTTCATATTTCTTTCATATCGTGGGATAGCATTTCGCATTTCATTCAAAATTTTCGTGGTCCAAATTAATCACTAGTTTTATTGAAATTGGGTACAAATACCAAATTTAAAAAATGTAGTTTTAATTTTTTATTCAAGCCCCATGAGGAAATAAAACATTTTCTGAGGAAAAACCAATTTTGTGTCTCATTACAGTAGACTGAATAGTTACCACAAATTTAAGCCTAAAACTGAGGATTTTATACTTTTTTGATCTGTAGATTGTAAGTGGTTCATGTAAGTTCCCAGATGAACTGTGCGCGTAGATAGTGGGTACTACTTAATCGATGCAAACGCATAATGCCCCAAACTATTTTATCCTACATCTGTGCAAAATATCTATTCAAGTTCTTTGTAGTAGTGTATAGAGGAGGCGACCGACAGCTAAGGTCATTTGCGCCATTAGGGATGGATGGGAAAGGAAGGGTGAAGAGAAACCCGGCGTCGCCATCAGCCTACTCTTGTCGAAAGGTGCCGCAGTTTAACGTCCCATCCGACTCAAAGTGCTGTCCACGAAGCACCTCAAGTAGGGATCGGAATACCACTGAAAAATATTCGATGCCGCCAGGATTTGAACCCGAGTCCTCTCGGTGGGAAGCCTGTGCGTTAGCCACCGCGCCATCTCTATCCACTCGTTCGTATTGCTTCACGCAAACGGCGCTGAACTTGTAAGTAATACTCTTTATTGATCGTTCATCACTCTAACCTTCTTGCGAAAGCTTCTTTCCCTAGCGTAATTCATCTTGTTATTCTCTGCTAATATTTTTGAGGTGAAACAATCATTACTAGCCACGCATTAAAAATAAGAATCTGAAGTCGTCGCGAAATTCAGATATCATCCAGAGAAAGGGAGCTTCATAAATTAGAGGACACCAATAGATTATGCGACGCATATTGCATATCTTGCTCTGTAGAAAGCTTTCGGGAACATGGGCTGGAACAGGATGTGCCCTATAACGAATTGGGATCAATTACAACGACAAGAGATTGATAGACGAGAGAGAAGGTGGCTGTGAGATGTGGCAAAAGCAGGGAAGAAGCTTAAAAAAGAAAGGAGTGAGACAGAGTCGGTATTTAATGTGTGCATTAAGAAATAAATTAATGAGATCAAGGAATAAATAAGAGGTATCGAACAAATACATCGACAAAAAATAAGTATTCCGCAAGTTTTGGACAAAAATTGCGCCCTTTAAAAGTTTTAACATTGCCTGTTGAAGACGATTTGTGGATAAAAATTGATTTTAATGGTTAAAAATCGGTTAATTTCTCATGAGAAACTCGAAGACTGCAAGGATAGGGTCCTGCGAGCCTATAAAGTTTTTTTCTGAGGGCCCTTAGTCACTTACATCATTTTCGAGATTTTTTTCGTCACTGCCAAGAGTCGAAATGGATCAGTGTGACTTGCTTTTTCTTAGACTTCTTATATAAGGTTGTGCTCAGCGATGTCACTATCGGAAAACTACTTTCGAAATCAACAAGACTTGATCTGCCGTGCAGGTCAGCATATTACCTCACGTATTTTAATAAGTGATAGCCGAATAAACGTCGGGGGACCTCCCTTGAGAATGTGAACCTATGGGACGAGATTTTGCAATGAACCTGAACTTGAATTATTTGTGTTCAACTCAATTAATGATCAGGAATGACCTGGACGAACCGAAATCAAAATTCAGGCGACAACCGCATGCATAAAATTAGTGGGAGATGTCATATTGACAACGGTGGTGACGTAACTCGAGTGATTTTTTAGCCTTTGATATTTCACGCGGTATTTTTTATCGGCTTATATCTTCACGTAAAGGTATGAGTCCTGTTGAAAATCATATGCGCAATATAAAATGTTGTACAGGACATCCTGTTTGTGTTATAAAAACCTTAAGGGTATAAACTGGCTCATTGTAATTGGAAGTCCCTTGATGATAATCTGAAAATCATTTTAAATTGAATTCTCAATTTAAATAAACGAGTCCTGGTTTACCTTACATTCATAAAAACTCACAGGTTTGAATTCAAATGCATTTTATAATGTATTGTAAGAAACAGGATGTCCTGCTTCACAAGGAGTACGTCCGTTCCGAATAAAACTTCGATTTTTCTTAGTTTTATCCCTCCCATTTTATATTATTTGATTAAACCCCGATATAATACGCCGATATAAAAAATGATATTTTGGAAGGAATAATATTAAGCTTCTCCACCTTAAAGATTAGTTTTCTCTTATTGAACATAATGAAAAAATAATGCTTTTTTGCTGACTATTGCAATTCGAAGTGAAGAACTTCAAGGGTGTAAGACATGCAAGTATTCGAGTACTTATTTGTTCTTATTCCTTATCCGTACCGAATTAATCTTATGAAGTCCATAAGGATTATCGGTGAAAAGGTCTGTGAATAACATTTGACTTTAAGCCTGGAAAAAAGATTACTCAAGTATTCATATCATTTAGGAAAAAATGTCTCCAAACCATATGCCAATCACTCACCGTTATGTCCAAAAAATTGCCTGAAGTTAGTCAATAAACTAGCGAAAAATTGTTGGCTTATTATGGCAAATTCTGCGCGGTGTTTTTTTTCAATAATGGAAAATGTAATGCAATCATAATATTTAAGAGAGGAGTTATTTCACTTTATATTGATGCCGTATTTGGAATACGTCGCAAGTATATAGGATCCTTGGGAGAAATTGTTGCTAAAAGAATAAGATAAAGTCTATAGAAAATCCGCCAGATTCGTCAAAAATTATCACGATTTTTTTTTAAAGGTAATCTACCGGTTAAGGTAGGTTTTTCGATGGACACAACTACCAAACAAATATTTTATTACTCCTAACAAAACACAAAATCCATCATCCTACTCTATATCAGGTCCCTCTTCATCTCTGAGTACTTTCTTCCTCCCTTCATCCCGTCCAACATCCCTATCCTGTTCCTTCCCTTTCCTCTTTTGCCCAACATTCTACCCTCTATCACAGTCTTCAACATCCCACTGCCGGTCAACACCCCCTTCATCCACTTTTCCTGCCTCCATAGGATTGCTCCCAACAAACCCCTCTCTTCGCCCACCATACCGAGTACTTCCTCATTTGTTTTCTTCTCTGTCCATTTCACCTTCTCCATTCTTCTCCACACCCACATTTCAAAAGCCTCCAGTCTACGTCTATCCTCCTGCTTCAATGACCACGTTTCCGCGCCGTACATAGCTACGCTCCATATCAAAGTTTTTACGAGTCTTTTCTTAACATCCTTACTCAAAGTCCCCGTCATCAACTCCCTCCTCCTTGTGAAAGCCTCTTTGCCTAGCGCAATTCTTCTCCTTACGTCCCTACTACTTTGACCGTGTTGGTCCAAAACACTACCGAGATACGTAAACTGTTCTACCTGCTCTAGTTTTTGCCCTCCTATTTTAATGTTAAGCTTGGCCTTTTTCTTTCTAGAAAATCGCATAACCTTTGTTTTATTAATATTGATTCTCATCCCATACCTGTCGCACTGAATTTCCAATTCACTCAGCAATGCTTGCAGCCCCTTGGCTGACTGACAAACTAAAGCTTGGTCATCAGCAAACCTAACTGATTTTACAAATCCCCCGCCCACTTTCATTCCTACCTCGAGTTCTTCCCATGCCTCTTTGATCATTTCCTCTGCATACAGGTTGAACAGCAACGGTGATAATGGGCAACCCTGCCTTACACCCCTTCCTAACACTGCCCATTCTGACTCCCCGTTTCCCACCCGCACCTGAGCAGTCTGAGACATGTACAGGTTGCGGATTAGCCTCCTTTCCCTCCAATCTATTCCTATTTTCTGCAATATACTCATTAGTTTTTCCCAATTCACTCTATCAAACGCTTTTTCGAAATCTACGAAACAGGCAAATACCTCCTGGTTGTGTTCTATATTCCTCTCGATTAATAATCTCATTACTGCAACGGCACCACGCGTACCTCTCCCCTTTCTAAACCCAAACTGATCATCCCCTAAGTAATCATTTGCCCTACTCTCTATCCTTTTGTTTATGATCCTGAGAACAACTTTAGCTGCGTGGGATATCAAACTAATTGTCCTATAGTCCTCACATGACGTGGCCTTTACCTTTTTCGGAATCGGAACTAAAACTGCTCTCACAAAGTCTTCCGGCCAGATTCCCTCCTCATAAATGCTACGGATCAGCCCATATAGCCTCTTCCTCCCACTTTTTCCTAAGCATTTCAAAAGTTCCACGGGAATGTTATCTACCCCCACGGCCTTATTTAGTTTCATCTCCCTTAATGCCCTTTCTATCTCATTGTCTAGTATGCCTGGACCTAAGCTGTCTTCCTCTACGTCATTTTCTTTTTCAATGTCTAACTTTGTTGGTCTGAGTTCTTTACTATACAGTTCTTCTATATACTCCTTCCATCTCTCTTGGATCTTTCCTGCGTCAACTATTACCTTACCCGCCTTATCTCTAACTGTTAGCATAGCTCTTCCTTTCTTACTTCCCGATAACAATTTAACTTTGCTGTACAGCGCACCGATTTCACCCTTCCTCTGCAGACTTTCCATATCCTCGCACTGCGTCTTCCACCATGCGTCTTTTGCCTTATTTGTAGCCCGCCTCAATTTATTGTTCAATTCTTTGTACTTCATTTTGCCTAATTCTGTATTTATATTCTTCCATTTTCGCCGCTCATCCATCTTTGTAATCATCTCATCCGTGATCCATGGTTTCCTAGTCCTTTTAGCGTTAACGGTTCCAATAGTGTCTTTTGCGGCTGTAGACAACCCTTTCTTGAAACTTTCCCATTTTTCTTCGATAGTTATAAGCCCTTTACCATCCTCCATGATTTTCTCTATCACTTGTTTGTATTCCTTCCTTTTCAACCCATTTAATGCTTCTACATTCCATTTTCTAACTCGCCGCCCCTGCCTTATCTTTTTGAAACGTACGCTACATTTCATAACAACTAAATTGTGGTCAGAGTCCGCATCCGCCCCCGGGAAGCTGTGGGAATTTATCACACTGTTCCTAAACCTGTGTCTAGCCAGGATATAATCTAGCTGATATCTTCCTGAGTCACCTGGCATTTTCCATGTAAACCTGCGTCTTTTGTGGTGTCTAAACCAAGTGTTGGTGATGACTAACCCCTGTCTCCTGCAGAACTCAACTGCTTTCTCCCCGCGGTCATTCCTCGTGCCTAAACCGTAGTCGCCCACCTCATCACCATCTCTTCCTTCGCCTACCGTCGCATTCCAATCCCCCATCACTATCAAATGTTTCCCTGCAGGAATACACGCGATCATGTCCTCTAACTGATCGTATATCCTATCGACCTCTTCTTCCTTATGGTTGCTCGGTGGCATATATACCTGAATAATAACTAAGTTCGTCGGTTCTGCTTTTATCTCCACTAGTAGTATTCTATCCGTTACCTGCTCTATGTTGACTACGCTTCTTCCTACCTCTTCATTTAATATTATGGCAACCCCTCGTTGGCTCTCGTCCCCACCGCTGTATATTATTCTATACTTATCACTCCAGTAATCCCCGCTATCTTTCCATCTCACCTCGCATAGACCTAAAATATCTATATTTCCCCTTTCCATCTCTCGCTTAACATTATCCAGTTTTCCTGTCCTCATCATTGTCCTAACATTCCACGTTCCTATTCTAACTAATTTGGTCTTCTTCTCCTGCGTCTTCTGTCCTGCTGCTGCTGGTTTTCGACGATTGTGACAGGCCTATTAGAGAAATCAGGCGAGGAGTCGCTTGAGATTCGAAGAGAACAAGCAAGACTTAGACTTTTAGCACGGTACAAAAAAAACGATTCTAACAATGATACAAGAGGAATATTTATGGCCCCAAACTATTATTTCGGTAGGTCAGACCACAAAGATAAAACAAGGGAGTTAGATTCCAGTACATATAGGTACAAATATTTGTTCTTTCCCCTGACAATCAGAGTTCATAACAGTAAGAAATCAAAGTCATGATAGAAATAGCAATGGCATTCAAATTACAAGCAATGGCAAGATTAAACGCCACGTAGACATTTTTTACATTCATAGATGCATGTGTATGTTAGTTTCCAGTATATGTATTTACATGTGTTTAAGTTAAAATGGGTTTTCCTTGAATATACACGACTCTTTGGGTGTGAAATGGAATCCTTTTGTTTGTTTTCCATGTGATTGCATTCTGTTTTCCGGGTGGTGCCCTAACACCCTTAGCCACACGCCATTGCGGTAGTTTGTGGGGTATTGTGTATATGTAGATGAAACTGACTTCACAGTGATTGGTCTGTAAAACTGGGTTTTTTACCCGATCACCACTCTTAAAAACAGGCTTGACGTTAACTAATTTCTAATCCATCGGTACCATGTGTTCCGCCAAAGATATGCTAAAAATTATTAGTAGGTATGGTGCTATTTCCATTGCCTTGTGAACGCAGACGCAAATGTCGTCGGGACCTGGAGATTGACTACTTTAACAAACTATTTTTTTGGGTAAAATTAACAAGTGTTTTGGATTAAGTATTCCTCCAGCATTTTATATAAATTTCCATGTTATTTGAGATTTTCTTGTGAATATTTTTCTTTTTTCCCTTTCTCTCCAAAATCTTTATTAAAAGATGGAGAGGCACTGTCGAACCGACATGAAAAATAATAGGAAAATATTTGCTTTCCGAGCTGGCGTCCCCCATTTCGAATTTGCTCAAGCGGTAATGAAATGAAGGCCTGATGAAAGCAGAAAAAAATCATTGATTAGAGGGAAACTGTTCTCTTTCTTGACTTGACTTTCTCGCCAGTGGACCAAATAGATTGCACTAAACTTTATTTTGTCTTTAACTTCTCCATCCATGCCTCATTTGATAGCAAAGTCTTCTCCTTGAGTGTAAGTAACCTTGGAGAGGTATCAGATGGTTACTTTTCTCCATTCCTCCTTTGTCCTGTAAATTCTTCTTACATTTCGAGGTATCTTCTATCTCTTTACTCTTTCCGCGTCCCTCAGCATTCCATATCTCTTTTTTCCTCCTCCTTTACTCCCTCCAGTTTATTTCCTTCAATTATTCTATCACTAAGCAATCATGTCTTAGCATATACTATACACTTCCCAACTTGGCTATCATTGTCGCCAGACATCTTTCTTCTCCTATCATTCTATAATAATTGATCTTTCCTAACCCTTTTGATTCTTTTCCATCTTCCTCCACTGGTAAATCTCCAAGTTTTCGAGATACCCTCCATATTTCTTCATAATAGTACCAAGTCTCTGACCCATAAAGAACCAATCTCCGAACAAAGCACTTCACCGTTCTTTTCTTCGAATTAATTAGTATATTTTTTGTGGTTAGGCCTCCAACTTTGTTGAAATCGTTGCTATCTGTTCTTTATTATGTTCAAATTCCCCGACATTACGCCTGAAATGACTCAATTTGGTGCATCTGTTTACTTTGAAATGTTTTCATTCTACTGTTACTCTTTCGAACTCTCCTCAACACAGGATAGTATCCTGGTCATTGTTCACTTAAAGTAAAGTATTACCTGCCAATTGCGGCACCCTTATCCTTTCCCTTTGCAGCTGCAACTTGTTCTCTATCGCTCCCTCTATCATATCCAATGCCTTTTCGACGCCTGCCTGCTTAAAATTATTATTATTTTTGGCCACACCCTGAGGCAAAATGGATTCGTGAAGAATATAATAAAAGGAAAAATAGAGGGAAAATTCCAAGAGGAAGGCCAAGGGATAAATAAATGCATGGGACAAATAAAGAAGAAAGTACATTGCAAAAAATACCATGAAGTAATCCAATTAGCATCAGATAGGGTAGAATGGAGAGCTGTAGTCAACCCTTCTTAGGATTGAACGACCAATGATGATGATTATTATTATTATTACTGGAATTATTCTTGTTATTGTTGGTATTCTACTGGTCAAAGTAAGTTTTGGATTAACACAGACTACACAACGGTACAGTGATACATTTACTTTGCCTCTCCTAGCTAAACATAACCCAATAACCAACTCGACAACAAAGTCCCTCTTCATCTCCTTGCACTTCCTTCCTCCCTTCATCCCGTCCAGCATCCCTATTTTATTTCTACCCTTTGCCTAATGTGCTCCTCTTTATCACAACTTTGGCATCCCATCACCAATCAAAACGTCCTGAATCCATCTTTCCTGCCTTCTCTGGATTTCTCCCAACAATCCCTTCTCTTCCACAACCATTCTTAGTTCTTCATCGTTTGTTTTTCTTTCTGTGCGATTCACCTTCTCCATCTTTCTCAACATCCTCATTTCAAAAGCCTCCTATCTACGCCTGTTGTCTCGCTTCAACAACCAGGTTTCTACGTCGTACAAAACCACGCTTCAAGTCAAAATGTTGACAAGCCTTTTCTTAACATCCTTCTTCAACACCCATGTTGCATTCAATTCCCTCCTTCTTGTGAAAACTACTTTACCCAACACAATTCTTCTTCTTATGATCCTACTAATTTGACCATTTTGGTCCATAACTTATTCGAGAGAAGTAAACAGTCTAGTTTGATCTACATCTACATAATACTCGCAAGCCATCGCAAAGACGTATGGTAGGGGATGGTAGGTCACCAGCCATTCTACATATATTCCCTCTATTTCCTCATGCACCTGGTACTCCGCAATCCACCAAAAAACCTCGTGGAAAGGGGATGTCCGAACACCAATCAAGCAACATGCCTACATATATTACGAGCATTACATGGTTAGCAGCTTTTCCTGGATCTACATTAAGAGAACAAGAAATACATTAAAAGAGACTTATTTATTTAGAGATTTATTTAAACGAGATTTATTTATTTAGACACTTATTACCGGCTAGTATTCTTCATATTCCGGATGGACAATGCGCAAATACAGTATATTTTATATACATTCGCCTTCACCCCGCAAGGGCTCACGATGGGGGCGTTTGGACGCCAGTTTATGAACTCCTATTTTAATATTGTACTCGGATTTTTTCTTTCTTGAAAATAATTACTCGAAATTCTCTTCCTGTAAAACCGCAATACCGTTTAAGGAAAGAGAAATCACGAATGCAATCAAAACAAAGAAACTTCGATACATAGGCCACTTCATGAGATATCAGAACAGTTATAATCTATTTTAGCGTAGGGAAAGATCATTGAGGAAATGAAAATGGCAGTGTTGGAAGGGTAAAAATTTCATGGACAAAGAATTTATTGGCAGTGTATGTATTTTGTTGATATCCTGTATGTTATATTTTTTATTGAATGGACCCATCTTTTTACAGTTCTGCAGCATGATTTGAATATCCGTATCCTGTTATTGAATATTGTTCCATTGGAGTATCTTCTTTCGGGTGATTAACTTTGTTCCAGTGCATTATCAAACTAGTACTTGTGTAAAGGTAACATGATTGGGATTGTGCATGCATGGCTGGTGACCTAACACCCCCCACCACACATCCTTGCGACGGCTTGCGGGGTATTGTGTGGTTGTAGATAAGGAGCTTACCCTCTGGAGGCTGGACTGAAAGATTCGTGGATGATCAAGTGGCAGTGAGCCAAAGTGTTACAATTATTTTTTAGTGCACTACAGAATTACAGTGATAAGAATGAGATTAGGGTTAATCATAAGAAATCGAAGGTATTTAAGTTTTAAAGGGCTATGAAGGCTGAGGTAAACGTTAAAATAAAGGGGCGTAAACTGAAACAGTTAAATATGTTCAGATATTTCGGAAGTGTTTTGGAAGAGGGTGGGGAGAGTAGTAGGAACATCAAAAGAAGAATCGCATTAGGTGAGGAAACATTTACAAAAAGGTGGTTGTTGATGACGGGCACCAATACGTAATGATGTAAAGAAAATATAAGCGAAAACTTACATATGGAGCGTAGTTTTCTTATAGCTCGGAAAATTGGTCGTGGAGGCAAGAGGATGAATGTAGATTGGATGATTTTTAGATATGGATGTAGAAAAGAATGGGTAAAAGAAAAAGAATAGTAAGGAAAATCAACTCTAAAGTTCTTGGCATGTTGAGGGAAAGAAAATGGTTATTAAGAGAAATTCTAAGAAGGCAGAAAAAGTGGATACAGGAGATACTGAGAAAGAAATGTTGAAGACAGTGTTGCAAAGGAGAGAATTCTGTAAAGCGAGGAAGAGGGAGGAAAAAAGTAGGCATATTGGGTTGAATTAATGGAGTTAGAAAATATGCAGAGGTAAATAATGAGTTATTTTAATATCGCGCACAGGGTAAAAGTATTTTTGTGTGGTATTGTGAAGTACAGTACAGTAGTCGCGATTTGGTCGTTTGGGTCATCAAAATAAAATTCGAAAAATTAGCCGCCAGATACTACGGGATAGTAATTGTAGGGTTGGCAATAACAGTAATGCAACTTGCCACCCATAGTGTCCAGGGAATAATTATTTTTACTTGGATGCATGCATTTTTACACTTATCTCATGCGTATTGTTGGCAAATTCCTTCTTGTATGACCACATGGGACTGAAATACAACTAATTTAGTTCATATTACAACACTTGGAACCCTGTTTTTTTCACTCACCCCTTTCCATCCCTTGTCCCTCTCCATGGGGTTAATTCCTATCGCCGTCCGCTACCAACAGCGGGTTATTCTGTACCTGTGACTTTAGGGACGGGGATCTTAATTCGCATGCCCATGGGTCAATAGAACATTCCCTTTCCTACTTTCCAGTTCTGTATGACCTGTCTTGGTATGGTAGTCTGTCGTTTAAGTGTATGTGGCTCATTTTTATGTTTTCATTTTTGGCATAAAAAGAGAACTTTGACAGCGGGTGAAATGGACACTTGTTTTGAAATAGGCTTTCCTCTAGCATGCTTGTGAATTTGTACGTCTTGTTTGGCTTTTCGGTGAATGCTTTTCCCCTTTCTTAACCCATTTAACCACCCTCCCACTCCCTTATACCTGAACCATGCCTTTAGGTTCTTCCACCCCCTGCCACACACCTTATTAGTGGATCGCTGGTTATTTTTGTAGATTTAGTGTGTAGCGATTCATCAAAAATCTCCCTTAAGCTGCAAGACTTCTAATTATGATTTTGATTTTATTTTAAATGTAAAACACGGTATAATATTACGCGAACTCAACCGTAGAAAAAAATCAATGCATAGAATTTCGTACTTGGGTAAAATTTGCGAGCGCAATGGTGATATTCATTTGTTCTCAACGACTCAAGGTTTCTAATTTAGGTTTTTGCGGGCTAAAAAAATACATAATTTTTCCATTTACTTGGGACACGCTTGACGTGGCGGTTGCGATGCGTTTCCCCTTCATAAATCATTCCATCCGTCGCCCTTCATATTCGCCCTCTCCGGGGTGCGAGGAACAACCAATTTCCAGTCACGAGGACGCCGCGGGGTCAAGGGATTACGGCGGAGAGTACGCGAGCTACGGCACGTAGACCAAACCCCTCCCATCTTTCCTCCCTAACCATACCCCCTCCTCCGGTTCGAGCGAAGGTGACTCGCCAAGGTAACAGTGTGGCGGCGGGCGTCCCTCCCTATTCCTCCGAATTAACCCCCATCTCCTCCCGCCCCCCCGTAATCACTCCCTCTCACTCTCCTCCCCACCCTTATGGTCCATGGGATTTATAAGGTTTCTCTTGACTTCCTCGGGGGAGTGAGGGGTCAGACACGGGAGGATTATTTTTTCTCATTTTCTCCTCCTTATTATTACTTCAAAGTCTACTAGACGTATTATTAATTAGTAGTCTGTCCTAGAAACAAGTAGATAAAATTAGGGGGAAAATGTATGTATGCAGATCAAAGTACAAATTACTAAAATCATTCAAACTAGCACCCTTGTGCGTAGACGCACCGATGCCAGCGCCTCTGCCAGCCGCGGTACGCTACCTGAAAGGCGTCGACGGTAACCTTTGAAATCTGTTAAACTCCATGGGGATTCGTACCCGGGTCCTCGGGGTGGAACAATCCGCTCCCCTCTTCTCTTTGTTAAAAGGGGTAGCCGACGGAATATACGTACGATTCTAGAAAGGATGTTCCTAATGTAATGCTTCTCCAAATTACGTCTTGAAAGAGAACATATGTATAGGGGATCAAGATGGCGTGGTGGCTATCGTACTGGCTTCCCACCCAGAGGGCCCGGGTTCGAATCTTGATCCCTACTTGAGGTGCTACTTGTGGAGGGCACTTTGAGTGAGTACGCCGTCCGTCGGATGGGACGTTAAGCTGCGGACCCCTTGGCGCCTTTCGTAAAGAGTAGGCTAATGCCGACGCCGGGTTTCTCTCTACCCTTCATCCTTTCCTGTCCATCCCCTATGGCGCAAATGACCTCAGCTGTCGGTGGCCTCCCCAAAATACTGCTACTACTAAGAGAATACAAATTATTATCTTTTAGTCAGTATCAACCTAAGTGCAGCGTGTGATCAATATTTAAAAGTTTCTGCAAATAATTAAGCGTACTAAAAACTTGGCTGTTCAGGTTTTTATCGACAGCAAAAATTGCTGTCTTTTACGAAATTAAAACTCGGACACACAATACGTCGAGTATTATTCCTTCCGTAAGAAAATTTATGTGCTCATTCGAAAAATTATGGTAAAATTACCGTTAAATCGCTTTGGAGACCCCTTCTTATCCTAAAACCAATCCAGTTTATGCAAGACGCAATATCTATGGGGGTGGTCTGAAAAGTGTCCGACTTCAGCATGATTATGGTAGCACTCTTCAACAATAGTTAGGGAATGTGTTTGCGCATGCGTTGAAAGGTACTTCCAAAGATTTTAGTCGCTTTGGACACACTGTTGCTGCTTGGGAATCGTTTGAGTGAGGGGTTAGTGAAAATGGTGAAACTTGAGAATCGAGATGTCATTAAATATTTGGTTTTGAAAGGTAATTGGCATATGCTAATCAAAGACTAGTTGGATGCTGTGTACGGTGACTCCACAGACCATCATTTACGACCAAGAAATTCCGGGAAACTTAATTTAAACGTTGCTATACCAACTGGACTGATGATGAGCGTTCGGGACAGCCAAAAACTGTGATAATCAACGATAAAACCGAAAAAAAGTTCACCAAATGGCACTGGACTATCGTCGAATTAAGGTTAGAAAGATGGCAGAGATTATGGACGATAAGAAAGAACACTTTTGCCATATTATATTGACCGAAGAATTGGACATGCTTAAGCTATCCGCGCGTTGAGAGCCGCATTTGCTTACTTTAGACCAAAAACGCATTCGAATGGACGTTTCCAATTCCCTGTTGGATCGGTTTATGCGGAGCGAGTAAGATATTTTGCGTCTATTCATTAATGTAGATGAAACTTGAATCCAACACTACAATCATAAGACGAGAGAACTGTCGAAGCACTGGGGTAAAAAGGGTGATCCTACTCCGGAAAAGGCGAAGACGAAAAAACGTTTATCGACTTAAAAAAAAGACTATGCTGAAAAATAAAAATTAATTTGAAGAAAAAATGTCTCGTTCATTTTTTAGATCGGAAACTTTTCGGACAAGCCTCGAGTATGTGTGTCCCCCTTGGAGCCTTAAGCAACACAAATTGGAAGTTGAAAATCCACATACATTCCTGCTCCTTCACTAATTTATTTTTCTCCCCCTTGATTGACTTCGGAGAACTACTCAGGGAGAGATTGAGTGGAATTCTCGATCTGTGGAGGAGAAGATCTCTTAATCCCAAACCTATTTGAGCTTTGAGAGAACGGATTCTGGAGAGAAGGCAAGGAATATCGACTGGAGCGATCGGCATTCTCCTTCATTTGGATGGCGAACAATGCGTGAAATCTTTGCCGTGGCAAGCCATTTTAGGCTACAAAGAATTCTTTTCGGGTGGCGCATTGTAATTCTCTGCCAACCCCGGACGTTTCCCTTAGCATCAAATTCATTTTCATCGTTGGAGAAAACTGCTTAATTCAGAACTCGAAAAGAAATTCCTCGCGATGGGTATGAATGATAATAATTTTTTTCAATATCGTAACTCCTCCGCTATGCATGAGCGGAGAGAAAAATCAGAAAATACCATTTGTTTGAGTATAAATTTTGGTCATGTTGAATGAAGAAAATATTCCTTTCCTATCCACTAATGGCTCCCCTGTCCAATGGGTTGGAATTTAATCACAAGAGCGCCGTTCAGTGATAAGAATTGGTATGGATAAGGGGTTCATAGATTTTGGCCAGTTATGAGAAGAAGAAAACAAAAATATTTCAATGGTTTAATGGCTTCACGTATTTTAATGCCTTATTCACCCAAAATTCAAGGAAGTTACTCGCAGAAACTTGCCATTTCCATTTGGGAAATTTCTATTATAATCTGATTTTCGTATGAATTGCAAAAATATTTTCTGGCAGCCTGGCAATGTTAGACTGGTCTTAGCGTTTTGTGTTTTAGCTGTATTGTGTTTTGGCTATGTTAGCCAACATAATTGGCCTGAAGTTTAAAGATAGCATTTAGTATTACTTGAATTAAAATTTGGGACTTTATTATTGGTAATACTGATTTCATGTCATCGATAGTCAGCTCAACATCAACTCAAATGTTGTTTCAATATCAATAATCCCAGTATTGTGATATAATTTTCTCCTAACTGAAAACAATTGAAAAATGTACACATTTTTCGAATTCAAGGTTTTTTTAATTATATTACGTATCCCAGTCACATCCAATGTTTATGAAGCCAACTATCCAACCATCATTAGTTTTTTAAACTTATTTTGCCTCTTAGGATACATTCAGTACCATTATAAGATTTGAAAGATATCTAGGAATATCATGGGCAATACACCAATGTGTACATAAGGCAAAATGAGAATGGATAATAGAAATTATTACTCCATGTAATTAGAATTGCGTACACCAAAATGAAGTCATCACTTAAGTTGAATTTAGTCATGTTAATAGGTATAAAGTTATAAAAAATTTAATGATTACTGATATTTATTTTACCCATACCTGTAAAAGTGTCTTTCATTTAAAAAAAATCATTATTTTGCACTGGGGTTTTGTTGAGATTTTACGATGCGTATTTAATATTTCCGATAACTTCATTTTCATATTATGGAACTTTGGCTGAAATTATCTGGCTACCCTATCTATTTTTAAGTGTATTTATCATATAATAGAAATTTATTAGACAGCCATAACTCAAACTTGATGCATTGTATCTATAATTTTCTTCTATTTAAGTTTCACATTCAACTTGTTCATGTTTAGATAGGTACATTAGATAGTAGGATTTCACTATGACCAACATTCCAGGGAAAAAAATTTATACTAAATTTAATACTAAAATGTGGGTTGTGGTAGTCCTGGGGGTAGACCATTGGACTAATGACCAGAAGGTCCCGGGTTCAATTCCTGGGCACCTGCAGCTCCACCCAAGCTATGTGATTTTTTGGGTATCGGATCTTCCTGGGAAACCATAACTGGCACAGAGAAAGGAACTGGCCCCCCTACCCTGATGTGTGAATTTCACACGCCGTCGGGCTTAGTACTGAGTGAACTCTACCATCGCATACCAGACTGACCTTCGGGTTGATTACTGTGTTTATGGTTTTTCATACTAAAATATATATCATAAAAATTCTTCAAAATATCACCCTTGTGAATCGATGACACACTGAAGTATCTGCCAGACACAGTAAACTTCATGGGATTAGTTCACGGGAACCTAGTTCAGGCATTTCATCACAGCCTCTTTGGCATCATCCAGCATTTCAAAATGGTTGCCTTTCAAGCTCTTTTTTAGTCTTCGGAATAAAAATAAGTCCAAAGTAACCACATCAGTGTCAAGGGTGTTTGGCTGGAGCAGCATGATGTGTTGTCATGGTTCAGCCTCCAGTTGGCAAAGACCTCCTTCCTGATTCATCGATCTTTACCGCACACTTTCAAGGAGTTCTACTAAAAGCTTACCATTCACAGTCTGTCTCTGACATAAAAACTCTCTTTTGAGTCATTTGAGATGAGTTCTCATTACTATTTACTTTTTAGACAAACCCTGAAGTTTCCCAAAAGATGCACATTGATCTTTCTCTATAGAGACTAGAGATTAATATTAAGTTTGATTGATACACTAATATTAACATTTAATTTTTTGTTCAGATGCTGATTTTTATTTCAACAGAGTAACATAACTAAGAAACAATGTTGAGTACATATCTACATCTGCTTAATCCCCCACAAGCTGTCGCTAGGGCGTGTGGTGGGGGGTGTTTGAGCACTGCCAGTAGTTAAGAAACAAACCACATGCAAAAGCCACAAATGTATACAGTCCATAGACAAAACATGCTGTACATTCATGCAAAAACCCTTACACCCTACACATACAGGTATGTAAACACAAAAACTAGCAACTAGGATACACATGCACCTACAAATATCTGAACATATATATATACATGAATATAACATGGAAAAAAGCAATCTGAAAAATAGCATTAATAATAGGAAAGTTTCGATGCCTATTTTAAATGAGTGAATAGGATTTTCAACTTCCCGAAAAAATATTGCCGGAAAAAGCCGGTAGTAGTAGAAAATTTAGTTTTATTATAAATTGAGATTGAAACTCCAAGATTTTATAAATCTTCTTCTGGTCACTTGGGACTAACAGCATATGGATTGTAGATACATGTTGCAGAAATAAAAGTTGTTCTCATTAAAAAACTGACACAATGTGTGCAAATATACTTGCTGTAATAGTGTTACAATAGTAGCACTTAAAGCATTTGTTTCAGTAATATCTATGTATTAAATTAGATGGATTATGTCATGCTTACTAGTTACTCAGCGTACAATCCGTAAATAGTTCAAAATAAGTTTTAGAGCATGTTTTAAAAATTAATAAAACTCTCTTACTCTGCTTTAAAATTGTTTTTCTACGCTATATGTATATATTTACTAAATGCTCATGGATGGGTTTTACATTACTTTCCATCACTCATCAACAATACATGAACTAATTTGATCCATTTACTGATGCAGTCTTGAACTAACCATTATAGGAAAGCATCAAAGGCATTAATTCTTCACATTCTAATCATGTGCTTAACAAAAGGATATAAAATCATCCATATAATTTGCTCCAACTGAGCTGTTGCAAACAATCACTGTCATTTACCCATATAAATGAATGAAAGTTAAAATTTTCTGTCTTTCCGGTAATATCTACATTTTCATTAAATAAATATATTCTTCTATTAGGCCATGAATCCCAACATTAATTGTCATGATCAGGTGGATTCCCGCAACAGGAAATTAACCTTGTGATTGTGCTTTCTTGAGTGGTGTGAATTAAAAGTAATTTTAATTCATGAATATTTTCATATTAGTGTTAAACATGTGTGGAATACTCGCTCAAGTTCACAAAACATTTACTTGATCCAGAGATGATTATTTTAAAGAATGATATAGCAAGTGGGTAAAGTCGCCTTATTCTTTTATACCTTGTGTTATACTCTCAATATGCTTTCTATAAAAATCAGATACCAAATAAACTCTGTCAAATGTTCAAGCAAGCAACTTGATGAGCATCAAATTAAGTAAATTATATATAGTTGAATAACAACAATGAAAACGTTAATTCAATTCCTCTATCATTGTATATAAACCTTACCTTGCGTATCTGATATATGTAGTTTGTTTCTAGTTTACCAAGTCTTTCTAATTGTGAGGAAATTCTTTTTGAATGATTAAAAAACAAATATTAAATCTTACCTAAAATGGTTTTCTATATTTCAACCTCTCCTTAAGCATTATTGTGTTGGTCATCATATCTATAAATTCAACCAAAGTGAAAATTCAATGTGCGTCAGGAAAAAAACCGTCATTGAAAATAGTTTCCATTTTTCTGAATTTTAATTTTATCTTTTTAACTGGAGTGGCATTTGCCCTTGGTGAAGGAAAAACCATTAAATCCTTCACAGGCTGCTTAATAATTCAGTTTACCATTATTTCCATAATTTCATACAGGTTCAATAACCACGCATAGAATATAAATTACAGATTCAGGTGTGATGTGGTGGAACTGGTCCATTATAACAGAGATGAAGACTAATACAATTTTCCACTAAATAAAAATTAACTATGGAACCAGAACAGAATGAATAATTTAACGCACTAGATCTAACCATCAGAAGAGAGGGCTCAACACCAATTATCAATTTACACGAAGCCTACTTCCACCTAATTGTATCACATGACTCCCTACACCCTATTGCACACAAACCAGCCAGTTTCCACTCAATGCCAAACAGACTCCTCAACATCCCACTTTAAAAATTCCCACTACGAAAAAGAACTAAATACCATTAAAAGTATAGCCATTAACAAAGGATGCAGTATAAACCTAACAGACACCCTATTATACAAGAAGAGGAAAACCAAAGCATTACAGAGCATAACTTCTTTAATCCCATTAGCCTCTCCTTCCACCCAAAACTCACAACGTAGGTACAGGATCCCCTATATTGGCCACCCGTCAAATAAAATTGCCAATAGATTCCCCAAAGATTAGTACAGAGAGTCCTTTTACACCCCTCTAAACCTATCCAAACTATTGAGCAATCCAAAAGACAAAGTGGATAGAATTCGGAAAAGTGGAGTATTTGAACTGACATGTAAATCCTACCCCATGAAATACATAGGTCAAATAGGCAGCTGCTTCAAAACAAGAGAAAACAAGCACCGAAAGTGTCTACAGAAAGGAGATAAATCTTCAATGGTCAGGACACACATAATTGAAGCCGATCACGAATACAACTGCAATCCCAAATTTCTACACGTCGAAGGGAAAAGGAAGAAACGAGACACCATAGAACAATTAGAAGTAATTCAACACAAGATCCAAAATGACCTGTTGTTAAATGAAAATTTATTTCAGTCTCACTCCCCTTTACTTGCAATAACATTCAATTAAGCCCCATCTCTCACCTGTCACCCCAAGGAACCTACATGTATGTGTAGGTTCCTTGTTGCACAAGGCCTAGGCTCCCCCCTTCCATCTTCTTGCCTCACCCCATCTCAAACCAAAGAATAACGTACAAAATTAACCGTTGAAAAGCCAGGAGTTACACCAGTGGAAGACAGACTTTTCTCTCCCATCCCCCTCCATGGGTGGACCCTCTCTTGAGACCAGCCATTCACACAGCAGCTTGGTCCCAACCAGGAGGACACCAACCTCCCACTGGTTGCAGCCATGGAGGAGTTGACTCTCTGCACCCGGACACTCCCCAGCAGAGGAGACCGATCGGTGAACGGACCCCACCCAACGGGATGCCACCGCCACTCCTTCCCCGCACACCATGGGAAGAAGGGATGATGGATGCTGTAGGAAGTACAGATGGGAAGAAGTGATCATCATATTGTGGCCAGGTGGAGTCTTCATATTCCTTTGTCTTTTCCTCTTCCTCTACAAAGCCTTAACTTCCACCCCCACTTTTACTCCCATTCCCAGAGCTTTGGTTTTTTCCCACTCGCCTAACCTCTCCCAGCACGTGGTGATACCTTAATTTCCCCACCTCCTATATTTAATGTATATATAGTATATTGGATCTGTACAGTGAGAGCTTCACTTAAAAATGATGCAGTGAATCAAAACTGATTGTGAAAAAATTTTTAATTTAGTGGAAATTTGTTGTAGTCTGCATCTCTGTTATCATGCATAGAATATTCATGGAGCCTAATCCCAATGTATGGTCATTAAGTGCACATAAATAGGTGACACAGGTGGCATGAAACATCAATAGTCATTAATGTACATAGCTCATTACATACCTGACAATTTGCAATGTGTAGTATGTTGCTTTTGTGTCTCGGCTGTGTTTACTAGATCTCCTATCGACTACTGGTCAATACCTCTTTGTCACTAGTTTAAATTATAATTATGGTTGAAGTGACTCATACACACTCACACTGAGAATCACTCATTCAATGAACATTCTTACAGTTAAGTTATTACAATTGCAACCCTTAATAACAAACACAATCAGTAGTTATGTCTATCAAACCCACATTTCTGCTTGTTAGTCATACACCAACACATCTACATGCCTACATACATATTCTCACCCGAGCACACAAAGTATACCCTACGATTCCCTAATGCTAAGTGATGGCGATTGTCTCGGTGTTTTGGGAATTGTGAAAGTGTTCATTATGAAAAAATTAGAACCCTCACATCTAACACAAACTATAGCATGTACAAAATTTCATTTACAAGATATATAAAAAGTACAAATTCTTCAGGTTCTTAGGTTCATTGTGATTAAGTTCTTCTTCTCCACACCCATTAAAGCCAATTATATCCCATCAGCGCCACCTGCCTAAAATGATGGCATGCCTAAAATAAGTTGACAGTGCCACATGTGGGGGTTCATTTGTTTGTGCGATTCAGGGGTGTGCCGTGAGATGTCACCCTAGGAATGGCCCACGGAGGAGGCATCTTGACCCACGCGGAGTCAGTCACATCTCAACCCCAGCCGAGGGTTCATCCCTCTTGTGCACGATGCGTCCATGGTATATGTCTTACCGCGTTGGCCTTGGTCTGTTATGCACAGCACACAGAATTACTCTGCTGTTTATTCAAATGCTTTAAATGTGATTAATTAGTATTTCCTAGCACCGCTCATATAATTTCCAGCAATCCCCCACCACATAATATGAACACCATATTGCCAAATTAAAATTTGTTGTCTGTGAGGAGTTGGTAGACTACCATTAAATCTTGACTTTATCCTTATAGAATGTAGCCCTCAAGTTTATTTGGCTAGTTCCAATATTCATTACTACAATACTATAAGACAAAGCCACTGATTTTTCAATACTCATGCAAGAATGTAGAAGTTAATTACCAAAAGGTATGTAGAAAACCCAGGTTTTTGCAATATTGAAAGTCAAACTTTTGGGTTTCTTCGGAATATGATAATACTTTGAATATAATATAAACTATAAGGGTATTAAATTAAGTAGCTCCTGCATCACTAAGTGAAGTACTCTACCTCAATGATAAAACTCATCATAAGGATCCAAATGATAATTTTTTAAATGGTCTCAAATAGCCAGGGAAGAATGTGTAGAGAGTATGCAAACTATTCAATGATATCCCATTGTAAATGTAAAACGATGAATATTCTCATTAAGACTTTTTTTATAATGTAGTAAAGGCACGTTGCATTATTGGATATGTACAAACAAGCGCTTTAATTATGCTAACATGTTAACAGAGTGTAAAAGCTAGTCTTAATTTGCACTAAATTTTTCATAGATATCGTAATTCACTCAAATGTCATAAATGTTCATAAAAAATAATGAAACATGTCATGGTGATACTAGAATAGAAATAAACATGGTTTTTGAATGGCTCTAACGAGCAAAAATTTCCATTCAAATGTGGGGAATACTATGACATAAATATTTTTAAAAGTGAATATCCTCACAAAAAATGTGAATGATAGGGGTGTGGATTAGTTGAGGTGGTTGCAAAAAGTATTAAAAATGGGAGTTTAAAAGGTCTCTGATTAAATATTTCATTATTCAATAGTAATATAACTTTCTTCTCAAATATGTTCATGAAAAATAAGGTTATTTTGCAATTAAATTCAATTTTATAGTCATAATATAGGATAATAAAAAATCACTAAAAAGTGATGACTTATTCACTGAGATTAAAATGTTCTCCAACTGACATTAATTACTCCATTAAAAAATAATATAATAAATTTTAATAGATGACAGGCAAAAAGTTCCACCCAAGAGAACATGGAAAGATATGTCATACATTGACATGTAAGGTATGAATAAATTTAATTATAAATGGTGATCCATATATAAAAAGAGTATTCATAAAACAATTTATAAATTCTTAGGTCTTGAATTGAAACGTATCATATTTATTATGAGATCTAAATTTGTGCTTGCAGATGAAAAGACTAGGATTGAGAAGATTTCAATCAATCAATTTTAGGTGAAATAAATGAGTGCAAAGGTTGTTTTGGTGGCTTAGAAATAAATGCATCTTACAAATAGGAGGGAACTTACAAGCAGGAGTCTTGGACAACCAAGCATATCATTAATGAGACTGCAACCATGCTTCATTTTCCTTCCATTGATCCTATAAGTAAACCTAACCATGACCAGGTTCTTCATTTCAGGTGAATTCTTCATGTTGTTCGCTTTAATTTTCTTCATCCCTCATTTCTGGCTGATTCTTCATTATTCCTGATATTCATCCTCTACTTCCCTCATCTGGTGTCTTGCTAATTATGGAGAGAGCAGACATGCATAAAATACACTGGACGTGAGAGATGGAATGAATATAACTCAATCCACCACCAATGAGATACAGTGCTCTCTGTGCAGAAATAGCTCTATCTGGCTTTGTTTTGTTCTTTAGTGTGAATGAACACCTTCGTGGAAAGCTTTTTTCATCACTAGAAGCTGGTGAAGGTAAGGGTGAAGTGAACATGTTTCAAATTGCAACGACTGCCCCTCATGCAATAATGCGTCCACTCAGTGTAACTTATATTGCATATGCATTACATATAAATCTAATGATTTAAAATAGACTGAAAAAAGTGTGCACGGTAAAAAAGAATACTCTTTTTTTTAACTGCCATCTTTCATTCAGAAGGATGTTATCTTTCACCCCACCCCCGCGCGATTTCATTTCCAATACTGTCTTTTCTATCTGGTAATGAAGTTGACCTGGACATAGGTAAATGTCATTGGCATTATCCTCTTCCTTTGTAAAAACTTGCAGACCAAATATTTTGCCCAGATAGCTACTGTATAATAATAGGTATTTCCATTTCTCCTGCATCGTCGGCTATTAATTTTCCTGTCGTAGCTTTGATATTGGGCTTGGATTGGTCTTACTTATCTCCAACAGGTATTAGGTGCCATTGGAGGATAGCCTAGTGGCATCTGCAGCCCTTACTTTCGCCCCAATGAGAGCACCACCCAGAAGGAACTGTCAGAATAGGACGGGGGGATTCTAGTGATAGGCAGCAGTAACGTCAGACGTGTGATGTTCCCATTGCGGTGGAGGGCAGGCCATGAGGGTGTGAGCTAGCGCCTGACGGTATGGTGCACTCACTCCTAGTGGTGGCGTTCCCCAGGTGACGAAGGCGGTTGGAACGGCGGCTGCGGACACGAATTGTTTCAGGCCGCGGGTCGTGGCTCATGTTGGCGTCAACGATGTCGTCGACCCTGTATCTGAAGAGATTCTGAATTCCTTCAAGGAATTGAACTCCTATTCCATTGGAAGTGAAGCGGGTGGGTGGTGTCGATGGGGTTAGTGTGACGCTCTCGATCCGAGGATTGATCGTGGACCTCTGTTTTGGAGCCGAGTGGAAGGCATCAATCAGTGGTTGTGCCATTCCTGCAGTGATATCGAGGCGTCCTTCGTCGAGCTTCATCCGGTGATCCAATCGTGTAGGAAACCCCTGAACCGTTCTGGTGTTCACTACACGTCTGAGGCCGTCAGGTGTGTAGCGGGTAGGTTATTCGAGTACTGCAAGGCTTTTCAAGATTTAAGTGTACGTCAACGTGTAAGTCAATTAGTGGGTCTCTTAAGTCTTCTTTGCCCAAAAATGTTGCTCTAAACGTTAGCCAGGTGGAAGACGAATCGTTATCACTACAATAAAATGTTTCCATCTAAATAATAACAGAAAAAATCTCAACAACAATCTCTTTCCCAAAAAGAAATTTCTTAAAACAAATTCTCAATCATCTAAAACAAGTTTGATGAAGTTTTCTCGGGTTTAGGGTAGATGGTGAGGGCGCTACCCTGAGGACGATGCATGAGTCGAGCATCGAAACGTCGGTCACTATGGAACCCTTGACCCAGTGGGAAACCAGAGAAAACTTCATCAAGCAAATACGCCGGGAAATCACCAGATCTTACTTCATCTAAAAGAAGTTGTTACTTTACGAGTAAAAAGATAATGAAATCAAATAAAAATAATGCTATATTTCTATCACCAAAATAATCGCATATCATTCACAAGGAATTCAAGCTAATTAATACAAAAACAATCAAAGATGATACAAAATATGCATTTATTGCTACAAACAGCCCAGCATTACACAATGCAAAATCACGAGCCGTCAAACGTCACGAACAGTTTAGCCATTTCACAACGTCACAGCTCCCAAATAATTATTAATACGAGGATGATAGTTCTTTTGGTAATTTTAAAACATGTTGTTTGATGTCTGCGATCACCTGAATCCTCCCTTACTTTTTGGCTTCTTTTTACAGTGCATGGACACCTATTTTAAGCAGTTCCGTCTCCTTAAGATCGTTCCGGAGTCGTGGAAAGAGGACACCACCACGCAACGACTGCTGTCAGAACTTCCAGACAAGCTTTGAATCGTCGTGTTGTCTCAATGCTTCTTCAAACTAAGGGACTCTTGCTGGTGGGCTGGAGTTCACTATGCTCGCTCACCACAAATTCAAGCATCACGTTACTATTGTCATCTTATTAGCATGTTGTCCGACTATTTTCGCGCGTGATGGTTTCAGGAAAAACCGCTGGCATATCGACCAGTTTCTTTGTACTCTAGAAACTTTCTTTGTACTGTAGTACCTTCTATCAACAATAAAAAATAAAGGCCACATATTATTTACTGTTTATTTTTTGTCGACTTCCCACGGGAAAGTACCTTTGAGATATGCCAAAAAATATCAACTAACAATTTCAATGACGCTAATTACGATAAATAATATTCTCATGTGCAATAATCCTTAAGATAAATAAGCGCAAATGATTTTCTCATCAGTTCACAAACGCATGGCGCGAGTATGAACTAATATTACGTAACACAGAGACAAATGTATATTGAACATAAACGGTGAGAACATACTTAAAAAAAGCAGAGATAAGTGACATGCAAACGTAAGCAAAGGGCGTCGTATGAATCGTCTAACTCTGAGGAACACACACTCCTGGAATCGTGACAAGAAGGACAAGCAGTTAAATAATGAGCATGAAGGGAATTAGGAAATAATTAAACAGTATTTTCTTTCACATCAAAGGCAAAATTGCAGCATTCCGGGTTCAACAAAGACAAAGCTATACGGTTAGTCATTGTGCCGTCATTCCATTACTTGTTCTGGTTATTTGTAAACGCTAGCCAATAACTATGCCAATATTCTTCAAAATAACATGGTTGGCAGTGTTCCTATTAACTACTTACAAGTATTATACGGAGAAATTCTAGACCTAGTATTTTGGTTTATTAGTAATAATGGCGAAATCTCTGATCAAGGTAAGTTGGCCGTTGTAAACATTGCAGCAAAAAAGTTGTAAAGATGTTCCGAAAGAAATTATTAATTTTATTGATACTTTTGCGCAAACGACTAATGTCACTTTAATGTATCTATAAATAACAGTATACAAATCGCTGTGTACAGAGATTTGTATAATGTAATTTATAGATACATTATATTTTAACTTTTTATTGGTAATTTTCGCTCGGCCGAATTGGATCGCGAGCAGCGTAGAGGAGCTAGATTTGTAAAACGTTGTTGTGATAAACCTAGTAGCGTAACCAAAATATTATAGCAGCTAGGATGGGAATCACTCGCGGAGCGAAGGTTAAATTACATATTGAAGCTATTGCATCAATTGGAAGGAGGTCTCTTTTGCAGTGGTGCTGAAAATGTATCATTAACCCATCGTACTTACGGTAGGAGAGATCATGTCAATAAAATTAAAGAGTTAGAGCAGAACAGATATATTTAAGATGTCCTTTTTAATACTAGAAGGGATCATAATAACATTGTTCGACCGCGGTAGTATTATGTTCGGGTAAAAATTATTCTGGTGTGTGTATTCACCCCTCCTGGCGGTGGTGTTGCCTTGTGAGCTCCTGCGACAGCGAGAAAAACTGGGTTTCGGAAGCCTGGTATTAGGCGCACATAACACGCTAGGAGGTATCCTTGTAGAAGGTTCCCATTAACTCCTGTTACCATAGCTGCGAGAAAGTTCCCTCATGCCCCTCGCACATTGGCCCATACTGTAACGTGCGCGCGGAGCCTTCAGTCTCTGTCAGAACACCCAGCCAATGAGCTTAGCCTATTAATTCCTTCGCATGGCTCCACCCTCAGCATGACCCGGCCAATGGTTTACGACGGCGAGGATTAGAGGAGGGGAATGTATCCGGAGCCCAAGTCAAGTGGCACCCTCTACGAGCATACCTCCTCGCATGTTATGCGCGCCTAATACCAGGCTTCGTAAAACTCGGAATTTCGCTAGTCCGAAGGTGTCCGCTCTCGGCTTCGCTCGACGTTTTGATATATGTCCCAATTTATTTATGAAGCTTCTCTCACTTCGAAATATCGTAAACACAAACAACGATTAATATGGATATTGCGATTAAATTCCATGAATGAATTACGAAAAATATTAGGTTCACCCACTCGTATTATATATGTTAATGAAGTATTTATTCATTTTTTGGTTTTCAACAGTTAAAATAAAGTTACTGGAATCGGGTGAAAGAAATACTATATATCACTGAAGGGGCCTCGAAGGGGTTATAGCCCACTTCGCCCCCCTGGATCCGATTACATAAGAAACTGAAGCACCCTGGCTACAGCTATCTTTCCGGATCTGTCACTATTGGGCCTCGTTTTCACACCCGCTACCGATGATCTAATAAAAAATATATTTCTCCACCAATTCAGAGCCGGAATCATGCTCCTTATGATGATATACAGGTACCTTACATGATAGTAGACGGGTACATGTAAATTTACCTTACCTGTAAATGGTAAGGATGATAGTAACAGGGGCAGAGGCTTAACCCTCGGTGACAATTAGATTCAGGGAGGCGGTTTTCCCCCTAACGTGTTAAATAATACGTTTCTTTTAGAATGAATTGTTTATATCTACTAATCACCTATTATTTAAAAAATATTACATTATCAAATACTGTCGTTTATACGATTAATAATATGTTTTGATCAAATTGACCAAACAGGAGCCTTGAATATGATATTATGGTAAACATTAAATAAGTCCAAATCATTAGTCTTCCTAAACAGGATTTAATAAAATAATGTGTGATATTTACACATTCAATTTCCAATGCCTCAATATATTACAAAAAAATTTGCTCGGCCTGGAAATTTTTGGAAAACTTCGCAGTGAATAATGAATAGAAAGGATATTATTATGTAATTTTGGATAACAATGTCAGCCAAAGACAAAATAGGAATGTAATAAATAAATAACTAAGTAGGAGACTGGCCTGGAGCCTTTTCGAACTCCCGCGACAGCGAGAAAACCTGGGTTTCGGAGGCTTGGTATTAGGCGCACATAACATGCTAGGAGGTATCCTTGTAGAAGGTTCCCATTAACTCCTGTTACCATAGCTGCGAGAAAGTTCCCTCATGCCCCTCACACATTGGCCCATACTATATCGCGCGGGCGGAGCCTTCAGTCTCTGTCGGAACAGCCAGCCAATGAGCTTAGCCTATTATTCCTTTCGCATGGCTCCACCCTCAGCATGACCCGGCCAATGGTTTACGACGGCGAGGACTAGAGGAGGGGAATGTATCCGGAGCCCAAGTCAAGCGGGACCCTCTACGAGCATACCTCCTCGCACGTTATGCGCGCCTAATACCAGGCTTCGTAAAACTCGGAATTTCGCTAGTCCAAACGTGTCCGCTCTCGGCTTCGCTCGACGTTTTGATGTGTATGTTCCAATTTATTCATAATATGATGCTTCTCTCACAATGCCCTTCGAAATATTATAGAAACAAACAACGTATTTACGATTAATATGGATATTACGATTAAATTCCATGAATAACAACATACTTAGTCCGCGACTATAATCTGATATTTCGTTATCTTAAGGAGATTGAGTGTATTCCAAGTGCCTCAGCTCCTCCTACCGGTAGCCGCCCTAGCCTCTTGTTTGTCACTAGCTTCGAACAATATTCATAATAACTAACTAGGATCATTATTTTCATTTTACTACAATGAAATTTAGATGCGAAAAGGAGAGAATACCAACTTTAATCGCAAAGTGAGAAATGCTATTATAAAAACCTGCGCACACAGAAAAGGCTAAATATTAAGGCTATGATATAATACTGTTATATTCATTTACCGCGTGCGACAGGGTTTTTTAGAGCGGCAATCATTTGAGAAATGGACTGATAACGTAAACTAGCTTGCTCTTGATAAAATATTAGTTCCAACATACTTCATCAAAATTATGATACCTCCATAAATAACCATGAGGCATTAACAGTACCAGCTTTCCTAGAACTCCGATTTTTTACCGTCGGGGAGTAAATGTCTTCTTTTAACTGCTCTGTTTTACACTTTCCCTAATGTTCCGAGGCAATTGAATTTGCAAAATTCATAAATTTTATGCTTTAATATCTTTGATATAGAGCATTTATTATCATAGACAATGAGACAGTTTCTCAGATATTTGTGCGAATATTCCACATATGTAATTCTCAGTTTTCTGGCTGAATAGCGGACTTTTCACCATATTCATATGCCGAAAATTTACAAAAGTAAATCCTTCCTCCATTGCTTCTCGGTGTAATGTTTAATGAAAGGAAAAACACATTTTTTATGAAACAATAAATTTATCCAGTACAAGTGGGGCAAATTTACAGGTTTACACTTTTGACGAATCACAAAAAATATTGATACCACAAACTCGTAATTAAATGTTTTAACAATTTCTTTTAAATTGGAACATTTTTGACCCAATATTCTCCATTGAACAGCAAAAATATGCACGCTTACAATAATAATACAGTTTTAGAAAATATATTAGTAGAATGAGGTTATTACACAGTTTTCATTGTATCACCGACAATATATAGTATGCTAGGGTCTCGACAACAGTCGGATAACAACACAGATACACGCACACTTCTCAGTAATGAATGAAGCTCTCAATTAGCTTCACACGCAACAATATGATACAATTGTAACTCCAAATACACTACAGTTACTCAGTTAGTATAAGTGTTTGAGAAAGTAGACATCAACAGACTATTTTCAAACGAACACCTCTAAAGAAACACTTCGACGTGAGCTTGTTTCCAACAGGCAACGTTACGTCTGGTATATACAAATCTTGTCCACACTTTTCTTGTGCTAACTCACTCTCATCGTCTTCAATGTCCACCCAACCACTTTTTCTCAACAGTCCCCTTTTTCACAAGTCATAGACAACCATGAACACATACTATTTTTGAGTAAGGAGTTATAACCAATTCACTTAATTCCTGAGTGCATTAACTAATAAAACCATGCTAATCATACTGATATTAGCTGATAATCAGGCTAAAAATCATTCATGTCCACAACAAGTCATACAAAAAATATTAACTACAAAACATCAAATCAGAGATTGGTCCATCTGATAATGGTTATGGTGCAAAACTCAGCTCTAAGCCCATTGCTTCCTGAGGAGCCATCCGAAACTCAACCAGCGATGATGAGATTATTGCACGGGGTCACTCACAGCAAGAAAATCTATAGCTCTGAGAAATCATGTTCATCAGGATACTCATCACTTGACCTCAGCAAAGGTCGAAGACCTCTCCTGCATCATATGGTTCCCTCACACTTTTCTCTCAATGCCAGGTTCTTTTGCCCTTCAACACCTGGCTCAGAATCAGCTTATTGCTGAGCCGTCTCTGTTGCAACTGCAATTATCGTTGAGGGTATAGCTCCAATCGAAGGAGTGGTGTGATCTACTTCGTGCATTTCGGCGGACATCTTGATGAGACTCCCTTGGCTACCAACAACCCACGCAGAGGAAGTCTTTTTCTTCAGGCCACTATGAAGGACGAGTGTTATGGGAAAGTCAATCAGTAAGACGTCATTTATTTTTGTTGTGCACGGAGAGTTGGTAGCGCTAAATAACCTGAAAGTAGAAATAAAAAAAACATCATAAAAAGTCATAATTACGCATAGAATTACATGGTTTACATGCGGATTTCATGTAGATTCATTATGAATGGAAAGAAAGCGTCACATTGGCATTAAAATTTGTTAGTTTGGAAACATTGGACTCACGAGCCTACATGTGTATCTACAAAGTACGCCGCAAGCCGCCTCAAAGGCGTGTCGCGGGGGGTGTGGTAGGGTCCCAGCCATACATGCAGAAATATTGGTTCATACTTGCACTTGAATATACATCAGTCCATATGCAACAAACACTCGTGCGTGCAAATATACACACCCAGATGGGATCATACCATTGAAATGATCTATCAAATTTTTTTAAGGGATGGTGATTTGTATTATACGTTACCGATTTTACATTACATCTGGAAAAAATAGACAATGATTATTTCAGACGAAATTCTAACTTACAGAAAAGAACAAATCATTTGATTATTTTATTGCTGACTCGGAAGTAATAGCCCTATCGCCGTACATATAACTTTTGTTGGTGAGACGAGAGGGAGAGAGGAAATTGACTACAGAACCGGTCGCCACAGGTAATAATTTTGCCCTGGCACCAAATTCCTTAGCACCACGGGGGGAAACATAAATCAATAATATACCGATGGATCATGAACTACCATCCCCCGTCACATGCCCTACATGTCTGCACACAGGGTAAAGATGTAAGGTCTACAATGCGTAAGGCTAGTATCCTCTCATAAGCAATAAAAAAATTAAAATTTGATATGTACTTGAACTGAAATAACAAGGAATGAAAAAGCTAAAAATACTCGTAATTAATTAATAAAATCACACATAAATCACAGAATAAAATTACAGTTATAACTTAGAGCAGATATTTATTTTCTAACAGAGGCAAAATTGGCGAAATTAGTTTATGGCAATAAAGAAAACACAGCAACGTAGACGTGAAAATACTCTTTACAAATAATTTTCGCATAAAAATCTGAAGGAAATTAGGTTTTCACAAATTTGAAGCTTCATTATATCAGAAGTTTAACTATCATCGAGGTTTCCCTTTCCCCTTCCCATCTCTCACTTTATATTTTCCAGTTTCCCTGTCCTTATCATTGCCCTAACATTCCGCGTTCCTATTCCAACTAATTTGGTCTTCTTCTTCTGCGTCTTCTGTCCTGCTACTGCCGGTTTTCCCTTGCAAGGGTTTCGTGGGATGACGACCGCGGAAGCCTTGCCTCCCCCGCTGCCGGGCACGACACACGGCCGATCGGGCCAAGCCCCGTAGTTGCCAAGACTCAAAATCTCTCTAGTGACCATCATATTTATCTTGGGAATGATAATTGAGGTGGTTTCCCGTTGCCTTCCTCAATAGTGTTTTTAACGTGACACCATCACTTACTGGCCGCCCCACTGGGGTCAGACGCCATTGCAGCCGCCTCACTGAGGAACAAACGCTGCGTGGACTACCTTTCGTCTGGCTCCTAACCTTCGATTTATCTGGCATGGGTGACCCTACCAGGAGCAATAATTATTACTCCCGCCAGCACAGCTCTAGGGGTAATCGGAGCGCGCAAGCCCTTCCACCACGTCAAGGTTGTAGTCCAGGGGAGGGCCGAGGTATATATACCCATATAAATATAAATGAATAAAATACATATATATCTATAAATATAAATACACATATACATAGCTGAAATAAAACAATTCATAAAAAAGGAATAAGTCAAAAGGAAATAAATCACTCGATGTTCCCAGGCATCTTCATCAGGGTGCGAGGTGTAACTAAAATGAGGTCACTCGTAGTGACTCCTCGTGCCCTGGTAAAGGTGGCTGGAACCAGCGAAATATTAAATGAGTTATTTTTGTTTGAGTTAACATTTTTTAAAAATACTGTTTTCTTCTCGTATCTCTACAAAATTTTATGCGAATATATCCTCGAAATAGAACGCTCTTCGGTGACGCTCAAATGTATAAAAACACACATAGAAATTTTTAAAACATGGTAACAAAAAGAAAGGACACGAATACATATATATATATATATATATATATATATATATATATATATATATATATATATATATGTATTATTATCAGGTAATGTACCGGTTAAGGTAGGTTATTGGATGGGCACAACTAACAAATAAATATTTTGTTACTCCTAACAAAACAAAAAATCCAGCATCCTACCCTACCTCAGGTCCCCCTTCATCTCTGAGTACTACCTTCCTCCCTTCATCCTGTCCAACATCCTTATCCTGTTCCATCCCTTTCCTCGTTTGCCTAACATTCTCCCCTCTATTACAGTCTTCAACATCCCACTTCCGATTAATACGCCCTTCATCCATTGTTCCTGCCTCCATAGGATTTATCCCAACAAACCCCTCTCTTCGCCCACCATTCCAAATACTTCCTCATTCCATTTCACCTTCTCCATTCTTCTCCAAACCCACATTTCAAAAGCCTCCAATCTACGTCTATCCTCCTGCTTCAATGACCAGGTTTCCGCGCCGCACATAACTACACTCCATATCAAAGTTTTTACAAGTCTTTTCTTAATATCCTTACCTAACGTCCCTGTTATCAACTCCCTCCTCCTAGTGAAAGCCTCTTTCCTTCGCGCAATTCTTCTCCTTACGTCCCTACTACTTTGACCGCGTTGGTTGGACCAAAACACTTCTGAGATCTGTTAACTGTTCTACCTGCTCTAGTTTCTAGCACTTGTGATATTCATTCGTAAATGTGGTTGGGGGCCAGTTCCTTTCCTTGTCCCACCTGTAGTTCACCAGAATATTTATTTTGGTATTCTACTGTAAAGGATTGGTTTTGGATGAACAAAGGTTGACAATGATTAAAGATGCAATACCTTCCCTCTCACAAAAAAACACAACCTGAGACCCAACACTAAAATGCACTATTCTATAATTCCGAATACTTCCTTCTACCCTTCATCCCGATCAACATGCCTATCCTATTCCTGCCCCTTCCTTGCTTGTCAACCATTTTCCCCTCTATCACAGTCGACAACATTCCATTGCCAACCAAAATGTTCTGCATCCGTCTTCCCTGCCTCCTTTGGACCTCTCCCAACAATTCCCTCCGCTCGCGAACACATGCTACGTGCTCCTTCGTTTGTTTTCCTTTCTGTCCGCTTTACCTATTCCATCCTTCTCCACACCACGTCACAAAATCCTACAATATACTCCTATCATCTTTCTTCAATGACCATGTTTCCGCGCCGAAAATCATCTACGCTCCATATCCAAGCTTCCACTACTGTTTTCTTAACGTCCTTACTCAATGTCCCTCTCATCCATTCCCTCCTTATAAAAATTTCTTTGCTTTCCCCAATTCTTCTTCTGATGTCCATACTATTTTATTTACTTTTTTGATCATTTTGGACCAAAACACTTCCGAGATATTTAAAGTGCTCCACCTGCTGTAGTTTATGATCTTCTACTTAACCGGTTTCACCGAGCTTTCCTCTTCCTCAAAAACATCATGATATTTGTTCTGTTTGCATCAATTCTCATCCCATTCCTACCACAATGACTTTCTAATGCGCTCAGGAATACTTGCAACCCGTTGGCTGATTGACAAAGGAAAGCTTCATCATTTGAAAATCAATCTGATTTTATGAATCCCCCTACGGCTCGTATCCCTATCTCTCCAGTTCTCCCCCATTCCTCTTTGACCATTTCCTCCACATATACGAGGGCTGTCTAGAGAGTAACCTCCATTTTCGTGCAGCGTGAGAATTAGTGGAGGGAGCCGAATGGTCGCTGTATTGACGCACACAGTAGATCAGAACACCTCGATCTGTATTGGTTGAAAGATCGCGCCGCTTGTCCTTTTTTTACAATAACGAGTCAAAATCAACAATATAATTAAAATTTCCGCCAAATTTGAAGTCCGTTCGGTGATAAGGTTTTTACTAATAAAAAATTTCAAAGCTACTGACATTAATCATTGGGAAATTTGTGCTCTGTAGTGTGACCAAATACGATGAGTGACAATGAGAGTTGTGCATCAGTGTTGTCGTTCGTTTAAGAGTGAACACAAATGTCTATGATGAGGACGGAAGTGGCCGCCCCGTCTGTGGTGAACAATGAACTTCACCGGGAATTTGACGAAAAGTTCGCGAAAACCGGCGTTTTACGATACCTAAAATCTTTAGAATGTTTTCCACATATTTCTATGACTCTGTTGCATGGATAGACGCCTGAAAAGTCAGGCTACCACTTGTTTTGTGCTCGTCTTCAAGGAACTTCAAGATGCCGGCGTCGGTTGACTGTGATTTCAGGTGGCAAAATTTTATGCTGAAGGGAATTTCTAAACTAGTTCAGAGATAAGGAAAATTTTTGATGTTTGGCCCTGTTTGGCGAATATGTATAAAAATAGAAGAGAGATGTAGTTTTGAGATGAAAATAATAACTTTTTTGTATCTATTCCAGTGTATTTTTTATCGCATAACGGAGGTCACTTTGTGGACAGCCCTTGTATGTTGAACAGCACATCTCCAATTCTGTCCATTGCTAATGGATACCTCTGTCTTGCTCCTCTTTCTAACATTGCCCATGCGGACTATCAAATCCCCTACTCGCACCCAAGCAGTCTGAGACACTTACAGGCTGCGGATAAGTCACATTTCTATCGAACTACTCCTAATTTCTGAAATACATTGATAAATTCTACCCAATATACTATATCGGTCGCCTTATAGAAATCTACAAAAAAAATAAATATTATAATCTATATCTACCATCTGTCATTCTAACCATGTTGTATGTAACCCATGGCTTCCCCTGCCTTCAACCAATCTTCTGTTTGTATCGTTTTGTTTGAAGCTTTCAACGTCTCCTTTTTTATACATTGCCATTTTCATCTATTGTAACTCCCTGTCCCCTAACTGTAAAATCTCTGTCCTCACTCAAAATGTTCTCTATACACTAAAGCTACTTTCTTATCGTTCCAATTAATGCTTCTACATTCCATTTCCTCAACTTTCTTCCCTGTTCTATACTCCTTTGGTGGGAAAACTTCGAAGAAAAAGTCTGAAGTTACATCATCATTAACCTCAGTCTCCTACAGAGCTCAATTGCTTTCTCCCCGTTGTCATTCCTTTCTGTTCATAATTGGAAGTTCCCCACCTCACTACCATCTCTTCCTTTGCCTACCGTCAAATTCAAAACCCCCATCACTAACAAATGTTACCCTTCAGGAACACACGCGATATGACTTCTAACTGATTGTATATCCTATCGACTTCTCCCTCGTTATAATTGCTTGGTGGTATGTATACCTGAACAACGACTAGGTTCGATGGTTTTGCTTTTACCTCTACCAGCAATATTCTATCCATTGCTTGTTCTATGTTTACTACGCTTCTTCCTACCTTTTATTCAATAGTATTGCCACCCATCGCTGGATCTCCCTATCCGCTGTATATTACTCTATACCAGTATCTTGCATTCCAGTTATCTCCGCTATCCTTCCATCTCACCTCACATAGACCTGAAGTATGTATATTTCCGCGGCGCATACAGGTTGCGGAAAAGTCACCGACCCCTTCGATCAACTCCTATTAGCTGTGGTAAATTCATTAATTTTACTCAATTTAAACGATCCGAAATCTACAAACCTAACAAATACATACTGATGTTACTTATACTTAATGTTCTTTTGCATTAGTGAATTGAATTCCAAAAAGAAAAGGAAAGCAGCCTAAAAAAGAGTCCTTTTCACACGCAACTAAAGTGGTATTTAAGATCGTTAATTACAGGCTGCAGAAGAGGAAAAACGATTATGGGATGATGAGTGTACGTTCAGAAAGGGGAAGAGGTTTGCATGAGGCCACAGTAGTACTTAAATCACTAATAGAAAAGAGCATTGAATACAATCAGAAATCACAAGATCATACTTCACAATCAGTATGTGTTAGTTCCATAGATTTCAAGAAAGCATTAGATATTTGGTGAAATCAATTACCGTACCACACCTGATAGGAGTAAATTGGTGGGGTTGGTGACTTATCTGCAACCTATACGCATCTCAGACAGCTCAGACAGGGATGTCCATTATCACACGTTTCTTTCAACATATATAAACATATCAGAAATTTAATCTAGAAGCATTAACTGAATTGACAAGAAAGAAGTATCAGCAGGCTGTAGAGAAAATAATGAGTAAAGGAAAGGAGCTGAGTACTATAGAGAAGAAATGGAAACATACCAATAAGGGGATATCGAAAGCCACAAACGAAACCATAGGAACGGTAAGTAGGAAAAGGATAAGGAAATAATGGATTAAGGATGAGAAATATGAAAGAGAGATTAAGAGGGAAATGCTTACAGGGATAAGTAGGAGGAAGTATAAAGAGTTCCATACTAAACGGAGTTGGGAAACAAACTGAGCAAAAGAAGGGGTGGAAAGCAGAGTAAGAGGATACTGAAAGTTTTCAGAAGTGTGCGTCATCCAGGAAGGTGAAAACACTACATGGAAGTAAGATGGGATTTCTGTGAAAAAAATCAAGAAAAGTGAGAAAAAATACTACTTGAACCAGCAAAGATCCAAGGAAGACAGAGGGAAAATATGGACGGACACTATGATAAATAAATTAGTGCAGCAAGCTTAGACATAGAGAGAGAATACTCGTATAATGTGCATGAATATGTGGGTCTTTGCATGTATTCATGTATGATGTATCTTAGGTCCAGGCTTAGTTGACAGTGAGATAGAAAAGGAATTACTGGAATTGTTATCAAATAAGGCCGTGGAAGTAGACAATTCCTACAGAACTATTTTTAGGTTTAGAAAAATGTGGGAGGATGATTTTTCATGGACTAATTCGTTGCATTTAAGGGAGAAGAATTTGGCCAGAAGACTTTGTGTTATTGTGACTTGGCTCCTATTGGCTCCAAAAAAAGTAAAGGCTACATCATGTGAGGATTACAGAACAATAAGTTTGATTTCCCACGTGGTTAAAGTGGTTCTCAGAATCATCAACAAAAGGATCGAGAGCAAGGTAAATGATTACTTAGGAGATAATCAGTTTCGGTTTAGGAGGGGGACAGGCACACACGATGTCATTGAAGTAATGAGATCACTAATCGAGAGGAATATAGAATACAATCAGGACGTATTTGCCCGTTTGGTAGATTTTGAAAAAGCTTTTGATATAGCATATTGGGAAATTCTAATGAGTATATTGCAGAAAGTAGGAATACAATATTAAAGGGATGGGAGGCTAATCCGAAACCTGTACATATCTCATACTGCTCAGGTGTGAGTGGGGAATAGAGAGTCTGCAAGACGAATAAGGTGCAGATTAATCAAACCACTTAAGTACGGAGATTCCTGAGGGATAGGAAATTTGAGTCAAACATGAAAATAAGAGGTAATACAACAGAGTAGGTGGAGCAGTTCATGCACATATTTAAAATGTAATTTAGGGGTAAAGAGGCATTATAGTGCACGGACATTAGGAGAATTACATCAACAAGAAGTAGAGAGTTGACGATAGGTGCAACGAGTTAAGTTGGGGAAAAAAGATAACTAAAGAGTTTAATATGAAAGATAGTGCTCAAAGGATATGAGACGTGGTATTTGAGGTAACAGAAAGAACATAGTTTGGAGGCTTTTGAGATGTGTGTGTCATGGAGAAGCACCGAGGAAACAAGTTTGCAGCGGACAAACACCAAAATTCTAAATAGGGTAAGTGAAGAGAGGAAATTATAGAGGGAAATTCAACAGAGGTAGTTAAAGTGGACACAGGAAATATTGAAATGTAGTGGCATGTAAAAGGGCATGACAGAATAGAGAATGCTCTTCTACTGAGAATGTGGAGTAAAGAAGAGAATATGCTTTATAGACAACATAAGAGCAGGTGGAAGTTATGCTGATTTTTTTTATTTGGTAGTCTTCCTTTTAAGGTTGGTTTTGGGTGGACACAGACTTAATATGACTTCATTTCTCAGGTCAATGAAAAGCATTTTGACGGGCGATTGAATGCTGAGGACTGTGATAGAAGAAGGTAGGGGCAGAAAATATGTTGGACTGAAAGTTTTATTGCACTGTCAGGTTGTGTCTTGTCAGGCACGATTTAGAAATGGCACTTAGCCTGCATCCATCCAAAAACTACCCTTAATGGTAGACTATCACATAATAATAGTTTTTACGACTATCCTACCAACCAAATCAGTGAGGAGATCGTGTTTTTCCTCATTGTCCCAAGTAGCATTGCACAATCTTTCTGTTTCTTTTAATTTTCATCCAGTGTTGAGCCTTTGGTTCTCCAGGGGCACCATACTATATTACACCTATATTTTACCCTGCAAACAGCCATTAGGATGTGTGAAAAGGGATGTTTATATACAAGGCCAAAAAGATTTTTTGATGATAATTCCAAGATTGCTTATAAGTTAACTACTGTTGCAGTCTCAAAACTCACCTTGGAAGCGAGTATTCTTTTCCTCCCTGTTTCTTTCTTGCTTTCCCAGCATTTTCTCCTCTATCACCGTCTTCAGCAACATATTGTCCTTTCTCAGTATCTCCTGCATCAAATTGCTACATTCTTCGATTTCTTCAGCTGTCTTTCTTCCCCCATCATGCCCAGAACTTCAAAGTTGACCTTACTTCCAGTCCAGTTTCTTCATTCTTCTCCACAAACAATTCTCAAAGGCCTCCAATCAATGCTAATCTTCCTACCTTAATGACCAATCACAGAGGTACTGGTCTTCAGATGAAGTAGGGAAGCTAATCTCCAAGTAGAACTAGGGAAGAAGACACTTAAACAAGCAGAAGAGTTTTGTTATCTAGGCACAAAATCACTTTAGATGATAGAAGAGACAAGAAGAAAATAGGAATTAGAAAGATAGGGAGCAGAAGACTCCCCTCATTACTGCTGAGGGATCTCTGATTGCTCCAGTTCCCAAATCCCTACCACCCTCAAAACTGTTCTTTCCCTTCCCGTCCCAACAGTTCACTGCAAACTCCTTCCACACTCACTATTTAAGGCTGCCTCCAAGGTATTGTTTAACATGTGTTGCCCTCCATAATCCTTAGATGTCGAAGCCACAGTCAAGATAATAAAATAGCATGGAACATTACCAAGTTTGGTATTAATTATACTAATCGTAAATGTGTGCCAAACAAATTTAAATCTAACCATTTCTGGTTTCTCTTTAGATCCCTATGCATATTCATAGCTATGTCTCTTGTGGCATTCAAAATGTCTCCTGTGATTAAACCATTTTCTTGCAGAATTTAATTTCTTTCTCCCCGCAGACATTCTTCATTCCTGAACAATTATCTCCTACTTCATTATCATCTTTCCCTTCACCCACAGCCGTGTTGGAATACTCCATTCACTATTAAATGTTCCCTTTCAGGAAAATGTATAGTTATTTCCTGAAGTGATTAGATACATATCATTGATATTTTATTCCTTATGATTACGTGTAAGTACATAGAACTGAATAAAAAAGTTTGTCGGTTCAGCTTTTACTTCTACTAATAATATCCTAACAATCTATGCTTGCTCTATGTTAAATAAACTTCTTACCATTTTTATCCAATATTTTTACCCCCCCTTTCTGGCTCTCTTCCCCATCACTTTACCCCGATCCCTACTTGAGGTGCTTTGTGGAGGGCACTTAGAGTGAGTACGACGTCCGTCGGATGGGAAGCTAAACTGCGGACCCCTTGGCCCATTTTGACAAGAGTATGCTAATGCCGATTCCGGGTTTCTCTCCACCCTTCCTTTCCCATCCATCCCTAATGGCGCAAATGACCTTAGCTATCAGTCGCCTCCCCTAAAAACTACTACTAGTGTGGAGACTGGTTCTTCTACTTTGCTTACTGTGAACTGCAATAGAAAATCCCACGAGCTGTGAAGTGTGATTAGATTTTTATTGGCAAAAAGCCACATGCCAATTGAAATTCATAGCCGACTTTGTGAAGTATACAGAGATTGAATAATCAGTAAAGGCAGAGTGAAAAAGTGGTGCATTCAGTTTAAAAATGGCCACACCAAAGTCCACCATGAGGACTGCAGTGGTTGGCCTGGCCTTGTGACAGATGAACTGACAGCTAGTTCCAGGATATCAGTTCTGGATAGTTCTTGGATATCATATAGATAACACTGTCACTCATCACATCGGTACACAGCAAAAATTTCCCGATGAATGTCAGCAGCTTTGAAGTTTACTGCCAATAAAAACCTTATCACCAAACGGATTTTGCATTTGGTGGGATTTGCAATTGTATTATTGATTTTGACTTGCCACTGTAAACTAACAACCAGTGGCATACTCTTTTGAATACTGCGGCGTACTACCCTAGTGTGGGTATCAATACAGTAAACATTTGGCTACTGTCACTATGTCATTCAATACACTCAAATGTAAGTTACTTTCTGGACTGTCCTCGTACCTATATTTCCAATCTATGTTTTCTATTTATTCCACCCTCAACATCATCCTAACATTCCAATTCCCGATTATAACTAACCTTCCTCAATAGTGTAAATGTGACATCACTCAAATCGCCATCTAACAGGAGTTAGATGCTTTTGCAGTTGCCTCACTGAGGAGCAGACAATGCATGCACCATCTTTTTTGTCTGGCTCATACCCTTCAACCTATGGGCGACCCTAACAGGTCTAGTAATAAATTATCCTGCCACAACAGCACTTGGTGTCACCAGAGCACAAAAGCCCTTCCATCACACCAAAGTTATTGTAGTCCAGGGGAAGAAAATTGTAATATAGCTCTACAAAATTGACAATTTACTATTTGATGAAATGATTTATTATTGTTATGACTAGATTAAATGTTTATTTGTTCATATATTTTGCAATTTAATATTCTTTCTATGGTGAATTGTTCCCATTGTGGTAATGGGCCAGTAAGAACAGCATTCTATATTGACTACCATACAACCAATGGAGTAGGTCACGGTAGTCCAGGGGAAGAGCATTGGACTACTGACTGGAGGGCCTGGGTTAGATTCCCAGGCAAGCCTCTCTGGGCACCTGCAGCTCCACCAAAGCTAAGTGATTTTTTGGATACCAGATCTTTCTGGGAAACCATACGGACACAGGGAAAAGAACTGGCCCCCAAACCCTGATGTGTGAATTTCACACGCTCCTGGGCTTAGTACTGGGGTGAATTCTACCATCACCGACCAAACCAACCTTAGGGTTGATTACTGTGTTTATGGTTTTTATAACCAATGGACTAGAACAATGAGGCTTTACCCCTTCTACAAAAAAAGTTGTTCCCTTTTAGAAATAGAACAATAGAATTATAAATTTTTCCTCACCAAGAGAACCCGGTAGGTCTCTCATAAAATGCTAGGTATACGAACAGTGTATAATATTTATGAAAATAAAATTCTTATGTATATCAGGGTTAATCTACACGGCCTGTCACCAAAACAAGTATTGCAATGCTCATTGTCTTTTTTCACTTGAAAAGGTGCCATCCATAATGAGTTCTGAGGGACAGACAAAGTAAGTTAAACATGGAGGACTTCATCATGAAAGTAGAATTATAAAAATGTTTAACTTTCTATCTGCTGAAGCCAGAACAGTCTCCAAGGAGAAATTCAGTGGAGTCATTGAGTCCAACTCTCATGGCTTACAGTGAAAGCCCTACATGGAGTAGCTGAATTCTAGGAGCTTAACGCAAATTAAATACATTTCTAATATTATTCGCTCACTGCCCCACACCAGGAGCTTGCTGGCTGCCATAGTGTAAATTTATAATTTTAGTACCTTGATGTTTTATTCATTGGGCTGTTCTAACTCGATAAAATATGTAATGTTTAACACATTAATTTGTTAAATAAATATATTACCTATTAATAAAATCCAAGAAAAATTAGAATATTATGAATCATTATGGCAACATTTAGTGTTATTATTAATGGCATCCAATCAATTAAGACACAGACCATAGCATGGCACCCTATAATACAATAAACCCTTCTTCAATTCCACATACTCCTGCTTTCCTTCATTCCAACCAACACTCTTATCACTTTCCCACAGCTACTTTGCCTGATATTCTCCCCTCTTAACACAAAACTGTCTTCTTTGAACATTGATGAACAGTCTGAAAAAAGAAATATCCAGAAATGATTATCACCCAAGGTAAATGTATCATTTTATAAAGTTTAAGTTAGTCAGCCCAGTGTGGATACCATAGATAAAAAATTTGGGGCATACATACAGTACTTCAAGAAGGTGCATATGGTGGCCATTACATAGATTTGTTTTCCAGGTTTATAGATGCTTTTGGGGACTTAATGCACAAGAAGTGAATCAATTTAACTTTCTGGAAACACCCATAAAGATGATTATTTTTCTCAGGAATGTTAGACTAGAATTAGTGAAAAAAAAACAAATTGCCAAGTGCATGGCTATGAAAAGTTTACCATGACCACTCCATAATAAAATTTGAAAATGAATGAATCTAAGGCCAGCTTTTATAATGTATCACAAAAATGAAATTTCACTTTAAATAACCTTCAGTTAATCTCCACTCAAGGCCAAAATTCAGGTTCATGACCACTAGTTAAGTGCAAAACCTATTGTTAGGAGAGATGATGTTAATATGGTTACAATATTCACATTCATTTATTTGTTGAAAAAATGGTATTTGTAGGTAATCTCCTTGTTAAGCTTACTTTCATATTAACAAACAATATGATAAAACAAGATATCATTAAACCATTCCAGGAAAGTTGAAGCAAAATCAACCGACCTGGGATCAAATCACAATGATTTATAATGATTATTTGCAGATAAAATAATGTTGTTGCTGTTTTGAAGTCTCACAATTGAATATGACCATATAATTTATTATTCATTAGTGTAATTAATCTTAAAATTTAATGTCATCTTTTAGAAAAAATAATGCTGATGGCATTCAACCCAATGCCTTAAAAATGGTAAGATAAAATCTTACATGGCAATGAACTTGTTGAAACACAGACAAATGTCATCGACATGTGTTCAATGGTCTTGCATCTGGGCTGAAAATTTGCAGAAAGTTCCTCAAAGTAAAGTTTATCAAGGAGTAAAGGTTATTCTATTGAACAGCAGGAAAAATATTTCTAGAGCCTCTCCTACCCACCTTAATGATTAAGGCTCTTCTGCCTTGGACACACTAAATACTTGTATCTTCCAACCCAGCGTTTTACTTAGTATTTTGGATAGATTTTTCAATCGACAATAATTTTGTTGAATAATCACAAGGGTGAAGGTTTATATTTGAGGATGTCACCAAGAAAATTCAATCATCACCGATGAATGTCATTTCCATGATAACTTATACAATTTCAATGCTTGAATCAATCCTGTTCCAATCCCATTGTGACAATTTATGGTCCCAAATTTGGCCCAACGTTGTCCGTCATTCAACAAACTGCTCACTTCATAGGAATGGAAAAATGGAAATAAAAAATAATAATCTGAACAATAGAAGAATCTGAAAAGGTTTATTTATTAGTAATATAAAGACCTGGTTAATACAATGTGTTCGTTGGTTCTATGTCTTCTCGTTTCTAAAAGGGGAGGGATATTCACAAATGAACAGTTGAACTGCTGGCATCCCAAGGTAAAACAATCATTACATACAAATTACCGACCAATGGTGAGCTCAACCCAATCACTATCTTCAATTTGTAAGAATAATTTGTCAAGTTCACACACAATATTCATTACAAAGGAATTTTACCAGGGTGTACTCCAAGAACACAGCATTTAGAGTGTCATTTCATATGACACATTATTCATTCCTCTTGTCACAAAGACCTAATGATGGTCTATGCTCAAGCACCTCTAAACAATGCAAGAGATAATGTATAGTAATCCTAAAAGAGAGTCCATAACAATTTTATTACACAAAACACCTCCCAGAGTTTTGAGTTAACAAGTAATATTTTTTCTCTTCCAAAGCTTTCAGGATGGCAAGAAGCATCACATTACTTTTAACAACTGCTTTTGGAGCAAACAATCCACATTTCAGATTTTAAATGTGGCTTACACACGAATGTAATCTCCTCAGCGAAAGCGAAAAATGATCCTTTTGAATACATCTTTTGGATTTCAAAAGGTGAACTAAATGCCATAATTAGCAATACAGATAGCAAAACTATGAAAATGTTTACAGGCTATTGATATTAACTTTGGATGTCCACAAAATGAGTACTGCTAAGCATGAGGTAAGATTTTTTAACAGAATTTTTCATACATAGTTAGGTCTGTTTGCTGAAAATGATATGCATACATTTTAAAAGAAAGTGACGTTCACCTCATTGAAACCACAAATCTTAAAGAGATGCATTCCTTGTTTTTTAGTGGCTAAAATGACACATAAATTAACAAAAAAACAAGCCAAGATTACAACATGTGAAGATCATAACCACCTAAAACTCTTTTTCTAACGTTTTAATGTAAATTCATGGTGTCTGCCAAAGTGGGTGAATACAAATCCTTGAAAGTGTTCAAGTGTCTACTTTTCCACCCTATGTTTTCCATGCTATATTGGTAAGAAGGTTATGATAGTTCATGAGAAACCATCACAATTAAATGTCAAGTCAATCTTAACACCAGCTTGAATGGCAAATTTTTTTTTTAAATATCCATGTACCGGCATAGTACATTGTATGCAAGAGAGAGTAATGGCTAGTAAAGTAGAACTTGTGGAGACTTCATTACACCAGAAAAAATATTACGTTTGGTTGGCATTTCTAAATTGCAAAAAACAAAACAGAAATTGTTAGCTCCATTCCAATCTGACTTCTGTTAGTTGCCCATGTCCCTTTCACTCCCGATTTCCATTTGGCCGATAAAATTCTACTGAACTCCTCAGTTTGGTGGATTCCATAATTTCCAGGTTCATCAAACATCATGAAAATCATGCCATATCATATTACACAATAAGTGAAAATATACTGGAACAGTGATTGTCACTTTTTTCTCCAAAACGTCAAAGGGCAAAAATCTGAGTCCTAGGTTTTATCTTCATTCTATATAACAGCATGAAAACCCTTCCTCGCAACTCTCCTGCTACCAATATCTTACAACTTTATCACACATACTCTCATATTATATACAATGAGAGGGGGAAAAAAACTTAAATCACTAATGCTGTTCACTTTTTGGAGGAAGTAACCATTCGAATCATTTATAAACAAATCCCATCAGATCATTCCAGAAATAAATCAAGCATCTGCAAGTAACTCAAGTCTACAAGTTTCTGTTTAAAGTCACAATACGTAAAAAAAATATGCACCATCAAAAACTTTCACACTACCTTTGCATACTGAATCACCCTATGTGACCATTACAAAAAGTTGAACCTAGACACAATATCAAATCAGATTTGGCACAAGCTAACACTTATTTCCCTTGTTTTCACAGTGATATTGAGTCATTCTGATGAATGTACACTCAAAGTTATATCTTTGTTACTATTTACAAGCTTTCATTTTTATTAATTAGAAAACACTAAGGTTCAGAGGGAAGCACCATGTAAAATGAATGAGAAGTCATTCAAATAATTAAATTTCTAGCAATGGTAGATACATTTAAAAGCAAAACAAAACACATTCAAACCTTCATCTCATTTGCCAATATGTTTATTCACCAAAAGGCAGGGCAATTTCAGTTTGGCCATTTTCAAAATTTCACAACCGAACTCACATGCCACATTGTGCCTTCACTCTGTGGCATATTTTTAGCATAACTCTAATTCCATACCTAAAATATAAACTTAACTTCTTGGCTAAAATAGAAGTTGAAGTCAAAAAAGGTGAGCAAAAGTTAGCTTTATAAATTAAATGAAAAATGATGAATGAAAAACAATGAATATGATGGTGGTTTAACAAGCATGCAAGTGTATTTAGAAAGCTATGAACCAGTGGGGTCAATGAATATTTTCAAAACCACTGATGTTACTTACAAATTTTACCACATTACTTACGACTATATCAGTTTTACTAGTGATATGCTGACTCCTAATCCCACAGAAGTCACTTCATTTTATGAATCAATTATAAGTAAAAAATAGATTTTGATTGCCCTCCGAAAGTATAAAATCTTCTCCAATACACCCAAATATTTGGGTCTTAGCGGTAGATTAATGGTTAGGATTTTTTGATGATGGAAAAGTTTTTAGACACAAGAACTTCTAGAGAAACCTCAGGAACTGCATGAAAAGAAATTTCAGTCATAGACCCAAATATATGAATATTACACACCCGAGGGTTTAGCATGAGAAGAGCTCTATTCAAAGAACTAAATCTTCATGCTGATTAACATTACAACCATTGCATACTCAGACATAAAAATTCTTTACTGAGTGGCATGACAAAGATATTCAAAATAAACCGGCATATTTCTAAGATCAATTTATTTTTTTTGGATTGTAATGATAACTGAACTCACAGATTACATTACTGAAACCACTAGTTTACATGTTGCCCCTGTAAATAGTAAAATAATTTAGGGGTTTTTTTGCCATACTTAATACATGCAAGCAACTGTTAGAAATAAAAAGAACATCTGCAACGATAAAGCAGCATTTGCTGGAGAAATTTTGACATGGTCTGCATGCATTGAAGATACACAGGGAATGGAGTACATTTCTGTTTTAAAGAGGAAAGCTTTGCTCATGGTATTTGGGGCATGAGAGGCAGGATTTTAATTTGAAAGTCATCGCAGAAATATAGAACCTGAAAGATTCAGAGTGAGTTTAGAAATTTATGTGTGGTCATCTAGGACTTGACATGTTCCTTTATGGGCATAAATAAAGTATTCCTAATTTAAAATTAGTTTTTGTGTCTTAAATTGTTTGAACACCAGAAAAAGCTCTCAAAGGTATGCAACTGTAAAAGTGTAAAAAATTTGATGGAATTGAATGCACCGTAGATTTTACCCAACATTCGTAATTTCCACCAGGTGATGGTCAAATCAACCAATCAATCAACCAACCCCTTGGCGAGAGATATTACCTCACCTCCACCAACAATATACCCCTAAGGACAGTAGAAAACAAAATACTTGTACATTTGTACCTAACTGTTGAAATGAACTTCATCTTTGTAAGAAACAATTACGTAATTTACTCAAATATGAAGGTTACAAAAACCAAGTAACAACTGTTTGGTTTTAAGCCAGAAAAATGATATTGTATATTTTTGCCTGTAAAAATTGGCATGAGTTCATTGGAAATAAAGAGTAGATAAAAAGATAAACCAATATGCAGCATTAAAATGATTTCATGTTCCTCAGTATGATAACTCTTCAATTTTTTTATACTTCATATGGTAGCTTTGAGACATTTTTTCCTTTATAACTGATTTATGAAAGGGTGCAGTGTCCTAATGAGGAGAGAATTTTATTTCTAACCAGAAGATCTAGATCCAAATCCAGAAGAATCTGTATACTCTCCATTTAGTCTAACCTCTGCAATTTTTTCGGGCACTAAGTCTTCCTGAAAATACACATGCAATTCAAGGAAAGGAACAAGACCACCTATTTTAATGCATGAATTTTACATGCCATTAGGCTGAGAGAGAGGTGAGCTCTAGCCTCACCCAACACACAAACTTCAGGTTAATTACTGCGGTGGGTTTATGGAAAGAAAAATATTTTTTTCCATTTGTTAAAAGTTTAGTTTCAGCAGGAAGTTTCAAAAAAAATAAATTCAAGAGGTTAATTTTTATATTTTATCAAACAAGTGATGTACAACATCCACTTTCAAAAATTAAACTTAAGTTGATTAATATATTGTTCAAAACCAACCTTACTTGAAGAAATTTTGATTATTGCTCAACAAAAATTGATACTTTGCAATAATGGTAGGTTTTTTGTCTTTAAAATTTTTAAAGGGAACATACACACATACCTTATGAGCAATTTGATGAAAAAACTCATTTAAACAAATTAAAAATGCCTTCAAAAAATGTCTGAAATCACCCAACATCTTACTGAGCAAAAAAATTAAAATACCTCATCCTGAATCACCATATTATAACACATTCATGCACTTAAAATATTATTACCTAAGTGGGAATGGGCATTTTTAGTCAAATATGACTTGGCCTTGCTTTCCAAATTAAAATATTAGTGCAATTTTGGCAAATAATTATATTACAAGAAGTTCTATGCGATTAGCATACACTTGCAAATTCCGCATGCAATCTTTATAACATTTTATGATTTCATAATGAAAAGGTGATCATACAAAATTCAAAGACACACCTGACTGCACAATATTTTTTTCATAATATCTTTTGTAAAAATGACTAGATAATTATTTCCAGCTATTTTATGGCGCTGTCATAGAAAAGGAAAATAATTATATGAAATGTACAATCAAATACTTTTTCACGTGAATAAAATTTTTTTTGAGATATTACATGAACAAAAATATTTCTGCTACAGACCCCCTTTTAGTTTTTTTTTTGCTATTTCAATAAACTGAAATGAAACTGTTTTTCATTGTAGAATCAACCAAATTTCATGCTTGCCTTTAGAAATATATTTCAGAAGTTACTGAGTTCTGCACCTTAATGCATGTTAAACTTCGTCTATACAAATACACCATATGGTTTTCCAGAAGCACTCATTAAACCATACGAAGCCACAGTAACCATGGAACAAATAAAATAGATGGGAGAAGGTTATTCTTCATCTTTATAAATATGTATATTTACTACAATTTGAGCTTTCAATGGTTCTGACTAACCCATGTACATGTAAGGTCCACATATCAGCATAACTTTTAACTTTGCAAAAAGATGAGACCTTAAGTACAGTAGACTCCCGATTATCTGGGATAAAAGGGAAGGAAGTACTTATCCTGGTTAGCTCGCACCCACTACAAAATGTGAGGCCATTACAATTTGAAATTGGGCAATGTTTTTACAGCAAGCAAAATGTAATTTTTTCATAATGATTTAAGGCACATTACACCTCACCTACACAATAATGGTGTCATCCAGCTTGTCAACATTCCACCTGGTGAACTTTTGGAGATTATTAAACATCAATCATATCATGAATAACAAAAAACCTATAGCTGCCTATAATTTAGGAGACTGATTTCCTAAGATTACCCAGCATAGAGTTATTGAGCCTGAACTTGAAAACTTTTTCAACTTACAGACCAGCTCTCAATACCAGGTAAGTGTGAATTAAATGTAACACAGCTGAACCTATATTTGTTGCAATAAATAATATGAAAATCCATAATATACAGAGAGTGCATTTTAAGTCAGTGAAACACGAATGTTGTGAAAATCAACGTAAACAAAGATAACAGAATGAGGTTGTCAAGACAGAGGAAAAGTGAGTGAAATAGTCAAGTGGGAGGTCATAAACTAGAGAGTTGGAACACACACATATCAGGGAAGTGTTATGGATCAAAATGGTCAAAGCAGTAAGGATATAAGAGGAAGAATATCAAAATGCAAAGATGCTTTCACAGGGAGAGAAATGATGACAGGAAAATTAAGTAATAAGGTTAAGAAAAGACAATAGAAAATTTTGATAAGAAGCATGGTTATGTACAGCATGGACTGACTTGGTAATTGAAACAAGATGATGAGTGTAGACTGGAGGCTTTGATATGTGGGTGTGGAGAAGGATTGAAAAGGTGAAATGGACAAAAAGGTAGACAAACGAGGAGTTGCTAGGCATGTTGGGGAAAAGTGAGCATTCTTCGGAGAAATCCAAAGGAGGCAGAAAAGATGGATACAGAGCATTTTGATTGGCGATGGGATAATGAAGACTGTGATGGAGGGGAGGATATTAAGTAAATGAGCAAGGGTTAGAAATAGGATAGGCATGTTAGACGGAATGAAGGGAGGAAGGAAATTGCAGAATTGAAAAAGGGTTTATTGTAGTGTTGAATGGCAGATAGTGTTTGGCTACAAGAGGCAAATAAATGCATCATTCTGTCACTATTTAGCCTGTGCCCATTCAAAACCTACCCTAAACAGTACAATAGCAATAATATACACCACATGACACCATGTTGAGTAAGAATGGCTTTTTCACATTGACTTTCAGTGGCTGCCTTGTCTGATACAAAATTACTTAGAGCAATGCATGAGATGCTTATGCATGATGCACAGATAATGTGATATGTTTATATGAACACAATTGGCATCTGCACATTTGTTTTTCCGTGACAGTCTTCCTGATTCTAAACCATTATGTAGTGTTGCAAAATAAGCTTTTCTTGGCCATCCTGGTTAATAGAGAGTCCACTGTACATGCAATGGGTAAAATAGTGCAATACAGTAATACTTTGATCTAAAAATGCTTTGTGGGACCTTGGATCCACTTTTGCAGGTATTACGATCTTATACAGGGTTCTAGAGTATGAAAACAACCCGTTTAGTAGATGAAAAGAACTGCGGGAGATGCTGTGACAGTAACTTTTACAGAATCACCGGCTAGTGTGCATTAAAATGCAAAAATTCCAAAGCATTTAAATCATTCTCCTTGACCGGGATTCGAACACCAATTCCTAAGTATCCGGCTGAGTGCTTCAGCCAATTAAGCTACTGAGGATTTAAATTCTTTTCTCAAGAACATGCGGGAACTGGAGGGATAGAACTGAACTGACCCATCACTATTGCAACCCAATCCATATTTCTGGTATGTCACTACTCATTTAATTGATTTATAAGGTGCCTTCAAGTACTAAGGTCTCCTGATTTTTTCTGACTGCTCATACCAGAAAGCTAAAACATCAATTAATTCTCAACATAATCTCCCAGTAGACATACATGTTTTTCACAATGTGAATGACATGATTCAACAGCTGCTGAGAATGCTTTTTTAGGGGAACCTTTTACCTACTCGAAAAACCAGCAGGTCTGTAGCAGAGGCTTATTGAGTATATTTTCACATGATATTCAGTCTTCTTTTTTTAACTGCTGCACCCACGGATGCACACTTTCTACATATCCCAAATACCATCATCATATGCATTACCAAGTTGACAGTAAATTTCTATGGTATTAAGTGACACAAGTGGAGATAACAGATGATTACATACTGTTCTCGTATAATAAATTATGCAATTTTAAGTATTGAAAACTTTTCTCACTCTATCAACAACCATATGAATTCTGTGCACTATACAATGCAGCCATTTATCTATTGTATTCATAAAGTGTACCCACATATTTAAGCACAACCACATTTTTATTTCTACTCCCATTCCTAAGACAAAAATAGGGATACCTTAAAACTGAAGGCATCTCATACAAGATCATCTAATAAAACCGTTACTGTGATTCTTCCCAAGATAGGATATCAGTAGTTACTCAATTTCCTTGCCTTTTTAGATTAAAATAAACATGATATATAGTAATTGCCTATCATCATGCTTTTCATGAGCTTCATCGCGATCAATAATTTTTATGCTAATGCATTTCAAGTCATGCTTATCACAAAGAAGTGTTCTCAAAGGTGACTATGGAGTTGTATCAACAGCACTTTTCTCCTTTGATTAAAATAATCAATTAGCAAATAACCACCGGGGAAGACACACATAAACTTGATAGTAAGTGCTCCTGAGACAGCATATTACAGTTACAACCAAGGAGTAGAATACATTCAACAAACAAATTTAAAGAGCATCATTCACTTAGATCAGGTGCCAATCACAATATAACCCAGGAAGTTGGCGAAAAATCATAAAAAAGCTCTATGATAATACATTTGTACCACCAACATACTGCATACACATTACCGAGTAGTTTGAATTATTGAATCAACATTGAATGGTAAATTACTGCAATTCTGAGCCTAATAATGCTCAAGTAACATAAAAAATATGCCTCGCTGAATCAGCCAAGTTCTAGAGAACTACTGCATTAACATAAATTTTAGTGCTGTACAGTTCTCATTCTATAACTATATACTCGGATAAAGAAGTTCTGCAGTATTTAAATGGATCATAATAACCATTATTGAACATGAGTGATGAATACACTCATCTTTTAAGTTTACTGTAGCAGTAAAGGTATATATGTACCTTAATTTTCCAAAGATGGCTACAGTGTGTAGTGTTTATTTCCATAATTGCCCTCTTTTTTTCAGCTTTCATTCGAAGACCCTTTGGCTAGTCAAAACTTCTGTGAAATTCATCACTCTACATGAGCTTGGAATACGTAGCAAACACATTACCTTCATTTATATATATATATATACATTGGCTGGCCTTGGAAGAAATAATACAGTGAAATTTAAATTGACAAAAACTTATTGGCACACTTCAGCCTTATTACATGCAAGATGTTGTGTATTATTATGAGGAGGGTAGCTTTGGTTAAAAATGTCACCGTATGCACTTAAATAAATAAATGTTGAAGGAATGGCATGAGATATTGGAAGGGAAAGCAAGGGAGAGGCATGTTTATGATTATCTCATTTGTAACAGCGAAAAACTTTTACTGTCACAAGGGGATGGTGAAATTATTGGAACCACTTATGAAATGTAGGCATCGTTTGCATGTGGTGTAGTGTACTGAGTGTAGTGAGGCACGTTAAGGGGGAATGCAGTACCACAGCAGGTGAGAGTGACTGCAAACAATATCTCATTGCACACACGCACAAAGAGAACAAGTTGGACTAGGTATGTTTGTACATTAAATATGATTTCATCTCTTGTTTTTCTAACTTATTTTTCATCTCGTAATACATCTCCAGCTATAAAAGATGTGTCCAGCTGCTTTCTTTTATTCCCAATTACATCAGCCTTAGGCTTTTGTCCTCTTACTTACTTTTTACAATGCTATTTATACAGATCAACAGATTTATGATCTGGTATTGCATAACAACGAGTCTAGGACACTGTGCATCCCCTAGATAATTCCCACTACGCATAACTCACACTCATTTTCTTAGAAATGGGTGCCAAACACAGCGACCTAATGGGATTTCAATTTATACATGAATGTCAGATTCCATACAGGAATGGTTTTTCATGGAATTACCTCCATCATGAAAGCATTAGCAGGTTTTAAATTGCTATCGGTAAGTTTTGCAACAGTAAATATAATGGAATTATTAATGCATCAAAAGGATCACATCATTTACAGTCCAAGTAAAATATGCAAGGCTAAAAAATATAATATCTCATAAGTTCCTCTGGACTTAAAAAACATCAAAATTTAATCAAAAAAGAACCACAACTTCTTTTTACCAAAATTTTGGGAATAACAATTTCCCTTTGATTTAATCTCCTATCAGTATTGAGGGAAGTCCTTTTTCATTCAACATTCTGCAACTCATTAGAATTTCTCCAAGCAAATCAAAAGTAATTAATGCCAAATCTAAAAGTATGGTTTGCAAACCATATCGCTAATTGATATCATGGCCAATCACATAATTTATAAAGGATAATTTTAAATAAATTTACATGTCAGTTTCTCCTTGCATTATCCTTAGATTTGGTACATGGAAAACTCATTATTAGCATATGTGATACTTGCCACAGCCATTATGACTAATGTGGTCATTTACCACAGCAAAAAGAGCAGGGATTATTACCCCACCATTTATACTAAGGCAGGTTGGAAGTGCTGGAGGAGGAAGATGAGGAGCTGACCAGGTTCATCAAAGATGTGCGAATTTCCTGCCCGATTTCCTCTGAACCAGGGGCTTCGGAAATTACAACCCACGTGTCATCTGTGCTTTCAAGAGTCTCACGACACACAGGGCAAGTCTTATGATCCACATTCCTGCATGAAAGTGAAAAGTTAAGTATCAATGATGAACATATACTGAAATACTTGTGGAAAATCAAATACAAATTTCAATGAAAAAAAAATAACGGGTTAACCACTTCACAAGAGAAATATTTATAGTAATCAAAAAAAGATGATACATGAGATGCACGTTTAACTTCTGCAAAGTCAAATTCTGAAATTCACTCAATTACAGCCATGAAATAACAACATCACAGTTATGACTTTTCTCAAGCCCAAAACTACCACTAATGGATTATTGCAGTACAGCCATTAAAGGAAACAAAGCAGTACCATTTCAGCAATAACTCGTGACAATGACTTGAATTTCAGAGAACTCAAAATCCCAACAACAATAACAATGGTCAATATTGTCAACAAATTGAAATTGAAATAAATATCTATAAATTACAACTGGATAATTATCATTAAAATTATTGAATTGTATTTCTTTTTGTCCTTATAACTAGAGAATACTCTACAGCTAACACAGAACAGCTGACAAAATTCAGAGTTTATCATTACAATCAATCACTGGAATTAATTCCAAGAAACTTCGGGATATGCCGCTACAGTAACTTTTAACGAAGTCATCCGCTAATATGCATTTCAATGCAACAATTTCAGAGTCTAAAAATCATTTGCCTTGACCGGGACATTGAGGGATTCGGGTTCGAATCTCGGTCGAGGCGAATAATTTTTACAATCAGAAATTCTTGCATTGCTGGAATTAACTCCACAGCATCTTATGACCATGAAAAAACTATGGTCAACTTACACACAAGATTGATAAAAAAATGGAAATTTAGAGAAAAAATTTTGAGGCCAACCAGCACACAAGTGCATACATTTTTAAACCCATGACATGTATAATCATGAGCCAAATAGAGTTATTTAAAACATTATTGATCAATGAAATCGAGGAAAATCTGTATGCACTCAAGCATTGGTTGAACACTAACAAATGAAATAATTACTCAAAACATTATTATTATTTATTTTCTACTGGTTAAGGTATGTTTTAGATGGACTAATCAGCCTATAACACTTTATAATAATACAGTTACTTGACAATCCTATGCTAATTAACTCCACAGCATCATCTACCAATATTAAACCTTCTGACACCGAACTCTACAGTAGATCCCTCTTCAATTCTGCATACTTCCTCCCTTCATACCATTCAACATACCCACCCTTTGCTTGCCTAACGTCCTCCCCTTGATCAAAGTCTCAACATCCCATTGCCAATCAAAATGCTCTGCACCCATCTTTCCTGTCTCCTGATGATTTATCCCATATGATCCCTCTCCTACCAAACCATAACCAGCACTATCTTATTTATTTTCATTTCTGCCCACTTCACCTACTCCATCCTTCACCACGGCTACATTTCAAATGACTCCAATCTACGTCTATCATCTTCCTTCAATTACCACATTTCTGTGCCATACTAAACCACACTCTATATTAAGGTTTTGACAAGCCGTTTCTTAATTTCCTTACTCAACATCCCTGTCATCAATTCCCTCCTTGTTAAAGCTTCTTTGCTTAATGCAGTTCTTCTCCCTATATCCCTACTACTTCAACCATTTTGGTCCATAACACTTTCATGATAGGTAAACTGTTCCACCTACTCAAGTTGATGAACTCCTGTTTTAATATTTAACTTAGCCTTCCTCCTTCTCGAAAACCATAAAACATTCATTTTGTTCACATTTATTTCCCCATCCCATACCTATCACACTGGCTATCCAATACATTCAGCCATGTTTGCAAACCTTTGGCTGACTGGCAAACTAAAACTTGGTCATCAGCAAACCTAACTGATTTTATGAATTCTCTCCTGATTTCCATTCCTACCTCCAGTTCTTCCTATGCCTGTTTTACCATTTCCTCAACATACATGTTCAAAAGCATAGGTGATAACAGACAACTCTTTCATAACCCTCTTTCTAACACAGCCCATACTGACTCTCAATATTCAGGATAGGAAACGGGAAAAAGTCACTGGGGGCCATATCTGGTGAATATAGTTAGTGGTCGACCAATTCAAACAGTAAATTTTAGCCATGAGGACCACCAAAGTGTGAGCAGGTGCATTGCGCAATTGGAAAAGCACCTTCTTCTTCTTCAAATGCGATAGTTTTTATGGAACTTCTCCCTCCAACTAGTCAAGTAATGATGTGTAATACTGTAAAGTAATGACCTTCAAGAGCTATGTAAAATAAACTGAACTAACCACTGTTCGATGCAATGCTGACAGTAAGAGTGTGTGCATGGCAACAGAACATCTGGCTGGCGCTCCAAGCAAATACAACATTCAGTACCAATTCCTCCAACAGCAATCCCTTCATAGGTAACTTCGTCCACATGCTCCATTAACAATGATGCCGAAATGGGGTGTCCTGAAAATTTTAATAAAAAGAAATTATATCCATTCATAATAACTGCCTGAGCAACACTAATGTGTGTACTAACCAATGCACTCTACGGAATTCAATTACACTGCAATTATAACAGTGTACTAGATCTGCTATTTGTAGTTCAGTGTGGTTTTGGAATACAGATAAACATTCATTCATAAACGATTTGCCCTTTCTCCTTATGGGCTCTCCTCGACTTTCATTGCTTTAATTCTTCATTTTAAAGTACAGTAAGACTTTTTTTCTTTCCTCTCATGTTCCCTCAGCATCATATCTATCACCAAAAACTAACCCATTACTGTCATGGAAATTCTCACATTTATGTGCACAACATGGTTATCACCCCTGGTAGCTGCAATGTAATATCCTTGACTGAGAACCTAGAGGTTGCAGGTTCAGTTCTCATAATTTGGGTTATCAGGATTTGAATGTTTGCAATTGCCTTCGATGTTATTTCATGTTAAGAAATACCTTGTGTAACAGGCTCTTTTCAGATTTTTACTAAATAAGTGAGAGAGCATCATTTGAAGACACTGTTGAAGTAACTATTGAGGCATTTTCAACAGTTCATTGAATTATTCTCATTGGCAATTAGTTTGACGAATATGGTTCGTGGGATTGAAAAGAAAATACTATTTCACCGCAATATTGCTTTTCATCACAAGTATCAAGAGGGGAATAAATGTTTTTTTACCAAATTAAGAAGTGCAGTCTAATGGGTTCCTAACAAATACTTTAACTGGTATTTACCCTATAATATCTAAAACCCAGTTCTCAACCCGAAGGCTCGTTTGATAGGTGATGGTAGAGTTCACCCAACACTTAGCCCAATGGGAAGTGAAATTCACACATCAGAGTGGGGGGGGGGGCAAATCCTTCCCCCAAGCAACCTACGGTTTCTCGGGAAGTAGTGGTACCCGAAAAATCACACAGCTTGGGTGAAGTAGAGGGCGCGCAGAGACATGCCCAGGACTCGAACTTAGACCCTCCAATCAATAGTCCAACACTCTATCCCTGGACTACCACATCCTTATTTTTCTTATTTACAGATGCAAAGTAAATATACCGTTTTGTTTATTATTTATTGGCCATAAAACGTCTAGTAACTAAATTGTATAATTAACTGTTATTAAATTCAAAATGAGAAAAGGTTTACTCAAAAAACTTAGCAGGCCGATTTCTTCTATTTTAAAGGATATGTTACTCTGTAACAAAAGATGGAATTCTTGATGGCGACTCCATGAGAGTAGACTTTCTTTGAGGTCACCGCAAGCTCTCAAGTTTGATAAAACAAATCCTTTTTCTTTAATTTTATGAAATATATTAACCGAAAAAATGTATTTACTCCTATGTGACAAAGTTCGAACAGTGGAAATACTGGGCAACATCATTTATAAAAGTATACATGAGTGTTATATAATGACATATATTTATGCAACTTTACATACCATACTTCACATTACCATTCTGTATTTTTTTAAACCAACATTTTGTAATCTTTGATTTATACTTCCAATACCCATCCTATCTGGTCCACATAACTTCTGCAGCAAATAAATAGTACCTCACAGACACAATCTGCCAGAAGAGGATGAAGTTTGTCTTTCACTGAAGGGAATGTGTGCATTTCAGGCTCTTCAAAGCATCAATGCATGCAGCGATATTTTTCTTCCCAAGGATTCATGCTATGCGATTGGTTGTGAAAAGCACTGTGTACAAGATCTTTCTGGAAAGTATCCAGTCATGCAATATTTTGAGAAAAATAACCTGCCCAGAACAAAAAGAGGCCTTAGTCCCCTTAAATCAGCTCTCCTTGGGACATCACACACTTATCATAGAATCTCTTCCACTTTCCAAAACAATCAGCAAAGTCCTAGTTATCAGAATTGTCATCAGCTGCCTTGTCACATTCTCCCTTATCTTGTCAACTGACTGCTGGGAGGACAGGGCTTTTGTTTACGGGTCATAACCATAGACCCTAACTCATCTTAAGTTATCTGACCTTTTTAGAAATCCTGGGTCATTATTTGAGGCTTGATGTAAGTCCCCTACAATTGCACCTAAACATTCTTGAGTTTGAGGAGATAAAAGAGAATACAGCGAGGTAGCTGATGACCATTCTAAAAATGGACCTTGCCAATTGTTTTAAAAGTGAAAGAGATAGTGGGATACTTGTGTAAGGTCCCTAGGGGCGTACTTAGAAGAACACTAAGGTCTCATTGTTTTATGTAGGCTATTTTCCTCTAAATATAGCATGGCAGGAGTTTCCGGACAGTCCAGGTATCCTTACCCTAACAAATGTGTGCCGATGTATTGTCTTATGCATGCTGATGTATTTTAATGTCCATCAGAGAGTAAGATTATCATTATATAATGGCGATGGGAAAGGGGCATATGTATTTCAAAAATGCCATGGCCCCAATGCATACAGAAGAATGACCATTAAGGAAGTATGGAGCTGATGTGGTGAAAGATGTCTGAACTCTAAGGCTGCAATTAGACAAATACTGCAAGGCACGTTTAGACTCATACTATAGAATTTGAGTATTTCTGGTCTCACCATAATTAAAAACTCAAGGGTGTATCTCACTACTCATTACACTCTAATAACCCTGCTTCCCTTCCTCTTTCATATCAGACAACCTATAGTATTATAATAATAATTCATTTGCCTGGTAATTTGTTTGTACATACAAATATAGGGCATGTCAAGAAAGTACAAATCAATTTATACAATATCATTGTTGTATGAATTCTTCAACAGAGTGGAGAATATTTCTTTTTAAAAACTGATTAATTAGAGCACAGGCCCATTTTTTTAGGCCCAAGTGCCGCATTCCTGATTCTGACATAAGTTTGGATTGAGTCTCTTGGTGTTCTAGTAATTATAATCGACATTTTTGTTTTAAAAGTGAAGATTGTGCTTATCACTGATGATTGCAGCATATATACAAATTTAGAAATATGTTGCAGTGCCCTACCGCCACCAGAGCATGCATGAGGAATTGCACACCGGGTTGAACACATGTTAAGAAACCCAAAAAATGATACTGTATATTACATGAGAGTAGATTCAAATAATCTAATTTAAACTAGGGAATTGTGATTACATCATTCATGCAGAAGAACAGCAGCATTAGCCAACCTTGAAATTAGGTTGTCAATGGATGTAGCAGACACCAAAACATAAGTTACATCATCATAGCACTGGAAGCGTATAAGTTACAGAACTTAAGAAATTTTGGCAGATCATTCATATACAAGAGGAATAGCACTGGACTCAATACCTAACCCTGCAGGATAGCCAAATTTAACATCTTTCTTATATATATATATATATATATATATATATATATATATATATATACATATATATACATATATACATATATATATACATATATATATATATATATATATATATATATATATATATATATATATATACACATATATATATACATACATATATACATACATATATATATATATACATATATATACATATATATATATATATATATATATATATATATATATATATATATATATATATATATATATATATACATATATATATATATATATATATATATATATATATATATATATATATATATATATATATATATATATATATATACATATATATATATATATACATATATACATATATATATATACATATATATATATATACATACATATGTATATATATTTTTTTTCCAGATAAGCATTCATAATTAATACATAACAGACATATTATTGGCTTCCAAGGGTCTCCTAAGTTCCTTTCACATGACCAAGTTTCCCATACAGGCCAAGATGTTAAAAAAACCTAATAACAAGTAATATCCAATGGTGAGGGATAATAGAATATGGTATGCCAGTTTAATGGATTTCCATCCCAAAAAAGCAAACTTTCTGAGTTGAAAAAAACACAGTAGAGCCTCATATGATGAGCGTAATTCCACGATCTATCTTATAAAGTGAAACATATAGTGAAACAACTTTTTGCAAATACATTAATGTAAAATACAATAATGCATTCCATGCAAAATAAAATAAATTATGTATAAGGTTTATTTAAAGAAAAATATACATACATTGTTTATGATCATGGATCACGTACACCTTTTTTATTTGATTTTGGCATGAAGCAACAAGATATGTGAACTTGATTTGTAAAAGCAAAAAAAAACTAATTTAAGTGCAAATTATTTATGATATGTTCCTCAATTTTTTAAATGGAAAACTGTTTAAAACCTTTTAAAGCCGATACTTCAAAATTTGGTAAAAATTCAACTCAGAACTGTCGTTAAATAAATTTAAGCCGTGCATTGCCACTGCCATATTAGGGAGATGCCTCAGATGCATGGGACAATGCAGAAGTTTCCTGTGATCTCCACATCTCATTTAGCCTGCTGTTTTGGACTTGATACTTCTTGAAGACTTGTGGAGTTTCTGAATGCTAAGCAAGAAGGGGTTTGATTTTCACATTCCTGCTTGCATTTGTGAAACATAGCAGCTTGAGATGGCCTTTCATTGACTTGCGTTCAGGCAATGAATTCTCTCCTACTGTCATGTACAAGAACATAGGTTCGCTTCATCGTCTTCTACCTGAAGAGAACCATCTCATCACAATTAAAAACATGTTCTGGAAGGTAACCCTCAGAATCTATGTGCTTTTTGAAGTCACTGATGAAGTTCTCTGCTGCTTTAACTTGGAGCTTGCTACTTCACCATGCCTCCCAATGCAGTTGGTGACAGTTCATTTTGTTCTCTCCTTGAACCACGCATGGCTCCCCTTATTTATTTGTTCGGCCATTGATGATTCTGACATCTTGTTAAAGAGGTCAGCAAAAATCACTTTCCCCTTTTCACAAATTTTATTTTTGTTAATGATGACACATTGCAATCGCTTTTTGTTTATGCATATGAAAAGCAACCTTTCAAAATTGAGAAACCGCAACCATTGCATAGATACTCTTGTCACTCTATTTGAAGTGTCTATCTTCCTAGTCTTGTCCGTGTTCTTGAAGAAAATACTAACTGTTGATGTCCACAAATTGTTGATGTACAGACTACATTAACTAGGTTCACTCCTTGTTCCCAATTTTCAATTACTTTCCTTTTCATTTTTACTGTTATTTTTTATTCTCTTATGGTTTTCTTCTTACAGAAATTTCTTTGGGGTCATTTTTAAAACTATCCACAAAATATTATTAAACTTTACACAAAAAATCCTAAATATTTTGTTGTCTCAGGCGTAACTTTGTGGAATTTGCATAACATATTGAAATGTAATGAAATAATTGACTTTGTAATTCCACACACTTTATTTAAAAACACGACCCAGGTTTCGACGTTGAACGTCATCTGATGACGTTCAACGTCGAAACCTGGGTCGTGTTTTTAAATAAAGTGTGTGGAATTACAAAGTCAATTATTTCATTACATTTCAACCTAAATATTTTATTGGAACGCAAACTTGGAAAAATATTTTATCACAAGCGATGCTAAGATGCTATAAAAATGAGTGCTAGAGACAAACTGCAGTATCAGCTGTACAATGAATCTGGGAATTCCTCACTTGTTATGCAAAAAGTTGCATATTACAAGAATTTTAGGAGACAATATTTTTGGTCATAATGCAAATTTCTCGCCGTGCGAGGTGCTCATTAGGTGAGGTTCCACTGTGGGGGCAAAAGAAAACAACAGGAAAGGAGACTTAGCCGAATGAATTCTTCTTGTGTCTTCCACCCAGTTAGGTTCTCCGTTTCTACCATAATTTCAACTACTAATTTACTCATCATCTCTGGGGCTTCTGAAGACCTGAAGTTGATGACCAAATCAGTCATCAAAATATCAGGAAATTGGAGAGCTTCCCTGGATGAAAGACCTGAGAACAATTCATTCAGCAGATATTTCAGGAAAGAACCAGACCTTTGGTGACTTGGATGGGTTATCAGTGAAACAAGAGGTGGTGACCAATTCTGAAATGAAAGACTAAAAAACATAAAAAAGCAACATGTTGCGAGGCCTGCCCAGTAAATATATAGTATTTCTAAATTCATGGAGAGGACCAGAGAGCTAGCTTGTTCACCACCCAAATTGCTCATGAAAAAAATATACAAATCAACCAATGCAAAAGTGTAAAAAAAACTAAATTATGTTAAGAAGAATAAGAGTACAGTCCTGTTTATAAGGGCTACTTTGCGATCACCATCAATAAAAATGATTTATTCAGTCAGGAACTTTATACAGCCCTGGTGCTACTTCCTAAGAGATTTTTTCTTATTTAATTCTTAATTAATAGATACATTCAAAACTTCACATCATTCTCTTTCAGGCTAAACAGGGTAAAAAACACCCAATTTTAAGTTCTTCTTCCAGGAAACTTAGTCCTTTCCACCAATCTACAGCACTAACCTTGCATACTTTCTTTGCTTCTATCATATTCCATGACATTCTCAGTCCACCCCTCCCTATCAAACAATTAACTCTTATTTCATGCACACATCCATTAGTTGTTTAAACTCAAAATCATTTAACAGATCATGCTTCCAACTATTTGTAAATTTGTTCATTTACTTTTTCCAATTTTAAATATTTGACATGTGAGCATGTTTTATGGCATGCTCTTGTCCATCTATTTGAAGCATCCATCTCTTTAGTATTGTCCTAGTTCTTGAAGAAAAGCCCAATTTTTGATGACGACTGATTGTTAATGAGCAGATAAGATTAATTAAATTCACTCCTTGTACCCGATTTTCAATGACTATGTACCTACCTATACACCTATGCTATGATTTCACATAAAATAATTATCAACTTTATTTTATTTACTCAAAATGTATTATACAGTGACTTAGAATATAGAATATCAAAATAATGCTTAATGATTTTCAAGTCAAGGATTGTCCTTATATATGGTTGGAAAATATTATTATTATTCTTCAAAATGTACATGAATGAAGCGGTGAATTCCTGATTACTCCTAATAATGTCAACTAAGAAATGCAAGTTGTTATTATTACTGGTCAATATTCATCCATCATTATCAATGATATATGTAAGGTAATAATTATGGTTAATTTAAAAGTATAGAATCAGCATGCTACTACACCGTTTGCAAATACCCCATTGCACTTATTTCTGTTCGTCATTCAAAAAACCTTTTCAAAAAAAAATCATTTAGTTATTATTAAAGAGCTTTTTCTTCACATGCTGAACAGAATGCACTTCAAACACATCATATTGGTGAATATTTTTGACAAGTAAGAAGTTAACTTCAGATTAAATTGATGTTTAGCAAAATACCTACTCAAGGTTTTGCATGCATCTGTGCACTTTCATGAGCACCAAAAAGCAAGAATACATATGCATCTCCAATCCACCTAAATAACGCACCAATGTGGAATCAGGTGATTATAGCACACAAGAAGTACAGGGCTATTTGATGTGAAAGTTGGGAAGGCTAGTGAGTTAAGGCACTACTGATCTCAAACTGCACTTATTAAAACTGCTCTCCAATTAAAACTAACCTTTCCTGTTATAATTATGTTGTGGTAGAGCAGATGCATTCTTCAGAAATTCTGAATCTGCATAACCTTTTGATTGATTTGCAGCAGCAGGCTCTCTTGGGATAATCATTATTGAACCATTATGGCATTGATTCTTACCTTGAGAGCTTTGCCAACATGCTTCTATTTGGCATTTCAATGTCCTGAAGACCTGTAAAAAGCAGAATAAATGTACTAAGAAACTGCATCTTTCATAAAAAAAATATGGAATATTAAGTACAAAAATAAGAAGTTTTTTTTTAAACTATTCCCCGTCCAATTATTCTAATTTTATTAGATACACACAAATGCTTTTTCATACAGACGTTATGTAGCTATAGTGTCTCTAAACATATATTTTTTTTTAAATCAAGGTATCTCAATTATAAAGAATACAGTCACATTAGATGTTAGGGAACCAGACTTTATCATATAATTTCAAATAAATGTGAGGTGTTCACTCTAGGAATGACAGACTAAAGGTTTCCTTCAGCACTTATGTTCAAATACTCATTTTGCTGCAATTTGAAGTTGCGTAAGGGCAACAAACGAGCATTTGAAATCATCTGTGTTGAAGTCATTTGTTTATTTCATTCTGGTGGTCTTATCTGATGATGTAGTGTAGTGTCTTAATAATTCCCTTATTATTACAAGTTATATGTAATTTGAAGGTCGCCCACTTTTTCACCTACAATCCATTTAGACATTTTTTTCAAATTGAAATATTTCAAACAAGCCCTTCTTCATCGAACATTACCTTACTGCATGGTTGAGGATGAGAAGGGCAGAGAAATAAGAAAAAGACCATTGGGAGAGTGGTACTGGCAGCCAAGAGCTGTACTTTGAAGACAATAAGCATGATTAAAGGGTAGCAAATAAAATTCAGCATTTATTCAAACAATCTCATATTTTTTCAAACAGACCTTGTGCTATTGATAAATGCCCAAATGGTTATCTTATTTGATTGCTGCCCATTAGCTTACTTATAATGAAAATGCAATTAACTTTTCTGTTGAAAAAAGATGACATCATTAACCTATATTATTATCCACATTCCCTAGGGAAAAGGATATCGTACTAAATTTTGACTAGGAAAAAGAGAGGTACATTTAGACCTGTGTACTGCCTTCCTACACCAGCAGTGAATACATAATGACTTGAGTGTTTGACTTTTGAAATGCATTAGGGCTTTCATAAAGTCAACTATGTGATGCAGTTAAAATATTAATATTTTGATTGATGATTGTTATTATGGATGGCAAAGAAATATAGATACATGTAGTTTATCATTATGTATCAAATATAAAGCCAACAAATATCAATCAATTGTTGTTTCCCTTGGATAAAACAAAACATATGAATTTAAGTGTTCAAATACATCAAGAAAACTGAAGCATTTCAAAATCAAGCATTTAATATATACAATATTTTTGAATGAATGTTTCACTGTGACTGTTGTCAATGGAACAAATTGCAAAACAGAATATTATATTTCTCTTGGTAATGAATCGAGTATTTCACCATTTCTCACTTTAAGGAGATTGATCACAAAATTACAGAATGATACCACTTTATTCCATAAAAGATGATCTTACACGTGCTCTTCTATGGGTTGTTTGAATGGAAACAAGGCAGATAATCAAGGGCTAGTGGATAAATGGGAAGGGCATCCAATGTGTGCTGAAACACACATAGGAGAATTTGAAAGAAACTTCAAAGAATATGTTACATACACCAACAAATAACTGTAGAGGTGTGCACTTAGCAGAGAAGTTGGAAAACTAGGTAAAAATGTTAAGACATTAATAACTAAGACTCACCCGAAGGAACTGGCTTAGAGTTAAAAGTCTGTAACTTTCTACTTTTTTGGTTGAAGCATCCATTTTCACACAGGCAATTCGAACAGTTCCCTTCCATAACAAAGTCGAATCTGTGCCCTTTTTGATAGCAAATACTAGCTTCTTGCCATTTGAATCGATGCACTGATCTGACCTACAAAATACATATTAGAAGTTTAATATGATTACCACATTAAATAACGACATCAAATCAAAAATACAGTAACCGAGTGAGATAAACTGCTCGACAATTGGGACTATTCTAATTTCCTTTAGAATGCCACAGAACACATTTAATTACAAATATTGTAAATAAGCCAAGTAGAACCCTGAATCACTGTGATAGAAAATGATATACCACAATATCCATTCTTTTAATAGCATCAATAAAAATAATTGGCAACGGCAAATCCCAGCAGACATGACAACAAAGACATATACGGTTGAAATGCAACTACTAGACACAATGATTTTCGGAAATTAAACTTACAACAGATTCAGCTCCCCTAAACAATTTTGAAAGTCGTCATATGACAAGGATGCTATTTCAGAAAATGCCCTGGCATGGCGGCAAAATTCTTTCTGTAGATTATCTACCGTTTGAGGAATTAAGCTGTCATAACTTGACGACTGCCCCATGATGCCAATTCTAAGAGAGCAATCTGGAGCAGTCATTTAATAGTTCATGGCCTCCTGGTAAATTTGTTTGACGGTTAAAAAGAATTACCACCGACAAATGGGCGAACACAGTAGTTGTGCTAACAAATAAAAACAAGCTCGAATTGGTGAACTGGGATAAAGGTAACTTAACAAATGAAATCCATGTCCAATAATTATAGCGGCATATAGTTGAAATAGAATATTTTCCACAAACTTCGGTGACAACTGATTTACACTATCATTTTCAAGAAGTTAAATTTAAATAACTTCGTCACAAAGATAATCCACCACAGCACGCTTATCTACATTCATATAGTCAATGACGTATTTATGAAACAAATCGAAATGAAAATCGAGAAAGTATTAGCAAGATGAAAATTTTACCTATAAAGACTTTTGAAATGCTGTAAAAAATTGTTAATAGATTTTGAGTCATTATTCTAACTTTATTCTAAAATCAAAAATTTCTTTGTAAAAGTTTTTGGAATAGAATTGTGGGTTGGAAACATGGCGGCTTTAGCTCTGCAGCAGACTTTACTAATTGCCAGTGAGTATAATGATTTCTTAATAAAGAATCAACATTTACTTCTATCGGACTCTTTGCTGACTTAAGTAGAGCTTTTAATGTGTGAGGTATTCTATCAAGCTGAATATGCCTGCACATTCAATTAAAAATGGAATTCTTGAATTTAGGAATCTGTATTTTCCTATCATATACTCTGATCGTGATTCCCTAGGGGCTGGCCACCACCCTTTGGCTGCAATCGGCGTTGCAAGCAGTCATTATAGTACAGATGTGAAACCACTCAAAAACCCCCACACGGCATCACTTAAACGAGGCACTGGGGGTAGATCTAGTTACAATGGGATTGTTGCAACCGTACTTGGTGCTTCAGGTTTCATCGGAAGATATGTCTGTAATAAGTTGGGCAAGAATGGCACGCAGGTTAGTAACTACAGGGCCACCGCTTTTATCAAAATATATCCCGCCCTCAATGACCCAGAATGTACAAGTATGATGATATAAAATTCATGAGTAAGGGGACCATATAGTGGAAAGAAACAATAATGAAGTAAACCTCTTAAAACATTTCCTTTGCAGCTGATTATACCATATAGAGGAGACGCTTATGCTGTTCGCCGACTTAAATTGGTTGGTGATTTGGGACAAGTTCTTTTCTTCCCATATGACTTGAGAGATGAAGATTCGCTGAGAAAGGTAAACTATTTTTTTTTTATTTTGTATGTTAGTGTAGAGTTCACTTGTGTTATATCTATCCTTTTTCTATTTCTCAGGTTATGCAATACTCAAATGTTGTAATCAACCTTATTGGCCGAGACTGGGAGACCAAGAACTTTAAATTTGAAGATGTTAACATTAAAGGAGCAGCGACAGTTGCCAGAATAGCTCGTGAAATGGGAGTCGAGAAGTTGATCCATATATCTGCCCTGAATGCTGCAGAAAAGCCCAAGGTGAAGCCTATTCTGTCAGTCAATTTAAACCTTATAGTGGTATTATATAAAGTGCATACTTCATTACAGTACAAAACAACTTCTTCACTTGAGGAATTTGTTATTTACATTTTGAAAGTATTTTATTTCTTCCTTATGCATATTCTTGCAGAAATTTAACATTATTTATTTCGTTATAGCCTCTAATTCTAAAAGAAGGCTCCAAGTTCCTTTCCACAAAGTGGCATGGAGAAATGGCTGTGAGGAATGAATTCCCTGATGCCATAATATTTAGGCCATCAGATGTATATGGTCATGAAGATCGCTTCTTGAGGTTGGTTATTTTGTTTCCTCCCCGATAAATCTAAATTGTTCCGACTCATATTGTTAAATATCATAGTTAGCCCAATTCATGGCCAAATTAGCTGGTATGGGGATTAAGTTAAATTTAAAATGGAACTTCAGCAATAATGAATGTTCTTTCTACCATCTAGGTATTATAGTCACTTGTGGCGTAGGACCTTACGCTTCATGCCTTTGTGGAAGAAAGGAGAAGAAACAATAAAGCAGCCTCTGGCTGTAAGTGACTTATCTAATGCAATCTACAATGCAATTTTAGACCCAGATGCACCGGGAAAAGTCTTCCAGGCAGTTGGGTAAGAATGCCACTAATTGTTTTTAATTCTTCCCTTAAACTGAATCAGCCTAAAGCTAGCATACTGCTGAAGATTTCATTTTGGTAATGCTTGCTTGGATATGCAAAACTAGAGAACGTGAAGGATTCTGTGAAGTTTCTCAAAAGCTTTTGGGAAAAAATGCCCATTATATATTCTTTTACTAGATATTATTACATTCAGTTTCTCCCATGAATTGGCACACATTATTGTTAAGCTAAATTTGTGGTTCAAGCTTCAAATATTTTTTTATGAGACTGAAATTTAGCCTCATGTTAGTAAAACGTTGCCTTGTGTATTTTTTCTTGGGAGAACGTAAAGAAATTAAAATAATAATAATGCATATTTTTTTTATATTATTGAATTTTTACACTTTTATATTGCATGAGCAGACCTAAAAGATACCAACTAGGTGAACTTGTTGACTGGTTTCATCGCGTGATGAGGAAAGATGAAAATTGGGGATATCAACGCATAGATTTGCGCTGGGATATTCCATTCCAGTGGCGAATCACCTTTACAGAGAAGATCTGTCCCAGCTGGCCGGTAGCATATCTGGGCTGGGATAAAATTGAACGGGTGAGTCATATTCTTCATGCTATGCAAATATATATTCTTCTCCTGTTGACCCCATGAATGTATACTCTGTTCTTCAGAAATACTGAAAAAAACTCAAAAGCTAATAATGTTTTCCTTTGATCTGGGCTGCGAAATGTAACCTTGCTGTCAGGTTAAGGGAATGGCTACAATCATGTCAAACACTTGTCAGTCAGGAAGCATTTTCTAATTGCATATCCTTATGATCACTCATGCTCTTGGCCTCTGTTATCCAGCACATTTCTTTTCGACCAAATTTTCATTTTCACGTACTCACAATGCCCTCAAAGTTTTATCCTTTGCATTTCCCGGTGTTTCTGGTTCCAGAGAAATTATTCTGTCCTGATTATAAGTGAAGTTTCAAATTCTATCATTTTTTTTAATTCCCTTGACCCCAGAAATATCTTCCAGTTTAAAAAATTAAATATCCATGAAATGGTTAAAGAGTAGTTTAATGCCAATGCCAAGTTTTTATCCATTCCTCCTCCATTCCCTGAAAATCCTACAATCTACCTACGCATACCAAAACAATGGTCATGCATTAGGAAATGATTTAAGCTATGATTTTTTTACAAGGGGTATATTAATAGTTTAATGTGTAATTTATGTGGTGCTTGTGGACTTGAATGTAGTAGTGACAGGGCTTAGGGAGTGCTGGCTAGTGACTTGCTTGATGGCTTTGTTAGACAACCAAGGAAGCAATGCACTCCCCCTCTTAACTCATGTACGATGCATATACTCTTTTTCAGTGGCAATATCTAGAAAAGAAGGCATATGTGGTACACATTTATACGCTAAATTCATATCAGCCACCTTCAATATGAACTTTGCTGAAAAGTAATGTAAACACAGTATGTTATACTCTTAATTCATAGAAGAAAATCTGTTCCAGGTTAGAGGGGATGTTAAAATGGATAGACTGTATGGTCAAGCATTGGGAGCACTTAGAATAAAAACCCTCCATGAAGCATGACTTTCAAAGACATGTTAATAAATGCTTATGTTGGCTACAATATAATGAATGCTAATTATGTTATACTCAATCAACAGGACCATGTCACAGATGTGGTTGAGAGAGGAGTTCCAACTCTCGAGGATCTTGGGGTGGTGTTAACTCATATGGAAGACCAAGTTCCTTGGGAGCTGAGACCGTACTTGGCCACAGCTTACTATGATGAGGAAGTTGGAGAGTTCCAGCCCCCTGAACCCCCACGTGTTGTAGTTTAAAGATAGGAGGTATGTAATTTTTTTTGGGATCCTGGGTTGACACTACCACAGTGACTCTGGGAAAGGAAATTGCCCCCCCTTCCGTGGTGTGTGTGAATTTCATATATCATATAGAGCTTACCTTTTTGTGATCTCAATCCTCACCTATAAATGCTACTTTTGGGTTGATCACTATTGTTGTAGGCAAGAAAACATAGAATTACTTAGATAAAGACTCTATATACAAGATAATGTTTACAAACAGTTTGGTACTAGATGATGAGTGTTGCCTCTTTCTGCACAATTCAGCTTTTATTATAGTGACTCAGGCATTCCTGGTTTAATATGACTTCTTTTATACTTTCAGGTGAAATATTGGAATCTAGTTTTATACTCACTGATAAGTGTGTGTAATACCTGTAAATTATGAAGTGTTCTGTAAATAAAAATTGTATAACGTCTTTAATAATAGTCCTTGTTATTTCCAGTGTTATTTTACCTTTTTCAGATTACATATTTGTATGTTCTCATAGCATGTAGACACATGTTAAAATTAAAATTTGGAAACAGTGAAGTGTTTGCAAACCGAGTGTGAAAATTGAGGAGTTTCATCTGGAATGGGATTCTGAGACAACATAGCATCCTGTCACCCTTACTCTCTAAACATATCACACACAAGAATTATAATACATATTGATATTGAGGCAGCCATAAAGCAATACCAGAATGAGCATTTTTTAAATGCATCAGCGGAAACAATAAACATATCTCAGCTTACAGGTATTCCTTCTTTTGTACTTGGTGAGGAAAAAAAGAATTCTTGTGTGTGGATTCTTAGTTCCCAGTTTGGCATTTTATTAGTACATTATACGTGGAGGTGTAAGATATGTGTTTATAAACTTGTATTACTGATATCACTTCAGTTCATATCATTATGCGCTAAAAATGACATACTCTTGCAATGCTTGTCAAGTTATTGTAATACAGGGCAGGCTTGGTTAAAATCTTAATTAACAATCAGTGTGTCCAAATTTTTCATCGTTACTGAGACACTAGGACTAAAAATATCTTTTCTCCAAATGTTAACAAGGCAAGGGTGTACCTCACCGCTACATTTCTGGGAAATTATTATTCACTCTTCATACAAATGACATTTCTGAAATTCAAGCCCCAAATCAAGTTTCAGAAAAAGTACATGTTAGTTTGCTATGACTTCAAAATAGGAAGTTGACTATCAATCTGTTAAAAGCTTTGTTTTAGCTATAATTGAACACATCAGCCAATTGTGAAACTAAGTAAGTCAGTAACTCTGAATGGACAAATCCATAAAATGGCGCAAACACAAGGAAAACACTTAAATCGAATTAATTGGAAATAATTTTTCAACTTTTATATTTAAGAGCTAGATATTTAGAGTTCTGGCTTCCCACCAAGAGTACCTGGGTTCAAATCCCAGAGGCGGCAGATATTTTTCAGCAGTATCCCCATCCCTACTTGATGTGCTTTGTGGAGGGCACTTCTGAGTCAGTATGCCGTCCATCGGATGGGATGTTGAGCTGTGGATCCCTTGCCACCTTTCATTAAGAGTAGCCTAATGCCAATGCCGGGTTTCTCTCCACACTTTATCCTTTCCTGTCCATCCCTAATGATGCAAATGACCTCAGCTGTCAGTCGCCTCCCCTAAAACTTCTACTACTAAAAAGCTAGAACTATCATAAATATTTAAATCTGTACTGTGCAAATTTTCAGTCCCTGGCTTTCTATGGTATAATTTTCTGGGGTGGTAGTAGTAACCAAATTGAAGTATTTAAAATACAAATGAAGAATTATTAAAAATTAAGCTGACTTCAATGAACAAACACATGACCGAAATGCAAATTTTCTTGTGACCTTAGTAAAACCTGTGGCGTCTCTTGTTAAATTGGATGAGTGGTAAGCTAATCATATCAATGATAAGGCACATTTTTCAATATAAACAGGTAATACAAGATTAATATAATTATAATTTATTTTGAAAAATATGAAATAGGAATCATGAAACATAATCCTTTAACAGAATTAATAATTATATACAAGGAGCCACTGTTTTAGCCCAAAAATAAATAAAATTTAGGAATATTTATTGCACAATTCTGTCTTACGATTCATTTGACATGCCTTTCTTTGTCAAGATGGTCTGTTTTCAAATGGAAGCTGGGACTACCAGGAGTCTACTGGAACGCAGAACTTCAATTCCACCATGAAGAGTGACAACTCGTGGGAAACCATGACGGATTAAAATTTTTCCAAACTGAAATAAATATTGCAGAGGAAATTAATGGATTTATCATACATCCTCAATTTATTATACAAGGATAATCCCAAAAGTAAAGCCTCCAATTATTTTAGAAATAGAAATGTTTACCTTAAATAATTGATATATCATTTTAAATCTAGAATATTCCTAAAAGTTTCTACACAATTGCCATATCAGTAAATGCATTTCTGTATGCACTAGAGCAGTTTTTGTAAGCCCATGTCGTTGAGGAAGCATAACATCATCACAAGAGGTAACATCATCTTAAAGTAATGTATTTCACCTTTTACATTATCACTTGTTATGGGTAACAAAACCTGAGTGTTCCACTTCACACCTGAGACCAAACAGCAATCACATGAGTGGTGGCATTCCTCTTTGCCCAAGTCACAAAAATTTAAACAAGCATAGTCTACCAGCAAAATCATGGCAACTGTGTTTCGCATCAAAATGGGGTGTTATTGGCTGACTACATGGCTCCTGGAACTACGATAAATCTTGGCAGGAATTTTTAGCCACTTAAATATATCAGACAGTGATTCAGAACTAGAGAGGAAGAATGTTGAGTAAGGGGGTAAACTATTCCACAACAATTCTCGACCCCCATGCCGCCCATCAAACTGTCTATTTACTGCAACAGTTTGGATGGGACATTATCACCCACTGACCCTATAGTCACAATTAGCACTCAGTAACTACCACTTGATTCCTAAGTTGGAAGAGCATTAGGCTAGAAGGTGCTTCAGCGATGATGACAAAGTCGGAAATGAGGTTCACTGCTTCAAATAGGGCATACAAATACTGCCCTAGCATCTACAAACATGCATCCACTGAAATGGCGATAATGGAGAAAAATAGAGGAATGTTCAAGCTTTAAAATCTATTTCCTCAAAAATTGGAGACCTTACTTTTATGATTACCATAATTTCTAGGAGTGAATATGACCAGCCACCAATTCTCATCTTGTATGTAAACATTGGATTTCATTGAATAAAATTAAATTGTAGCAGGCACAAAGAATCAAAACCACATTAGGGGAAGATACCTGGAGACATAAGATGGTGCAGAATCAACTACCTCCTTTAAAAGAGGACTTCAATACATATCAAGTAATGGACAGTAAAAATTGACCTCATGTAGATTAGGAGTCATTCTTACAAATATGCATTACAGTGCAACAATTTCCAAATGTAAAAATTAATCGCCTTGGATGTAATTTCAAACTGTAAAATGATACCTCGGTAGGTTAACTGGCTAAAGAGCTCAGCCCGACATTGAGGTATAATATAAGGTTCAAATTCCGGTCAAGGCAAATGATTTTTACAATCTGAAAATGTTGACTTATAATAAAGTCTTCTCCCTACTTTTTTATCCATACAAACCAATTAGCAAATTATGAAAAATGAAGAAATATTTTAAGAGGATTGAAATCATCCCTGTGTTGACGAAGGCAGATTAGTGAAAATTTACAAACAATTAGCCGAACAACTACACTTCACTATTATGACAAGAATAATCTACTGAGGACTAAAGAGACTTAATTACTTGAGCAGGCAGGAGGAACTACTAGATTAAATTGATCATTAATTTCTAACATTGATTCGACTGTCAGTGAGGGAAGGGAATGCCTTTTCTAGGACCATCAGGTAATTGGCCACTGTGGTTAATGCATTAATGGCAATTCTTTTCCCTATCAAAATTTGTAAAAAAGGAACTCTCTGCAAAAATCAGTTTCTTTCAAATAGAGAAGTGCATCTTGAGGATCATGGGCATAATCTTTCTCACACATGATTTCCAATTCCAGAGGCAGCAGATATTTTTTTGTGGTATCCCGATCCCTACTTGACATGCTTTGTGGTGGGCACTTTGAGTGAGTATGCTTTCTGTCGGATGGGACTTTAAGCTGTAGACCCCTGAGCACCTTTCATTAAGAGTAGGCTACTGCTCCCACCGGGTTTCTCTCCACCCTTCATCCATTCCTGTCCATCCCTAATGGCGCAAATGACCTCAGCTGTCGGTCGCCTCCCCTAAAAACTACAACTACATGATTCCCTTATACATCTTTAATTTCATGAAGTAAACATTATAAATTTATGGACTTGTGATACAGAGATTTAGATACACAAAATCAATTGATGCAAGAATCTCATCCCATTTGATTGGACACTAATAACTTACTAACAGCACTTCTCTGCATGATCTACTGCCAAAACCTGGAGAAGCCATTGTATAGCAAACAATTGTACTCTGCCCCTAGATGCAGTGATAACCAATAGACTCCCTGATTAAGAGAGTTATGATCAGGGATATTTTTTTGGCTGTGGGTTGAACAAGTTTGGTAATGACTGACCTCAGCAGAATTGACGCCACGTGTACTGACTACTGCCAAAATCTTCCCTTTGGTGAACTGCTGCAGTTGCAAAAGCTTTGCAAGTGGTATTACAGCTTTCCCATCATCATCGGCAGTTATACTGGAAAATGGAACACTGATACTCTCAGGTATGGCACCCCTGTTGAATCTGATGAATATCATTGAGGGTTCATACAGGTAATTACATTTGGAAGAGATGAAACAAGTTCAGCTTTTTATCTCTATCATACAATTGATTTTTTTAAACAAGATGAATTCTTCATAAATAAATATCTCTTGGTAGAACAATTTATATATTTGTTGGCAATTGACAAATCCCAACAAAAAGACGTGATCATGCGAAGGAACCACTGGTTTAAATCAAGTGATGATAAAAGATTAAAATGAAAGACTTTAAATGGTTGTAAATTTGTTGAATTGCTGAAGAATATTATGTATCCCTAAAAGAATACAATAGAATATATGATACACACAAATAGATATCTTTTTTTGATTCCTGAAATTTCATTTTACAGAGCAAAAAATAGTCATCCTCGCAGCCTCTTTTCATTTTCTATGCAAATTGATTCACCTCAGCCATTTCCTTTTTCAGTCAAGATGGGCAGAATACATGGAATTAATAGTAAACACACTATGCCCACAAGTTTATGGTGGAAAGCCAGTATGATATCAACAAGGTTAGTCCACGTTCAGGAATGTATTCTTGATTGAAAGATAAAAAAGGTACTATGGGAAACGAAATCTCTGGCAAGAGTTTGAGGGAATAGCATATCCCAACAGAACTACTCAAGGGTTTGAGAAAGTATTGAAGGAAGAGTTTCCATTAGCTGATTTGAAACATTTGGAGAGAATCAGTCCAAAAGGCCACGCTTAATAATTATTAATTTCTTTTGCAAAAAAGGTTAAAGCAAAAAATAAAAGGTAAAGAGGAGGACGGATGGTTACCTAGGGGTTATCAATTTGGGTTTAGAAAGGTTAGTACGGACAAGGAAGATCACAGAAGTAAGATCGCTGATCCCAGGAGTAATATGATCCCAGAATGAAAGGAATATAGAATACTAAACCAAGATGTACATATGTGCTCGCATTATGGATTTTGAAAATGCATTTGGACATAGTACATTGGGTACAATTAATGAATGTAATGCGGATGATAGGAGTAGCCTGGAAGGACAGATGACTTATCTGAGCCCTGTGAATGTCTGAGGCTGAACAAGTGTAGCCATTGGAGTTGGAAAATTAGAGAGGTATTGGGTCACTAGATATAAAGTAACTGGTGATACCAGAATATTATTAAAAAACTATTGCAAAAACTATCATGGGCTCTTGTGGCAATTGGCAATTATTATAATAGTTAGATTTTACTGTAGGGAAGTTTGAGTTTTCACACACAATGTTTTCCAATGTTGTGGTCATGACCTACTCAAGAGAAAAAGTATTTTTATTGCCCATTTAGCAGTTAGGTTGCCCTTAACTTCTTGAAATGGCCCCAATAACAATGTACAACTTGTTACAAAGAGTCCTGCATGTCAAAACGAAAAAAATTCAAACCTGAATGATTATATTCAAATTCTAATTGCAATGAATTCTATGTGTCTGCAATATTTGCAAGCAATGTGATGTGTTCCCTACATGTCTCAAACATGTCTTTTATGAACCAATAGGCATTATTATTAATGCATTCTCTCCAGTCAACTGGAAACTATACTTGACAGAGGGGAAGAAGATAAATAAGATGATGGTGCAAGTTAATAGTTTCTCGATCTTTATCAATAAGTTCTACATATTTAATATTTGAAGGATACTCATCCGTATTGCGGATGTCAACTACGATGGCCTTCGGTCTTGAAAATCTAATGTGCTCCAAGTCCAGCAGCTCAATTAGCTCAGCTCCACTCACACGAGGGCAGGACTCACTCTGAAGCATAGATATTGGGATCGGACTCATTTCCTGCAGGCATAGAAATTAAGGGTGAAAAATTAATGAAACTTAATAGAGATGACAAATTATACAGTTACAACAATCTTAATATATCAACTGCATTATTAATTGTAATTTTATCAACACTAGGTACATACATGTATGTGACGGTATTGCTTTTAAGTAATTATTACTAAGAAATAACTGAAATATCTGGATAAAATTTATTCTGAATATTAATTGATCCATATGCACGGAATGTTGTAAATTACAACTATTAATGATGACTTGTTTTGTTTCAGACCGTAGACCTTAGCTGTAGAGTTAGACCATCACTGGTGCCTATTACTGCACACTGCTGAACAAATTGCATGATGCTGTGAAAAATAAACAGTGGGGGTATGATCACCATCTCCTTGCCGAAAATGCACCTGCTCACTCACCTCAAGGAGCAGTTGAGGAATCAAAGCAATGTGGCTTTGAAATTTTGCCACAACCAACAATTTGCAACCACACTCTTAACATTCAACGCAGAAGTAAATGATTGAATCTCAGCTGAAATAGGTACATAACTACTGTGATTCCTTAATTATTCTTAATTACATTTAGAATCCAAAAGTGAATTTTGCCTTTGGCATCAATCACCATCACCAAAAGCAACCATGCACTGAGATTTAGGAACACAAGAGCTGAGGAATATCCAAATATAATAGAATTAAATTAATTTAAATATAATTAATCAGAGTTATTATAATTTCCTTAAGTAAGTCGTCGCAAAGTTTCGTAAAGTAACTTCAGTATTGACTTTGAATGCTATGTGTGGCAAAATTGCACAAGTTAATTTTCAATTAATTAACTTTTAACAGGGGTGATTTAGAAAAACTAAGGATAAGCCCACTTCATTTTAAACTTAACTTACCGAAGTCTACACACATCTGCCACTTTCTCATATTTACAGAAAAATTTTAAATTACCAAACTTGTAATTATAAAATATTTGGTACTCACAAGCTCAGGGTTAACAGTACATTCATGCTCCACTCTATTTCCAATTTTCAGCGAGTCTGGCGAGAGGTCTGGTTTGTTATCAAAAGTCTTCAGCTCATGTTGCCGATAAGTAACACTACGAGGAGTGATGCAAAAAAAATCAACAGAATCTGTGACACATCGTTCAATGTCTATCTCTGAAACGGAAATATAAGAAGAAAGATTAGTAATTAGCTCATATTCGAAAAAAATTTCTCAGCTTAATAAAAAAACCAACTTCATTTCATTTTATGTATTCTCTTTGTCGGTAGAGTTTATCATGTTAATTATCATTAGCATCACAGAGTGATTCATAATTAACCTCCAGGGTTTCACATGTTTATCATCCGAAAACTATAACATGTAACAGTAAAAAGGGGTATATAAGTATATTAAGAAGTTCTCCATTCATACATTACAGTTTGCCAGGAAAGATAGATGATTCTGCCTCGGAACTTCTTTGGCTACATGATTTAGCACAAGTGAAAGAAAGGATAAGACGTGGAGTTGCTGCAATCGATCATGAAATGTTGCAACACCTGTGGCAAGAACTTGAATTCAAGATTGAGGTCTGCCATTTCACTACGGCTTCAAATTTCAAGTAACTGTAACATGCATACAAAACATTGGCAGCTTCTTAATCTACTGATATGCACCTTTTTTTACTGAAACCTGCAAGAGCAATTGAATAATATCCCTTCAAAACCTAGGGGTAATTTTTAATCACTTGTATATTCGACGGCAATACCCCAACTCCCTGGCAGACTGGATTAGGTACCAGCAGACTATTTACTATTTTCAAAAGTGAAATCCTCCTTCAAACGACATTACCTTGGGGACCCTTAAGTGCTATTAAAGAAGCTTGCACGCATACTCATATGGATCTTCTGAAATTCACCTACCAGGCAGCCTTCAAGACTAGGAAAAGCCACTGGCAAAAGTATGTCAACACTGAAGGGATGTACTTTGAAGAATTTTGGGGTATTGTAACACTATCTGAAATAAATCTACTTTCCCTAAACTTTCCTGATACTTTCTATACAAACCTTGTATTCACAACCATAATTCAAGCAAACATAAACCCCTTTCATTTATATAGTTGCAATAAAAGATAAAATTTTTATATTAGAATTGAAATATATTATTTACTAACCAGGTAAATCTGAGAAGAGTAAAATACACTCATTGAACCCAGAAGTGAGAAGTGTATCTCTTAGTTGCTGGAGGACAGCCAACCCAACAAACAATGGGAATGAGGCATCGCCAAGAAGCAGCTTGTCCCACAAGTGAAATATCTTATGCAGCGGAAAAACATCTGAAATATTAAATGAGATCATGCACATTAAATGGAATATTTTCAGCATTACACACCTCACGAGGGTAAAATTATTCACATTGGTCATTTTTAGTCACAAAAATTGATAATATATGAAAATCACTCTTACGTGAAAACATCGTCAAAAACCATGGAATGGCAAAAAGCTCAGGAACAAAATTAATACTGCTGAGGTGGTTTGCCAAAGATGGATCATGGAATGCAATCAGATGGGAGAACTTGGCAAGATATTCCTGAATAACAGCAGAGTTATCCTTCAGGAAAAAGTTGTGTAAATATTTTGGGATGAATGCAGAAAGGCACGCATATGCCAGAGCTGTAAACAAAATTAATTTATTGATAGTATTTTTATACATGAAATGACATTTCTTCACACATTTACAATTCATGCATCAATGAAGCTAATTTTTACTCTCATTCTTATTCTTACAACAAAACTTTAAAAAAATAATATTGATTCAGAAACAACTCACAAAAAAAATAATACATAGTTATAATGTAAGGTCTAGTCTTGTCCATCTTTGCCAAGGCTTGTATATCTTCGTCTAGCCTCATCTAGATTAGTCTTAACATTACGTAGTCTCATCAAGTCTTGCCTAATTCTGTTTAGTCTAGTGTTGCATAATATGAGTAACTAAAAATATACGTAATTACAATAATACATTGCATATATCATAATATGGAATGCCGAAGATTTTGATAGAGGGGAGAATGTTAGGCAAACGAGGAAGGGGCAGGAATAGGTTACCCATGTGGGATAGAATGAAAGGAGGATGGGAGTATGGAGTTGAAGAAGAGCTTAATGTAGAGTAGGATATATGATTATATTTTGTTAGGAGAGACAAAATAAATATCGCTCTACCATTTGGTTGCTTGTGTCCATCCAAAACCTACCTTAACCAGCAGATTACCTATAATAATAATGCAATGTAATATATGATATGATATAGTATAACATAACTAACATCATGCAACTAATAAAGAGCCTAAAATTATAAATCTCAGCAAATTATAAATCTCAATGAATAATATTTTTCTTTTGTAACCCGAATTACTTTTGTTAAATGCTTCCAAGGAAGGAATCTTGTCCTAAAAGGCTGTATCAAAAAAGCTTGTTGAACCCTTAACTAATACATAGAACCCAGGAATAAATCAAGATTTAGAAAGTACCATACACTAGGGTGATAAAATACAAACAATACCTTCATTGTTGAAGTTGAGATATAAGAAGGGTGCACATAAAGAGTCCAATCCCTGCCAGTAGACATATTTTGGATGGCTTACAACCCAAGCTTTGAGGATACGTTTGAATTTTTGATGACCTTCACTAGAAGATAGGAGTTCATCATACTGGTGACATCTTGGGATATCCACTTCAATCTGTCTCGGGAAAATTATTTTCATGAGACCTATATAGCCATGAAATCTATAGATATTAATATATGTTCACTAGGTATCACATACTACACAAATGGTTACCGGCTCCACTTAAAACAGCTCCAACACGTAATTATGCATAGTGAAATGAAATTAATCCATGATATGCATAGAATTTTGATGAGACAAGTGTGACAGTTTATGAAACTAATTATCAGTGAGGAAAATAATCAGTCAAAATAATTTAACAAATACAGCCATATGATGTGTATACATTTCTGTAATACATATTTTGAAAAATGTGTACTTTAATTTAACCATTCAAATCCAATATTCCTGGTATGAAAGGGACGATGCATTAACTGCAACAAACACATCAATGAAACATTTTATTTGTATAGCGATTTAAATAATTTAAGAATGGGTTGCCACTTTTAACTGGTTTCAATATTCCCTGACATTAAGAAATTAAAAGGAGGCAGGAGGAGTGGATGCAAGTGATACGGAGAAATAAAAAGATTATAAGGACTATAATATTGGGGAGAATGCTGCATAAGAAAGGCAGGGCTGGGAAAATAATAGGCATTTTGAATATAATTAAGGGAGGTTGCAAGTGAGTAGAGCCAAAGAATGAGTTATTGTAATATGTAAAATCGGATCTTAGTCTATTTTGCTTCAATTATTTAAGACTTGAGAGTACTGTAGCATGTAATGTCAGAGTCCACCAAAAACTTACCCTAAGCCAGTAGGCTAGTGCTAAAAATGGTTTGCTGCATCATACACAAATAAACCCACCTGGCGATCTGTTGGTGTGGGGGTTTCTTTATCGATAGCAATGAAGTTCCCTTCCACATTGCCATCTACCTCCAGAGCTGCTGCCCACACTTCATTCCGAAGCATAGGTGGGATATCACGCCTTGCCTCTTTTACTATAGCTGCCTTCTTGTATGGATAACCCTGTGAGGCATAAAATACACCGTTAAACAAGGTTATAAATAGTGTAATTGGATAATCATAATTTTTATACAACATTAGATGGTTACATACCACAATAGGCATTATCAACAATATTAAAAACGTGCATAGTATACACATATGTTTGCATGCTTTACTTGAAATTAATCACTTGTGTCAGTCTCAAAAAATTCATTGACTGAATAAGAAAGCTTTCCTTTCCTAGCGGCTGCTAGATAACTTCAATAGAGAAGAGGACTACCTCCTACCGGCACTTTGACCTGAAGATGCTCATTGGGACACAGGCGAAACTGTTGTCCCTACTGCCTAGCAGCTGCTTAGATAAGGATTTGGTGGGACACCGCCGACCAATCACAGAGCAGGGAGGGAAATGAGACACACATAAATGCAGCCAAAACTATGTCCCGGCACTTTGACCTAAAAATGCTGATTGGAACACGGGCAAACCTGTTGCCCAAAAAACAACTTACATGGTGGCATCCTGAGAATGGAGAGCCTTATATCTAAAAGCCGTGGAAATCTACCATCTAATATCATTAGTAGAAGTAAAAGCAGAACAAATGAAAGTGTCCATTGTTCAGGTATACGATACATGCCACCAAGCAATCAAAGGAAGGAAGAAGTCAATAAGGTATACAATGAGTTAGAAGATTTAATCACAAGTGTTCCTGGAGGTAAATATTTGATAGTGATGCGGGATTTGAACACGAGAAAGGTGATGGAAGAGAGGATAGTGAGGTGGGGAATTCCAGATTAGGGAAAAGAAATGACTACAGGGGGAAAAAATGATAGAATTCTGCAAGATAAAGGGATTAATCATAGCAAGAAGTTGGTGCAGACAACATAAGAGGGATAATTATGCATGGAAAATGCCAGGGGACAAGGGAAGGTATCAGTTAAGACTATATAATGGTTAGGCACAGATTTAGAAACAGTGTGATTAATTTGCACGGTTTCCTTGGAGTAGATTCGAACTCAGATCATAATTTAGTATTAAAGAGTGTACCAGCTGATTCTAAAAGATAAAATGGGGACGACAGTTTACATTAACAATGGCATTAAGAAAGGAGTACCGAAAAAATGTAGAGAAAGTGGGTACAGTATAAGAAAATTTGGAACATATCAATAAAAGGATAAAAAAAGTTGCAAATGAAACTACAGGGACCATTGAGGAAATCATGAGTTACAGATGAGATAATTAGGAAGAGAGATGAGAGAAAGAAAAGGAAAAAGTCAACATGGAATCAGGAAAAAGGAAATACAAAGAGATAAACAATGAACTGAAGGGAGAAATGATTGCACTAAACAGGAACGTGATAGAACTAACATCATGTAAGAAGGGAAAATCCATGCACAGTACAAGAGTATATATTGTAGAGTCCAGGTACATTTGATCGCAAGATTCTCTCCAAAGTCAGAGCTCTGGAAAGAGATATGGTGTGGATGCCTCTCTATTGTTGTTCCTGTGTAGTGATTTGTGAAGATAGAAAAAATTGAGATTTGAGCAGTGATTAAATACATTATAAAGAAAGGTATGTAAGTAAATGAAAACTATGCTGACTTTCAAAACACTCTGAGGGACTCTGCTCCTTAATATTCAACTGTTGCCAAGTGGACAAACAAGTTTAAGTTTGGTTGGGACAGCTTACGATGATGATCCTCGTAGTGGTTGGCAAAAATGTGCCACTACCCCAGATATTATAGCGAAAGTACATAAAATGGTCATGGGGATTGCCAAATGAAAGTGTAAGAAATCACTGAAGCTGTAAGGATGTCATCTGAACAGGCATATCACACTTTAACAGTGGAATAGGAAATAAGAAAATTATCTGTTAGATGGGTGCCGTAACTCATGATACAGGGTCACATATGCATTTGAATGGAAATTTTTGAGGATTTTTGTCCAATTTTTACAGCAACCAACAAGATTTTCTGCACCAGTTTGTGACCACAGATGAAACTTGGCTCCACTACTATACCCCAGAGACATAACAGCAGTCAAAGCAGAGGAAACATTTTGATTGAACACCACCAAAGAAAGCAAAGGCAATATGGTCAGCCAGAAAGGTGAAGGTTTCAGTTCTCTTGGATGCGAAAGGGATTCTGCTGACAGATCATCTCCCCACTGGTCAAACAATTACTGGACAATACTACACTAAACTTTCTGGACCAACGACAGCAAAAGATTCATGAAAAAAAGGCCAGGTTTGGCAAGGAAGAAAGTCATCTTTCATCAAGACAGTGCACACCCACACACAAGTGTTGTTGCCATGGAAAAAATATGTGAACTAAGATACAAATTGTTGCCACACCCGCCTTATTCGCCTGATTTGGCTCCATCAGATTTCCAACTCGTTTCCAAGCTCAAAATTTTCCTTGGCGAATGGAGATTCTCGTCAAACAAAAACCTAACTGCCGAAGTAGACAGGTATTTTGCAGGTCTGAAGGAATCTTAATTTTTGAGATGGGATCAAGACATTGGAACATTGCTGGACCAAGTGCATTAGTGTATCGGGAGACTACATTGAAAAATAAAAAAGTTTCACCTAGGTAAGTCATTTATTTTTATTCCATTCTGAGGACTTTTCAAATTAACCTCGTAATTTGAACATTACTAACCATGGGTATCCAGAGATGAGAAAAGAGGGAAAATCAATTTTTTTTATAATTGTTTACAATTTTTCCCAGAGAAACTATTAGTTATTCTTGCTATGCAGTAATTTTAATGCCCAGTCAATACCTTTTTTTGATTTTTCCCAAGAATTTTCCCAGTACATACTGGAGTTTTCCCTTTATCCAACAATTCATATTTCACATATAATCTTGTGAAATAGTACGGTTTACTTACATTGAGAAGCCTTTCATACAGGACAATTCTGTGAAACTGGTATTCAGTGTCCTTCTCCCGTATGACAAGGGGCAATGAAGCAGCACCAGAATGATCACTTTTGGTCTTTTCTGGCGAACTGCAAATGAAGAAATACATAGTTGTACAAATTAATTCGAGTTTTTGTTAACATAAGCCATTCAACACAATTTTAGATGATAAATTTCAGGGAAACAGAATTATGATCACAAGAAAACAAAATAATAAATCTTTTTTTTTATTTCAAAGATAACTATCCTTCAATATTTCTGTTATAAAACTTTTACTCAGACATTCAAATCAAAGGTATTTTCATTTAACCAGCCGAGTTTATAAAATGCCCACTCCTTGGATAAGACTTGAACCTGCGACCTCTGGGCCAGCAGTTTGGTTTGTTACCAGTCAGACAGACCTGATGCCATGACAACCAGCAATGCAAAAATCACAGTTTGGCAGCAAAATTGATTCTTTTGACCAAACACAGAAAGTGGAAAACAAACAAGCAGAAACAAGATATGATTCTAAGTAAGATTAAATAACTTTTATATATACAAAGACTCTTGGGTACAGCACTGATTCATAAAAATGACTACACTTACTTGAAGTAGCAAACAAAAATAAGAATACATTTAACAACTGGTGATCTAAAAATACCCTTTTTCTGTCCACGAAATGAAATGAAATTTTTCATGAAATGGGCAAGTTAAAATTATCCTTGCCATTATTGCTTAATCAAACTAGGCCTATATTTGGTGTTATGCAATCCCCTGCAACTTTACATTCCCATTGGGCTAATCCTCCTCTTGATGCCAACGTTTGAGAGGCCAAACAACCTCGCTAAAATACATCAGTGCACTCATACAACAAATTTCTGATCCATTATTCAGGGTAGGATGGCTGAGGATCTCTATGTTTTTTCCTTACCACTCAGCTGGGCATATGTTGGGAAACCCAATTTTAACGTAATGCATCTCCTGATTAGCATAAAAGAATTCACTGCATACTTCAACTCACCCAGCTTCTACCAATGGGTAGAAGGAATCAGGCAAGAGGTGAGAAAGCCGCTGTCTCAATCCATCCAATGAGAGTTGAACCACACGATTGTCAAGAAGACTAGTAGGGTCACGCTTCTGGCCAAATACAGTCCCCTCCAAAAGCATGAGACTGAAAAAAAAAACTGTGACTCAGAACTGAGCTGAACACAACTGGGCACTGAGGGTGATAATTACCAAATATTCTCACATCACGACATGATTCATGGATTCATGAGCAAAACAAGCAATGTTGTTATCACTCCTCATGAATTTTTCACATTAGCTAGCATTTTCGACACTTAACATCACAAAGCCCAAATTTTTAAACTGGGTCCTTGAGGCAAGAGGACAAACAAAGTAGAATGGAGGTTGTGAAAGATATGGGTGTGGAGAAGGATGGAAAAAGAATAATTGGACAGAAAGGAAAAAAAATGAAGAAGTACTAATCATGGCAGGGGGGCAGAGAGGGTTGTTGGGAGAAATTTGAAAAAGATAGGACAAGTGGATGCTGGGGATTGTTATAGGGAATGAAATCTTGAAGGCTACAGTGATGGAGAGGAACAAGTTAGGTCAGCATGGTAGAGTGAGGAAAAAAATATGTAGATGTGTTCAATGGTGAAGAGAGCCAGAAAGTAAACAGAATTGAAGATGGGTTCATTGTAGTGTAGGGTGTCATGTCAGGCGAGGTTTATAAAAGAAGAGATTTATAGAAGCAGAAATTGAAATCTCTTTTCCTTTGATAATCTGAAAGATATATTCTTTCATTCCACGGAGTCAAAATGGCATTTCTTTTTGGGACGCAATTTAAGGGTACGAGTATATATTTCCTAGTATGCTCACATTCTGATTTATCAATTAGTAAAAGTACTTAAAGATACATTCATTAGTTAGAGAAGCACTATATTTTTAGCAAGGAAGGGCACCTTATGAGGCAATCTTCAGAAAGAGAAGACATTGCGAGGTCCACTAAGTTTTAGGGGCTACAAAATAAAACATACTTGAGCTAGATGATTTAAATTTTGCACCACAACTGAACTCAACTGTGGGGTTTTGCCCAAATGAGAATTAATGCACGGCCAAATATTTTTTTTCCTGAAATGACACAGAATAACCCAGAAGTATGGGATAAAGACACAGGTCATAATGGATGACTTAACTTTCAATTTTGTGTCTAAGTTACGAAATTATACAGGAGAAATTACATGTCATTGACTATACAACTTAGAGGCCTCACTAGTATTAAATAAATCTTTCCTTTAGGGTGGTGTTAACAAATCATCTCCAAAATTGTTTAAGTTAAGTAGCAATGTGCATTAATGTCTGAATTACAATCATGGCTATTCCAAAACTTAGAGAAAAGAACCATACAATCTTCTTATTTGCTATGCATGTATACATCTCAAAATTCTACTCCATTTCAGAATCAACTTAAGCCGAGGAGTTTAACAAGAACACTCACTTGGCGATTGAGAGAATGGGGGGCTTGCTTTGAATTAGGCCTTGTTTCTTTAGCTCTGACTGAACATCACCACCGGCCAACTGCCAAAGATAATAGACTTCTTGCGGTCGGCGCTGGGAAATTAGGTTTTTCTCCTTTGTTGGGTCCTCATTGATCCGGGATGGTGGCCACTTCAAATATTGCACCCAGCTTCTTTCTTCGTGTCCCCCACACCGGGGAAACGAGTTGCGCTTGCCAATAGTTGCTACCGGAAGTTCTGCAAAAATGGGATGCTTCAACAATTCTGTAGGTGTTGGTCGATTTCGGGGTGACACTGTTAAGCAAGCATTCAAAAAGTCCTTCATGTTGGGATCCATTTGCTGCAACAAAAAATGCTGATGTTCACGGAAAGACACTAAATTGTAATTCTTAATCAGAGATAATAGGCGGACAAAACTGTACCTCAAATATATCCAGACAACAATGTTCTCTTGCAAGGCGTTCCAGTACTGTCCCACAGCAATGTGTCAGACTGAGAACTTTTCTAATTATCTGGGGTAATTTTAAGTCTGGCCACAAGCACTGCCCAAAAACGATTTCCACAAAAATGATACCCAATGACCATACGTCAACTTTTGGTCCGGACTTCATGGTGCTTCCCCTGGGCCGTCCTAAGTATACCTCTGGAGCTATATACTTCGGGCTCCTTTGATAAGTAAGATTTTATTATTAAAATACACATCTTGAAAGCTTTGAAAACAAGACATATCAATATATTTGGGAGAAGAATTTAAATTTGAATTACCCTATGGGAAATGATACATTTGCTCCTCCATCGGTCATGTAGTATAGACCATAATTGAAAAGTCTAACGTCAAGATTTTCATCGAAGAGAATATTTTCAGGGCAAAGCGCACGATGCACAATACCAAGACTGTTAAGAAAAGCCAGGGCTTGGATAACTTGAAACGCAGCCTTCACTACTTCATCCGAAGAGGTAATGTGGCCATATTCTTTTGCATTTTCTAAGGATACCTGATGATATTCAGACACAACAATTGCCCTCTCTGAAATGTCAAAGTTCTTCCATTAGAACCTAAGGGAATTTTATTTGACTAAATATGAATTGTGTGCTCAAATAATCTCGCTTACCATGTTTTCCTCTAATTATGTCCAAGTAATAGCACAAATAAGGATGATGTATTGTCTTCAACACTTGAGACCTACCATAAATTGTAATGGAATTTGGAGTTAACGGAAGCCCATTACTTCCACAAAGATCACCCGTGTGGCTAAGGGCGAAGAATGTTATCGCCCCAAACTGCATTTCAGAGCTTTTCTTTTCAGGACACATTCTTAAAATTTAAAAACTTTCCGTGTAGAATGGTAAACAATATTGGAAAAATCGCAGGAATAATAACTCATTATGACAATTTACTTGAGGAGGTATTTGTTCAACAATTAATCAATAGATCCATTTTACCAGGGATTAGAATCTATAGTTAAAATATTGAACTTATTATGCACCCTTATTAATACTATTGTTGCCCAAAGCCGACCCTCCCACTACTAGAATTAACGTCAACTTCGACCAAAACTTCGCCGAATATCGGGATAGGTTTCGTTCGTAATCTAACTCACAGGATATAATAATTCTTCATCCCTTTTGGAATGATATGCACTAGGTATTATTCTAAATCACACTGATACAGACATAGACTAGGTTACTTTGTTTCGAAAATTTAATCATAAAATGAAATCGCAGCAAAATAAAAATGAAAAAAGTTAAAGAAAATTTTATTTGCTCACAATATTTATTTTGGAGAAATAACATATTGCAATTGGGGTACTTGCATACAAATGGAAATATCCCATTTACAATATCAATTACTGACAAAGTATATAGAAATATATTTCTATAGAGGTTTTTTTATGGTCACTTCGAAAACTTTCTACACAACAGTATTACTTTTGACCAACATATGAGTTTCTTTTAATATAACACCTGAGAGCTTGAAATAAAATCATTGAAATGAAATGCTGGTGGTCTCAACAGACTAATTATTTGCCATCATAAATTGGTACTTTAACTAAACAAGAAAGAAACCAAATACATCCTTCATGACTACCTTATTTTTATTTCTTTGGTATCAGAATTTTTAATTGGCTGGTAAAAGCTAAACCAATGAACTTGGCTGTTATTTAGGTTTGCACGCCAACAGGTAATTATATGGAAGAAGAAGAAAGTGATGTATTTGAACAATTATTAAGTCATTTCAAATGTTACCGGAAGGAAACACTTGATAATAACAGGGGGTAGGAATTTGGTAGTAGGTGGAGGAGACATATTATTAGAATATAAATTACAATTTACTTTTCACAATTTATATTATTGGTCGATATTATTTGATGTGCATATTTTTAAAAACACATATGAGCTTATTCTCCTGAATATCATCACTTGTTCAAGCTGATGCTTTCATTTTTTATTGATATATTGGTTGTGTTTGCTGCAGTCAATGTGTAAAAATTTCATGGTACTTAAAATAATAAAAACAATGACACGTGTGGCAAAAGCAGTAACATATGATATGTAAAAATGTACCCCTTGGATTTTGTTGGTTGCACCTTGATGGACTGGGCAACTTAAACACCTGTAATTAAGCTAGCTTCATCCAGTTGGAAACGGCGACTTCACCCTGCAAATATCCAGGTCAGTCATTAGCTTGCATGCTACCTGGGATATCAGCTGCATATAGAGTGGAAACAGAATGCTAACTGAGGAATCAAAAAGATGATAAATTGGAAAGTGTTCCCATGGAATGAGCATAATCAAAGGGGAGAAAAGTCCTCAATTCCAATTTAGATGGACTGGAATGCTGACATTATGCCACCACTTTTGATTACTACTCACACCATTTGACTACAGTATTTTTTTTACTCTTCCCCCGGTTTAATTGTAATATTCTGCATTTCCATGATTCAAATTTCTTTTTTTTTTGACTTGACAATTCTGTGCTTCAAAGACTTCTCTTTCAGGAACCATATTTTTATCTGACACAATCTATGATTTCCTCCAAGCTCAAGGGTTGCCTGCGATATCTTATCTTAAAAGCTTGAGAAATGATGAAAGAAGACACTTTGCTTTACCGCATAGAATTTTTTACCGCGACCTAGATTTCATTGCAGTGTATCATCTTCAGGTTAACCAGAAGATGTTATGCTGTGGCAAAACCTATATTGTAATAAAAAAATTCTATGTGGAAAAGGACAGTGTCTTCTTTCATCATGAAGGATTTCCACCATGTTTCACCTGTAACTGTGTCAGCCTGATAAATATCAGTATCTTTGGATATCTTTGAAATAATTACAAACCCTCTTACATAAACATAAAACTTCATCTCACCTGTCACTTTCAGCTGTGTTCTTCTAGTCAAATACATTCTGTTGAAGGGTAATAATGTCACTTTGAATTTTTAAGATGAGAAATAAATAAAAAGTATATTCTTAAGTACTTTCAAATTTTCAGCCATTAACTAATAATGTATGAACACTACCATTATTCTCTCACTCCTATTGGTATTACAAAACTTGTTATCCACCTGCATATGAGAGCCTGAAAGTATCCACTGCAAATTTATGAAATGTAACTGCAGTATGCAGTTGCTGAAATGCCAGATTGCAACAGTATGCAGTTGCCGCAACTGTATAAAGCTGCAACCTGACTTGTCAGGTTGATTGTGAATACTGAAATCCAGCTTGAAGTAAAAGCCTGTAAGCAAGTTGTAAAAATCCCCTAAACTCCTAGGATGCCTTAATAACTTAATTCAAGTAAAAAGCTTAGCTTACACATTACTGGATTCCAGTTTGGGGATCTAGATTATTGAGGGAAGGTGTATAAGAAATTTGAATATAAAAGCTTTCATCAGGGCAAACAGGAAGACGTAACTGAATATAAATTGAATAGCTTCAGGCATGATTTTGTGGAAGTCGAACATAATGATAACTGATCGTAGCACTTTTCCACTTGATAAAATTTTTATTTTTCTTGATAATACATGGAAGAGTGGTGTGTATGCGATACAAAGTTAGTGCAAAGCCATATACGTGGGCCAAACGGGTAGGAATTTCTACACCCGAATCAAAGAACACGAGAAGTGCTCGATCTTAGGCAACACCACATTAATGATCGCCAAACACTTACTCGAGACCAACCACACTTGTGATTTCAAATTAAAAATGCTACATGAGCCAAATTAATGTGAAAAATTAGACGCGTTTGAATTAAATTGGAAATTGTCCAACAAGTAAAGAAGAAAACCCTTCTCCTCAATGGCATGCAGTTCACTTCCTCCACCCCCCCCCCTCCTTTCCATCAACTTTTGTTGGTAAACATTGACCACGCGTGACACACAACCCCCCCAGTGTGTGGTGAGTTAAGTGTGGGTTATTCCGCCACCACCCTCCCAGAAGGGCCTGATCCCCTGGCCTGGACTTCAACCCTCAGCCCGCGTACTGGCATCGTCCCAGCTGCCGATGGGTTATTGGTGACTGCCACCATTCACCCAAGTGGACCACTTTGCACCCCAAGACATGTGTACTGTTTTTAACAAGGCCGAAACTCTGTTTTTCCGCTATCCTTTTTAAATGTTTCCCTTATATCTCCCCCCCCCTTCATTTCCTACCACGTCCTCTTCTCTCCTTCCGGAATCTTAAAAGTATATAAGATGGCACACAACTTCATTTTGTTACCTGATGATGATGTAATACATTGACATCTGGTCATAAAATAAAAATTTTATCAAGTTGAAAAGTACTACAATCAGTTATTCATTATAACTGAATATAGTTGAAAATTTTTGATGGAGGACTAAGGAATAGGTAAAGTAGAAGAAAGGTGGAAAAATCTCAAAGAGGGGGTACCAAAATTCACAAATGAAGGAGTAGTGATGCCATAGCTGTATAAATAAAAACTGTGTAGGCGCTTTTAGAGTATATACCTAGGTACTCTGCTGTGCCTTCATTCTCCTACACCAACCTAGTATTTTTCTGAAAATAAACCTATTTCTGAGGTAGGCATCTATATCACAGGGAATTTCAACAAAAATCCAATTTCACATAGGTAGCAGGTACCCAAATGCCAACACTGTTACCCTTTTTCAAGGAATAAAATAAAATTCAGCAATTTCAGTCTCATAATTAACCTGGAAAACAGATTTGTCTTGTGGTTCATGGAACTATCGACTACTGAATATTAAGTGTTCAAAGCTGAATTCAGGTGTATGTGTGATCTCACAGGGTTTTCTATTCCCGAAAAACATGACAAGTGAATGCTTGCAATAATTCCAGCAGTATTAAATGAAGTGTAGACTAAATGGATGATTAAGCTGCTACAGCCTTAAAAATGTAGAGTGAGGAAGTTAAGCTCTGATGGCAGTGTGTTAGTTCACTATCAATCGGAATCAAATTACATTCGATGTTCTTTAGGTGATTTAAGGGGAGAGCATCCCACTTCCATGGATTCTCACATGGAAATGAACACACGAAAAAAACAATCACAATGGTGCTCACATGTTACAATTACCAATGGTTGCTAATAGGAATATTGATTTCATACTCAAAGCAACCTCAGGCCAATATTAATCCACCATTTAGTGGTTTCTCACAAAAGAGTTCAGAAAAGTCCATATTCTGGAATCCCAGGAAGAAACCAAATTCACACTGTCTTCTTTGAATTGGTCTGTAAGCCAGACACCAGTGAACAACTCTCAAGGAAACTGAGCTGTCAAGGCACACACTAGAGCACACACACATGGATTCCTTTGAAGAAGTTAATATTGAAGTGAAACCCATTGCCAGGGACCAATATGAAAGGATTATTTGTTCTTAACACACTGAATACAAGCTGATGGCATTTCATCTGAGCTAAACACATATATGATATGCGGAGCCCAGTTATTGAATGTGTTTCAGTCAAAAAGTGTTCTTCTATCATCAGCACAAAAGGGAAACTGCAGGAAGCCATTTGCTCCTCTCTCTATTTACTATATTTTACATCTAGACAGCTCCCACCACATCCCTTTCACCACCTCATTGCGAGAAATAATTATGACACTCCTTTTTGTGATTTTAGAAATTTTGATAATTTTTATGTCTCTATGGAATAGTAGAGCAGCATTGAATGTGAATTTTTAATTTTGAGATTCACCTCACACACATACATGGCAGTGTTTCCATTGCCAAGAAAACACCTCAGAATGCAAAGCATGCTTGACCATGTTGTACTGAATATACCTACCTAGAATAACATACTTATAAATTCTTCAATTATTTGGCTCCTATTCAGGTTTCATGTTTCTACTCTCTTAGGCTTACAGATTGCTGTAGGGTATTTTCGTTGTACCCTAGGCTCACTGATAAGTAGTTGATGGTCTTAAACTTTGTTAATTATCATTGTGATAGATTACATAAACATAATATGTACTCTTATTTGGCTCTGGTTTTAGTTATTAGAGATTTCAAACCTTGGTGAGGTATACCATATAGGTACAACTGATGAAAATTAATTACTATAATGGCTTACTCAATTTCTGACTATTTCTAATGCTATCACAGTCCCATGGCCACACATTATATTGGATATGACATAATGTGGTTGCAAAATGCAGCCCAAATACCGCAATACTTTTTGTAATAATGAAGTCACTCAATAGATCAAATTCTCAACAACATGCCTTCAGAATATTACCTGGACCACCTCGGGTGTTTTATGCTACAAATATGCTACTTTATTTTAATAGCATGCAATTATGCTAAGCTTATTAATAATTAAACATCAAATTGATTTTCCTTTTAATTAATACATTGAGATCATTATCAATTAGATACAATTTCTTACAAATCCTCAGTAAAGAGGAGAAAATGGCTAACACAAAATTCACAGGTACACTTTCTTTACCAACATCTATTATGTAGATTATTATTTTGCATCCTCAAGACCCAGAATGCCCCTTTCATTTAAAGACATCAAACGTTTCCAAAGTTCCACTAAGCACTTCCTCAAAAATCATATATAACAAATATATTTGAGCTTTCTTGACTGTAACAATAATTTTCAATAATGAAATCACAAAATCTAAGGATTTTAAATAAATCATTTAGTGAAAAAACTAAAGGGCAACTACAATTATGAAATTCTTATTATTTACAAGCTAAAATTAGTTAAGAAATTTAGTTTCAGTAGAGAAAAAAGCATTTTCATACTTCATTAAATTTCTCCAGTCATAGGAGAGGTGGCCCCAGCAATGAGTTTTGCGAATAGCTCTGTGAAAATGACCCTTTTTCATTTGAACTATAAAACACTAAAGAATAAAGCGCCCATACAAGTTTCAAAGATGATCAGTGCTGATTTGTTTCATGTTGTACAATGCCCTTCATAAAAGATTGGACACACAAGCAATTTGTGGTTAAATTCCTTCGTTACATGTCACAAACATTGAATAGCTTAGGCAAACTTTTTACAAAAAAATAATAACACCACCATCTTGGTGGAATTACATTCAGGTATAGGCTGTTCAAAATTGGTATCATGAAATTTTGTATTTTTGAACTTTGATCTCTTGACAATTAAAAAATTAAATGCTTTACAAAAATATTGCAGACCATAAAAACATGTAAATGCATTATCAAATCACTTACTATAAAAGACACTAAAACATCTGAACTATTTTTATGGAAATTTAATTTATCCATAATTGTTGAAATACTTTCATACCTTTTTGATCCATGTAGATGGCAAACCTATTTTTAAAATTCTGCTTTCAAGTGATGTAACCAATTGACTGGATATGTTACCTTTGCAAAACTCTTGCCTCTTTGGTAATTCGATCACTTGCCCATGGATGATGTAGCAAGCTTTACATATATTATAATGAAGCCTCTCTTAACAACCTTAAACATGTATCACCATTATATTCATGAAGTAAAACTTTCCTAATTAATGGATAGAAACCGGAACTCACATGCTTTTTATTGTTATGCAAGCTGCTTCAGACATGGCTAGTATTCAGTTGTCTGGTTGACATGCCAAATATCTGGTGTGTAATTTGAAAAGCATTATTTACATCTGATTCCACATATCCCTCTTCCTGAGGTCAATTTTGATGGCATTTAAGCAAACACTTGTCGTTGCCTCTTCTGTGGGTCTTTCACAAACACCAATTATTCCTAAATGGGATCATTAAAAGATGCAAGCATCTGCCAAAACAGTAACTCTTACTAAAAATAAGTCAATCAAATCACACAATCAAGTGGATGCAAACCATAAAAGGAATGATAAATAGCATTTATGTTCTTCCCCAAGCAAAATGTTTTGATTCAGCAAATTACATTTTTCTTCAGTCTAGACGTGCATACTTTGGCACAAAGCCATTCTTGGTCCAGAATTCACAGCGAGGATAATCTGCTACAGATTCCACCTTTCCATCCTGTCCAATGAGCATCAGCCTGTTTGGCATCTTTGACTCGGGCCATGAGCCTACTTCTTCCATCTCACTTCCGGTTGTGTTAACGGTGGGGCCATGCCTCACATAGGTGTAAAACATGCGGGATATGGCACTCGACAGTCCACCTTCCAGTTTGTGGAGGGGGTGGGTGAGAATGGCGGCAAGATCTGCTCCAGGACCCACGAGTGCTGATGCCTCATCTGGCTCATCAGGAGACTCGGGGACAGCGCCAATGGCACCAGACTCCTCAGGGAGAGAAGCAGCCACATAAAAGTAAACTGGGGCATTATTTGCATAGCCAGCAGCGGCCCGCGTGAAGTTCAAGAGGGGGCAAATTGAACGGATGTCGGTGATCATGGCCGTTAAGCGAGTTAGGGGTGGTGGGATTTCCATGGGTGCAGTTCCCACTGGGGGGAAAGATGGTGAGGAATAAAGACGCAAGGCCTCTTCTGCTTGCTTTGCCCCTCCCACGGCACTATCCTGAATGTGTTCCGCTACCATTCTTTGATCAGACCAATCTTTCCTTCTACGCAGTTCGGATGTGGCCTCCCCATGGGATAAAGTACCTGCAGAGAAAGAGAATCAATTAGTAGAATGGATGGAAATGATGAATGTGATGAGTTTTACTTTTTTAAGAAGCTGTTGCCAAGTAAAGGATAATGGAGCAAATACAATGGCACACACTTTTTGCAGTTGCCCTCGGCTACATATAACTGGCTTATGATTGGGGCATTTTTGGCACCAACACCACTGCAAGATGTAAGGCCACTTACCACAAAAAAATACATAGGGACATTCTTTCATTCTTAACTGTGAAGTTCAAATATGGAATTCAGTGAAATTATAACATAATAGAGGATTTCATTTTAATATAATCTACGTCCAAACAAAAGTCAGTCACCTTGTAAATATCTGTTAAAATATTATCCAAATTTAAAGATTGACTTGATGGAGTCATTGATTGTAATAGATATATTCCACCATAATTAAAATTTTATACATGGTGCAACAAAAACCAAAATCCAGTCTGCAGGGACATCTTAAGTAAACAGTCAAATAAACCAACTTCCAAAGCCATGATAAGATGACAGAGGCATACAATCAAGATGTTATTCTCAATTTCAAATTGAAATATTACAGCAAAAATAATAGTGTTCACGATTTCATAACCTAATTATGCAGAATGGTGGAATTTAAATTGGGATTTAAACCATGATAAATTGTAAATATATTTTCCAACAAGAAGATTGTTTTTTTCCCATTAAGATTATTGAAACTTTATCAGCATAACCAAAGAGAATTGTGGATGTTTTCTAATGAATTTCAACAGTAAGAAATTGGCTAAAAGTTCTACTCTGGTATTTACAAGAAAGGGATTATTTTGATAAAGGAATAGAATGGCACTGGAGAAATATCAACTTTTTGCCTGAATTTATTTCAAATATGAAAATTGAATGCTAATTGGAACCAATTCAAAGTTGCAAAATTATGGTCTGTCTATCTTATTTGTTAAGAAGAATTGCTCAAGGAAATGTTAATTTTAGGAAGCATCATCAGCACTCCCAAAAACTGTCATATCAAATAAACTAAGACACAGTTGATAGCGTATTATTGGGGCAGATTATGACACTGTTAATGAGAGATATGCAAATACTGATTCCAAAGGAGAGAAAACAGCTGACTTTTCAAATCACATATTTTCTTCACTCTTATTCCTTTTAGAGATATTTAAATTTCAATATAATTATAAAAATAAAAAAAACAATAAAAAATCCATTAAAATGCAACTCAGTATAGAGCTAACTTTCACTCTAAGTAGTGCCCCATTATTTTTAATAAAATAATGCATTACTTTCTAAATCTTATAGTTGCTTTCTTCCTTTTTTCGTTTTCAGTTAAAATATATCAAATGCATTCAATGTTACATTTATATCACTCCTTTACCTATATCGATAATAATATTGAATAGAAATAGGTCAGATAGTTTTTAAATTCCTTTTGTTACCAATAATTACTGCATCTCAGAAGCAACCTCTCAAATAGATAACAGCATTTTAGTGCCTTTCTCCCAAATGAACTAGTTCTGTATTCATTAAATTTCATCCAATAATCTCCATGCCTATCCCAGCATACCTAATACTGACCAGGTAAATATACCGAGATATCATTAATGTAACAAAAATATTCATTTTCTCATCTACTAATTTTTTTTTAATTTGGTCACTATGCATTTAGAGTTCACACTAAGTTTATCTGTAGCTAGTGAGCAATAACAGAGTATAAATTGATGCCAATTATAAGTGAATTTAAAACAGACTGGCACTACAGGGACAAAAGTATTCCTTACAGAAACAATTCTTATGTTAAAAAGTAAACTTCCTACAGAGAGAGCAGCAAATAGGCAGAATCGAGCAGATCAAAAGTGCAAATATGTTTCCTTGACCGGAACTTGAACGCCACATCTTTCGACTTGCCAGGCCAATGCTCTAACCACTTCAGCTATCAAGGAAACCTAATATGCATTGAGATCTGCGGGTCTTCATGCAAACATATTTGTTCGCCATATGGTGCGATTTTGTTTTTGAATGTTTATTTGGCAAAGTGGCTCGTCTCTTTCTTCTGACATGCGCACCAAAAAACGCACTGTTCCTATCCTTTATTATGCTGTATGATTGCTTACCTGCTGGCCTTTCCTCTTGTGTGTTGTCTATTTCTCCTTTGGTGGGTGAAATAGCCCCTTGACGGCATGACTTGGCCAAAGAATCGGGGCTCTTGATTACGTAAAGACCTACAGATCTCAGCGTAAATTATATTTCCTTGATAGCTCAAGAGGCTAGAGTATCGGCCCAGGAAGTCAAAAGATCCAGTGTTCAAATCCCGGTCAAGGAAATACATTTGCCCTTGTGATCTGCTCAATTCTGCCTTCCTCACCACTACTGTATTCATCCTTTATATGTATTCCTATCCCTTTTCCTTATATCTCCATTTGAATAAGTGTTTGTTTGCCATATGGCAGGATTTCATGTTTGAATGTGTGTGTATACATACATAAATATATGTGGGTCATGGTAGTCCAGTGGGTAGAGCGTTGGACTACTGACCAGAGGGTCCCGGGTTTAATTCCCAGGCAAGGCACTCTGGGCACCTGCAGCTCTATCCAAGCTATGTGATTTTTCTGGTACCAGATCTTTCTGGGAAACCATAACTGGCACAGAGAAAGGAACTGGCCCTCCTACCCTGATGTGCGAATTTCACATTTTGTATAGGGCTTAGTACTGGGTGAACTCTACCATCACCTACTAAACCGACCTTCTGGTTGATTCCTGTGTTTATGGTTTTATATATATATATATATATATATATATATATATATATATATATATATATATATATATATATATATATATATATATATAGCCTGGTTATAATTAGCATTTAACTTTGTCATCAATCATCTATGAAGTGAATTGAAGATTTACTGCACAACCTAAAAAGAGGGCATGAAGCCTCTCATTAGACCCCACTAAGTTGCATGAACTTGGGAGCATTGAAGGGAAGAGAATGTAGAGTTATGGTTATCCTACCTCTACAATTGAAGAAATTACGTCTGATAATGGCATAAGAACTTTGATATAGAGCACTGTATTCCGTGGAGGGGGAATCTTTGGAAATGAGGCAAAATGATAAGCATAGAATGAAGGCTTTTGAGATTGGAGTTTAAGAAAGATAGAAAAAGTAAAATAGACGTAAAGGAATTCTAAGAAATGAGTTCTAACCATGGTAAAGGAGGAAATGGCATTGCTGGTAGAAGTTTTGAAGAAGACAGGACAAATAGATGCAGGGTATTTTGATTGGCAGCAGAATATGAAAGACGGTTATATAGGAAGAAACATTACTTAAATTATGTTGGGGCAGGAAAAGAATAGGTATTGTGAATGGAAGGAAGGGAGGTGGAGAGAATGCAGCATTGAAAAGATTAAAGGTTAATTTCAAAGTGGGGTGTCACTGTATGTCTTCTTTGGGTAGGTTCAGAAATGTATCAGTGGATAATTGGCTTGTCTATACAGAACCTACCTTAAAAATTAGTCTACCAAATACATAATGGCATGAAATCTTACCAATCACCAATGGAACTTGAAGACCATGTCTACCCCAGGCTTCTAATGGTGGTTCATTGAGTACATCCCCATCCACAATCAGCCAACGGTGTACTGAATCTGTGTCCTCTTCTTTTTTCGGCAAATCCACAGCCTTCCACTTCCAATTCTCAGGGACAGTATCCAGGAGGTCTTCTGCATCAATCTGGAGCAGACACGTTACCGTGCTACCCACATTCTCCATCGAGGGTCCCCTCTCACAGTTGAGTGCCTGCACAAGCTCCAGTCCTCGCCTCTCCGCATCCAACTGACCAACCTCCCCACCAGGTGGGAATGCAGCAGCAGGTCCAGAGAGCCAAGCACGGGAGAAGAGACGGTGGGCCTTACGAGATGTTGCAAGGGCCATGACCAAGGTGGCCCCAGCACGGTGACCCAGTACCGTGATGGATAAGGGATCGCCTCCGAATGACATGGCATTGAGGTTGACCCATTCGAGAGCAGCACGGACATCAGCAAGACCATAATTCCCTGAGCGTGGTGGGGAGGAGGACTGGGTGAGCACCTTGGCAGAGAGGAATCCTAGGGCCCCCAGGCGGAATCGAACCCTCACAAGGATGACCCCCGCGGCCCTGGCCAACTGTGGGGATAGGAGCTGGGGGGAAATGGACCCTTTGCCCCCTCCCCCTCCGAGGGTCTCAGCGGCAATGAGTACCACAATTGGCACTCTCGGCGAATTTCTCTTCGTCCTCGGGGCAAACACGTCAATTGTGAGACAATCTTCTGAGCCATCCAGACTCCCGTTCCTGAATGTCTGCCAGCAGGCATGAGAATGGTGAGAGGTAGCATTGCCAGTTTCCAAAGTTCCATTCCAACAATGCTCGAGGCGCTGGAGGAGAACAGGTGGCTTCCATCTCAATTTTCCAATCGGGGGCAGTGCATATGGTATTCCACGGAATGCAAAAGCCCCATCTTCCACCCATCTGAAAGGATTTGAAATAAAATTGTAAGGACATAATCTGATATGAAAACAATTTTGAATCTAATCAGAGTGAAACCTGATGAAATTTTCGTTTGTTTCACTTGTTTTTTGGAAGCCTATGTGCTTCAAGGGTTAACCTTTACAAAAAAATTTGTTTTTACAGTCACCAAAAAAAGTAATTTTATTAGATTGACAGCTGGTGAAGATTTGTGCCAATATCTCTACATGCATTTCACTCAGATATGACATATACTTGCTAGCATATGATATTGGTGAAAATTCTTCGATAGTATTGAGATTATGATGAAATATATTTGAGGAGATAGTTTGTGGAACACTGACTTCAGGATTTTGTAAATCTGGGTGCCAAGCTTGAAGCAGGCTAGAACTGAAGGCAGGTTTTTATTGAATTAATCTGGCAGAAAAATTTAACAGCTTTGTATATCCTGGAGAAGGACTATGAAATGTTTAAATGAAAAACAACCTGGATGATCTGATGGAAATGCATTAAGGTAAATATGCACTCTTTTGTGAAAAAAATCTATTCACCCATTACAGTTTTAATTTTCAACTAAACATTGATGAAATATAATATTAAGGCTAGACGTGTAGTAAAATTGAATAGTTGACTCAAGCGTACCCTTTAACAGGACCACATGATGTAATGGCAGTGACACGTCGACCTTCAACATGAAGGACATCTTTGGGAGCATCATCAACTGAATCACTGGATGATGCAGCAATACTAATTATCACAATTAAAAGCAAAATGAACAGCACTAATCCACCTGAAAAGAAAGAGAACCAAGAGTTTTAATTCAATATCCACATCATTATTGGTATATTAATTTGTATTCTATAAGTAAATCACATAAAAGGTTTTATTTTAACTAATCACTCTAATATTTTATCAGGTGATTGTTGATATTGTAAGAGAGAAAGGCAAATTCTTAAATTAAGAACAATTACTCTTCTAGTAATGAAGATATTAGAAGAAGTAAAGGAGTTACATTTTCAATCTTCTGAAAACCTTAAGAGGTCTTGTAAAGAAAATTTTTAATCAAGATTAAAAATATTAGGCCATTGATAAAATCTGAATAAACTTGAGAAAATGTATTAGCATAAATTTAAAACAGTCGATTACTGACAATAGGCATATATAGGATACTTTATGTAAAAAATTATTCATGGTGCATCAAGTCTTGAACCCAAATCTCTTGATTTCTTCAGCCATTTGAGGTCACAAAATGTCCCCTTTTACTTAGAAGAATATCTGGATTTGAGCTCAAACTAATTTGAACATATTTTCCATATCATCAACATTTTATGATTTGAAAAACATTTCAGCTCAATTTTAATCCTATTATAATTCAATTCATGGTTCAGCTGAAGCAACTTTGAGAAACGTTTTCAATTCAGAGTCAAACTAAATAACATTTAAATAAAAAAAACTGTTCACAAACTTACAGAGAATAATGAAGCGCCGTTTTGAGATCTTTCTTATTCTTCTGTGCATCCGTTCATATTTCCCCCAGCCTTCATGGGTTTCTTTCAATGACTTTCGTGACTCTCTATCTCCATCTTGTTTTTCCTAAGAATAAAGAAAATAATAATTTTAAAACCAAGTACAAAAATGTAAGAAGTAAAAAATTCTCTCTATATATTTTTTCTACGAGGGTAGTCTGAAAAGTTCCCGACCCTACAAACAAATGAGAGATTTTTTTAAAATTTATTTTTACTTTTCAACATAGTTTTTGTAACATAAAGTCATTTACAAAAATTTTTAATAAATATGACTGAAGGTGCATTATTGTACACTTGGGGGCATAGCTATAAACTTAGAATTATTTTATTAAGATTAGTGCTTATCTTGTTTATGTAAATGTCAAAATCAGTTTTACAAGCAAAATAGCCTATGCTTCGTAAAAGTTGCTTGGTTAAGTCTGAGGTGAATGAAAATGCTCTTATAGTAAACATTTTTTCAAAGACTTTGAAAAAGGCAAGAAAGAACTAGAGATATTCAAAGAAACATTTGTTTTAATGTCATACACAGTAGAATCATTTAAATCAGATCTCACATCAAGCAGCTGATGCTTTAACCCATCTTGGTGTTTACAGAGGATGAATCGTACAAATGATAAATGGATATCATCCAGGAAATAGAGATGAAAAGGTTAAGAATTGCACGTAGTTTTAAATTAACAGCCATTAATTAATTTCCCCTTCTATGGGAATAAATATTTCTAAGCACATTTAATAAATTTTATTCTATTTTTAGCACTGAAATGGTACTTTGAAAGTGTTTTCTGATTAATTGACCATTTGTTTATTGAGCCAGGGGTCCAGAATCATACTGATTTCATTCTGAAATTCACAGCCATTTCTGCATTGCAATAGTGAAGACTCAGGTATGACTTCCTGCAATGCAAAAAACTATAGCCACCATTGCAGTACAATAGTAAAAGTAAACACCCGCAGCACTTGTGGATTTTGGAATCCATTCAAAATCTAGCTATGCTTATCACATATTAATTAAAACTTAATAACTGCATAAAAATTTCACTGGTTATAATAATAATTAGTTCACGGAAATTAACTTTGCAGCATTAAATAAAACAATTGGATCAATCTATACACGAGTGTATGTGGTAAATTAAAAATCAAAAGTAGCAATAGGTACCACATCAGATTCCAGCTTGACAGTTTCCATGCCATCATCAGGCTCTCCTCCAGCAGTCTTCTCCCCACCTTCTGCTCCCTCGGAAGGCAAGCCCTCCTTCTTCTCCCCTTCCCCTTCATTTCGCCCCCCTCCCTCACCACCACCCCCACCCCCATCTGCTGCATCTACAGGGTTCTTATCCCCAACAGACTCCTGGGGCTTCTCCTGCACAATCCCAAAACATAAATAAAAAAGCATTAATGACATACAGATTAAATCTGAAAACTTCTTAGATTTCTTGGCCAACAGATATGACCACCCCCAAAACCACAATAACCCCTTTTGCTGCTGTGAACATACCAAGTACATTTGCATGGTAGGCTGCTGTGAATGTACCTTTTCACCTTTCTGTCATGAGCTATCATACTTTGAAATTTCAATAAATTATACTTGTCAAAATAAAAATTTTCCATTAAATAGACAGTTAATCTAGATTATTTTTATTTATTCCATGTTTTTATTTTTCAGATTATTTAATTATTTCAGGAGTAATAAAGGTTATGGAGACATTATGCCCTCCATTTTCGCCAAATGTTTGAAGTAGAATTCCGAAGAGTGAACCGTAGTGAAAGGGTTAAGGATCGTACCTGGATTCTTTAAGGATTCAGGGGTCTCTTGAAATATGTACTTTGGGAATCTATTTTGGAATCTTTGAACTTTGGTGGTGCTTTAAAAAACAGTCTCGGAAATAATAAGTTTTAAGGTTGTCGAATGAGTGCCACAATTATAATGCACTTGTGAAAACATGATCCACCGCTGCTGTTCTTCAACTTAAATAAACAAAGATAATGCAAATTATTTTCCATCATTTGATTCCTCTTCTGGTTCATTGTTTTTATAAATGCTGCCCATGCACTTTGTTTATAAAATAAGCCCAAAGTGATAAAGCCACTGTCTAGGTAATTAAATATTTTGAACAAAAGTAAAATTTGATAAATTTAAAATATTATAGAGGAATACACAATATGGATTGAAGTAAATGGGGAAGTATAAATGAGTTTATGTTGTGTAGTGAATTTGTTGCTCTGAAGTGAGATGCCTGTTTCAAGAAAGTTGATGGTGGAGTCTGAAATGGAAGACGTGGATTTTACAGTGAAAGAAGAATTTAAGGCTGATAAGAAATTGTTGAGAGACTCGGAGCCATGTGTCAAGAGAATAAAAATGTCGTCTATGCAGCAGACCCAGAAAAGAGGTTGGAATGGTTGTTGTGAATGGAAAGTCTCTTCAAGGTGGCCCATGAAGAAATTGGCATGTGATGGTGCCATTCTTGTTCCCATCACCGTGCCTTTGGTTTGAAAGTAGAAACAATTTTGGAACAAAATAATTTTTTGTGAGGACGAAATTGGCTAGATTGAGGAGAAATTTGGTCAGAGGATGCTGGGGTAAGGGCCATAGAGAGAGATAATGTCAGAGAAAGGATAAGCCTTCTACATGGGGAATGGAGGTATAGAGGGAAGTAACGTCGATGGTGGCCATAAGTAGGTTGGGGGTGGAGGGAATAGAGACAGATTTAAACAATGGAGGAAGTGATATGTGTCTTTTGTGAAGGAGGGCAAGGAGAGTACAAGAGGTTGTAGGTGGTGGTCAGGAAATGCGGAGATTCTTTCTGTGGGAGAGTTGAAACTGGAAATTATAGGGTGACTGGGGATGTTGGGTTTGTGCTATTTTTGGGAGGAGATAAAACTGGAGTGTTCTAGGATTAGGGGTGAGAGATGTTCCTTGGGATGCTAGGCCTTTTCTGGCCCAAATTGGATATCGATTATTTGAAATTCAATATTTGTTGACAGTATTGTCATGAATATTAGAGGTAGCAATTAAAACCTATTAAAAAAAATTTGCGAATGGACGCAGAGCTCTAATTCCATAAATGAAACAAAGAAACTGAATTTTTGGGGAAGATTATATAAATTTAATTTAACATCGCTTGATATTTTAAATATGTATGCATAGAAAAAAGCCTTTTCTGAAGCATGCCATCTTGTTTATCTTGAACTCTGCAACAGTTAATATAGTGACCATCAACTAACACTTGAATAAATAAATTAATAAATGAATTGCTGAGTGGAAAATTGCAATTATTCACACGTTTATCACGTCCCATGGTGCAAATTTCATCAACAAAATATTTTGGGGGCTTATAGAAAACATATTTAAAATTTACCTCATCAGTTTAAGTGAAGTGGTTGAACAGTAATAAGTATTTATCATTTATCACCTTTCACATCAGTGCAACTCAGTAATAACATATATTTTTGCTAGAGTATAGCTTCTAAAGAGATAATACTCTTTGTGAAATGCTGCTAGATACAATTTACATTAGCTTTAACGGTCATTTGATATCATTAATTTTATAACAACACAGTAATAACATTATGTATGCATAAGAGTAAGTACAATATTTTTTGGGGAGTTGGTTTGACAGGGTGATGTGGACTCATGGAGTTTGGGGGGAGGGGGAGAGTGGACCCAGCTAGATTTCTGATTTAGGGTAGTGCCTGCTTATGAAAAAAAACACCAAACTGATTAAACACATGACTGGATGCTGAAAAATCTTTGAAAATCTGGTTGACTTAAACTTCACCAAAAATTCTGTACAACAGCATGTTAAAAAACTTAAGGAGAGCATAATTTAAAAAAGTTAATGGCAAAAACCTATAACCAGTTAGTGTTTTAACAAGGAAATTTTGGTGAAAAATTAATGCATTTAATTTCTCAGTTTCTAATATTTCTGTAGTCTTTAAATAAATATCACCGGTGATTTGATCAAGACCACACCTTCGTCCAAACTTGAAAACTTCTAATTAAGAACCCATCCACCACACTTCCAAATTCTTTATCAATCATTCTTTTCCATTTCCATGTTTTTCATATAACATGTGAAATGACACAGTTGAGTTCCCGTGCAAAAATTTTACTAAAAACCTTGTTTTTCTTCAAAAATGGCTTTGGAAGACGGATTTTCTCGAAGACTGCTAGCTTGGCTTTTAGACCGCCTTCAGATCCTGATGCCCCTGCATGGCTACTTGGATTAGAAGATGCCTCCAATAGGTCCTTCCCCTCCTCTGGGTCTGGATTCCCATCCTGAAAACATGGAGTGTAATACCTGTTTACTGTGTTCATGCTGTATTAGGGTGGTTACCTATCTGGTATTTTGATGAATATCCCATTCCAGACTTCAGTTGATGACCGAAACCCCTGCCAGACATAATGACTGCAAGTCACCAATAAACTACCAATTTAAATGTTAAAAATGCATGTCCACATTTATACACATAACTACACACAAAGAATCAAAAAAGTTATACTATTATATCACAAGACCCTAAGGCAATGGAGAAATGCAAGGATATAAAGCTCAAGGCAATTTAATTGCATAAGTTGTTAACAGTTTAACTTCTACCAAACATTTATAATTCAACAAATACCTATTTTTTAAATAAGTACCTACCAAACCCAATGGAAGCAGACTAAGTTTATCACATATTATGTAAAAAGTGAATATACACCAAAAATTGAATGAAAGACAGTTTTAACTCTTTCACTGCAAAAATCAATGTTTTCAAAAATCAATATTCTACTTGCACAAACATGAACATTGACTATTTAAAATGGATGATTGCATAGATTAACTAAAGCTTGGTCAAAAATGACTTGCTTAGAAACAGAATTATAAGTTGAATTTCACATAAAAAGAGTTAATATAAGTATCTACACTAGAGCATTATTCTTAGCACTTATGCACTTGGAATTCAAATAACTATATTAGTCTATATGATTTAAGAGGACGAAATCTATAAGCAGTGTAATTAAATAATTACTACCAGATGACAAGGCAAAATCAAAAACAGTAATATACCATATTTATTATATGATAACATATATTTTTATTTAAAAAATTGGGAGTTAAAGAATATGGAGTCAAAGAAGAAGCTTCAAATGTATGAAAGCACCAAAGAGATAACTTTTCAGCCTGGCTTTGGGTGTCAAATTAGGCCTCCACACTCATCAGTAACATTTAATGATGGAATGGTCAAATCAAGTAACCCTCGAATAGGTAGGTTCATCAACGTGAATATTCAAATATTCAATCTTGAATTTTCAAAAGTATTGAAATTCAAAAAAAGAAATAAAATTATTGAATTTTACAAGAAACCCAGGTGAAAATGTTTTTTTAATAATAAATTGACTGGAAATTCTATTTTATGGTGATGAAATTGATATTACATTGAAACAGAATACAAAGCAAAATGTTCAATGACACAAAATGCTCTCAACAAATGTCTTAGGTGGAAATATGCATTTCATAGTTTTCAATATTTATCCTAAAACATACTCAACTCTGCAGGCCGAAAGAAACAAATGGTAAAAGATGAAGTAGTTAATAAAAATGTCCAGATCCAACCAGTCATTGGAAAATTCATGAAGGATATTGCAGTTAAAGGAAATAGGGACTGATGCATTTTTTTCATTAGCATTCTATCTCCTTGAGCATAACTGACCATATGTTGTAACAAAGCAAATGCCATTTTTAATGTGTGATTGTGAAATATTGCATTTTCTATCAAATGCAAATAGGTGAAGTTCCTATGGTTGCAATTTTATTAAATCAATAAAAACAGAATCATATATATAGGGTTGACTCCTGAACCATAAAATCATTAATTATAAAAATATCTAAGCAGGGTCCTCTCTAACTACTACGAAATTAGATAAAAAATGTCATTTTATAGGAAATTAGGGAGGAAGTTCAGATTTCTATGTCATTTTTGGCTTAATAACCCAACCTTTCTTCATGGTATTAGCCTGCAAATACAAATGGGAGAGAAGGCCAGATATTTGCCATAATTAAGCAGCCCAAAATTCTCAAATTACATTTGTATTAATGAATATATCCTGACCGTTCAGGAGAGCCTAGTTTCAAATCTTTCATTTGGCAGAGTAACAATGATAATACTTTATTCATTTTGAAAAATAGTACAACCATATTAAATGTTGTCAATATAAATATTACTTAATGTATAAACATAAGTTCTTAAATGTTAATAAGATTGTGACAAAAGAACTCATCAAATAAGTAAAGTGGGTGAACAAGTAACCAGGTATATACCCTATTCTTGAAACTCTGGATACAGTCCAATTTCAACTGAGTTGGCAGATAGTTACACTGTTGTTTGTTCTTACTATGAAATTTGTTGTAAGTTAATGACAATCTACAATAAGCAGTACTTAGATTCGCCTTACCTCTTGTGGTGTAGTTACAGATGTGAGGTCTTTATTGGTAAGTTTCTAGATTAAATTGTCCATGAATCAGAACCTTAAAGATACATTAACTAAATACAGTAATGATTCCATACCTACTTAAAAAAGGTTTGCAGGAATCACGTGGTAGTATATCAGCATGAGCTCTCTTTTGTAGTCGCAAAACTTGTTTAACGTTTGGGGAATGACCCACATAACTCAACACCATAATTCAAATGACATTGGAAGATGGCCTGGTAATGTGTTAAACGATACTCATTTGAAATGATAAAGTTGAGCTTTCTTATCATAGAAACAGCTTTACTCAGTTTATTACAGATCTGACTGATCCGGGACTCTCAGTTAAGTTTTGAATCAATATAAATTCCTAGCATTTTAGCAGTTTCAATAGCAGTTATTTTTGATTTAAGACTCCATACAATATGCTGAGTTTTGTTAGTATTCAAATGTAAATGATTAATATCAAACCACTCCTAAGCCTGTCTATGGGTAACGCTAGATCATACCATTGCATCTTCTAGATGTTGACACTTTTGCACAAAAGTGGTGTCATAAGTATATAAAACAGATTTAGATTTCATATTACAGGGCTAATCATTACGCATGATGATGAAAAGTACTGGACCAAGCACAGAGACCTGTGGGACACCACACTTTACTTAAAGAGTTGCAGATTGACAGCCATCAAGTTCAACCATCGGTGGTGATCATCCAAATATGACTTCATTAGTTTCAGTGCAATACCCTTAATACCATAGTATTCTAGTTTTGACAGTAATACTGAATGATTAGTACAGTACAGTACATCCTAACCAAGATCACATAGTGTCACAGAGGCTGATTACTTCTCTTCAAAAGCAATATTGACATAATTAACTATGGACTCTATAGTCAAAATTGTAGATTTCCTAGATCAAAAGCCATATTGTGATTTCGAAAACAGATTATTTCACTCCACAAATAGAACTCCCTGTACAAAATACTGAGCGCAGGGACAGGAGGTAACAACAGGCTACAGAAATGGCTAATATTAAACTATTCTGAAAAATTATTAAAGGCAATATTAGGCCTAGCATATTAGCACTTAGCTTTAAAATGAAAATAAGAACCAAACTGTGGTTCTTCTTTCATAATCACATCTGCACTAGTTCTTGCATGTTTGGTAAAACAAATTACATGAATATTTTAAAAATGTTTATCAGAAATTATTTTTTAAATGTGGGTCGCGGTAGTCCAGGGGGTAGAGCGATGGAGTTCGGACCGGAAGGGCCCGGGTTCGTTTCCCAGGCAAGGCAGTCAGGGAACCTGCAGCTACACCCAAGCTACAGGGTTCGTCCGGAAAATAAGTGTACTGAGCTCAGGAAAAAAAAATTATTACACTTTTACATATCTTAAGCTAATATTCCTCAAAATAGGACCCTTGTGAGTCGATACACTTGTTCCAGCGGCGTTCCCATTCCTGGAACGCTCCCGCGAAGTCATCATCGGGAACCTCTCGAAGGCACGTCGTCACGGCCTCTTTGACGGCGTCCAAAGTCCCGTATCGCGTTCCTTTCAAACTCCTCTTTATCTTCGGGAACAGAAAGAAGTCCGGTGGTGCCAAGTCCGGGCTGTAGGGCGGGTGCGGCAGCGTTGCCACGCCGTGCTTGGCCAAGAAGTCCGACACGACAAGCGCGGTGTGAGACGGCGCATTGTCGTGATGCAGCCGCCAGATGTTTTTGATCGCTCGCCAGATGTTTTTAATCTCGTGCACTATTGTTTTTGGCACATTACACTGCTCTGCTATCATCCGAACACTAAGACGACGATCAGAGTTCAGTACATCGCGAACTTTTGGCACATTTTCGTCGGTGAGTGTCGTTGATGGGCGTCCAGGCCGTGGTTCGTCGTCGACCTCTTCTCTGCCCTCCACGAACATCTTGTGCCACCGAAAGATCATGTTTCTGGACATGGCTGACTCCCCGTAAGCCTGGTTAATCATACCGACAGTTTCGGTAGACGATTTCCCAAGCTTTACCGCAAATTTGATGGAATAACGCTGCTCCAAAAACTTCGGCATCACGTACCGTGACGTGGGTCGAGCGTGGAGGTTCGCGTTAACAGAGCTCCTCACTACACCACAGCTCAGAGCCGACTGCCTTTTTCAGCGTCGCTTGCCAACATACCCCCCTCCTATCGCAGCCCGTCAGAGCGGTGCTGGGCGCGCATGGAGCGGCGGGAAAAAGTCAGTACACTTATTTTCCGGACGAACCCTGTATGTGATTTTTCGGGTACCAGGTCTCCCTGGGAAACCATAACCGGCATAGGGAAAGGAACCGGCCCTCCTACCCTGATGTGTGAATTTCACACGCCGTCGAGCTTAGTACTCGGTGAACTCTACCATCACCTGCCAAACCGACCTTCGGGTTGATTACTGTGTTTATGGTTTATGGTTTTATTTTTTAAATACCTAATATAATTTATGTAAGATGTTAAATTTCAGATCAAACATAAATAAGTATGACTAGAAGTTAACTTGAAGTTGAATGTAGAGAGCAATATGTTCAATAATTCAACCATAATTATAACTTTCTGTGAAACACATCACTAAAATTTATTCTGAATAGTTATTCAACAATGAGGTCTAGGCTTAGAGAAAAGATTGATTGGGTTTCATTTAAGTATTGGAATTAAATTTTCCTTTGACTCGAGGAAAATGGATTTGACCAATTCCAACCAAAATTACACCAGTTTTCATAAAAACAACAATATCTCCTAAGGAATGGTACATACATGCATTTCATAATGCTCTATGACAAGTAATTTCTTCAGAAGAATGAATATAATTTAAATTCCCTTCATTTTCCCCATGAGAATCACACCAGATTTAATTTACCAATAGTCCATTATACATATGAATAAATTCTGAAATGTTGAGAGAAAATTATGTCCACCAAGATTTTTTCCTGAAAAAATTTATAATTATTGAGCTATATCATGAATCCTCAGACTTTATTTGTCATAGAAATGTACATCAATATTATCAGTTGCATACATGTAGCTACAAAGTATAAGTTATATCAAGGTTCCATTCCAAATGGCCAATGAAACAAAATGGTAATAGGCACACTTTTTTCGCTCTAAATATAAAAAAATATACCTAAAAGCAACTCAATTCAATGAAAATTAATATTTGGGAGAGAGAATAGAGATAAATTTAAAAAGATACCTTCCTATATTGTGTCTCAAATCATTGCTTCGTCAACCAATGATGGAAACATATAAAAATTTGGAAATGTGATCCATGCAGTATTGAGTTCTCACTCTGCATATTTTTCTTTAATGATTCCTCCTGGAAGTTCAGGTGGTTTTAAGCACACAATAATGCATGTTTCATGGTGTAAAGTTCTCTCCCAAGATTCAGGGGTTGTCCTTTGTGCTTCCTAAAAACTGCCACTTTGGATGTACTTACCACTTACCTACTTCGAATAATTTTTCATTGAGGAATAACAAGTATACATTCCCTATTTCGATATTGCTAATCAATGACCCCAAAAGCACAAACTATTCTTAACATATCTTCTAAAATCTATAAAGTATCTTCTACTTTAATTCAATATCATATATATATATATATATATATATATATATATATATATATATATATATATATAGTAACAATATAGAAACACAAAAAAAGAAGAACACTCACACGTTATTTCTTGATATTTCGACGGAAACAATCCGTCTTCCTCTGAAGATATAGAAGTAAAGATTCTTACATCATTACTTCTATATCTTCAGAGGAAGACGGATTGTTTCCGTCGAAATATCAAGAAATAACGTGTGAGTGTTCTTCTTTTTTTTCCGTGTTACGTCTACGAAAGCATATATATATATATATATATATATATATATATATATATATATATATATATATATATATATATATATATATATATATATATATATATATATATATATATGTATGTATATGTATACACATATGTATACACATATGTATACACATATATATACACATATATATATATATATGTATATATATATATATATATATTTATTTATTAATTTATATGAATGCACACACGTATATGTGTGTGGATGCATATATATTTACCTCTGTTTTAATTAATGTGTGAATGTAGTTGACATAACGATACTATTTACATGTGTTGGTTGTGCATACTGCATTAAAAAATCGTTTAAGTAATATACTTGTCTATTTGGAAGTATTATCAAGAGTTTAATCTTAATTGCTTGATATCTTAGATGCATAAATGAAGTCCAGAGAATATTTTATTCATCTGGTAAATAGTTAAGATATAGGAAATTCTATGCAGAAACGTATTGAATATTTTGTGATACGTGGTTTGTTTAAGATGCATCCGTTTTACCTACTGTACTAAAACACATCATTGATAAAGTAATGTGAATTAATATTTGCTAAATTCACATTCCCACTGCGCACAATGACCGTGCGAAGGCTTTTGTCGTTTACGTGTATTGCCGACAGGGATTCAATATTCCTGAATGTCCCGCCCCTGTCAATAAACATCGAATCCCCCCTTCGATCCGAAATCCGACTGAAAAAAAGTCATATCGTGAGATGGCGAGATTCGAGAGTGAAAAAGAGGAGGAAAAAATTGTGATCTGGGCGCACTCGAGACCGTCAATTTTACGCGACGTGTTCAATACGTGCAATAGAGATTAATTTTAGGTGAACAACATGCGATAGACCTCGCCACCGGCGTATTTTAAATCACTAAATGTAGTCGAGAGATAAAAATGGCGGATGGAATACAGCCTGCATTGAAACAGTGGGGATAAAAAAAATTGGTTGGCATATTTATCGAGTCTTTATGACCCCATGGGGTTTTCAAGTTTATCCAATCTGCGATATTTACCCTGGTTCTCCAACCACTGCACCAGAGCAAAAGTAACTCCCCCTCCGAAGTAGTTGAATACACGGGGGTTGACTTAAAAGTTTCGGGAAAGGGGGGGGGGGACTGGTAAGAGGGTTGGGATCACATACGCCAAACTACAGGGCAGGTGAAATAACACCTTCATAACTCGCAGGGTTTTCCCCGTACTATCTCCCTTGGCGTACAACTATTCGGTGTCCAGGTTATTAAATGGCACCCATGGGCATCCTCCATATAAAGCCAGGACCCGACAAGAAATGGTTCACAGCCTATTTACGTGTATACGAAGGCATGTGCATGAAAATCCTATTCGGGTCAGTTGCTACCGCCAAAACCATCGTAGTGACATCGGCTTTTGATATAGCGATACCGACATCAGTTTATTGTCGACCCCTCCTCGATATGTCGATGCCAGTTTAGCAAATGTTGACCATGTCGAGGCCGATGTTCACATAAAATTGTCATCCAATTTCGCGTCGACATTGTTAAATCTCTCCATCCGTCGTCTCGTCCGATAAATCGGTTTGTTGTACCAATCACAAGAATTTTCCTTCGAATAACTTCGAATGGTTGAATTACTATCAGAACTCATTCCGAAATGATTCGCACAAGGTTAGAATTGAACGAGTAGGATAACTCTATAAAAAAACAACCCCTGCCATTCAACCTAGTGGTGGCTTTCAGGGTACTAAAGGATACTAAAAATGATACTTAAAAATTTCCTAACGCGATCTTCCGTCAGAATGCTATGCACTGAGGTTTTCAGAATATTGCAATTTTCTGTTAACATTCTGACACTCGGGTGTCGATCAGAATCAAGCATGTCTCCCACTTTTTGCACAATTTCGTCGCACTCCGTCGATTTAAAACGTCCAGGGTGTACCACGTCGTCAAACTCATCTCCATCCTACAGGATCATTTTGTATCAGCAGAAAACCATTACTTGGGACATAGCTTGATATCTGTAATCATCTTTAACCATAGTCATGGTCTCCGAATCCGATTAACCGAGCTTAACACAAAATTTAATTGCGCATCGTTGCTCCATGGAGCGTGGCATCGTGAATATGCGATGCGAACAGGGGTCCAGTCTAGCAGTGCTTCACAAACTGTAACGCCCCGCAGACAGCTGACGCGGGTCGAGTTGCTTTCCCAAGACCTCCCACCACCTTTCCCGCCACAAATCGCCCCACTCCATCTGCCCGCGTCGGCGGGAAAAAATCATTCTACTTACTGTATGTGGCAGACCCTGTATGTGGTACTATTTTAGGTGTCGGCGGTAGCCATTGCACGTTTAAAAATGTTCATTTCACCTTCGCATGTTTTTCTGCAATATGGACGCGCATACACTATTAAGTGACGGTTGACATTACGGCCATAAGCTTCTGTCATTTTATCGCTGCGGGATCATATTATTAGATAAAAACAGTTACATATTCAAAAAAGACTATGTTAACTCCAACTTCATCGACTGTTGACTCTCGTGTGATCATTATTATCCTAATCAATAATTCATAACTTTATTTTAACTTTGTCTTGAATATCCAATTTTTTCCATTGAATCGAGGAGCTAATTCACCGAATAACTACTGTTGGCCCGGAAAATTATTCGTAGATCACGGGCTTTAATGTACGTGTCCGGTGGCAGCTGTATGGGCCGAAGTGGATCCCTCTTCCCTTCAAAGGGAATTACCCACATCGAGGGCAATAGAGGGCCCGCGAGTTGAATTCCGAAGGGAACTGTTTTGGACGTGAAAGCTTTTCACGGAAACAATGCACCCTTGTCCAGGGTGTTTCGGGGGCTCCCATGTGGCCACAGACCCTGTGCCATATGTTTGTAGGGGGATCGAGATGGTGCGGGGGCTAACGTACTGGCTTCCCACCCTGAGGGCGCGGGTTCAAATCCCGGCGGTGTTGAATATTTTTCAGAGGTATCTCGATCCCTACTTGAGGTGCTTTGTGGAGGGCACTTTGAGTGAGTACGCCGTCCGTCGGATGGGACGTTAAGCCGCGGACCCCTTGGCGCCTTTCGTAAAGAGTAGGCTAATGCCGACGCCGGGTTTCTCTCCACCCTTCATCCTTTCCTGTCCTTCCCCTATGGCGCAAATGACCCTAGCTGTCGGTCGCCTCCCCTCAAAACTACTACTACCCATATGTTTGTAATACCGTAAAAGTAGTGGGCAAGAAAGATGAGGGGGAGGGGGGGGCGAGGCCGGAAAAATGTGGCCGACGCTCGAATTTCAACCAGGCCCACTGCTTACAATGCCCGGTGAACTTGAAGAGAGAGGATTCCCTGGTTTAGGCGTATTTATCTCTCCTCCCCTCCAAATTCTCATGGGCATGTAGTCTGTGAACTTTTTCCCACAAACAAACGAGTATTTTATTTTTCGAGTATTTATGTATATCATGAAATTCTCGCTTTTAATAAAACGAGCATTTCATGATATTAAGTGGCTTCAATTTTGAGATTTTGACAGCTTATTCTCCATTTTCATATTTTTTCTATTTTTAAAAATAACGATCGGGATGATTTAAATCCAGTCCAGTAAAAAAATATTTTTTCAATGCATGGACTTGCCTCAACGTTTCCAATTGCGGGATTCATTTTAGCATTAATGTTTTTCGTCACTGAAGGAAAGTTCAAAGTAATACTTGAGGAGCTCTGTTTAGGACTGTGCGACACTTCGATATGTTGAGTGGGTGTTTAGTATTTTTTAGTATCCTTAGCATCCTGCAAGCCGCCCTTAGGATGTGTGGCAATTTTGACCCGAATATGTTTACCCCTACCGCGGTCGGGCAACGCTGTTCTGATCCCCTATCGTTCGTGGAAAAAATTACATCTTAAATCTATCTGTTCTCAACTTAATCTCGCTAATTTTATTGACATGATTTCGCCTACCGTAGTATGATGGGGGTAATAACACATTTTCAAAATCGTTGCTAAAGAGAAATCCTTGCAACTTTTGCAAGAGATATAATCTGTAATCTAACCTTGCTCCGTGGGAGACTCCCAGAATAGCTCCTCTTAATAATTTTGATACGATACACTGTTTATCACAACAAAGTTTTACGTATCTAGCTCCTCTATGCTGCACGCGATCCAAGTAGAGATCTTTTCCATCTGGAGGATTCACCATTGCAACACAGGCCTCTTCGTAGTAGTAGTTTTGAGGGGAGGCGACCGACAGCTAAGGTCATTTGCGCCATAGGGGAAGGACAGGAAAGGATGAAGGGTGGAGATAAACCCGGCGTCGGCATTAGCCTACTCTTTACGAAAGGCGCCAAGGGGTCCGCGGCTTAACGTCCCATCCGACGGACGGCGTACTCACTCAAAGTGCCCTCCACAAAGCACCTCAAGTAGGGATCGAGATACCTCTGAAAAATATTCAACACCGCCGGGATTTGAACCCGCGCCCTCAGGGTGGGAAGCCAGTACGTTAGCCCCCGCACCATCTCGATCCCCGGCCTCTTCGTTCCTGAGTACTTGGCCAATCACAAGGTGGCACCGCTGCCAAAGCGCCCTACAACCCTGATATGGCACCGCTAAACTTCATTTTTATCCCAAGGATACAAAGAAGCGTGAAAGACAACCATTTTGGAACGCTGGATAACGTCAAAAAGGTCGCGATGAGGTGCCTGGACGAGGTTCCCGTTGACGCCTTCCAGGAAGCCGTACCACGAATGGCAGAAGCGCAACATCGTTGTGTCCTTGCACAACGGTGATATTTTGAAGAATTTTAGTAATTTGTACTTTGATCTGCAATACAATTTTTTCTCGGGTATTTCTGCTTATTTTTGGAAGAAACCCCGAGTGCGTTACAAATTAAACTAACAATTACCACATAGAATTACCTTTTTTAGAATAACTCGTGCGAATAAACAAATTATGATTTGTCTATATTTTACGGCCTTGCAAATACTAGAATAAGCCTAGTTCGTATATTCTATGAATTAATTTTCCCATCGTTTGCGATCAGTCTGCAAGCTTCCCTATTTTTGCTGTCACTCTTAATCCTGGTGACACTAATTTTATTATCACGAGCAACGAACGGTTTTCCCCGTCAGCGTTGAACGTTTCGCTGGCATCGCTTGCTTCCTGTCACTGTTTAAAGCGGATTTTACTAAAACGAATTATGCATTGCGCATGAAAAAAATTTCGCGCGTTTTTGGAATACCTCGCGTGTCTTAAAACTTGATGGAAACGACAAGAGTGTGTTGTGAAATACCCATCAGAAAGGCATAATGACATTAATGCAGTTACCGCGAGCCAGGCGTGATTCTTGAACCCTTTTAAAGTTCCAAGGAAGTTTCATTCGCCACAGTTGAATCTTGTCAGACGATAATGAATTAAATGCGAATGGACGCTGTCATTATCAGTTTATTTGCCCGTTGCATATCCCATTAACTCCGAGATAAACTATTTCTTCCGCCCAATCGCATGTGAAGGAGAGTTGCCGACGCTATAAGCTAATAGCATCCAAAATGTTGGTGCAGAGCTCTAGCCAAACAATGAGATTGAATTAACTTTTCCTACCAGGACAAAATGTCACCGCGGAATATTTTTTCCGCTATTTCCGAGAATTTTTCATGCCAATGAAAATTATTCTGTGGTTTGATTTAAGGTTTTCATTGGGATATTTACATGGGATGACAGGGCAAGGTCGTGCGACGAAATTTATAAATTTAACTAAAGACGCTTCCTCGTGCAAAAAAATTGCAAGTTTTCAATGCAGTTCTGTTTGTTACCTAGCCCACACTGGTGAATGTTAGCTTTGGATGGGCACACTGACTAACCACCGGTATATTTCTAAGCCCCGTCTCAAAGTCACAACCTGATATCCTGCAATTCCATAAGCCCCTCTTAAATTCCACAGACTCCCTACCTCCCTTCATCCCATCCAAGATGCCTTTCCTATTCCTTCCCCTTTCTCGTTTTCCTAACTTTTTTTCCTCTATCACAATCTTCAACATTCCATCGCCAATGAAATTGTCCTGCATCCATCTTTCCTACCTTCTTTGGATTTCTCGCTAGGATTTCCTGCTCCTACCCCCTTCCGCCATGCCTAGCAACGCTTCGTTTGTTATTCTTTCTGTTCATTTCACCTTTTCCATCCTTCTCCATTCATTCACCTCTCAAAATCCTCCTATCATCTCACTTCAACGACCATGTTTCCGCGCCGTACAAAACCACGCTCCACATCAAAGTTTTTCATCAATCTTTTCTTAACACAAGGTTCATGTCATTAACTCCCTCCTCTTTGTCACAGCTCCTTTGTCTATTGCAATTTTTCTTTAAATGAACACTCTCTTTGTAAGGAAAAAAATAAAACAAATTAATCACAACTTTGATTAAATGAGTGAATTAAAGGATTCATCTCCATCCAGATGATTAAAAGTTAACCTGATTTCCCAACATACACGCCAGAATACATGAATGTTGCCAGACTTAACAAATCGTGACGTCAGAAACATTTTGAGAAGATAATTACAATGGAACCAAAGGTATACGATAGCTGAAAAGTTATTAATAATGAAATATGCGATTATTTCGTGATAGACGTAGATAAGACGATTGTTTTCGATCACTCAAATACAGAGACCAGCTGTAGGGCCCTAATTCTTTTTCATTATCCTCTTCGGTTGGCTTTAGTTCAAAGTTTAAGGACCAAATGACATACTTATTCATCATTTTTTGTAAGTCTGGTAGGAATATTTTTTCATCATGACTTCTCTTTCCATTCTACTTACGCCCGAAAATATTTGCGAATTATTTCGGCAAAACTATGAATGCACTTTAAAAAAATATTTGACGATTCCCTCATGGGAGACGGCCCTTAGTCGCCACGCTCACGGCGAAACGATGGACCTCTCACGAAAAGGAGACTCGATGAGAGGATGGGAGATCGGAAAGCATCGGCGCAAATAGTTTTAGGGAACATTAAAGAGTGATTCTGCGCCCGAACCGCCTTTAAAAGGGGTGCAGGCTGGTGATTCGCATTCTAGGGTCGTGCGAGTGCTTAGGATCACAGAACGAGAGAGACGGGCCAACCTCCGCCAACGAGTATCTACTCAACGCGTTATCCTCCATTTGGCTATGCAAATCAAAGGAATCTCTTGCCTCCCACCCGACGATATTACTCTCTTCCTGTTGGATAGACAAGGTTCGCAAGCCGCATGCGTAACGCGAAGGTTGCGCGCGTTGAGCTTCGCATTCAACTCGCTAACATCTTCCGCGGGAGACGCCATTCGCCCTCATCAAGAGAGGTTCCTGTAAGAGCATCCCGAACATTTCCATTACGGACAGCCGACGGAAGGGATCGAATGTGTGTGGCGGTTAGTGTAGTAGCTCCCTACCCTGAGGATTAAGGTTCGAATCCTGGCGGTCACTGGATTTTTTAGCGCTATCCCGTTCCCCATATGGGATGCTAAATGTGTAGAACACCTCTAGTGAATTCCGCCGTCCGTCAGATGGAACGTTAAATTGTGTGACCTTGGCGCCCTTCGTTAACAGTAGGCTGATGTTGACGCCTCGTTTCTCTGTCTACTCTTCACTCATTCCATTAAAATCCTACCTCAACCAAATTACCACTTAGATTAATGTTTGGGGCAGATAGTCTAATGGCGAAAATTACTCCAGCTTTCAGTCGCCTCCCTTAGTAAATACCACTACTTTTCCTACTGACCTGTAAATGTGACTGAAGGTGATGGAGGACCCTAAGGTTTTATTCTTGAACAGGATAACTCGATTGTGGTCTGTCCCATTGATGAGATGCAGAGAAGAAATTAGAATAATGGCGCTTAGGACGATTGAGAACATATAAACTGCTGCCTTCTAGAAAATTCATCCCGTCGCCATGTTGAATACCGTCGCGATGAGCCTTCGCCCAGCATTTATATCATTTTTTTGCAATTAAGTACACGAGGGTAACTATACTCGATAAAAGAGGGAATAGGGCCGAAAAGAGTATAGGGAAACAGAATTGATTCCTGCACTTAATTCGAGCGTAGATTGGAGACTTTTTTACACGTGGGTGTGTCTACCAGCATGGATAGGCAATAGTCACGAATATCCAGACGGAAATTGTTAAATTAAGATATATTTAGTTCATTGCAGCATGGTGTTGGTGAAGTGTTTAATTTGACGGTTTCTCAAGATTCAAGAAGGAGTTTCTTTTCGGAGAATTCCAGCGATATTCTAACCCCCCCCTAACTGGGAGTTTTGTTAAGAATACCTCGAGTATGCTGCACAGACCGCATTGCCCACCACCCATTTTATTTTTCGAAATTGTTCAGTTACGAAATCGGTAATCGAAAAAAACAAATCAAGCTTCACTCTTTCCCTTAACGTTATTATCCGTCGTAAAGTTTTACGCTAATTCTATAACAAGCCTTTATTTATAATTATGTTTTGTAACTTTTCCGATTTCCAATGTTTCGATTTGCAATACATTTTTAATGGTATCCCCATTGGGGGTATCTTAGGGGTTACCTAAATCTTCCTCTTAAACCATGTACTTGTTTCTTTAGAGATGTATTTGGAAGCAAATATAATATTATATTTTAATATTTTGGGAGCAACCATTTTAATTCTCCGCCTTCCTTGTATGACATGGAACTTATTCAGGAAGGATTACACATTGTTGAACTATCACAATGTAAATTTGGGAAGTCAGAGCCTCGATTATTCCCAAGGCTTGTGAAATGAAACTGTGATTGGCCGGGGCTGTGACGTCAGGACTCCTCGTCATTGTCGAGGCACGGCGATTTCGAATCCTCCCTCAATGGCCCTCCACAGCACCCAAATCCTATCTTCACCGCGCAGTGTTTGCTCAAGTTTCAATACATCAACGGAAGCATTAAAAAAACAACTCAGACGCGTATTCTCGGGAAAACATTAGCGGTAATCTATAAGCTCACCGAAGGTTTATTCAGGATAGACTGAAGTATTCCCATTTCATTCCGGGATAAAACCCCCTGCGAGGATTTTAGCTGGATTCCTATTAATGCAAAATAAAATATAAGCAAACGAAAAAGTAAAATCTTTGATAAAAATAAAAAAATTCTATTTTAGCCCAATCAAAAAAGTATATTCGATTTCAATTCTGTTGGCCACATTATTACGTGTACATCTTTCGAAGCCACCATTTGCAATGACAAATCAACGACACCCTTTTCACTGCTAAATTACATTCTTACTATGTACGCACAAACGTTTGTCCTCAAATATAAGAATGTAACCTGGCAAAGTATTTGTGAAAACTTTAATATGGAGCGTAGTTTTTTACGATGTGGAAACATGGTGAGAGACGCAAGATCATAAGCGTAGATGGGAGACTTGCGAGGTGTAGATTTGGAGAAGGCTAGAAATATATTGGAATAGCTCCGAATGAATCCTCTCAGGGCTGTAACCATTGGCACTTAACCCTGCGGAAAAAACCATCGTGAATAACATATGAACCCTTAATCTCGGGGTGGGAGACCCAAACGACCATCCTATCAATATAAGCGACGATAAGGTTGATCAAACCCCGTTTTGCACGATGCTAAATTCAGTTACTGATATCATGATGCTCAAAATTGGATGCAAACTAGGTGCTAAGTCTCGAATGAACGCTTTTACAAGATGTAACTCCCCTTTCAACTCTATTTTTACGCATGTGCAAATGTTTTTGCTTTGTACTTTCGTCGTCTCAAGTGTAGAATTGAATAATAACGGTGATTTCGACGCAACAGTCGGTAGCCTCTTGAAACGGCCTTCCTAATCTGAGATTGGTAATTTGTTTCAATAATCGGATAAGTATCGCGCTTATTTCTGTTTTAAGTTCTGATAATCGGATTCATTTCATTGGTGATTCTCTCTTTTTTAACGATACGATTTTTAATAAAATTCTGTCATCATTACACAAAAATAACCATGGTGTAAATCGGCCTTCATAGCTTTATGTGCACCTTTTATCTATTTGCTGCGCGCGTGGCAAACTGTTGAGCCATCGAAAAACGTTTGCGTTTCGCGTACGGATACTAATGCAAACGCACGATGCCTCGGGTGGGACGAGAAGAGGTCATTAAAGCGCGAATGCTCTAAAAATGGATCTCTTACGTGCTATCGTCAAAAACGATACGTTTTCAGGATTCGGGAAAAATCACTCAAATGTTGAGGAGGGACTTAAGATTCCACGCAGTGCTCCACTTGACTTCCCACCCTCATCCCCTCCCCCTCCATCGATGGAGCTTTTCGGTCGCTTCGCTGAGATGGCGATTCCCAATATAAAGCCTCCCATCTGGCGCACCTGCGGCGTCGACCGTGAGCAAATACGGCCAACTACAGTAACGGCTTCAGTTTCTCTTCCCATTCAGGAGGGCCATAGAAAAGTGAGGCACTTTGTGTGCGCGACGTATAAATTCGAACTGGATGAGATCAGTTACGTTCCCGAATGAGAGAAAGACACGAATTGATATAAATGTCTGAAAAAATATGAAGTTTCATCTTCAATCTGAAAAACGATTGTGCTTTCATTCGAGTTTGCAAAGACCTTCATATAAACTTGGAAGCGGTAACTCGGCGGAAATGTATCTTTTCTTATGGAGCATTTCATATTTCGTAAGCCTGAAACCATTGTACGAAACATTTGGTGTTTGATTGATGAGATTGGTACTTGAGAATGCGGGCGGGCAATTCGGTGGCGATTCAAAGCAACTGTGAAAAATGTCGCAAACAGTAACTATAACGGAGTCAAGCGATGGTGTGCATGCAAATTTGGTAATTTCAGAGCATAAAAATGATTCACCATATATACGAGATATGTATATGTACATATATATGTATATATGTACATATATGTATATATGTACATCTGTGTATGTATATATATATATATATATATATATATATATATATATATATATATATATATATATATATATATATATAAAATATCTTCGAAATGGAACGCTCATCGGCGACACACAAATATATAAAAACACAGATGTAGATTTTTAGAATATAGAGACACAAAGAAAGGACACTCACAATTTGTTATTTTACGTTTCGACAGCACGGCTGTCGTCTTCAGAATCGACATCGAATCTTCATTCTGAAGACGACAGCCGTGCTGTCGAAACGTAAAATAACAAATTGTGAGTGTCCTTTCTTTGTGTCTCTATATTCTAAAAATCTACATCTGTGTTTTTATATATTTGTATATATATATATATATATATATATATATATATATATACATATATATATATATATATCGATGATGTAGAAGCACTCACCAAAGCAATATTACCTTGGACGGCACAATGGAACACAAAAATTAAAATTAAAATAGAAAAAATGTAAAAAGGACACTCAAAAATATATGTATATAAATACATACACACACACACATGAATATATATATATATATATATATATATATATATATATAATCATTATTATTAGGTGATCTACCGGTTAAGGTAGGTTTGTGGATGGACACAGCTACTAAATAAATATTTAGTGACTCCTAACAAAACACAAAATCCAGCAGCCTACTCTACATCAGGTCCCTCTTCATCTCTGAGTACTTTCTTCCTCCCTTCATCCCGTCCAAAATCCCTATCCTGCTCCTTCCCTTTCCTCGTTTCCCTAAAATTCCCCACTCTATTACAGTCTTCAACATCCCACTACCGATCAATACGCCCTTCATCCAGTTTTGCTGCCTCTATAGGATTTCTCCCAACAAACCCCTCTCCTCCCCCACCCAAACTAGTACTTCCTCATTTGTTTTACTTTTCGATTCATTTCACCTTCTCCATTCATACTCATATTTCAAAAGCTTCCAATCTACTTCTACCCTCCTGCTTCAGTGACCACATTTTCGCGCCGTACATAACTACGCTTCACATCAAAGTTTTGACGATTCTTTTCTTTACATCCTTACTCAACGTCCCTGTCATCAACTCCCTCCTTGTGAAAGCCTTCTTGCCTAGCGCAATTCTTCCCCTTCATCCCCACTACTTTGTACTTTTCCGAGGGTCGAGAACTTCGTCTCGGGTTCAGGGAGTCTGGCTGTAAAAGGTGGATCTCATTTCGCTCTAAGTTCTTGAGGAAGAAGTTGACTGCTAGTGGCAAAAGCTTCTCACTCATCGTGTCTTTGATAAATCGAGAACTCCGATGGGCACTCTCCCGAGCTGCAGCAACTTGGACGACGTCAAGCGCTCGGCCATTTCCGGTCGAGGCAATGATAATAATAATAAAGATGATCATAAAATTTTATTTACTGAGGCGAGATTGAGGCTGCATATTTTCCCACCAGATCCAAGTAATCGCCCTTCCCTCGTAAACAATGCTCAAATACAACCATTAAAAAATCAATAAAACGGACCCCTACATTTTTAATCCAAAAAGGAAAATTAAAGCCATAACCGAACAAAGGCTGATTATTGAGCGATGTAAATAGGTATGAGTGCATTTTTTATTTTAACACTGACACACAAACACACACACACACACACACACACACACACACACACACACATATATATATATATATATATATATAGTATATATATATATATATAGATTATTTTGTCGAAGTAACACGTTGTTGTGTTAATACAAGTGTTGAATAAAAAACTTGGACAGCAACAAAAAATATATAAGAACATAAAGAACATATGAAAAAACACTCACTCGATAATTTTGACGGAATTTAGCTCCGTCTTCCTCAGAAGAAACACTAGAACTGACTGCTGGTATATATAGGGGAGGTGAGGTATGCGAGAGAAAGAGAAGGGGGAAGGGGAGAACGGGAGGCGGGGGAGGGATGAGAGAAAGGGTTGGAGGAAAGGGAGAGGAGAGGCTAGAGGGGAGCGCAGATAGGGAAGGAGTGAGAGGGAGGACGTGGATTTAATGCATGATCGGAAAATAAAACAATTTGCTCATCCACACATACTGTAACATCCAAGACCCAGGTTTCAGCTTACAAAGTCGTAATCAAGACCCTGTAAGTCGAAACAGGCCACGTACAACAAAATACATGCGGAAGAACAAAGTATTCTCCTTTCCGATATGAATCGCTTTCACAAAGTGACAATTCAGACCATTCTCATTAGTGAACGACTTTGAGCCCGGATGCTGATAGGCCATGCAAAGCCATATGAATGCCATTTCTAGAGTTTTTAATTCTATAGGGTTATCGGATGGGGGAAGGGATGCTAGAACGGAAACATCGTAGCACCGGTTGAAGGGGGTGTTGTGATGGGGAGCATGTTTAGGGATGGGGTAACCCGCAGACGGGGAGGATATCGGTGACATATAAGGCCAACGGATCTCAGTGTTAGTTCAGTACTTTTTTAAGAGGGCTTAAAAATGTATGCTCATATCATGTACATGTATCTTTACGAACTACGAATGAATGGATGTCACATTACTTTTCATCTCTCGTCATTAATATATGAACTAATGTGACACATTGACTCTTGCAATCACGATGCAGCTTGCTTAATGGAGTTGTCTGAACGCATCATCCGTGACCCTCGCTTTCAGTGACCTTCTTTCAGTTATAACCATTAACAACTCCCCCTCCCCATATTACTGGATAAATAAAAAAAATCCACGATGATTTCATGACTTACGTAAAGGGTAGTAGACATTTTGACGAGCTCGACCTCTCATAAATCTGGACGATACGATTTCAGCACGCGAGCAAGTCAGAGAAGTATGCAAGTCGGAAGCGACATTTTTTTAACGGGCGAGCCAAAATCCGGAGGGTCAAGATAAACACTTCGTTGGATTTGACCTAAAGAATGGGGGACGTTTACTATACGCGAATACGCGAGGAATGTTTAAGTGCGGTTCACCTGCCCTACAATTTCCGCTTCCGTCGCAATCACCGCAGGAGAATCATTCGAGTTGTGACAACGAGAACGTAAGAAGCGGACAGCAATCCCATTGGGGAGATTACCCTTACTGCTTCGTGCGAAAATAATTTTTTTACGATCCAGAATGGAAGTAAAAACTGATTTTCGACGATCCTGAGTGAAACATACACGACGTAAATTCATTCAATGCAGATAAATACTTCTATGTCATCGGTTTTTATTTGAAAAATGTCAAAAGAAAAGCAGGGATATAATGGTTTTTCGAAATTAATGTAGATGGATGTGTTAAAAAAAATATATGCACGGGGTTTTGAGTTTCCCGGAGACAAGAAACATAGCCATGGGCTCTCACACAATCACATCCTCAATTCGCCAACCGAATTTAATTGGATTTTGTCGGGATGAATCAAATCATCAATTTTAAAGGGGACTCTGCGATATGATCTTCGTATTTTCAATCGAACTCCCTCTTCCAAAAGAGCCATTAAATTTTTCGAAACTCGAAGCTCAATTCATATATAAGATCTTCTAAATAATTTTGAAACTTGAGCTAGGGACTGATGGTTATGGAGAACTGTGCAATTTAGAAGGGCAAACAACTCATTAGTACCTTCATTACGGATTCATATGAAGATAATCAAATTGCAATTGGTGATTTTTTCAGTAAATATTTCTTTGATTGGACCAAATTCGCAAAATATTTACGTGCGGTTCCGAAAAACTGACTCAGGACATATTAAGGTGAAATTTAATGAAAGGATGCTCAACAGCATGACAGGATTACTACGTTACCTGGCATGGGATTCCAGGGAGATTCTCCAGAGAGAGGTCATAACGTCAGATTAAACTTATCGCCATAGACTAAATCGGGCGATTTCGCTCAAACCATCGTGAAAGAAGACCAAATCGGACTTCCATCGGCAGATCGGGCCTTAGTACCCTATTTGAAATATACAGGGTTCGTCAGGACAATAAGTGTACTGATTTTTTCCCGCCGCTCCAGGCGCGCCCAGCACCGCTCTGACGGGCTGCGATTCGATGGGGGTATGTTGGCAAGCGACGCTGAAAAAGGCAGTCGGCTCTGAGCTGTGGTGTAGTGAGGAGCTCTGTTAACGCGAACCTCCACGCTCGACCCACGTCATGGAACGCGATGCCGGAGCAGCGTTATTCCATCAAATTTGCGGTAAAGCTTGGGAAATCGTCTACCGAAACTGTCGGTATGATTAACCAGGCTTACGGGGAGTCAGACATGTCCAGAAACATGATCTTTCGGTGGCACAAGATGTTCGTGGAGGGCAGAGAAGAGGTCGACGACGAACCACGGCCTGGACGCCCATCAACGACACTCACCGACGAAAATGTGCGAAAAGTTCGCGATGTACTGAACTCTGATCGTCGTCTTAGTGTTCGGATGATAGCAGAGCAGTGTAATGTGCCAAAAACAATAGTGCACGAGATTAAAAACATCTGGCGAGCGATCAAAAACATCTGGCGGCTGCATCACGACAATGCGCCGTCTCACACCGCGCTTGTCGTGTCGGACTTCTTGGCCAAGCACGGCGTGGCAACACTGCCGCACCCGCCCTACAGCCCGGACTTGGCACCACCGGACTTCTTTCTGTTCCCGAAGATAAAGAGGAGTTTGAAAGGAACGCGATACGGGACTTTGGACGCCGTCAAAGAGGCCGTGACGACGTGTCTTCGAGAGGTTCCCGATGATGCCTTCGCGGGAGCGTTCCAGGAATGGGAACGCCGCTGGAACAAGTTTATCGACTCACAAGGGTCCTATTTTGAGGAATATTAGCTTAAGATATGTAAAAGTGTAATAATTTTTTTTTTTCCTGAGCTCAGTACACTTATTTTCCGGACGAACCCTGTATGTGAATATTCTTTCCGCGCTCCCTTGAGTAACAACGAAGAGAGACTTTTTCTGTTCGGGGACTCATTGTATAAAATATTAATATTCAATCCTCAAGTGCCTATGTAGAGCGCGGTCAATATTTTGCCTCGAAAAACGGTTTAACATTCCACACACTCCGAAAAAATATCAATTTTTTTGCAAAAGAGGAAATTATTTTATGGAATAACTTCTAATGAGCAATCTCGAATGCCTGATTCATCATAGTGAAAAAGAGAAATGTTTCACCGAATAAAAAAAAGAAAAACATTTTCCGCGGACGTTGTGACATCATTCGTTCAGCATCCGGAAATATAAACATCAAAGTCTCCATTCACTGCCCCGATGATTCAGTGTGCGAGAGATTTTTGTTTGCACTTATCAGACCGCGTCGCATCAAACGGTTACCTGCCTGGCGCAGATAGAATTCGCACGGGACCGGAAAATAAACGGAAAATATCGAGATCCCATGGACCACGGCGTGCGTAACCGGACCTCATAGGGGTGAATAATAAAACAGGCGATCTCCACTCAGAAAATTTCCCAGCGGACGGACGGGAAAATCGTACCCTGAACGATGTCCGCTTGCCCGCTTATCCGGCATATTCACGATTCGTGCCTGTGAAAAAAGAGTGTGTGCATTGAATCCGCGAAAAGCGAAGTGGCTATCTTCATCTCGTTCGATATAACCTTGAACTAACAGACCAGCTGTGTAAATGTTTCATGGGGGCGGAATTTCCATTTAAAAAAGATTCGTCGATTCGGTCTAAAGTCAAGTTTTCCACATCCGTGGATATTTGATATCATCTCTCTGTTTTACAAATTTTTTTAAGGGGGCATATTGAAAAATCGCAACAGATGATTTAAGTGATTGCAACTGAATTTTTTGCCATTCCAACGCTAATCATAATCAATGATCTCGCAACGCAATCGCAATGAATATTTTGAGCGATATGTTTAAACACTCCATCAATCTTTGATTCTGAAGATTTCACTCCTCACTTTCAAGTACTTTCTTACATATACGGAAATGGTGTCTATCGAAACGATATTTAACACAAGTTTGGCATACTTAAATAAAAACATTGATCAGACAAAATTGAAACAGAATGATTTTTACGCTCTGAAATTGTTGCATTGAAATGCACACTAGCGGATGACTCCGTTAAAAGTTACTGTTGCGGCATCTCCCGCAGTTTCTTTGGAATTTGTCAGATGAGGAATTATTAAAATTTAAATACACGAAAGCTGTCCAAAAAGTAACTTAAGTTTTGAAATAAAATGTGAAACTAGTGACAGGACAGTTTGATTATAAACATTTGAAAGACACCTTGTTAAACTATTTTTCTACATAGCCGTCATTCAAATTGAGACAATTATCATAACGATAAACAAGCTTTTCGATTCCCTCTCAGAATAAACCTTCCGCCTTACATTTTAAATCCTTGTTTACACCAGTATTCAATTCTGCGTCACGGTCCAAGAGCTGTGTTGCCATCCACGTCTAGCGAGAGATCCGTAATAAAAAATCGGCGATTTTCACTAATTTTTCAATTTATTTTCACCGTCAGTTTATCTATCACAAGGGGTAGGTCGACCACGGCGGTCCTCGTCGTGAAAATGAAAATTGATGCGGCCATTTCTGTACTGAATGAACCACTACCTGACGCCACTCTCACTTTTTATTCCGTCTCCGTACACTTGACGAAGTTGCCTATGAATATTAGTTGGCTAGTGATTTTTTTGCCAGTAAAAACCTAATAACAGACCAAACTTCACAACTCGTGAGATTTCCTATTACAGCGCACACTTTAACAGTTCCTAAGGGAGCAAAGTGGAAGATCTACAGTCTGCACACTACCACAGAAGGATGTGTACTGAGTGTAGGGGCGTTAAGACAGAAGGCTTTAACACTACCCATCGCCACGCTAGGCCGAAACACGTACGTCTACCATCACCTAACAAACTGACCTTCGGGTTGACTACTGTGTTTATGATTTATATGTATATGATTACTCACACACTTAATGTAACAAATTGTCTTGTAAATAAGCGAAATAAATTATGATAACTAGAATATTGCAAGCGCGCTTTGAATTCATAAATTGGTTTTCTGCACGATTATATAGCAAATTAATCAAATTTATGATCCCCGTTTTACGAACTCTGAAGTCGTAGGCGTCGTACTTTCTGTGGAGAATAGTATCCTCGACGAGACAACGCAGTCATTACCCCCAAATCCTCCTTCCTACTCATTGCCAGTTCCGTCGTTCCGAAATGATCCCCCACCAAGAGCAGAACGCATATTGCGGCGAGTATTGAACGACGAGACAGCAGCTCTCTCCGTCTTCATGGCATTCTCCATTTCTTGTTTATGAATTTTTTTCGTCCGCCTGATGAGGTTCTCAAGAGATACGCTAGAGAGATTGGGTTCGGGGAGTAGAGGAATGCGTGGGTAAGGGAGGCGCCGGCTCAGTTTGACAATACTCCCGCACGCATCGCAGACGGATGATTCAAAGCCAAGTATTGATAATGATCGATTTACTGGATTTAGAATCGATTACATACGTAAGACTCTGCGACCAGATCTGAAAACTCTCAAAAGAAACCGTGTTTTGTGAACTCTTCCCCGAAGAAATAAAGAGAAAGTTGTATTATACGTTCAAGTTCCCGATGATGAGAGAATTGATATGATATCAAATCGGAGGATATCGGAAAAAAAGATCAACTAGGAATATGGAGGCATAGGAATCTGATATAAAGTATCGATTCAAAGAAGTGGGAAAAATATTTATATAGTCGGTTACTGAGTGGATCAAATGGGACTAACCCTACAAGCATACATGTCACGATTTATCGAACGAGGGTCTGCTAGAGGCTATCTTCCCTTCCCATTGCATACGGTGTTTTCGTCAACCCAAAACTTCTGACCTTAACATTTCCGCGAGCTCCTGCTGCGCTTATGGGCAGCAATTTGGACGGGGTATTTTCCTCGAGAATACGTAAAATAGGGGCTTTTAATTATCGCAGATTGTGATCATATTTCCAATTGATTTTACGAATGAGCTCATTGATACATTGCTAATGCTCAAAATGAACCAAAAAGGCTTCACTTTCGTTGAATCACAAATCAAAAATTCAAAATGTGTGGTGAAACTAATAATAATTTTCATAATGTCGGCATTGATGGTTTAAGTTTGATATTTTTTCCATCATGCCTAAGGACAGCCTAACTTGGTGAATATGGTGAGTGCCAGTACTTTTCGCCGTCGAAGTTTCCAGCATCGGTTTGAAATGTCGAAAGCACTGCCACATGCAATGCCATTCACAAATAAGACTATTTGGTTATATTACAAAATACGATCACAAGTTATCAAAAAATATATTGATACATCATAGAAATCGATGAATGATCAGTCAGAAAAGAGGTAATGGTATCCCGGGTCAATGACAAGAACAATGAATGTCAATCACCATGAATACCTCCGAAAATAAACATCTTATCTATCAATACGAAATTAAGACATTATCAGCCAGTGATCCGCCGTAAAGTTCCTTACTTGTCGGAACGTCCGACCATAACAAGAGACCGGCAATAGTGGAGAGAAAAATTCTGAGTAAGATATTCGAATCTAGAAGATTAGGAAGATGCAAGGGAAGGAAACCAAGATTTAATGCAATCAGATGAAAAAGATGTCAGGCGCTATCAGAAAAATGAAGAGATATAGTTTTCGAACACATCTACTGAATGGACCAGGCGAGAAAAGCCAATACAATACTGGAATTCTATGAGAGTGGGAAAAACCTAGGCACAATGGCTTCAAGTGGTGAAAGGAGACTCGCAGGAAATAAGAGTGCAGGAAACAATAGATGTGCAATGGGAAATCCTTGAAATTCCCGCATTGAGACCAGCAAAGGGTTTCCGAGATGGATAACGCAATCCAGGTCCGTTTCTGAGCGTCAAGAGAGCATACGAGAGTGCGAGAATGAAGAAGTACTTTAATGGGAGGACCAAGGCTGGAAAATCCTAAATCCAAATAAAGTGGCCCACAGTCGATCGAAACGATAAAAAAACCCCCTACAGTGACATAATAAAATAGGAGAAAATAGAAAATAAACGTCACTTTTAGACTCGATGAATTCCTTGGAGATATTAATTTCAAGCGAGAGTTCCTCTTACCGAGACGCAAAATCGAAGCTAGCACAATATTTTCGCGAAATCAATACATATGTTCAATGTAAAAAAATTATAAAATTTAAAAAATCAAATCTAAATTTTTTTCCCACAAAATCAACAACAGAGAGAGACAACTGATCGTTTTTTCCTCCTTCTTCGGGAGATTCCTTGGGTGTCTCCACCACAATTTCTCACCCGAGACACGCATTTTATTCACTTACTTTCCCTCCGTCCCTGCCTCGGCCCCTGGTGAGGAACGATGGCACCTTGATGGACCCGATGACGTTGGAGATGGGCCCCTTGCCCTTCTCCTTGGTCTTTCCTCCGCCCTCCTCTGCCCCACCATCCCCCTTCCCCTTCTCGTCACCCTTCTCCTCGGCTCCCTTCTCCTCTCCCTCCCCGCCGGCTCCCCCGTCGCCGCCTCCGCCGCCTCCATCCACCTCCTCCCGGCCGCCCCCCCCGCGCTCCTTGTTCTCTTCGTTCAGCATCCTCTCCTTCTCCTCATCCTCGATCTCTTTCTTGTCCTCGCTCTTCTCCTTCGCTACCACCGTCGTCTCACTCAGCTCCATGGCGACGAATTGCTAGGGCGACCACGCAAACCTGTCGGGAGAGAGAAAGGGAAATGTTTATTTTTGTTTCAATTTCAAGCACACCTCGATCACATCGTTCTCGTTTGCCACCTTTATTAATTGCACTTCGTGACGGTTCAACTGATGAAACCGAACACAGTCATCCACTCGAAAGTTGGTTTGATAGATGAAAGTAGATAATGCTCATGGAGCCATGTGCGGCGTGTGAAATTTTTACAAATTTTCAGGGTAGTATGGACCACCTTTCCCAACGTCGCTTGTGGTTTCTCCAGTAAGATCTGAGTACCCGGGATATCACACCACTTGGGTGAAGCAGTGTGTGTCAAAAGGCGTCCCAAGGAATCAAGCCCGGGCCCTCGGGTCAGTAGACCAGCGCTCTCTGCCCAATGGACGATCATGACTCGCAAGGAATGATGAGGACCCGTATTATTTTCTTCTCCGAGCTGACTATGATTCGCGTATTTGGGCAGCGTTTTAGAGGAAAATTGACGTAATAGCGGGTAAATTATAATAGTTCACAGGAAGAAGAGAATTGACGACAGGTACGCAATGCAAATTAAGCAATTACGTTTCATGTACGGCTCCAGACTCGCGTTTGTCAAGTGATTATTTTTTTAAACTGTCGATTTTCAAAAATTTACTACCACTACTACACTATCAGGATTTCGGTAGGCGTAGTTTATTAGGTAGATTGACCTGAACCAGCATACGCAATACTTATTAGAACGTCAATCCTATCAGTCATAATCCGTGATCTTGCCAGTATTAATAATTTCGGTAAATTTTTGTGACTGTTTTGTTCATATCCCCATCGATGCAGCAGGGTAATGATTTATTTTATTCACCTTAAATGTACGATGCTAAATTTATGATGTACGCTTTTAATAAATGTATACACTTTAAGACTAAAAAATTGTTCCAACTGATATAATTTCCACAGGGAAACCTACAAAATGTGTGATATAACTCGAGAGACCACTCATTATTCGACATGAACTTGTAAAAAAATAGAGGGGATATTTCATTAGAACTTAATTTAAAATTAACCCACGATTCTACTCCAAGTAACAAATTAGTGTGGACTGACGTATTGTCGGTTGAACTTAATACTCCATGGGATTACCGAAATCTGCTGTCATTTTTAAGGAGATAGTTGATAGATATAGTGCGATCGAAATTGGATCTGCACGGAATCACTCTCGCATTACGACCAAAGTTTTCAATTCAAATTTCTCATGGAAAGTTTACGCTTCTATCATGTGGGCAAAGGGGGTGGTATCTCAGCGGACCGTCAATTACGTGCTAGGGTGAGGGGGTGGGAGGCATTAAGGCTCGCATGCCGCGTCAACATTGGTGGGTGAGGGTGGGGGGGGGGCGAGAGAGCTACAAGATTTCGGGAGGATAAAATTTACATTATCACCTAAATCGACTTTCGACAAACTATTTTAGGGGTGGATTAGGAAGAGGGGGGGGAAGGAAGGTGGTGGGAGAGTAATTTAAGCATGCACTGGTTTGTCGTCACTGCTCCCCCATGACGATTTCAAAGCGGAAGTCGAGTTTGCAAGGGAGAATGGGGTTACAACTATTGTATCCATCGTCGGAATAGGGACAGCTGAAATTTGTCCTGAGCACGGAAACGTTCATCACCATACCTTCCCCATGACGCGAGTGAAATGACTAAGGGAGAGAACGAAATGACTTATTGCTATGAATGGGGCCAAGAGGTTAACCTGTGATTTTCTATTTGGGGATGGGATAGGGGGTGACGGTCATGCCACGGAAAATAATATCAGATAATACAAATATTTTAAAAAAAATTAAGTATTTAAAAAGAAATCATAATCTAAACTCTTCCACAGAAAAAAATCTCGTACTGTTACGAACATTTTAAGTCGCAAACCTGAGGTTTTCTTGGCATTCTCGGGTGGAATCGTTGTAAAACTCAAACATATGTAACACCCGCAAGCTCCAGAATAATGACAAGCCCCTTCGGAATTAACTCATTTTCCTTTACTCTGTTCACCCTGAAAATAATCAAGTTTGTCCCGAGAATTTCCCGTTAGGCCGCGTTCTACAACAGGAAAAAACCATGGGAGCCTCAAAAAATACTCATAAAGACAAAGGGAAACCACAAGAAAAATCTGGGATCAGCAGATTTAGAATGTCACAATTATGATACAGTTTATACACAATCCAGAAGGAATAAAAAAAATAGTCCGAAAAACTCTCCGCCGGACAAATCCCACTTCGCAAAGCATTTGATGGACCAAGGACAGTGAATTGGTTTTCGCGCTTTTCTACTTCGCTTGGAATAGAAAGGATTTCGACTGGGCGTGTTGGAAGTCTGAAATCCTCTTCAATAAAACTTTTCTAAACCTCGCGAACGAAAATGTTGTCCTCTCCCAATCTCCCATATCTACCCATCCCCCAAGGCTCCCACCCTCCATTTCCCTCATACCTCACCCTCATTCTATACATGCTCCATACAACTTCAAATGTTGCAACACCAGTCCCTGTACCATAGCCATCCTTTCTATTAAAAATCCCACCAAATTCCCCCCGTCATCTCCCTGGCACATGCTACATACACTATGCCTCGAAGGTTCAACTTTTAAATCGATAATGGCTAATGATGCCCTTACAGGGGAAATCGTCGGCACGAAACTAAAAATAACTTGTCGAATTGACAAATTTATTTCTTTTACTTGTGTCATCCTTTCGATTTTTCCCTGCATCATCGATATCAAGCTCGAGTTTCCGATGGGCGTGGGGAAAAGTAGGGCCAGGGAGTTGCTTTGGGGAAAGGGGTTAATGGAAGGATCATAAACCCAGTAGTCCCCCTCCCAAATCCGCAAATGCCAATTAGGGTGGAGGATCTCAAACGAATTTTAACTTAAAACACGTGGAACAGCAACTACAAAATGGATGCGAATACAAACTTTGTCGAACATGAGGAAGCACGAAACAAAAATATGACATTCGTAACATCTTTCGAACTTTTCTGGAGCTTTGCATCATTTCGATGCAAAAAAAACGCACTATAACCACAGCGAGCAGCTGCATGCAAAACCGCTCGGGTCGGTCAGTCGGTCTCCTGGGACGTTTTAAGCGGGCTGGAATTATAACGACGTCCCCGGAGTTTATCGCGAAGTCGCGGTCGATGTTTGACGCACCCAGGACTCCTCCGCCCACGTCCAATTCAGCAGCGCTTCGCCGCGCAATAACAAACGCCTCTCGCGGGGTGGCAGAAGGGAGTGGGACGGTTGGGCGAAGCACGTTTGTTTAATCTATCCTTCCAACGCGGCGGAGATTTAGTTTTGCTTCCCCGAGCACTTTTGCTCTGTCCGAGGGAGGCTGCAGGGGTTACGGGGGGACAAGGGCGAACACAAGGCGCCCGTTATTCTCGCCGCTGCGGCGGGAGTATTTGCGAACCGGGGCCATTGTATCACTCAAACACACTTACACACACACAGCTCATGTGCCTTCGTTTTGAGAAGAGATTATTTTTCTTTATCGAGCTGTTGATCAGCGAAGGGAGCGTGTCCGAGAAAAGCGCCATCCTACCTTCCGTAAGCAAATTTATGGATTACGTTCCCGCTCTATCGCAAAAAAAACTCCATCTCCATCAGAAAAACCGCATCTGTTAAAAATGCACTCCAATTATTCCGCGACGACGCCGTATAAGTATGAGCCCGATTTAGAAAAATTTCAATCCAACGGTTAATTCCTTTTCGATATCTACCGGGGCCAATGTATACATCATATCCCGAAGGCCGCCATGTTCGTGTGGCGCAGGGCTACCAACCTTGGACCACCAATCGTAAATGTAATCGGTGATTATTAACACTCGGCGTCAAGTTATTCTTTAAGCGGTTCAAGTTGTATTATTACGTGACCACTTTTATCACTTTTTGGTCCCGAATCGAGTAAGCCGAAATGGATTCCTTAAAATGTTCTCTTCGTTTGTCAAATTTCCCTAAACGCAACTTTGAATTCTCACCCATAAATATAGTGCGTAGGTTGAACGTGTTTCATCAATGCCCGCGTTGAAAACATCCTTTATCTAGCAGTTCAAAAATGTTGCGTGTGTTCTTCGTGATACTAGGGCCTCTAAATCTAATGCTACTAGTACGCGTGCAGCGTACTGGAGCTAGAATTGTAAAACGTTGTTAAGATAAGCTGAGAAGCGTATCAAAATTAGTAGAGGAGCTAGGTCGGGAATCACTCACGGAGTGAAGGTTAAATTAGACATGAAATCTCTGGCAAAAATTGGTAGGAGATCTCTTTAGCAATGAAAATGTATTAATAGCTCTATCGTAAAACGGTAGGAGAGATAATATTAATAAAATGAGAGAAGTTAAGGGTAGAACAGATAGATTTAAGATGATATTTTTCCCACGAACGATAAGTGATCAGAATAACGTTATCCGACCTCGCTGGGAAGCAAAAGTATTTTGCGTCCGAAGTAGCCTAGCAATGACTTGCAGGGTACCATGCATGAATGAATGTATAATATGAATGCCTCCATAACCCAGGATTCCCAATTATTGTGTGACAATTGCTTTCCGTTCTTAACGTTTTTTCACCAAATGGGAAGTTTTCTCATAGTCTGACCGACGCGAAAGGACACACACCAATCCTTACATTTTTTCGAACAAATATTTTTCACGTTTACTTAAGATAATTTTACCAGCATGAAAAAAATTCGTATGTCCGAAAAGCTTATTTCTACCGCTATCAAGTTCGAGTTTAAATGGATTTCTTCCCTCACTAGTACGGGTCAATTTTTGATCAAGGGTCATGTTGATTGAAAATTCTGCAAAAGTAACTTTTCTACATAAAATGAAAATTGAAAAAAAAATATTAAACGTAAACCTAATGATTTAATCAAAACATAGCATAAGGACCGCATGGATCGGCAGCGGTAGGGTGATGTCGACCGCAAAATACTGGGATCTCAGAACGTGCATGCAGACAGTATCTACGTTTAAATTAGGGGTGCGTGTCACTAATTTTTCTGCATTGACATCGGGGTGCGTGATCGAAAAAGTTACGGCGCAAAACACTTCGTGCTCTCAACGATCGACCGAAATCGTTGGCACAGAGGCGCCACCTACTCAGCGACGGCGGGAGTGAAATGACACTGACGTACAAGCCTTTCATTCCCGAGAAATGTATACCCCCTAAGATGAAAGTGAATTTCCGCGTCGCGATCAATAAACAGCTCATAAATAATTAGGCAGCGACGGAGTCTCATCCAACCTCTAAACGAATCATCGCTCATCCCACGTTTCTTTTTCTGCCGCCATGTTACGCGTAGATGTTTTTAATAAACAAACAAATCGCTAATGTTTTCGACAAGGCGATGCGTGAATTATTTTTCTCTTGGGTTTCAATGCGAGTTCCTGTGTAGGAAGATGCGGATCAAACAGAGTACCCATTTGAGGTGTAATTCGTGAAATTAGGGCAGTTTAAGCATATGAAACATATGGTAAACTAAGGGATGATGAAGAAGGAATGGAAACGTTTAGAATATTTGAAGCTTAAAAAACAATTAATGGAGTAGACAAAATGGACGGATTTTCAATTTTCACTATAAAATTTAGTAAACCAAAGGTGAAATCCGAAGAAGGTAGAAAAAGTAAGATGGGCGAGGGCATTACGTACTGGGAGGTAGTGGGATGTTGAAGAACGTGACAGAAGGGAGGAGGAGGTTGGGCAAGCGGGGTCGAGGAAGACAAGAGGGTTGACTTTTTATTCAGCATTAAGGCAGGCACAATTCACGAAGAAACGATCATGTGCATAGCGTAGGACCAAAAGAAGTAGGTTCTCGCGTTACGTAGTATATACGCACATGTCCGTCGTTAGAGACCATTTAAAACCTAACTTCGATGGATATACTACCTTGGATTGTATTTACTTCCTCTCTCCTTCAGTTTCAATATGCCTAGTACTTCGCCAGTTTTTCTTTCCGACCATTTTACCTTTTCCAATCCGTCCCTACACCCACATATCAAAAAACTCCAAGTCGAAGGGGAAATAAAGAGTAAAGGCCTGCATCAAAGTGATAAATACCATTGCTTGATTACCGGACTATCTTAGGAGGAGATGTTAAAAGTTTTTTTTTATTTTTCGATTAACTCGTTCAAATCTTTTGTTAGGTCCGCTTGCTTTGCCGTCGGGTCATGAGTACAAAGCGGCTTCCACCCCTGCGAAAGGTACAATCGGAGGACCACGGAAGGAGACGCAGTTTATTATGTCTGACGATGGACTACAAATGTTAACGTAGGAAGCATGAATTAAAGCGCGGACAGAGGTGGGTCGGGTTGGAGGGGTGGATAAAAATGTCGGGTGGGTAATAAAAAAGGAGGGAGGGAGAGGGGGAGGAATTCAAACCCGTTGGGTGTGTGGAGGGTAGTGCGAGAGAGGGAGGGATAGGGACAAGGAGAGGTAGACGGCTGCATCCGCACGCTCGGCACATGCCTCAGATAGCCAGATTAAAATATTCGCCCGCCCCCGCATGCGACATATACTGCTACACGCACTGGCCAACAAAATAATAAACCACACCGCACCCGCCTACAGGCCAGGTATATTTATTTTTTTTTGTTACGACTTGTTCATTAACTCGGTAAACCGGCAAGGGATTCACGCATACTGCGGCGGAGATGAGAGGGCGGGAGGCGGAGGATGGGCCAGAGGTGTGGGAATCGGCCATGTGGACGCGAATTAGACCACGTAATTCGGAACGAAAAATGAAAAATAAAAAAGGTGAAGGGGACGAGTGAATTTTCAAGCCGTGGCTGAAAGAACGGAACGAGGGCATTTTTAGCCACCGATCCTGAGCGACATGATTAATTTTTCATGCGATAATTAGTTTGGGGAACGTAAAACGGTAATGGTCCTCCTCCTTTTCCTCAAAGAGCAGGAAAGAAGAGAAGATGAAAGCAGTGGGCATCTGGCGCGCCATGAGAACGGTGAAGATCAAAAAGACGCATATCATGAATTAAGGACGCGGGCAGGCGAAGGAGGAAGTCCGCGGAAGGCATTGAGGTGAAGAGCGAACACAAAGAGTTATGAGACAAGATAGCTTGCATGTGAGTTGCGGCAGGGAAAAAAGATGGAGAGAACCAGGGAGAAAGACCCCCCCGAGATGAGGTACTGGAAGCAAATGGCAGCAGTCGTGAAAGGAATATGAGGACTTTGAAGGGAGTCAAACATTATTAGTATTCTACCATTTAAGGTAGGTTCTGTGTGGACGCTGAATGAAATATCTCCTATGATGGCTAAATTCCCCACACTTCAAATCCTCTTCTAACAAGACACATCCTGACATCCCGCACTGCAATAAACTATTCTTCAATTCCTAATACATTCTATTCCTTCATTACGTTCAATATTCCCAACTTTTCCTACCCCTTCTATTTTGCTTGTCTACCGCTATCCCTCCCGTATAACAATCTTCAACATTCAATCCCAATTCATAAATCTCTCCATACACTTTTTTGCCTCTGAATTTCACCGAACGGCTATCTCTCCTCCCCTTTCGTCATGCCTAGTACTTCACCAGTTTTCCTTTCCGATCATTTTACCTTTTCCATCCATCTCCACACCCACATTTCAAAAGCCTAAAAGAAAATAAAAGAGTCTGCATCAAAGTCATCCGAGAATTGATAATCTCTTCACGCAAGAAGGATTAGATGCAAATGGCGATGCCACGTGATGTGTAACAATCACAGTGGAATATAAACACGTGCATTTGGAAAGGTCTCCTTCACAGAATTAGTGTGCGAGTATAAATTAATGACATGAATATATATGATTCATCTGGAGCATACATCATGTAACAATATTAATTGAATATTATACATTTTATAATGATAGTTAACAAGCGTTAACGCTTTGCTGATTGCATTCAAGCTAAAAATAAACGAAAATATTATAAAATGGACGTTTTTCAAGCTGGATTAAGCTCTCCTGTAAAATTATCAGATTGTGGATTACGTTGTCCACTGATTCAGTGCCGAGTGATGATGAAAATAAACAACTAAGGAATGATATCTCAACTAAAATAAATATATCTTACATTTCAATTTAAAATTCACACCCGTTTTAACTGTTTTCAAGTCATTAATATTCATTGAAACGGTGGACGTGTGTCCGTCATACTTCCGAATGTACAAGGGGGTGGGATATGTTTAGAGAGGCGGAAAAAAATGCGTTTCGAAAAGAAATCGTGCCAACTAAATAAATCCTTGCTCCATTTTTTTGCTAACCAGCAATAGCAGCGAGTTAAATAGCGAGCAAATGTAATGAGTGAATATTAAGCGAGTGAATATTAAACGAGTGAATATAATGAGAGCGGAAACAGAACGTTATTCTACCACTTTTTTATACTTTAATTGGAAGAATTGAATCGGAGGCAGCAATGACGATCATATCAACAGCTCAAGGAAAGGGGAATAAATATCTGGTGTTTCCCGACATAATTGAATGTTTGTATCCTTTCCGGTGTGCTTGATATTGTTTCAAGGATATTTGCTTTGAATTATAAGGCCATGACTAAGGGTATTACAAAGGGGTCAATACTATATATGACAATATTTTTTGTCACACTATTAGCATAGAATTACGAAAATGAGGTTTACCACACATGCATTTGCTTTTGTTTCTGCGTGAAATAAATATAACTTATAGAAGCCCTGATGGAGGTGCATATCCATTATTATATGATTTTTTTGTTGCATAAACGCGTGTTTCACTGTCCGCGAGGAAATTCGGATCCTAACTCGTCATTACGGGCAAATGAAAGTAAGAACAGGGAAGAGTTTTCGTAAAAAGAAACATGGAATATTATTTGATGAAGCAACTTTGATACCGTATGACACTCCTCCAGAATATAGAAAAAGAAATATTCTTGTTTTTTTTTGCAAATATCAGAGATGTAAACATTTACTGGATGGAGCTCTGGAGACTGGACCTCATCATCCATATTTACTCAAAACTTTCGGGCGCATATAAATTTTACACGTTTTAAAAACAGCGATTCGTTAAAAGTACGTTTATGAATATTTATTCACTGAAGATTTTAGACCTGCAATTTTAGTTCAATCGGGGTAATTTAACACTGCACAACGAGTAAATTATATTCATGCTCCTCTGGATTATACGGAGATAAAGTGAAAACGTTTGTTGATGCAAAAATATATAACTAATTCTGAATCAGATTGGCGGTTGTAGAGATGTGGATAAATCAAGTCATATCTTTTACATGTTGCAGGTGAGAAAAAATGCAGGGTTTTTCCTCTAAAAGATAATGATAGCTGAAACATATCCTGCGCTCGTAGAATGCATAGTAAAACAGGAACTGATAAATACATTTTTTAATCCAAATTAACATATGACATGGCGTTATGAATTTACATATACACTTATACAGATTTTATTGATTTTATTTTGATGCGAGTTAACGCCAAGTTATAAAATGTTCCAGATACAGGGTTAGTAACTATGTAATTGTATTAACAGCAAAAAAAATATTCTCTAAATTTGTCAATATCAACCTATACATTTTACCTGGGATTATTCTTGATATTCGATGTCCTCTCACCACTGAACGCAATGAATGGTGCAAAATCAACGTTTCATAAGTGAAAACCAATAAAATTCATTAACATTAATGTGGGCTTGATAGGCAAGGGCAGACTGAAGTCGTCCAATACGGAGAAGCCCGACGGCGTGATAAATTCGCAATCATGGTATTAAGGGGGCAAATTCCTGGGCCCTTCAATTAATAGCCCAGCACACTACCAACTGGTCCACCTAATCCTCTCATGAGTCAAATAGTAATATATTACTTCAAGCTCAACTTTCAGGATGGGATTCGAACACAAGTTCCGATCCATGTATTCGAGCACCAGTGAGTTTATTACGGTACGAGGGTTATTCAGTGGGATTCTCTTTCCATGTAGGCTTCCGCGGAGATTATTGATGTAGGAAGTGGTTCTTTCGGGTTTTCTTCCGCGTGTATCCATTTTTCGGACGATATTTCGCCAACGTTCCAGTTGGCTTCCTCAGGTCCACTGAAGTGCCGATGCAGGTTTTATATATATTGGACCAAAACCTGCATCGGCACTTCAGTGGACCTGAGGAAGCCAACTGGAACGTTGGCGAAATATCGTCCGAAAAATGGATACACGCGGAAGAAAACCCGAAAGAACCACTTCCTACAGTGGGATTCTCTCTTTGTGCACCACAATATACAAATATGAACAATTGCGTAATTAAAGGCAAATATAATTTTACAAAGCCCGTTCAAAGAATTGCATTGATAGTGACATATTATTATTTCATATATAATTTTATTTATCGGAGCTAGAATATTTCTGGATTTCAAACTCTTCTCATCCAGGTCGTATTTCATTGTACTTATTGAAACACGATGAGACTCGATAATTTAATTTTACCCTTGAAATTAACTTAGTCACTCGGCTTAAAACGAACGCATGCACAGTTACTAAGCAACTATCTTTTCTTTACTAATGTGGCGTATTCACACACTCCAACAATTTCTTCACTCTTACACTTCTACACATACTATTTCCATGATACAACTTCTGCACTTTTCACTGTGATACTTTGAATTCATATCGGTATTCATTTCCTGTGATTATCGTTTCCTCTCAATTGTTAATAGTTACTAATAAGGGTTACTGCTTCAATCAGTTGGAAAAATGAACATGATCGTAATACGTAGGGAGTAAACTCTGACCCAATTTCTTCGGGGAATGATCGTTACGTTCTCCCACTTCCCGGCTCTTAACTTCGGTTAGGGCCACAATCAACTCTGCATACACTACCCTGCTTACTGCGCAAGGAGGAAAGTATTTATAGGAGATGAAAGCAGAGAGAAAAAAACATTTGCCTATAGGATCCCTCGCATAAAAAAAGCTGATATCCTGAAAAGAGAAGCCCTGCGGCCGTACCCAACGGCAGAGCTGACTGGTCCTTATGAAAAGGTAATATTTTCCCCCCATCCCCTCACGTAAGTCACCTCTTGTCACCGCCCACCCCTAACGGATTCACGGCGCATTTGGGACCAAGTTTTTCTTTTTACGAGGACGACACTTAAAAAAAAAAACTTACTTCACGCGCGCGATTCCTTAAAGTTCGCTCGCCTGATCCAAATGCGGTGAATTTAACGACTTGCTCCCCGGTTGCGGAAACCCACCAAGTCTAAAACTAACTCTCCTTCCCTTCAGAGACCACTCAAAAACCTAACGTGACGTGAGAACAGGGTTACCACAGCATCCACATCCGTTCACAAGGGATTTGAAGGTGCCGACCCCCGTAACTCTGGTCGGACCGCTTTAAGCGAGCTATAAAACCCCCCCGACTGTAATGAATACGTAAATGGCATCCCGTGATGCGGTCCCCATCGGTTTGGCTATATACTAATGCGTCTAAACGGCACCTAAAAACTAAAGGAATTGAATGGAAACTGCAGCCTGCATTAGGCTATTTTAAACATTCTTACTGCGTGATGGGGACCACATTTGACCTCTTATGACAGTTAGTTGAAAGTAAGATTGATATCCACCACAGTGAAAAAGATCATTAAAATACCAAGTTTTTTAGTTGAGTCAATGATGTTTGATGATTTCTGATTATTTCGAGTATATTCTATGGTAGATAATATTCGATTTACCGCATTTAGAATATCTTGGAAGCCCTGCTGCTTGGCGACAATGAAGACAGGGATGTACACAAAGGAAATAGGGAACAATACCGAAGAGAAGCAGAGACAGCGGGCATCGAACCCTTTTCTCAGGAAGACGTAGAGAAAGCTACAACTGAAGTTGAAAAAAATAAAACACCAGGAAAACACAAAATACCAGGGACAGTCCTTATAATGATGAGTCATCCGCTCACCGAGAGACTCTTGTTCCGATATTTAATGACTGCCTGCTGCCGGGATATTTCCCAAAGATTTGGAAATACAGAAAACTGACCACCATACTAAAATACAGAGATATATACGTATAAGACTGTGTGCGACTTTGTTTTCTACAACTATTACCACAGTTTAGATATTTAAAAAAATATAATGACAAATGTACACTTATTAACCAATAAGTATAAACAATAAGTAAAAAGGGTAGAAATACATAGCAAAAAATGTTATAAATGTACAACGATGTTATACGTGTGAATATAATAGGATCAAATTAATTTTACAGCAAGCTTAACCATTAAATCATAAACAAACCATAACTGATACCGAAGCAACTATGACAAAATTCTATAATAAATGCATCCGTAGACGCAAGATGGATAAGCATACATAGGAACCCTTAAATATATTTACCATTTGTATTCTATGTACCAATGTATTCTACAACTGCAATAAACACAGCACATTCCATAAAATGAGCCATGAAATTGAATTGGTTGGTAATACGAGTTACACATGCCAATTGATTAATTATGAAAAAGTAGTTAGTTAAAGAAAATACGCTTTTAGTGTAAAGCCTTGCGCTGCGATCGATCACTGCAGGATATGGTATTCAATGTGATTTAAATGTTTATTGATGTTACCCTCATTTCAAATCATTTCGACGAGGAATTTTTCATCTGGTAAAATCTTTCAGCCAAATAACTTGGGTTTAAAGGCTTTAAGCCTACCTTACCTGCCTAGCTTATCTTAACACAAAAGCTTGATATCTTTTACGCCATGCACGTGAGTTAGCATCAGAATGAAATGAATACATTGTTTCTTGAGTTTAATTGGAGACACATCAGGATATTATAAGTAATGAAGAATTTGCGATCGAAAGATTATTCAAGTTAAATTTCTTATTTCGTATAAATAATGACATAACTATATAATAATAGTATATGTCGAAATGTAGACGCATGCTTAATTAAATTCAGTCAATGAGACTGGATGAAAATCATTAAATACGCTGGAGCAGGACGAAAATACGACAGGAAAGAATTTTCGGACATTTTGAATGCAAAATATGGAGGAATCCAAACAGAGACCTCTGAAGACGGTTAGGCTCCAGTAATAACAAAAATCATGCCGAACTTTTTTTAACTTGCCTGAATCACTTTCAAAAGTAGCTCATGAACGCCACTTTGGCTCAAATGGAAACACGTTTTTATGAGCGAAAATTCTTTCTCATCTTTCGCCATAACTTACTGAAGTGATATCAAGGTTGCCATAGTTTGGGTCGCACGGGTGTCTCCGACTTCTTCACGTCTCCCTAGACGTGGTTTCAATTTAGTCACGTTCAATTTTCCGTGAAGGAAATTTGAAAAAATAATATATGGCGCTCGAACACTATGTGAATAATAAATTATTAGCACCGATAAATATCACCATAGAGTTGCAAGTTCATCAATTATGTTACTATTATTAGATTAAGAAGATTTATCTATTTAATACCAAGACAGTTATGTGGACAAATCTATTACTAAGTGCTTCACTATGGTATCGATTCTATCTCATATTTCCCGGCCAATGCAAAATTTTGAAATTGTTATGAAATTTTAAAAGACATACAGGTATACCTTATGAAGCATACTTTTTTTATTATGGCGATACATGGACAGCGACATTTGTAAGGAGAAGAAGATCGAAAGGAATAGAAGAGAGGTGATATGTTGGAAGAATTTCGAAGATTAAATGGACAGAGAGACAATTAGGGAAGAAGTCGTCAGAAGAGGAAAATGAAGTCAGTTTGAAACCCCACAAAGAAAAAAAAGACAATGAAATTGAATGGGAGGGCATTAAAAGTAAGGCCGAAAAAGGAATATGCAGGAATACTGAGGGATTCTGAATGGAGGGAGTGATGAAAGAGATGAAGGGGTTAGTTGAACGGAGTGGAAATATGAGGCAAATTAATCTGCGGATTAATAACTGCTGATGACATCAATGGAGACTTTTTTTTGACGATCTCAGTCCAAAAATCCGAGAATTTTTTGGCGAGCGTTTCAATGAATGCTCCCGTCTCCCTAAGTCATCACCTCGGTTGAAATCGGTTTAATATTTCCCAGAACCGTCCAGGAATTTTCCAAAATTTTGCCCATTTTCTTGAAAAACCCCTTTTGGGCACATAGCATGCTAAGGGTCGACTGTCGGTCGGAGGGTCAAGAGAAGGATACGACGAGATGGGAGGAGAGGGCGGGTGGGAAGAGTGCGTCATTTGGGGGGAGGATTCGCATTTGGACTCAATGGCCTCATTTTGTGGCCAACGTCCAATTCGGACTTCTGGAAGCAAAGACGCCGCAGCGAATATCCGAAACCCTTTTCCTCCGAAGCGCCGGGTGGAAAACAGGGTTTTAAGTTAGTGTTTTCATTTGTGAGGTTGGGTAGTGAGAAGCGGGTTGGCGGGGGAGAGAGAAGGAAAATAGCTCGCAGGAAATGCATGCATTCGCTGCACTAATTGCATGAGTCTCCACCCCCACCCCCCCGTGGTTTCGCCATGTGAACTCGTTAAACAGCCCCCGTTTGGTTGTTTACGTAACTACTCCGCCGTCCCTACTTTCCTCGGGGTGGAGGGAGGGGTGGGGGAAAGAGGTGTCTCTGTGCTACCCCCTTCAAAGTATAGAAGATTCTTCACCACGCCTCGTTGCATCCCGACACGCACACGTTCAATGCGTTCACGAGCACCCCTGAGACGACCCCGTCTACCCCAGCCACCACCACCGCCCGGAGGGGGTAGGAGTCCCCACCACCATCCCAAACCCTTCCTCCCCCCCGGAAAAACCAAGGCTTCCCCTTGTAGTCGTACACTCGGTGGCTGTACCCCTACCCCCCCCCACACACACCCCAACCTACAGATCCCTATCCTCATTTCCACACTTCTCGATCCGCCTCACCCCCATATTCTCCCTCCCCACTCGCCGGTGGGGACGTGTATCTCTCCTTTTCCCTCCCTCTCTGCCCATGCATTTCCCAACCCATATCCCATATTTCGCTCCCCACTCCTTCCGCCATTCCGACCGCACACCAGCCGAATTCGCCTTACCCATTTCCTTTGTGCCACCCTCCCCCCCCCCCTCCACCCGCCCTTACCTATCGTTTCCCCCACGATACGTATACAAGCCCGATTCCCTTCTCCCTCCTCCCCCCACACTCCTCCATGCCTCATCTGCGTGCCCACCTCCCGTCCCCGTACACATCCGCCCCGTGGTACCATTCTTCACCCTCCCCCCTCCACCTGAAACCCTCATCTTCCCCGCCTCTCCTCCATGCTAGGCGTGGGTCTGCGCTTAGGGGAAACCGTGTCTGTGTGAGAGGAGTGTTCTTCGCCCTTCCCGGACCCCCCTCCGACCTCGACGCACTCTACAAAAACCCCTTACAAATTCAAATCTGTCTCAATAACACCGCCATGGGTTTTGAAAGAAAAAAGTTCATTCCGCTCATAACCCTCCCACGTCCCCAGGGCTTTTTATTTTTGTTTGTTATTCCCAGCGAGGAATTACCACCGCTTACATCTGCGTTTTCAATCGTTATCACTGTATCTTCCTTCAAGTCTTCTTAGCCCGGCTTTAAATCGTGTCAAAATTAACGCCGGAAGGTAAAGAATGCTATTTCCATTGCCATTACATACACAGAAGAATGTTGCTTGCATTACCAAAGCTGTATCCCCTAGTATTTAAAAGATGCTTTGCATACGTTGGCCCTTAAGTTTATAACAAACTACCATCTTCTATAAAGGACATGAAAAAATATTCAACTTCCCAAAAAATTATAGGCTATGGCTTTTTTCTCTCTATAATTCGAAATTATATTTTTAAATAAACAATAATATCATTATTTTTCCCCGGACTTAATTATTTATAATGAATACCTTTTAAAATAATTTTTTCCAGCGTGTTAAGAGAATTTTTTATTCTTTCCCTTTGTCTTCATTCGTACTCTTCTCTGCCATTGCACCCATGATTCCCTCAAGAAGCTCTTCAAAGCTACCAAAAGCTCATATTTTGTTGTTATCATACTTATTTCACTTTTTTCTTTTGAGTACATGAACAACAAATATTTATCTTGTCTTAACTAAACCTTCAGCATTATGCGACGTTAAACCGCACGCATTGTCATTCATTTGTACGGGCATGATTGCGCAAACCTGTTTTCAAGTAGGGTAAGTCGAACAGGAAATTAAATTACACCGGAAGATTTGCGTTTAATCATTTTTTTGACGATTTTAACATCTATAAAAAAATCGAATTGGTGTCTCTTCGCATGTTCAAGTACACAGAAGCTTCAGCGCGAGTGGAATTTCAGAATTTGTTTTTCTCTATTACTTCTCAGCGATGAATTTTACGAGTGACAATCTTTTCGACTATCCACGACAGCTCATGACGTCGACACACGTTTGACATGAATACGTATTTCCACGCTTCTTCGTAAGCCAGGAATTTCGCACTTCGATGCGGGAAAAATAGAAGGGAATTGGTAGGTGGGATCCGCTGTCAATTCGTTAAAAATGAGTGCCTTAAAATCCGTAAAAAATATGCCTTATTTTCATTTGGAAATAACTGAAAGAATTCATTGATCATTTATCAATCGCTTCTCACCGATATTCACTGTCAGACTCGGAAAGGAGAATATCTCGAAAGATATTAAAAATTATCTCCCCTAATTATTAAGATAAACAGTAATATACTTGTATTCTTGATTTTTTTCAAATAATGTCGGGATCATAAATGCATCCATGACCCTCGTCGTAGCGTCATATAAGACTCTGGAGCGTCAAAATAAAGTACTGCTGTATCATAATAATTTGACCGCGAGTAGAATTTTTCGGTTGCATATACACCCGAATGGAATAATTTTAATTAAGGAATTACATGGAACTCCCTGGAGATCTACTAATCAATATAATATTGCTTAATAATACAACTACTTACTGAAAGTCTTAGTCTCAGAAACCTTGAGTTGTTGTTTGTCACAGGGAATCAGACACCCGTACTGTAATCGGACTATATTAACCTGAGAGAATAAAAAAATAGCCCGTCAAAGTGTTATTTTAAACGATCATGTTTCGCATGAACAGAAAGTAAAACAACTTTAAATATAATAATTCATGCTCCTCGACATTAACTTCTAACGCTTACGGCATAGACGCTATTTAAATTTTCATCATATTCAATATTATTGATTCGTTGAGTCATGATTAAATTAAATGAATAAATTTATTCAAAAATATTAAATCAAAATTACAATCACTCCCAAAATTTCGTTTTCGAAATGGATTAGAGCCGTCCCTACCACAGAAAACGGTAATTGATTCGGTTATAGCTGTACCTATGGTAACGACACCAACTTTTATAGCTTCCAGATAAACACAAACACTATTATGACATCTTTCAGAATCCGTGCATTTCTGTGCATCATAGGTTTGAAAAAAGGTTTTGTCATTTCATTACGGCGCAGATTTTCCGTCATTTAATAAAATATACCTTTCAGAATCACACAGTGAGTGTGAACAGAGTTGGTATTGATCTAATATGCGGTCTACATTCGCAATAAGGTTGTCATATTCGGTCTAGAGGACATTATTTTATGTTAAAAATATTGCCATGCGGTGCCATTTAGAGAAGTGTGTCAGTATTACGTTGCTTGTAGAAAAAAAGAACAAATATAAGTGGCTCTGTCTATACTGATTGACGTTATGTTCGAAAATTTTAATCTGCAAGTGTAATATATAAAAAAACCATAAACACAGTAATCAACCCGAAGGTCGGTTTGGTAGGTGATGGTAGAGTTCACTCAATACTAAGCCCAACGGCGTGTGAAATTCACACATCAGGGTAGGGGGGCCAGTTCCTTTCCCTATTCCGGATACGGTTTCCCAGGAAGATCTGGTACCCGAAAAATAGCACAGCTTGGGTGGAGCTGAGGGTGCTCAGAGAGGCTTTCCCTTAATATCTCAAATTGTAATATAAGGACGAGTTTCTTCTCCTCACAGAATGCATCTTTTGGCAATGAAGCATCGCGCTTCTAAATACAATTTCGTGCCCATTGCCAATACATACATACATACAAATACATACACACAAATTATTTGTTTCTTCACGTGCATGATTCAGATGGAATTGTAAAAATTTAGCAGAACATACTTCGTCTTTATTCGATTTTATTACCGTTCAATGTAATTTGTTGGTAAAAATTTGTATTCTGCTGGAATATTCTACTTTTTTCATTCAACTACGTGTCATACGTATGCTAATCTGGACTGCACGTAACCCACATATGGCATGAATACTATAAAATTGTCGAATCACATAAACAGCCATAAGTTTAGATTTGCATGTGTTTTGCAAACTTTTTGAGTTATTGAATTCAGCATCGAAAGATGAGTGATTTCATTTCCTCCGAATCCGTTCAAACGAATGGGAGCGTTCGTAGCGTTCAATCGAATCTCAAGCCCGATGTGGATTAAGTTTTTCTCGTTTACGCTTAATCCCGCGTCTGTTTAATTGAAGGTCTCTGGGATAGAGAACAAAAAAGGCACGGTCATCATTACGATGGCGTGACACAAAATGCAGTGCTCTTGTTAGTTTTCCCTTCTCGTTCAACTCCCGAGTTCGGGGGATTTTGGTGGGAGGGGTGGAGGGGGAACAGGAAAAAAATCACCCGTTAAATACAAATGCGAAATGTTTTGATTCGCGAGCAAGGGATTTGCAGTCGATCGGATGAAAAGCAGAGCAGGAGTGGATGGTCGGGTCTTTTGCAAACGGGGCATCATCACCCTACATTAACTAAAGCAGGGGGCGGGGAGGCAGAGAAATACGGGGACCTACCCCGGTCTACATTTCGCTCGAAAAGGAGTCGTACTTCGGTCCTCCATCCCTTTCCCGCCCCTCTCCCCTCTCTCACTCCCCTCCATTTTCGCCGAATACCCTGAGAATCCCCCTCGTCTCCCAATTCCCCTCGCACCACCCCATCCCCCCTTCCCGCGCCCCCCTTTCGAAATCCGACCCCCGTCCCAACCCCCGCCACGCCGCATCCCCCTCCTTCCTTTATCCCACCCTGCCATCTGTCTCCTCCCCGCCATTCGCATCCACGCACCACCACCACCATCCAACATCCCGGACAATCCCTCTCGACCCCCTTTCCCTCACCCCCCCTCTTCCCCTCATCAGCCAACTCCGCCCTCCTCCCCGCTTTCTTCCGAAAACTAAACGCAACTGCGTCCCCTTGAAGCCTTCCATTCCCCTTCCTTTGCCTCAGCGGTCCTTGGGATGCAGGAATACGTACGTATAACTATCGATTTCGAGGAGGTGCGATCTCCACCAAATGGACGCACATCTCTCGCGCACGCGGTTTTTTAAATCCCCAAGTGGTCGCAGGGATATCATCCCACGTTGCTTCGTTTACTACGGTTCAGAAGCTTGATGAGACGGACGAACTGACGGTGTTAGCTGCAGTGTTGCCGCGCGCGTGACACGATTCTGCCTGGCGTTTCGATGAATTCTATGCGGAGCTCAGTTCCGTAACTCAAAGCCGAGTGAGAATAAATACTGCCTTTTGATGCGATCTGCCACTTGGTCCATTTACGTCACGATGGTGAAAAGCGGGAGGCATGAAAAGCAACTGCTATTGAAAAGAGAGATTGAGCACGGTGGAAATAAGCTTTTACGGAAGACTTGTGAGTATTTTGTTGACAGAGCGAAACTCTTAAACATACATACCCTTGCAAAGAATCGGTGGGGAAAAGATTTGCGGGAAAACTCTACGTGAAAGAAGATATCGGACTAATCGGTCATATAATAAGGTGCAAAACCCATATTACGGCGAAAATGGAGGGAGAGTCTGATGACGGAAAACCTCAATTAAGCACTGGGAAAAGGAACTTTTTTCGGATGCGTTGATTTGGGGAAAAATAGCCGGCTGCGCATGAATACGAAAATCAGGTTAAAGACAACGGAAAGGGAGAGATTTAACGAAGAGGAAATGTAATGCGATGGAATATTCTTCAAGATTACATGAACAAAGAGAAATACTAATCACAGCCTCACAAAAAAACAAGCGTGTTGATAAGTCTACCGAAATGGTTAACAGACACGTTCCAAAGCATACGAGCCGTATTGTGACAATAAGAGAGGTCGAATGAAATTACAGAAAACCAAAATCAGGTAATGAGAGACGTGAGGAACGAAGAGACTTGGCATCGACAACTGAAAGAATACTCTTCAACGGGATTATTTGTTATGCCCTCCTCAGCCACTCCCACGAGCCAATCACCATTCAATTTTCCTTTGTTTACAACGTGTAAACCTTTAAAAAGAGGGATCTTGAAGTCGTTGAGCCTAAGGCAACGCCAATCGAGAAATCCCGAAGGGCATGCGCTGGGATGAAGTTTTAAAGCCGAGAAAGGGGACCGGAGTCTAGAAGGAAGGTCCATCACGTAAAACTTTCTTACGGGCTGCCCAACTCCAATCGACGATGTCAATATGCTCGCGACAATCTCGATTCACCTCCTGAAACTCAATTCTCAGATCCACGCATCTCAAACACACCTCATCATCTGGTTGCCTGCAGCACCAGCGAGAGAGGCAAAAGCAACTTTCGCCCACCATTACCCCCTGCCCCGACCAACCGAACCCTATCCCCACCACGTCCTTCTCCGCGTTCACCCCCCACTTCTCTCTCTCCCCCACACGCTCTCTCCCCGGCGTGCCTCTGTTCCCCACGCGAACCTCGCACCCCGAGAGAGATATAGAGAGAGAAAGAGGGGTGGGAAGGAGAGGGGGAGATGTCGGGGGAGGGAAGAGGGGAGGGAGGATGGGAGACCGACCAAATCGATTTTTGCTCCGGTTGGAGGTGAGGAAGGGTCCGTGCGTGTGGGAAGGGGGCGGGGAGGAGGGTTGGGGGGTCGACGGAGGGATCCGCACGCAGTCATAGGGTGTTGGGGTGTGGGTGGAGAGAGAGAGAGAGAGGGATACGGAAGGAGATAGAGAGAGAGCAGAGGAGTTTGTTGTTGAGCCGCAGGGTAGGCCGGAGGTTGGGAGGGAGGTATTGTTTTGGGGGAGGCACGGCACGAGGCAAACCCCCCCCCCTTATCCTCCTCCCCCCACCCTGATCCCCTAATAACTGGCGTGGGAGGTGATGATAATAGCAGCAGCACCTCTTGCAGTTCCGACTGATGTGCACTTTCGATCGGACTACCAAGCGAGAGAGCGTGCAGGAATTTTTTATTCTTTTCCGCCGTGCATATTCATGGTTCGATTCATGTCCCAGAGATCCGGAGGAATCCAGATCGTTGAGTGAGGATAATGTCAACACGAACTATACTGACGTAATCTGATGGACGGCATTAACGAACTCATCAAACAGTCCGCATGAGCCTGCTATCCCACGCACATTCATCACATCGCCGATAACGTTGCATGCCTTGTCTGTGAACGCGTTAAGTACTAATCAACGATCGCTATAGAACTCCTTGATTTACTTCAATCGAGCATTTTTTCAAAGGCACTGATAAATTTATTAATGAAATTTGTCCTTAAATCGTACTTGCCTGAATTAAATTCCGCACTAATCCACGTCATCTTCGTGGGGAGTCGTAAATGCATTGTCCCACACAAATATAAACACAGGCGGACGCCATCTTGTTTCTTATTGACACGAATCACCAGGGTAACCATGTAATAATTGTCTATGGAAGCCATAAGGGCCGCTCTGATTCAGATAACAAGGTACGCATCATATTTTTGAATCGATAACACAAACTACGTGAAAAAAATAAAGTTCACGGCACAATTTTCGAAAAAACCCTCGTGCTACACCCATTTCGTACCCGGTGAGAAATCTCTACAAAATCCTCCCTCGGCGGTGAACAGCGGCATTGGGTTTGCGTCGGGAGCTCCGTGATATGTTTTTAAAGTGATAAACGAGACCGTTTCGTGTACTTCAGTTCGGTTTGTTTTAAAGGAAGGGGGCAAGAGGAACAGCGGCCACGGTTTGTTTTGGCAAAGGGTTTCAAGGGTTCGGCTCCATGGGAGGCAGCTGACGCCGGCCGACCCTACATCCCGCGACGCCCCGAAGGGAAACTAAACGAGGGGAGGAGTTGAAAAGAGAGAGAGAAAAAAAATGACACCCGCCGCCATTTGCCGTTTTAGGGCAAAGTAAATATCGAAGAAACAAAATTCTCGACATTACACAGCTCGTACAGCGAAATGATTGCAATTGGCGCTTACTATATACATGTATATAGTAAGCGCCAATATATATATATATATATATATATATATATATATATATATATATATATATATATATACATATACATATATATTTATTTATTTATATACATATATACAGTAATCAATCCGAATGTCGGTTTAGTAGGTGATGGTAGAGTTCACCCAATACTAAGCCCTATACGGTGTATGAAATTCACACACCAGGGTAGGGGTATATATATATTATATACATATAATATATATATATATATATATAATGAGGTCTCCGATCATTGATACATCATAATACTCTCTTGTCTATTCGACGAATGCTAGCTCCATGTGCAGCATCGGTGTTGCTGGGACGGTGGCAGGGTGGTATTCCAGTCACAACTATGATGGGGCGTGTGTGGAGAGACATCGATTGCATTTCACCATTCGTCTGGGCGGAAACTGGGGTTAAACAAAAGTGGATCCCTCGGTTTTCAGAGGGGTGACATGCAAGAGGGCGTGTTTAGACTTAAGACACCATCCGTGGGGGTGAAACGGAGGAGGAATTGTTTTCGGATGCCTTGTTATGGGAGTGGGAACGCCGAAAAAATTTCAACTTTTAACATACGAGTACAGTCATGTTTTTTCCTTTGACTTCGCTGGTCACGAAGTTCGAGTTCTCTTGTCCTTGGTCCAACACGGGAAACTGAGGGATGGAATGAGAACCGCAAACTGGCAGTCCCACTTCAACTATTTCAACCGAATGGTCGAACCGTGCTGTAAATTTCATTTAATTAGGGCAGAATACCAATGGAGTCAATCCAATACCTATTTCCCATTCTGGTTCACGGAGTCAACGGGCTCATTGAACCGGTCGTAAAGTTGCCCAAATGATTAATCAGGTACCTTAGATAACCTGATTAGCTACTTAAAAAATAAAAAATGACGCCAGATTTGACAAATTTAAAGGCAATATTATAACGCTAGTGAATGTTAACAAAACGAAGGTTACGAGGTTTTAGAGAAGTAGGAAGGCTTAGTTAAACTTGAAAAGTAGGGGGGAGGGATAATATAAGCTAGAGCAGGTGAAACAGTTTTACCTACCTTGAGAATATTTTATACAAATCTGGAAGTACTATGCACATACTCAGAAGAATTGTATTGGGCAAAGAAGCTCTTAAAAGGAGGAGGGAATTGATGACTGGGATGTTGAGTAAGGATGCCAAGAAAAGGCTAAGTGATAGCTTCGGGAAGCAGCGTGGTTTTGTAAGGCGTAGAGACGTGGTCGAAAAAAGCTAGATGATAGGCCTAGTTTGAAGTCTTTTGAAAAATAGGTTTGGAGAAAGAGAAAATAGGTGAAATGGATAGAAAGGGAAACAAACAAGGAAGTTCCAGGGATTGTGGAGGAAAAGGAATTTGTCGGGAGAAATCAACAAGAGGCAGGAAAGATAGATGAAGAGCGTTTTGATTGGCAATGAGATGTTGACTACTGTGATAGAGGGGAGAATGTTAGGCAAACGAGGAAGGGACAGGAATAGGATAGGCTTGTTGGACGATATTAAGGGAGAAAGGAAATAGGTAATCTGAATTAAAGAGAGACTTACTAAAGCGTCGGATGTCAGTTGGTGTCTTGCTAGGCCAGGCTAATAAGAGTTGCAGTAGTTTGTTTGTACGAGTATCTATCCAAACCCTTCCGTCGACGGTTAACGACGTAATAACAGTAATCATATTCGCCTTTCTTGAGATTTTATAGGTCTTAAAAAATATTCCGCGGCTCGTTACTTAGCTACTATCTCCTCTCTTAACGCCAGCAGCGTTACTCTCGAAAACCCTGAATCCACTTATGTAGTAGCTTATTAGCTTAATGAGCGATGGAAATTTCCACGGCATCCTGACTCGACAAAGCACGCCATTTTTCCATGTCAAGGAGTATATCGAATCGAATTTGCAGTGCGATACGATCACTACTGTCGGAAAGCCAGTAGGGTAATTACCTGCTTCTACTTACATGATTTGTCTTTATTTCATAGCTGCATATTTCACTCTATTTTGGTTTACCTTTGCGATGCCTAACATTTTTCTCGAAATGCGAATATTTAAAGTTGTCTTGCAATTGGTGAAGAAACAGGAACCGTACTATGATTGGTAATTTCCAGCTCAGAATTTGAATTATATTATTTCACAGTATTATTTGTTAAAAAAAAAAATAAAAAGAGACGTTTCAGGCGTGATATGGTGGAATATCATGATTAATTAAAAATAGCAATTTTCCACAAAAATAAAATTTAATGCGACCGGTTTCAATGTTACTACATCATCATCAGGTGACCTGATGATGATGTAGTAACATTGAAACCGGTCGCATTAAATTTTATTTTTGTGGAAAATTGCTATTTTTAATTAAGTATTATTTGTTGATAAAAGTCATTTACTTCATATTTAAAACGAGGAAAGATTTAGTCAATAGAGATGAATTGAATATTTCTTAATTTCCAAGGGAAAGAACACTTGAGGCAAAGAATACACATGGAAACTCGACGGTATATATTATTTTGGTCTCGTCTCGCCACGAGATATTGATCAAACGTCTCGGAATCAGATTATTTGCATGGCCCAGCTCATATAACCGCGATAAAATCAAAGAGGATGATGAATGCCTTAAGAGAATATAGCGTTTTATAACTGTATGTAGACACGGAGTATAAAAAATCATGCGTATAAAAAGCTTAAAGAAGATATTTTATCAATTTGCAAAAAGGGTACGTTTTCCCGGAAAACATTTTAAAAATATTTTCATAAATATGATTCTAAATTTACGACTGACTCGATTGGATTGATGGCTGCGATTAAAAAATACCGTGATATAAATTTGGCGAAATAAATGTGACATGTTCCGTTGGATATCGGATGACATTGGCAAATGCGGCTACCGCTTTCTTTCGCCACGCGGAATAAAACCACCCATTAAAATCTCATACCTTACCTATTCCTACAACACATGTACAATATCAACGTATTTACCTACTGTGAAAGTTTTGAAGGTGTTGCGCAAAGTAATTAATCAACAAGGGAACAACCTGCTAAGATGACTGCTATATACGAGGGTGGTCTGAAAAGATTCCGACCTAACAAAGATACAAGACATTTTTCCTGCAATTTTCTGAGGCCGGACACTTTTCAGAGCACCCTCAAATACCGTCAATACAATCAACGTTCAAACCAGAAGAGTTGGGCTCTTGATTTCATTACAATATTTCGCTTCCGATTTATGAATATTTTGGACGGATTTACCAGGGGTCAGTTTCTCCAGCCGCATTTCCAAATCAAAAGTCCTTGTATTCCGCTCATACAGAGGTTTCTTTTGCCAATAAATCTATTTCAGCACTCAAGGCACAGTTCAACCAGCCTTCTATGGATCATAAGTCACTTAATCAATAATAAAAATCATTAATTATTTGTTTACGTTTGTAATCATAATAAATAAAACAATCATAACAGTCGACAAATGATTGCAGCATTGAAAGATCTTTTTGTAATAATTAGTGTAATAATTCCGCTAATTTACCAACTGTTCACTTTCGTTAGTAGACCTGATTGTTGGTGGTTTAGTCCTAGCTTTATTCTGCTTTTTATATATTATATTTATTATAGCAGTAGCCTACAGTCTTAGGAGAGGGTTTTGATAGACCCTGGGACTACACAATGCTAAGCCCCAACTAACATGATACAAAATATTCATAGATTCCATACTGCATCTTACAATAACTCATTCTTTAGCTCTGCGTGCTTCCGACCTCTCTTACTTCCATTCAAAATGCCTATATTTTCTATCCTCCACCTCGTTTTCCCAACATCCTCCTATCTATATCAGTCTTCAGTATCCCGTTGCCACTCAGCATAATATCCTGCATCCACTTCTCCTGGCTTCTCCCTTTTTTCTTCCATACCATGCCAATAACTTCATTTTTTGTTTTCCTTTCCGTATATTTTATAATTTTTTCCCTCTCTTATTTATGTTATAATTAGTTTTTAATGTTTTACATTACTATTACAGTATACACGTGGTCTACAGCGGAGGTGAAAATGTTGCAAATGGTGAAGAAGAAATTCTTTTCACTTAAATGATTTTAATGTCACTTTGTATAAAGAAATATGTCAATATTGTTGCACTGTTTATCCAGAAACAAACAAAAAATTTAATTGACTGTCTATATCGATTGTCATACTTTCCAAGGAAACATACGAAATTATTCGATCAGAAGAAATCACTATTGCGTTCCTTAAAGAAAAATGAACCTAATAGAAGAAAGAAGATGATGAACTTCCACTGAGTGTTGTGCACGAAGGTGAACAACTGAATTTATGTTATAGAAGGGAACGAGGTAATGATTGTAATAAGGTGTATGAGGCGTGGTTGCCAAAAGATGCAATCCTTTCGAAGAAGAAACCAATTCGTCACATTTACATCAACCTAATGCAGGAATTTCAGTGTATAATCGTTCGACTTTCACCGGGACTCGAACCTGGATCCCATCGATAGCCGGTCAGCGGAGTCATCACTGATTTACATCGAAATGCAGAAATAACAACTAGACATTGCAGACTAAAATATTTTGTAATTGAGTAATAATAAAAAAAATTTATAAATTGATGAGTTAATATATTAATTTTATCAGAGTATAATTCTTCGTTCATCAAATCGACATCAATGTTGTAGACTTTTACAGCATGAAATTCACCTTATACCAATTTCTTTACGAGACTTGTAAATTGGCTTGTGGCTTCGAAGAACGTGACCCAGGTGACCGAGGAGAATGGCTGGCTGGTAATTACGTCACATACTTCGAGATTCTCTGAGGAGCGTGAGCAAACTTTGTGCGGCTCTAGTGTAAACGTCATCCAGATGGGAATCCTGATTACAATGCCAGTCAATAGGACTTGGAAGGCATTTTGACAACCAGTTGATTAGGTCAACTATTCCCATATGCAGTGGGCATTGTTTACTGTGAATAACTGACATTATATTTCGTTTTTGGTTGTCACGGGACCTCGTGCAAGGAGGAGAGTCCTCTCTATTTCCACCGTAACAAATACCAAGAGCCATCATTTCGAAACTATTCGAGAAATAATGTTTTTATACATGCATATATTTTAGGAATCACCATGACTACAGGAGGTGAGAAAATTAAGATGAGAATCTGAATATAAAAATAAAGAGAACATATAATTGCTCAAAAGTAGAAAACCTTTAGAGAAATCAAAGTAATGTTACCGCAAGCATTGCAAAATTCAAAGTGATCTGCCATTCGTCTCTTCTGAACATCTATATATGGTCATGCCACCCTTCTTTTCGTGTTTCGCAGAAATACGAGCAATCGAATACCTTGAAGGTTCTATTGACGCAATTCGGTAGACTGTGGTCTCCGACTGTGTTTGTCTCCATGTAAAAAAAAACCACACACTTCGGCAGCAAACACAGCTCCCAATGCAGAGAGATGGCAATAGACCAAACAATAGCGAGCTGCGTCGACTCGAATTAATGGCCAACTGGTGACCATGAAAGGGACGGCTGCGTTTGTAAAGAGGGCGTCAGTGGGATGGTGCGTGTGCATTTACATCTTACTCTGCAAGCAGCCAAGAGGGTTTGTAGCAGGGGGTGTTAGACCACCAGGCATCGTAAAGAATTGTGCGAGGGTAGAACGATTAATTTACATTGAGGCGGACGATTCCTGGTTCGACCTATGGACGCAGATCCTTATGAGCTACCTGTATAAGGAGATTTTTTTATTTCAAGTTACTCAGTTCATGACTCGAGAATAAGAGCAGATCACCGTTTTCGTATAAATGCAAAATCAGGGCCAAACCTTGAAATACGTCAGGGAATGGGAAAGGTGACTCATATCCTTAGGTTACTTTACGGGTGGAGGGGTTCAGAAAGGAAAAGTTTTAATATTTTATTTTTTAAGCCAAATTAATTTAACTGTAAAATTATTTAATCATTTATCAACCCGCTCCAACAGTTTTTTTGTTTCACTGCGTTACGTATTTTAATGTCACTACATTAATTTTTAAAAACAAGTTGTATTTAATGGTATTTGATGATATACTGTTCAGAATTACAATATTAATTACTACTTTGTGTATTGGTTTGATTTTTTAAGGTTCTTTTTCGCTTCTTTTATGTTCATGATGCTCCACTTCTATTAGGTCTCATTGTACTATGTTAAAGATGCTCGTCAGTGTCAGTGCGATCGGCTGCCATAAGTCTGGTTCCAGCGAATATAAACAAAAAACAAGTTATTTCGCAAAATAGTGATTTAGGCGCGATCCCTGTTTCGGCATTAAATGCCAATCATTTTAAGTCTAAACCGTCGGGAGGTGCACAAACAAGTATTGAGTGGAATAAAGAATTATTTGTTTCAATTCGCTACGAACGTACTGCAAAATTTATGATGCTTCAGGCAAAACAAAACTTGCTGAAAATCAGCCCCAAACCGTCTTAAATTCAGCCAGTTTATCGCGCTTCTTTTGTTGCTACGAGGGCTACCGTCGCTATTGTAAATAGTTTGAAACCGAAATTACTATTTGTCTGATTCATTTACGGTGACTGTTGCATTAATTCAAGCGTTGGTAAATATTGAAAGTTTGCGAACCGTTAATTGTGTGTCGACCAAATCTGAGAATTTCCCCATGTGCATTTGCATTCGCAGTTCTAAAACTGTAGTGATATTGGTAAAAAAAAACAATGCATTGCAAAATGGAAGTTGTGACAACGGAATTGCTTAATATCTATAGGTTAAAAAAAGTGAGATAAAAGTCGTCCAGATGACGAATTTCAAGGTGACGAATGCCTTGCCTTGACTTGCGATGTTTTTCATATGTTGGATTGTGAGGAAGGTTGGTAAATACGGTGTCAGTGATTCCTATATTATTATTTCAATTTCTGATGTTGGGCTGCAGTTTGTGAACTACGGATACTGTTAGTGGGTGGCATAATTGTAACTGTTGGGATAGTGCATGGGCATTATTTTTATGGCTAGCAAGGGGTGGTCCTATTGGTTAGTCCGACTGCACGAAACACGGTTTCATTGAGTGTCTTTGGAAAGTTATACTTAAAAAGCATGCCTTCGTTAATTTCAATGTTTTTGCCACCGTCAATTGGGTCAAATAGATCCATTACTCTTTGTTAAAGGCCAGAATGGTATTTATTTTTGTTTTAGTTGACGATGAGAATTGTAATTTAAATATCTCTCAACTTTTTTGTGGTTTTTTCCACAAATACACTGAGGTAGCACCAAAAAAGGTAAATATTTCATTTTTCTCAATGAAAATTATAGAAATTTACTTTAAATCGCTCTCCATTTCATGCAAGACCCTATCTTATCTTCAGGAAAATTATTTTCAGCCAATGTTTATGATTTAAAAATATTGTGGAAAAATTGGCGAATTTCAGTAAGCTTTACCTGCTTCAACTTTTTTAATTCCTAGATTTGCTTAAAATTTGGCACGAATTTAACTGAGAAAATCTTGCTAAATTAAAATAAATTTGTAGAAAATACTCTTCAGTGGAATCTTATTGACGCCGGAAAAAAACCATAAATCTGTCGTTCAAGATTTCTGCTCATTTTCGATAATATGCTGATGTACTTTTCTCAGTGCAAATATGTAAATAAAGTGGGTCAGTAAATGAACGTAGTGCTTCAGAGCTGCGTTTTTTTTTCTTTAAAATTGGCGCTTTTTTGATGTGCCAATGATAATTACTTAAGATGGGGGAAGGTTAGGTGCTCATTATATTACGGATCCTTACAAAGGATGGTGTGGAAGGGTAAAAAAAAACGAAAATGGCCTTACGTAAGTTGACGTAAATGGCCTTACGTATTAGGATTCCCTCGTTGGTGAACTCGCTATCACCCGCCATTGATCGAATGGAAATTTCCGTAATAGAAGAAGCGGTAGAAAATTACATGCTTCGCGAAGGCCCACAGATAAGCGTGTTACGCGACCGGAAGGTACACAACACGTAGTTAGGTTTTTTTCATCCAGCAAACGCGGGTCGAAAATAGTTTTTTATCCGACCGTGAAAAACAATGGAGCCACAAATTTAGAAGGCTTCATCATGGAGATGGACTTCGTCCCTTTTGCAATGACGGTAAAACTCATTACCCAAACAAGCTTCCGAGAAGTAATATTAACGTTAAAATCAGCCATTTGATTACAAATTCTTCATCCTCAACTTAAAGCACACACAATAATGACCAATTAATTACACGCGTAGCTGAGTTGAGTACATCGACAAACAAGAATCACCAAAGCATACATGGAGTAGTCTCGCTCGAAGCGGTCTTTAATCCGTACCATAAATTGAGGACAATTACTGTTATAGCACCAAAGTACACAGTAAGCTGGTAATGGCAAAGACTATGACAACTTAAACGCTAATTTCCAAGAAGAAACGAGGAAAAAAAATGCAAGCAGAAAAGAGACTCAATCAAAAATGGTTTCATTATTTTAGAAACTAAAATATCACGTTAAGAGTTTTTATGTACCTGCCATATTTTACGACGTAGAGGACGCAATTTTTCCCCTCAAATTATGACTCAAAAAATCACCTGCGTCATATATGTGAAGGTTCAAACTCCATGAATTAATGCTCAATATTGAATGTTATTTTCACCCCAGACGGTCAGAAATACCTATTTTGATTGCTCATTACCTTAAAAATAATATTTATTGTTAAATTGAAGAATGTTGTTGCTGGGATTGTTATTATTAAGCTCGTCGTTTTTATGTGATGTGAATATCGTGTTAGTCGCTTTTTCGAATTCGTAAGAGGTGCCAGTGAGATAACAAACGAACCTGATCGCATTTTATCACAACTGATTATAACAAAACAGTTTATGTTGTTTAAATAAATACTCAAACATTAACATAAAATGATTTGGTGGGATATCGCACTTTCGCGCGGACTTATAAATCGGACACCGGAAAATTTCCGGTGAGTCTTAGCAAATGCCGTGAAATATGATACATATTTTCTCTTTTCAGACGAGATATTTAATTATTACGAGGTTTCACCATGAATGTCATGGATTTCGTCGAAATTCCATTTTCTCTCCATTCTAGCATAGTGTCCAAGCTAACCAGAAAACCACGATGCACTCATCGTCTAAAAACATTTCGCATCCAAATTATCTCCAATTTTCCATTACAAATGGTGATTGGAGCACGGAAAATTTAGGCAACCCACTATCAATAAATTCTCAACACGCGGAGGTCGATGGAACACTCGGGTCATGAATATTAAGTCCGCAGTTCAGTAATTTTATCGAATTTCGAAATAATGTAAGCGAGTAGGTCATCCAGTGAGCACGATACGAGATACTCGTAAAACATTCATCCAAAAAAACATTCGCACGGGGCGTTAAAACATTTTTTGCACGAAAATAAACAGCAAAAAGTTGACGAGAGTTTTTAAAACCGGCAGGGTACATCGAACTCTTGTTCAATTTGCACAGAAGAGGAGTTGGACTCCGAAAAGTTCCTCTTAATTAACAGCGGTCCTTTTCTCTTTTATAAAAAAAATAAAAACTTCCGTTTCCCTAGATACCCAACTCCAAACTCTTTCAGGGAGTTTCGAGATCAGTTCCCTGGGATGATGTGAGGCAGTCTGAATAAGGCCTCCGCAAATAATCCACGCGTTTCTCGTGGAATATATTTGAAAACAAAAGACCACGAGATCAAATTAAAATCGAGATCCCTGAGAATTAAGACGATAGAAACAGAAATGCTGTTCGTGATAAAACTTCTTAGTCGACTTCCATTCATTCCTCTCTGAATAAGATAGCAATGGTCGAACCAAGAGCTAGGACGGGCATTGAAGCACAGGATGAAGGGTGAATAGACGATTAGAGAGCATAGGTTTATCTATTTTTCATTTCAGTCAAAATATTCCATATTAAAAGGTAGGTTTTGGACGACCCCTAAGAACTACTTTCTACGTATCATATGGACTTCCTTTTGTAAACCTGGCATCATTTGCTCTTTCAGTTCTTCGTATTAAGGGAAACGAACAATTAAGGAGATAACTATAAGGTGCTGAATCGAGTTTTAGTATTTATAACCATAACTCACCTATCGCAGCTTTTAAGAGTACCTTAGAGTACCCAAGTACATTATCCAATCATTTTAAGGGTATGGAGGATGATGGAAAAGGTGAAATGGGAAAAGGAAGAAAAACGAATGAGGAAGTGTAGGTATGGTGAGGGAGAAGAGGGGAGTATTGAGAGAAATCCTAAGGAGACTGGAGGAAGATGGAAGCAGAAAGTCTTGATTGGCAATGGGATGTTGAAGACTGTGATAGAGAGGATAATTTTAGGTAAGCGAAGAATTAAAAGGAAAATCATTAGTAGACATTTTGGATGCAATGATGGGAGGTAAGAAGAATGCAGAATTGAAGAAAGCTTATTGTAGCGCAGGATGTCAGGTATTTTGTTAGGAGAGGCAAAGGCATGTAACGTTGTTCAGTCAGCGTGCATAAAAACCTACCTTAAACGACATTATACTAATAATAACACTATATGCGAATTCTGAAGACTGCTATTTGTAGATTGGAGAAAACTAAGTAGGTAAAATGGCTGGAGGAAAAGAATTGACACCATGTTGAGTTATAAAGGAAGAGTGAAAGTATACGGAATTCAAGATGGGGTTAACTGTCGTGTAGAAAGTCAGGATGTCTTGTTAGATGAGGCTTGAAAATGTAACGCCTTTTATTATGTGTCAATCCAAAAATTGCCTTAAACGGTGAACTACCATCAATAATATCAATGGTACTGTCATTATCGTATGATGACTTGTAGGTTGTATGAATGGCGACTCCCACTCAGCGAGCCCATCTGCTTGACCCAAATGGGAGAATGTCCAAGGTCGACTGCCATCCATAAATCCATAACCCGTTCGCACCATGAGTGATGATTGACGTTGAATGGGAGAGACCCTTCGGGGGAACAATGCATCGCTTTCGAAGCGGGGGAGGAGGAGTTTAAAAGTGGTGGGCGAAACAGCATTACTCTTCATTCAAGGAGGGGTGGCCGTGTGGGGATAGGCTGGGAGAGGAGGATCCCCATTTTACCCGTGGACCACAATGAAATTTCGCGGGGCGGGGGGGAGGGAGTCAAGCAGATTTGGCGAGAGGTGTATAGGGAAAGGGAACGAACCTCTTTTGAAGATGGCATGAAGTCGCGGCCTCTCCCTAAACCCCCTGCCACTTCCACCCAATCGCATTAACCGTCCTGCTCTGGATCAGAAAGTTCATTAGGCCCTGGTGGTGAGCGTGGGGGAGGAAGAAAGGAATGGGAGGGTGTGTGTGTGTGGGCGGGGGATTCGGAAAAGTAATCCTGTCGTCGGCACTAGAGGAAGAAGAATCACGCCAAAGTTGGCTCAATTACGTGGATTAAGGACCTTTCCGTGAGGGGCGCAGGGGGGTTTATCCATCCTTCACTCCCACCCTCCTCCCAATTTAGGAGGTTTATTTACTCGCCTTCCTCGAGAGGATAGAAGTCATAAAAAAATCCATCCCCACTCACCTCCCAACACTCACCTCCCGACGCCAATGCACTCGGCGCACCTAATCCAATATCCCACCCCTTCATCCCCACTCCCTTCTTCCATCACCGGGGTGCGTGGGTACCAGGGCAGGTGGGAGGTGCTCACATACATACACACACACACACACACGCAGGTTACCTTTCGCTCCGGGGGCGCCGTTCACGCCGAAAGCGAGGGCGCAACAGACAATTTCACGGCCACTGACTGACTAACTCACCCCTCCACCCCCATCCATGGCGAAGGAAACCCTTTTTCCCTCTTCTCCCTCTCAAATTGCCGCCACCCAGCCGAGGAGGAAGAGGGTAAAAATACAGAGAGAGAGAGAGAGAGAGAGATAGAGAGGGAGAGACATTCGATGCACGCGCTCTAGTGGACTGCCAAACAAACACACACTACAGTGTAAAGGTGGGGAGGGGGATGGTCAGAGACATGAAAGCCGCCCGAACCCAAGGGGTCGTTCTGTAGGGGGACCGGGGAGGTACCCGCAAGGCTCGGGGGAGGGAGGGAGTAGGGGGAAACCATGGGTGTCTCTCGGATCCCCAGTAGACCGGCCGGGGGCCAAACCCTCTAAAATGCCCCAAGCTTCCCTCTCCCCCGCAGCGGTCCTTTTGAGCGTATCCTGGGCGGGCTTTCTCTGCGGACCGATGATTTCGGGAGACTGGGGAGGGTGGGTGTGCAGAGAGAGAGGGTGGGGTGTGTTTCCAGCCTGGCGGAAACACCCCCCCCTCCCCTTCTGGGGAGCGTTAACTCCCTCCCACCCATTCCCGCAAGGCTTCCTCCCTGGAGGCGGTCATTTGACGGTCAGCTAATGCATATTCTCTTTCGTGTACACGCATTCCCCACGCAAACCCTTTCCCTACCGACGTCAGAGAGTACGGATAGCCTCTGGGGGGAGTGGGGGGTCATTCTGCCAAGAAGTCAGAAATCACCGCGGCACCGCGACCGCTTGCGCGTTAGAAAACACGACCGTCAAATCCTTTTAGTCCACTCACCACTCGTCAGCTCCGATTCCCATGGGAAGAACTTTTCGCCCGGAGTATATGATTCGCAGCGGTAAAGGGTTAGGGAGAGCCTGAGGACGACTTTCGCCGCTGGGCATGTGTGCATAATTAGTGGGAAAAGGTGGGTGGGGAAGAAGCGAAATACGTAGGACGAGGGACGGAACTGAGTTGAGGTAAAAAAGCTAACAAAAAACTAACTCCCCGCGTACACATTTGCCTAATGTCTTGAACAAAGGCCGACGGAGTCACGAAGTTTATTATTGTTCCATCATCACGACGGCACCGCGCTCGGAGGGCTGTTCCCGTCGGCCGAGTGGTCACCGGAGCGTCACTAATGCACGATCCCACGGAGTTCCGGTGACTGGCTGACATCTCATCGGCGATTTTAGCATGCAGTCCGCCGCCATAACTCCATCCGTGAAAACGCGTGTGTTGCCTTGGAGCGTCTATGTCTAGTATTTCGAATAAATCCTGCCCAGCTGCTGAACCTCACCGTACCCTGAAAGAGCCAGTAACTCCCTTTTATGCACGTTTGTGCACGATGCGTCTTTCTCGCGTCGGGAATTGATATCCTGATGATAAATCTACTGTGGGCATAACACGCTCCACCGATGCAAAACGATTAGAAAATTAAAATGCAAACGTGTGGCGGATATTTCATTAGCATCTACACAATACCACACGAGCCGCCTCGAAGGCTTGCGGCGATGGGTGTTCATTATGACACGAGTCACTCAGGCCCAAATATGCATGCTTATGCATGCCTAAATGAGTGCATATATGCCGAACGAACAGCTTGCACGTAAATTACAAATTAGCTCATGCATGATCCTGTTCTTGGCTATATAAAAAGATAATGTTGGAACTTCAACGCTCAAGTTTAAGGTGAGAACATTTATTTAATAACAGAAAACATTTTTAAAAATTCAGCCATATTGGGATAGCGTTCCTTTAGCGACCTCCTTTAGCAAGAGGAATCAACTTAGCTTATTTATTTATTCACCCAAAATCAAAAAATCTCTTGGACAGAGCCTCAAAAATGTTGTTACCCAAATCGATAGGTTCGTTTGTTTGGTCGTGGACTAAACAAATGAACTAAAGTTGACGCATACAAAGCACTATCCAGATTTCGACCAATGACGACTGGCATAAAAATCATCTAACCTAACATGAGAGAAACACGTAGGAACAATGGTGGAGCCATTAAGGGAACTATGGTTCATCGAGCCAACATTGCAATGAAAAAGTTAATGAAAGGTATTATTTCGCTTTCGTAACACCTCTTCGCCTTTAATGTACGTCGAGTGTCTGACACCCTTAACGACTTCGTTCAGGAAATCAACGGGATCCAAAGAAAACTTCCCGTTTCTGGATGACTAAGATGGAACGAATTCCTTGGTCCTCTTGGAATTCCTTGTTGTTGGGAACTCTGTAAACGAAGATTACAGGCGAGACTTCAAACTTAAGAAAAGTAAAAATCAGTCGAGTTTAATTTAAACGGAAGAAATAATTCTAGCCTCGATATGCATTGGTAAGCGACGCTGCAGTGACAAGAAGTAACGGAAAATTGACGGAAGATCCGATTGATAGAAGGAATCGTTCCCACACGCACGCCTCTGTGATCACTATTAATTGGTGATCACATTCCGTAAGGTTCGATGGAAGTGCCAATTCTTCTTGAAGTAAATTCGCAATATATTTAGCAAATATTAATTTAAGAGAGTATCAATGTCATCGTTCATTTATACTGTCATTAAATTAGTTTGGAAGTAGACCATTAGAGTCGCTTTCTGAGATTTTCATTCCAACCAACCTTACTTGTGCCAGATACTGTAGTCTTTGGGTTGCCCTTATATCTAACCCGATCATTACACTTTTTTTCCAAGATCTTACCTATTCTTTGCAAGATTTCACGCCTAAAATATTCCCCCAATAGCTCCGCTCTTCTTTTTACGTACCATGTCATAGTATCCCCCGCTCTTTTCAAGCAAGGTGGTTTTTGAGCGATATAAATAATTTCCGAACAAACCCTTCAAGTATCCTTCCTGGGGGACAGGGACTACTTTGACGGATCTGAGGTCCAACTTCACAGGATAAATCGGAAAACAATATTTTAGCAATTTGGTAGTGCAATAACTTCCCTTCCTTAAAGAGCAATGAATATAATTTGATCTCTTCACCCAGAAATTCTAAAACGTATTCTTTATTTCACCATAGAAATTCTTCGTTATTAACATTATATTTTCGCTCACCTGCCCACTTTCATTATTCACCCACTCATTTCTTGGCTATATAACTTTCATGTTTACATCTCTGAAATCGTTTTTCCACGTTTAATTAACTCTTTCTGGTTTAATTATTTACGGGAGACTGAAAAGCAGTTTTTTTTGTTCCGTTTGAAGATTTTTCATCCCAAAATTAACTCAGAGCGGTAAATTCCTTCGGGCCTCTTCCGGCTCACTTCTATTTTTTTTTGAGTTCAGAGACATATATTCCAGAAAATCAGATGCGAGAGTGTTAAAACTAAATCCATCACGTCCAGAAGTACGGGACGATTCTTCATCTATGGGATGCAATGCAAGCTAGGGTAAGTGGCAGGGAGTATTCGGCGCAAGGTAACATAAAAAACTTGGTTATTCTTAATTGTTAGATATCGATAAAAACGTAAATATTTCAATGAATGGGGACAATTTATATTAATTGTAATAAGTTTCGGTGTAATATACCTCTCTACTCATGCATGAAAAGTGAATATTGACTAGTGGAACAATGAAATAATAGTTGGAGAAACAAATGACATCATTGCAAGCTACTAAGAGTTTAAAAAATTATATTTTCCTCCTGGCGCGGTCGATTTAAATTATTCTGCTGCTCCCTCCTCGTTCGTGGGAAAAATAACATCTTAAATCTATCCGTTATACACTTTATCTCTCAAATTTTATCGTCATGATATATCCTACCGTGGTACGGTTGAGAAAACACTCCATTTTAAACAACATCGCTGAAGAGACCCACTTCCAATTAATGCCGTAGATTTATCCTGTAATTTAAACTTGGCTCCGAAAGTGATTTCCAATCTATTTCCTCTTTACCCCACTCAGTTTATCATAGAAACGTTTCACAACTCTATTTCCTATCTACACTACACGCAATGTAATTCGGCAATCATTCCATCTTCATAAGGATCCCAAATCAATAGGTTCATTTGTTTAGTCGTGGACTAAACAAATGAACTAAAGTTGACGCATACAAAACACTATCCAGATTTCGACCAATGACGACTGGCATAAAAGTATCCAATTACGATTAAGCATAATATTCTACACGAGGCCTAACTGGCGAAAGATAACACTGCTCTTTAATAACCCTCTTGTCATAGGTCCCATATACTCTTCTAATAATATATCTAATTCATTTTGACAGCTTTAATTAAATATATTAATTTTTGTCGAAATATTCCCGATGGCACTTTCTACAATCAGTTAAAAACCTCAATTCTCTTGATTGCTTTGGTACCGTGGGATTTCCGTTCTAAATCAGCCTACGAAGTCATTTGGAGTTCAAATTTAGGCCAATCATGGAACTCAAGTGACTCCGAAGCCTCTCTCCACACCAAAATGTTAAAATCTGCGTCCCACACACAAATGCATGGAGCAGGTGTTTTTAACCCCATAACCAGCTACCTTTAGAAGATGGAAATTCCGCTATTTTCAATTAAGATCAACCTAATTACCCTTACTAATTACCGTGATAAGTTGAGCCAGGAACAATTGAACCGTGATACTTTCCTGAAACGTTAACCTGATGTTCAAAGTGCTAAAGTTTTAATTATGGCGAGTCGTGAGATAAGACTGCTGGAGGCAAGCATTTAATAGGCAAAGGAAGTGGACGGAGGAAAGATTTTGAGAGGTAGTGGGGAATGCTGAAGGTCATGAGAGAGGAATGACTTCGTGAAGTAGGGTGTAGAAGAAGGAAGAGGCTGTGGAGTGGGCTTATTAGACGGCATGAAAACAGGAGGATCATTGACGAAGATATAAAGGTGGGAATACTGTCTTCTTCAGTGGAAACACAACCACTTTCGTCTTAGAATAAAAATTACTGTCATGAATCAGTCTTCTGTGTTCCTGAATTATTTCTTTGGGCTGTTTTCTACTTACTTGAGTGTGCCACGCCCACATCAGCCGACGGATTGCTTCGCGAACTTTAAAGTTTGTTTGTGTGCGTGCTGTGTACGTATGTATATATATATATATATATACATACATATACATATACATACACATACACACACATACATATTTATTTCATGAAGAAGAATGGAAAAGTTGAAATGGACAGAAAGGAAAGCAGAAGAGGAAATGTTAGACAGGGTGGGGAGGAGAGAGGATTGATGGGAAAAATCCTAAGTAGGCAGGAAAGATGGATGGCCCTTTTAATCGTCAATGGATGTTGAAGACATGGATAAAGGGAAGAACGCTAAGCAAAGCTAGGAAGGGTAGGAATAGCATAGGCATGCTGTTCTATCTATCAAAGTATATGTATGTACATATATAAGTATATATATATATATATACATATATATATATATATATATATATATATATATATATATATATATATATATATGTATATATATATATATATATATAAATATATAAAAAATACAGATGTAGATTTTTAGAATATAGAGACACAAAGAAAGGACACTCACAATTTGTTATTTTACGTTTCGACAGCACGGCTGCCGTCTTCAGAATGGTGTTCTCGGGGAAGAGCGGAGAGGATGTGCGGGGGAGAGGTGGGGGAAGGAGAGGTAAAGGGACCAATAGGAAATGAACAAGGGGGTGGGGGGGATATGTAGGCAGCCAATTGATGCATTCAGTGGGCTTGGTTCAGCCCGGGCGGTTTGAATGATTGGGCCACCCAGATTCCGCACAACACAACCATTCTCATGGCCACGATAGACGTCACATCTCTGTACACCTCCATTCCCCACAAAGAAGGCTTAGAAGCCCTGAAACATTACCTCTCCCTACGATGCACACCACACACCCCATCCACAGATTTCCTCCTCGAATTAAGCCAAATCGTTCTTACCAAAAATGCTTTTCAATTCAATGACAAAATATATTTACAAATAAAAGGCACTACAATGGGCACGCATATGGCTACTGCATACGCCAATCTTTTTATGGGTAAACTAGAACACGACTTTCTGCAACAACAAACCCTAAAACCACTTTTCTGGGCCCGCTATATCGATGATATTTTCCTCCTTTGGTCCCACGGACGCGAAACTTTATCCTCTTTCATTTCCTCTCTCAACTCCTCCTCCTCAGTATCATTCACTTCTTCCATATCCGACTCGAATATTACCTTCCTAGATATCGATATTCACCTCCAAAACAATACGTTTCACACTTCAGTCCACATTAAACCAACCAATAAGCAACAATATCTTCATTTCGACAGCTGCCATCCTCCTCACACAAAGCGCTCCATCCCATTCTCACTCTCTATCCGTGGCTTCCGTCTCTGCAATAACACCCCCTCCCAACAGAAATACTTGGACCAGCTGCATGAATCCCTCAGAAAATGTGGGTACCCCGAAAAACTGCTAAACAGTAAAATCCTCAAACCTTCAACACAATACACTCCCCTCCCCAAACCAAACCGCCCAAAATCCCCTAATCTTATCACCACTTTCTTCCCGGAACACACAAAATTAAACATCTAATTGGTGACCTCTTCCCAATTATCAATAACACTCAGTCCACATCACTTTTATTCCCACACTGTCCCTCTGTTTCGTTTAAACGCCCGTCGAACCTGCGAGACATCTTTAAGTCCACAAATCCAACTTCAAGCACCCCCGTCTCTCCCCCGCCCCTACCCGCACCCTGCAACCGCCCACACTGCAAATGCTGTCATCTTTTAAGACCCTCCCCCTCACTCAGTACCAACTCCCAACCACTCGCCACCTGTCCCTCAAAAAATATTATATATCGCCTCTCCTGTAACTTCTGCCCTGCCTCCTACGTGGGCGAATGCACGACCGCACTTTCCCTCCGCATGAATAACCACCGATATTCCACCAAATCTCCCACCTTTCTTAATTACCCCATTCCTACTCACACCGCTTCCCACAACCAATCTTTTGACGACTGCTTCTCTGTTTCGGTTATTGAAATCCTTCCCAAATCTGCGAGTATACTAGAAGTGAGAACCCGCGAGATGGCACATATCTGGGTGGCCCAATCATTCAAACCGCCCGGGCTGAACCAAGCCCACTGAATGCATCAATTGGCTGCCTACATATCCCCCCCACCCCCTTTTTCATTTCCTATTGGTCCCTTTACCTCTCGTACGCGTTTATATATATATATATATATATATATATATAAATATATATATATATATATATATATATATATATATATACACGTAAGTACACACACATATTTATCATATATATATATATATATATATATAGTAAGTGGGATGTTGTAGACTGTGATTGAGGGGAGAATGTTAGACAAACGAGGAAAGGGAAGGAACAGGATAGGGATGTTGGACGGGATAAAGGGAGGAAGAAAGTACTCAGAGATGAAGAGGGACCTGATGTAGAGTGGGATGTTGTGTTTTTCTGGGGGTCACAAATTGTTGTATTAGTAATTTTGTCCATCCAAAAACCTACCTTAACCGATAGATTACCTAATAAATAAATTATATATATATATATATATATATATATATATATATATATATATATATATATATATCCCCTCCCCGGACTACAACCTTGACGTGGTGGAAGGGCTTGTGCGTCCCGATGACTCCTAGAGCTGTGCTGGCGGGAGTAATAATTATTGCTCCTGGTAGGGTCACCCATGCCAGATAGGTCGAAGGTTAGGAGCCAGACGAAAGGTAGTCCACGCAGCGTCTGTTCCTCAGTGAGGCGGCTGCAATGGCGTCTGACCCCAGTGGGGCGGCCAGTAAGTGATGGTGTCACGTTAAAAACACTATTGAGGAAGGCAACGGGAAACCACCTCAATTATCATTCCCAAGAAAAATATGATGGACAATAGAGATATTTTGAGTCCTGGCAACCACGGGGCTCGGCCCAATCGGCCGTGTGTCGTGCCCGGCAGCGGGGGAGGCAAGGCTTCCGCGGTCGTCATCCCACGAAACCCTTGCAAGGGAAAACCAGCAGCAGCAGGACAGAAGACGCAGGAGAAGAAGACCAAATTAGTTAGAATAGGAACGTGGAATGTTAGGACAATGTTGAGGACAGGGAAATTGGAGAATATTAAGCGAGAGATGGAAAGGGGAAATATAGATATTTTAGGTCTATGCGAGGTGAGATGGAAAGATAGCGGGGATTACTGGAGTGATAAGTATAGAATAATATACAGCGGTGGGGACGAGAGCCAACGAGGGGTTGCCATAGTATTAAATGAAGAGGTAGGAAGAAGCGTAGTCAACATAGAGCAGGTAACGGATAGAATACTACTAGTGGAGATAAAAGCAGAACCGACGAACTTAGTTATAATTCAGGTATACATGCCACCGAGCAACCATAAGGAAGAAGAGGTCGATAAGATATACGATCAGTTAGAGGACATGATCGCGTGTGTTCCTGCAGGGAAACATCTGATAGTGATGGGGGATTGGAATGCGACGGTAGGCGAAGGAAGAGATGGTGATGAGGTGGGCGACTACGGTTTAGGCACGAGGAATGACCGCGGGGAGAAAGCAGTTGAGTTCTGCAGGAGACAGGGGTTAGTCATCACCAACACTTGGCTTAGACACCACAAAAGACGCAGGTATACATGGAAAATGCCAGGTGACTCAGGAAGATATCAGCTAGATTATATCCTGGTTAGACACAGGTTTAGGAACAGTGTGATAAATTCGCACAGCTTCCCGGGAGCGGATGCGGACTCAGACCACAATTTAGTTGTTATGAAATGTAGCGTACGTTTCAAGAAGATAAGGCAGGGGCGGCGAGTTAGAAAATGGAATGTAGAAGCATTAAATGGGTTGAAAAGGAAGGAATACAAACAGGCGGTAGAGAAAATCATGGAGGATGGTAAAGGGCTTATAACTATCGAAGAAAAATGGGAAATGATCAAAAAAGGGTTGTCTAAAGCCGCAAAAGACACTATTGGAACCGTTAACGCTAAAAGGACTAGGAAACCATGGATCACGGATGAGATGATTACAAAGATGGATGAGCGGCGAAAATGGAAGAATATAAATACAGAATCAGGCAAAATGAAGTACAAAGAATTGAACAATAAATTGAGGCGGGCAACAAATAAGGCAAAAGACGCATGGTGGAAGACGCAGTGCGAGGATATGGAAAGTCTCCAGAGGAAGGGTGAAATCGGTGCGCTGTACAGCAAAGTTAAATCGTTATCGGGAAGTAAGAAAGGAAGAGCTATGCTAACAGTTAGAGATAAGGCGGGTAAGGTAATAGTTGACGCAGGAAAGATCCAAGAGAGATGGAAGGAGTATATAGAAGAACTGTATAGTAAAGAACTCAGACCAACAAAGTTAGACATTGAAAAAGAAAATGACGTAGAGGAAGACAGCTTAGGTCCAGGCATACTAGACAATGAGATAGAAAGGGCATTAAGGGAGATGAAACTAAATAAGGCCGTGGGGGTAGATAACATTCCTGTGGAACTTTTAAAATGCTTAGGAAAATGTGGGAGGAAGAGGCTATATGGGCTGATCCGTTGCATTTATGAGGAGGGAATCTGGCCGGAAGACTTTGTGAGAGTAGTTTTAGTTCCGATTCCGAAAAAGGTAAAGGCCACGTCATTTGAGGACTATAGGACAATTAGTTTGATATCCCACGCAGCTTAAGTTGTTCTCAGGATCATAAACAAAAGGATAGAGAGTAGGGCAAATGATTACTTAGGGGATGATCAGTTTGGGTTTAGGAAGGGGAGAGGTACGCGTGATGCCATTGCAGTAATGAGATTATTAATCGAGAGGAATATAGAACACAACCAGGATGTATTTGCCTGCTTCGTAGATTTCGAAAAAGCGTTTGATAGAGTGAATTGGGAAAAACTAATGGGTATATTGCAGAAAATAGGAATAGATTGGAGGGAAAGGAGGCTAATCCGCAACCTGTACATGTCTCAGACTGCTCAGGTGCGGGTGGGAAACGGGGAGTCAGGATGGGCAGTGTTAGGAAGGGGTGTAAGGCAGGGTTGCCCATTATCACCGTTGCTGTTCAACCTGTATGCAGAGGAAATGATCAAAGAGGCATGGGAAGAACTAGAGGTAGGAATGAAAGTGGGCGGGGAATTCGTAAAATCAGTTAGGTTTGCTGATGACCAAGCTTTAGTTTGTCAGTCAGCCAAGGGGCTGCAAGCATTGCTGAGTGAATTGGAAATTCAGTGCGACAGGTATGGGATGAGGATCAACATTAATAAAACAAAGGTTATGCGATTTTCTAGAAAGAAAAAGGGCAAGCTTAACATTAAAATAGGAGGGCAAAAACTAGAGCAGGTAGAACAGTTTACGTATCTCGGTAGTGTTTTGGACCAACACGGTCAAAGTAGTAGGGACGTAAGGAGAAGAATTGCGCTAGGCAAAGAGGCTTTCACGAGGAGGAGGGAGTTGATGACGGGGACTTTGAGTAAGGATGTTAAGAAAAGACTCGTAAAAACTTTGATATGGAGCGTAGCTATGTACGGTGCGGAAACGTGGTCATTGAAGCAGGAGGATAGACGTAGACTGGAGGCTTTTGAAATGTGGGTGTGGAGAAGAATGGAGAAGGTGAAATGGACAGAGAAGAAAACAAATGAGGAAGTACTTGGTATGGTGGGCGAAGAGAGGGGTTTGTTGGGAGCAATCCTATGGAGGCAGGAAAAGTGGATGAAGGGGGTGTTGACCGGCAGTGGGATGAATTAGGGTTGTGTTTGTTAGTAGTCACAAAATATTTGTTTGGTAGTTGTGTCCATCGAAAAAACCTACCTTTACCGGTAGATTACCTTAAAATATATATATATATATATATATATATATATATATATATATATATATATATATATATATATATATATATATATTATCTATAAACAATATACGATACAATAAACATATCCATACATTAGGGGGTTTGTTGACAAAAAATATTAAGTGGATATTTCCTTCGATAGCGAAGATGGAGGTGGTCGATGTTGATAGCGAAACTCTACTAACTTTGACAAAATATTAGATGCTTTGACATACAAGACGCACATAAAATTTAACAAAAGTAGGAAGACCCCCAGCTAATTTTTTGAGACATTATTTTGGAAAAAAATTGAGTCTAATACGTCGTCAATTACAATAATTAAAATACACATCTTAAGCACGACTGGACCGATCACGACCTGTCGTAATAGGCGATCGTTCAGACAACGACAACCACGCGTCAAGGATTTATAACCCGGGGGAGGCTCATTCGGGAAGGAGAACTGCAATCGGATCCCACGCTCAGCCACGCATTGGACGATTACCTGCGCCCAATTATCTCAAAAGATTATCCCGCGATCCCCGACCGCAATTAAATCGGCTCCACCCTTACGAAGGCTTCTTCCAGCCATGCTGTACCCGGCTTTATTAGTACCTAATTACTAAATCGAGCCCCAGGGCACGTGGGTTTAAAGTGGAGCGAACCGGAGAGGGATGGGATCCCCTCCGAGGATGAGATCCAGGTCACGCTTGCAGCATAAAACAGGAAGCGAGGGACGCACGGGAAGAGGTGGGGGAATGAAGACGGATTATACAGAGTACATCCCCTATTAATCAACTTTGGGCAAATGACGGGTTCAAACGGGGTCACGTTTTCACGCAGCCTTGCACTCATTATTGTTCATATTTAATTAATACGATGTACTTATGTAATAATTAATGTGTACTCATTATTATTTATTATTTAATTAGTACACATGTTTAAAGCAGCATTAAAAATAATTCTCCCAATAATATAAATGCACCCGGGTAATTAAGCCAACATGAATGAATGAATGGACAGTGCCATGCCCTATCCTAGAACTTTCGTCGTAAAACGCGTTAAAAATGTTCCTTCTCTCTCTCTCTCTCTTGAAAATACTGACATAGATTAATGAAAATAAATACGTAAGTACAATTAATTACGCGTAAGTACTCATTTAATTTCGCCTAAGCGAGTCCCGATCGCAACGAAAGGCTAATCGCGTGTAAAAAGCTATTTTTCTTACAGGTCTCTGGCAAATTAATTCGCATAACATGACTTTGAATATCGCACATTATTAAATATGAAAAATTCATGTAATAAATTTTCACGGAATAAAAAAACGCATTCAAAATTGCCAACTCAGCATCGTTGACAAAAATTTAATATGTGTAGTTTGCTTTGTCGTATTTTACGGGAGAGGGGATCGTCAAGGGCAACGAATGGATAGGATGATCCCGAAGAGCGAGGAATTTTCAATCAACCTTCATCTAGATCTGACACAGAATATAAATTTACTCTATTAATTAACTTTAATTTAACTGTCGATCATTTTGAAATAAGAGAGAGGGTTTTCAGCGGTTAACTCAAGAATGAGGAAACTTAAAAATATAGTGTTTCCCATATCATCATCACACTTCTGTACTCAAGGTACAACTTGTACTTTAAGCCAAGACACTCCTTGAAGATAACTTTTTGCCGAAAAAGACAATTCGAAGAAACAAAATTAAACGTCCACATGAATTTTATTTTTCTTCCAAGGTGCACAGATTGTTTGAAGACTTGAAATATTGAACGAGCGGATATATTCGTATTTTACCTTTTCTCGAAAGTAGCACTGAGGCATTGCTTAAATTTTCATGTCTTTAGAATTTTGGGAATGACAGATTCATTAAGCTAGTACTCATACTTTAGCAAATTCAATTAGGGATTGAAATTGGGGGCGCGAAAGGGCAGTAAACTGTGTGCGTATGCATGCAAATATGTTAAGGAGAACCGCATCATTAAACTTCGTATCCTTAAGTTTTCAGGGCATTAGGAATTTAATGAGCTTGGCCTTACCTTTGGAAAAATTTAATCAGGGAGTCTAAAACTGCCGCGAAATTGAAATAAAATGTACGCATTCCCAGTCGGATGGCATGATGAAAGAGAAACCTCGGCCACCGTTTCTTCAGTTCATGTCAGATGCATCCTGTCTTGTGTTACAGGTTAACTTCTCGAGAAATTTTTCTTTCGAGACTTGCTGTTTGTTTTTTAGTTTCGAAAGAAGTGTTGAAAATATATTGTGCGTTTGAAAAAAAGTACAAGGAAAAACATTACGAGATTCTATGCAATTAATTTGAAAGAACGTTTCAAACTACCTAAGGGAAAAGAACGTTTTGAGTTAAATGAATACATAATCAACGATTAATTAATTAAACACAAATTATGCTATGCTTGACATAACGTAGTAATTTGTGTGAATTTCAAAAACAGTCCCAAGAATTATAACGAAGGGGGATGAATCTACCTTTTCTCGGACGCGTGACGGCGACTTCACTGGATATCCACCTATGAGAAGACTTCGGAAGGGGATAGCTTTCACAACTAGAGTCGTTACGTCTCGTTTTTGTTAAATAAACAAATAAATTAAGAAATGTCATTGTTAGGTTACTGTGCTTTGAATTTTATCGAAATGTATAAACACTAAATAACGAATTATAATATGTAACTCTCATCCTTTTTATTTTTCAAGGATTTTGATGAAATAAGTGAAATTTCCGTTTTAAATTTCGAGAAAGCGATTTAGCTTGGTCTTCATTATTGGGATACACATTAAAGGAGAACTTCAGAACATCACTAAGAGATTGCGTTTTGTTTTTGTCACTTAAATAAAGAAATCCATTGTTAGGAAACTGAAATTAGAAGTCAACTAAATCTATAAATAACTATAAAATGAGTGATTCTGTTCATACTATTTCGTCCCAATAATTGTGATGATAGATTTATTCAAATAAATGCTTGTTTTAAACGTCCCTACTCGAAAGCAAACAATTGAAAACTGATAATTCGTATTTCTTTCAACACTGATGCTCAATTAACCTCCGTATCTCCTTACATTATACATAATAGCAATATATAATATTAAATATGTATTGCAAATTTTGGTTTATTTTTGATTTCTTTGGAAATAACATAGTATAAATGTTTATGTGCACCGTAAATTTAACATTCAGCCTTCGTTTGTCGAACTAAGCTCTGTTTTCCAAATTATTTTTTTTATTGGAGAAAATATTCATCTGATAACTTGCGTACGCTGAAGTTTAAATTGACTCCATCGTATTCTAATGGCCAATGCTAGTATTCTGCCCCGATGGTTAATACGGATCGGTTTAAGGATTTAAATCATCTCTTACTGAGTCCTATAACGTGTGAAATGCGCACATTCTGCGCAGGGAAGGGTGTGTGGTGAGAAAATCCCACATTCGCCTTACCTAACCTTAACCCTGTGTCAGCTGCGGTTTCCCACAGGGTCGTGAGAAACACACGGCTTGGATTTTAGCTGCCAGTGACCATGGGCATCGCTCTGCATTGAACCTTGGCCCGAGTAACCAAACGCTGCGCCCATTAGGATAGCCTGCTACCTCATTGATTATCATATTAATAAGAGAATGCTAGCAGAGAACGCGAGACCGTATTTAAACAGACTAAACCGGGGGGGATGGAAAGGAGGGGGGGTTGATGCCTACGGCTTTTCAGTAATGGGCGAATAATCTGGAAAGGTCATCAATTGCAAAGAGGCTACGCCCACTATCACTAAAATGTAAGTTTTACCAAACTAGAAACACAGATAGTTGAAACTATGGTCTATCGAACTGAATTTTGGAAAATATAACTTCACGTCTTCGGTTTTTAAATATTTGCGATTGAAAACAACCAAAATTGTTCGCGTTTCTATGGAAGAAACAACTGAAGAATACATAAGTAGATATTTAAGAATACACTCGTAAATAGTTCATCTAACAAAAATTTCATATCTACCATTTTATGGGGATATGCATTACGATTGAAAAAACGTGAAACTAGCTATAGCTCATCGATGCCATTTATGAAATACACGAAAATCGCAAATTTTTTGAACATGTTTAAATATTGGCTGTAGTGCTGTTGACGCATTAGGACCGGTAAACCTTGCAAATATCTCACTTAAGCCAGTAAACAAACCCGCTTAAGCTTTGCGTGTTGGCAGATATTACATCAAAACTGTAACCTAAAAAATGGTTACTACTTTAAGAAATTCTTTTGACCCGTGACTGGACTAATATTAGTTTCATTAGATAGACATTATTCTCGCCGCAGAGTTTTCCTTCATTTCCTTTATAAAATTACCTGCCTGTTAGCTACAATCTTGGGACACAAACGAAAATGCAGCGAAAAAATAATTTTCAATTTCTCATTCTCTTCTTTTTCTTGTATCTAGCCCGAAAAATAACCCGGTTCAAATAACCCGGTTCATTTTCATAAAGGAATTATACAAATAATTTTTCTGCTATTTGGTTTGGTAACCATGGACGCGTCGTTTTGTTTTCATTGTCAACTACTGAATTTATTCAGTTTACAAATAATACGGGGAGCAGAAATTTTCACAGCGGATTGATTACAAGTTTAGAGCATTAATTATCGTTCTCAGGTATTTTTATGTTTGAATACATTGATTTAACAATAATTAAGTTTTTTCTTTAATTATTCCTATTTTCTGGTCTCTTTTGGTGGGCTCTGTGTGTAGCTGGGGTGTCTCGTGGAACACTTTAGCATTCCACGGAATCAGGGCGAATGTATGGTCCTGACGTGAGTGGCGTGTGTGTTAATATCGATTTTAAAAAATATATCCGATTTATTGAAGAATGGCCGCTGAGCGGCACGGAAGATATTATACTACCTTGATCAAAAAGTTCCCGGAATAACCACCGTGTGGCGCTCCCATCGTTCCGATTTGAGTTCTGTTTTTTTTTGTTAAATTGGTACATCTGTTGTTGATATTCCCTTTAAATCTTAGTGTCATAACTTGACATTTGCAAAAGTTACGGTCGGTTTTCGGTATGTCCATCAGTGCTTCCTGCGATTTTTCCATTACTTCCTCTCGGCTGCTAAAACGCGTTCCCCGTAATGGTTTTTTAACTCGATTGAACAGAAAGAAGTCACAGGGAGCCAAATCAGGTGAATTCGGTGGCTGTTGGATGGTATTTGTTGCATTTTTCGTCAAAAAATTACGAATAATGATAGCACTGTGCGACGGTGCGTTATCATGGTGCAAAATCCACGAGTTTTCTGCCCACATTTCTGGTCTCTTTCGGCGAATTGCTTCACGCAAACGTCTCATAACGCCCAAATAATACTCTTTGTTTACTGTCTGGCCTTCTGGCAAAAATTCATGATGCACTACACCGTTGTAATCCATGAAAACGGTCAGCATTGCCTTCTTTTTTGACTGAAAACGACGTGGTTTTTTTGGTCTCGGCTCATTTGGTGAACGCCATTCACTTGCCTGATGTCTGGATTGCGTGTCGTACTCATAAACCCACGTCTCGTCTCCAGTAATGATCCTTTTGATGAATGTGGGATCGGATTCAGCCTCGCAAATCATGTCTTTTGCGACGTCAACACGGTCTCTTTTTTGCATGAAATTGAGGTCTTTTGGCATGCTACACGACGGAAACCCAAATCATTAACCACAATGTCTTGGGCGGATCCATAGGCAATGTTCAAGTCCTCCGCTATTTCTCTGATGGTTAATTTGCGGTTATTGACCAACATTTCTTTTACTTTATCAATTTTTTCACCGACTTTCGATGTCGATGGTCTGCCACTGCGTTCATCATCTTCGATTGACTCACGACCACTTCTGAACCGCTCGTGACACTGGTAAACGACCGTTTTTTTTAGAGAATCGTTGCCGAAACACTTTTCCAACATTTCCAACGTCCGTGCGCCACTAAATCCGTTTTTTACGCAAAATTTAATACAAGTTCGTTGTTGCAAATTTAAATCCATTTCTGAAATTGTAAAAAATCGCCAACACACACAGAGATAGATGTACTCTTGGCTACGTAACTTTTGCAAATGTCAAGTTATGACACTAAGATTTAAAGGGAATATCAACAACAGATGTGCCAATTTAACAAAAAAACAGAACTCAAATCGGAACGATGGGAGCGCCACACGGTGGTTATTCCGGGAACTTTTTGATCAAGGTAGTATTTTATTCCTTTGATTTGACTCAGAAAGGCAGTCCAATAACTCTCGATATCGAATTGAGCAAGAGCTGTCGGTGGCGGGCGTGGAAAATTCCAAAACTACCTCATATTATTTTCTAATTTACCCAAAAGAACCAGAAAAAGGACAAAAATCTCTTTAAAAAAAGGTTGGTCTTATTTCCATGACAATCACATCACCTAAAAGTTTATTTTGCGCCGCGGAAAACATTTTTCAGCTACCGAAAGGCAATGTTTATGCCCTTAGATAGAGCAAATTCCTTTGGGAAGCGGAAGGGTAGTAGGATATGTGTGTGGGCCTTTTTGCGCAAAATATTTTGATTGTTTCCAAGACGTATTTTCTCTGACGAGCAAGTTTAAATTACCTTTCGGAGAAGTAAAAAATCTTGAGGGAATTAACTAACACCTAACCCCTAACGAAGTCGAAGATTAATATTGTTTAGTACATTTTCCAACATTATAATTATAGCGAAGTAATTTCCGAACCTCGCCACAGATATGGTAAAGAATTACAAGGCATGTACAACATAGTTCGCGAAGCCATTTTCGGCCATTAGCTTTGCTTTCATAGTTGGTACATCTGTATTCACTCTAAATTAATCATTTCGGCACGTTATTTTGAGTTCCTGAGATCGATTTATTACCTGCCATGTTTGAATGTTTTAAAATTTAATAATTTTATTAATGTTAAATTTTAGGTCAACAATGGCGTCGTGCGCAATGACGACCACCGTACTTAATAATCTAAGGGCTTTAAGGACGAATGGATTTTCAGCGCTGAGGCTGTGGTGAATTTTTAAAATAAAAATATGAATGAATAGGTACATATGGACCGACAACATACTCATAATTCTGAAAAAACGTCAACAATTAATCTAGATTAGACTTAAGCCTGCCGAGAGGACACAGCGTACAAAAGGGTGCCCAGTGAGAGAATGGATGGAGAGTAACAATGGACCACCAACCACACCAATGGCCAGATCTTGGGAGACAAGCACCCCTGAATCATTGAAACCATTGTTCCGTGGTTTTTCGTCCACCACCCCATCACCCACGTCTTTCATCTCCAGCATCATTTTCTCCCTCGTCTCCTCTGCCTCATCTACTTAACGAAAACCACCCCCGGCCATTTATCGAGATCAGAGTGAGGGAGTGTTTTTTTCAACTTAAAGTAGAACAATGAAATTCAGATACGCTTTGCAATAGATAAACTAAGTCTTATTTAGTATTGAGATGACTACGTCAGGAACTTGTTACCAGACGTATTTAATTCCTTCAGAGCATTCTCAATTTACAGAATATTTGTTTAGGAATCACCGAAAAATAAAAACATTAAAACATGCACACTTAATTTTTCTTGAGTCACACCAATGTTTCCTCGATGAAATCTGTGGAAATTAATTGAATTAAATACACTTGCTATAGAAACGCATTTAAGGTGAAACTAATGCATAAATATGGATCTGGTGGGAAATTTTAATAAATGGGACTTAAACACCATTCTAAATATTGTGATGCGTGACGGATAGTGATAAAATTACGTCAGTTTTGAAATATTTCAAAACAAATTTTATAGCACCTCCTTGCAATTATATTGGATTGTGAAGGGAGAATACTTTAAACTATTTTTTGTTTGGTAGTATATCGCTTAAGGTAGGTTTTGGATGGACACAGACGGAAACGCCTACATTTCTTAGCCTAGCCTAACAAGAAACAAACCCGCACCGCAAAGGTACATCAAACAGTTCTACATATAATTCCGCATACACGTATTTTCCTTACTTTATTCCGTCCATCATACCTATTCTTTTCCTAACCCTGTCATAATATTCTTCAGCATTGCAATGCTAATAAAAATACTCGGCATCCATCTTTCTTGGCTCCTTTTGATTTAAAGCAATTTATAACACATGACTGGGAATAACCGATTTCTAAAATACAAAACTCAAATCTCTAGCACTTATTCGTTTGTCTTCCTTTCTGTCATTTAGCCTTTTCCCAACTTTTTCAATACCTGCACCTCAAATGCCTCCAATTTGCTCCAGTCATCTTGCTTCCATGATCAAGTTTCAACACCTTACAAAACCATATTCCGCATCAAATTTGTCACCAATCTTTCTCAACATCCTTTTTCGACTTCCCCTTCATCAACCCCTTCCTCCTCATGAAAGACTCTTTGCCTAACCCAATTCTTCTTTTTATACCCCTACTACTTTGACAATATTGAGCCGAAACACTTCCAATATTGTTGTTAATCTGTCCCTTATGTTCTAATTTATGTCCTCAAATTTTCAAGTTTATTTAAATTTCATAACCTTTGCTTTGTTTATATATTCATCTTATACCGATCACAGTGATTTTTCAATTAGCTCAGCAATGACAGTAACTCCTTGGGTTAACTGGCTAACTAAAGTTTGAGCATCCGGAAATATGACTTCATGCGCCAGTTTGTTAAATAAATAGCTAAAAAAATCGTTCAAAATACAAAAAAACCCAATGATTTGACTTGAAAAACGAGTGAAATATCGCTGAGACTGCGAAAAAGGTGCTTATACATAACGCCCCAAACGTTGAAGCTACAAAAATTCTAAGCTGACTATAAAGGCTCTCTGTTCGGAGGCTCTGTGGGGGAGCGCCCTGGTTGTTTCACATTTGCAGGCGACCCCCTAGACGCACAGTGAACATGCTACCCATGATTCCAAATACCCGGGGAGCAAAGCAATACCATTCTTTCGTCAGAAACATTAAAAATAAAAAAAACCACGCACCCACACAGACCCCGTGTTCTCCTGGGCGTGACGAGTCGACCCAAAACGAAGAGAATGAATGGGACTATGCCGGAAAATGCAGCTCGAATCCGTCCTGAGTCATCGCTCAAGCAGACGCACTGTCGATTCACATGTGATTATCGTGAGCACGACCCTCCCTTCTCTCCCCCACTCACTCCCCATCCACTCCCCCGCCCTCGCATGCACTTCACGCACGTGCTCCGGGGAAGAATCATGCGATGAATAACTTATTGTGGGGTCGTCCGCAACTCGAACGCAGGGAGCATTACGAGGTTGGGAACTAATAATTTCCACTCTCGACCTGGGGCCTGTGCACGTGCTAATGCACCACAAAGGAGGGTGGATGCGGGGTACAAAGGATCCCCTGTCCGACGTCATACAGCCGCCTCCTTCCTTGGGGAGATTGCATTTTTGATTGGCCGTTTCCTTAATCCATATCGTCAGGCGCGATTATGTGAAAGTGCGGGAGGGCTCACTCAAGTTTGCCCAAAACATACAACATGACTGCAGGCATCAAAAAGAAGATGCTTTATGAAGAAAATATTTGGGTCTCATAACCGAATACTCGAATATCTCGCTCTCTGATAAAAAGATGTCGTTAGGAAGCAGAAATAAAACAATCCATCATCACACCACGGTAAATTCTGTCCAATCCGGAGTAAGAGGCTCACTCGACCACCCCTCCAAGAATCCCTTCATTCCCTGATTAATTATCCCTCGACGCTCTAGATCCAACAGCTGTTTAACCTTCAATGCTCCTCGAAGCATGACAACATAAAAACCTACTCATATCAATAAATAAATAAAAACATATACATAAAAAAGAAATATGTAATCATTTTTGTAAGTCTGATGTAATGAAAAACCGCCTTCATAAAAAAATAACTATCTTAAATAATGAGGAAAATATACAAAAATGCTAAAAAACATTATAAAGACTGAAATTTCAAAAAAATGCCTGCATAATTCATTCTTCAACTATTCAATAATAACCTATCCAGGAATTTTTACTTCCTAATGAGTTAGATATGGAATCACAAACAAAAAAACACAAAATCCATTCACAAAAATATGCATGCTCAATTTTTTAAGGTGACATCAAGATGTAAAGTCTACGTCATTTTGATAAAATTTTCTGTGCTTTTAGCTAAAATTGCACTCAAATCAAATGGCGAAGAAAATGCAGGGTGTTTCCAGGCTCGTTTTCATAAAAAATGCCATCGAAAATCAAATAGTTTATTATGCCTCTCATGTCGGATAAAGACTACAACCATGATGCAAATGGATTTAAGTACAGAAATAGAGGTTGCCCTCACAAAAACACTGATATCACACGCGCTATGACTTAAATGTTGTACTCGCATAACATAAAAGCACCTAAACGCTTTTAAAAAAATGATATTCAATAATAATTTTTTTTAGATAAGCAAATCCGAAAAAACCTGGTTTCAAAATATGGCGTCTCAGAACTAGCTCATGTTTTACAGCACGTTTCAAAATTTAATAAGAAACTCTTATAGTGCTTAAAACTGTGCACTCACATCATATCTACGACTTTAAAAAGCTACGCATGGAGTAGTGCTACATTAATTTTCATTAATCGTCATTAGCACATGAAATAACCATTGGCCAGTGCATTTATGAACCAAATTGTATTTATTTTACCATGGCATATGATTACAAGCATGGTTGCCAAGTTAAAAAAAGTGCCTTCAGCAACGAGGTAACCGATAACGTTGTCAAAGGAATCCTTAGTCTTCAGTTTTCATAAGCCTTGGATCTGCCACACGCTAATTTATTTTTTTGGTTGTTTTAATTTCATACAAAACTACTTCAATTTTCCATATAATCATCGTTCACTTCTAAGCACTGTTCGTAACGATGAACCAGTTTCTAATCCCTCAGCATACGAGAGTTTCTCGTCGAATTTCGCCGTCTGGGTATTGAACCAGCTGACCACGATGGTAATGAAGGCCTCGTGGTCTTCAAAACCACCTTGTTCATCGAGTCATTGTTTCAAGGGCAAGAAAAAGAAATAGCCGCTAGGTGCGTGGTCGGGATCTGGGATAGCTATCCAAAAAGGCTCGTCTTCTCAAAATTCTTAGCTCATCGAGTTGGTCGGTAAGCATTTTTGGTACCCAATTTACATACACACATTTTCTGACTTAAGGTTTTCCGTAACAGTCGTGTAAATAGTAGTGGGTCCAACATGAGGGCATTTATCAGCTAGAGCACTAATCGCCGATCAGATCACAGTTCTTCCACTTGCTGAACGATTTCATCGGTCTGGATACTGGACCTGCCATTCTGCTCTTCATCATGTACATTTGTGCGGCCATTTTTGAAGCCTCGAAACCATCGATTTAACCTTTCCTTCACTCATTACTGTAGGGCCATTAAATAGGCTAAACCCCCGATGAATTTGGGCAGCTGATGATCCTTCAGCACACAAAAAATCGAATCATAACACACGCACTGGACAACTGGTGGGAGCAACGATTTTCGCGGACATTGTTATTGGCATTCAACGACTGGCAAACGACTACTGAATCAAAACAATAACTTCAGTGACTTAGGAAACCATCAATAGATGGTACTGCAAGCTCACGACTTTGTTCTGACCCGCTAGAACCTAAATATATAAGAAAACGGCCCTTACTTTTCGAGTATGCCTCTCAGGGTCTTTCCCCACGGCGGATGGCCCGTTCAGGGTATTTCCGGTGAGGTAAACAATGTGGTCAGGGGGGGGGGAGTTGGAGACAACAGTAATTTTTAACCGACTATCGCCCCTGAAATCACATCTTGCGATAACATATCGCGGGACACGTGAGCTCGACGGGCCAAGGGGAACGTTTTCCGTGACGGATACGAGCAGAAGCAAAACATCAATTAGTTTAACACCCCAGAGAGATTTAAATTTTTTTTGAAAATCTACCACGTTCATATGGAACAAAAATCACCTCGGAGATTAACATCCTTCCCACTCTCACCCCTTCCCTCCTCCTCAGTAACTGATAATTGAACCGTTGTTTTCCCACAGAGGGGAAAAAAATTGATGAAAACACGAAAGTCTATTTTGTTTCGAACAGGAGTGATCGTTATCTCTCGCGAGCGTATGTGTGTGTGTTTGGGTGGGGGTTAACCAAACATTTAATGACCCGATCGGAACGATCCCAAATTTTCGATCGTTCAAACAAGCGAGTTTTGACACGGGGTGGGTGGTCATTAGGGTTCTGGGATGGACAAGGGTACGGCTGGGAATTTTCAGCCGGGGATATCTCCCTTTCCGGGGTACCCTCTTCCCCTTCCGACTTTCACAGCGTTGGGAATAGGCGAGAGGGCGCACGTAGAGTAAGCGTACGCTGGTGACCCTGGTGGGAAGAACTCACGGGACACCTAACTCAAGGGCGCAACTGACACATCACCCCTGAGTCACGCGAGCGTGAAACGGTGGTAGGGCGGACCCTTTTTTTTCCACTTCCCGAATGTTTTATTTCGAGAGGGTTGCGGGTGGAAGTGGAGGGTGGGGATTATGTGTTTGGACGGGGGTTAGAGACAGGAAATGGATTTGGGAGGGGAGGGGGTCAGTGGGAAGAAGAAGAGCAGGAGAGGGGGTTGGGAGATTTTTAACGGGTGCGATTGGGGTAGGCACGGGGATGGCGGGAAGGAGTGGTGGAGAGTCTCGAAACATCGACGCCAGAAAAACCACGCACACGATACTTTTACCCTAGATAATTTTAATTTATCACCTGTTCCAATTCCAGTTTCTTGTTTTCCATTCTCGATAGGTATGTTTTAGCTATGTTTTGGTTCGTTTAAACACGGCTGTTCCTGTAAAGTAGAACATAAAAATCTTCCAATTTTAGTGTTTCTACATATTTTCTTTCCTTAATTAAATTTTTTTAAATTACGTTTGGTATACATTTTTTCCCCCTACTTCATTTACACCCAACTCTTCCCAAAGGAGACATTATACAGCTTTACTATGTGGAATCCCATCTAGAACTTGATAAGAGAAACAACAATCCCACAGAATAGTTTTTACTTACTCAAGAACATGGTTTAGACGCTGAGCGTCACCATCAGGTCTGACTAGTAATGCAGTTCCTAAATCTTCCAATATAAGCATGGTTATTTTATTTCCTTTATTTTAATTTTTAAATTTTTTAGGTCTGCTTTAGGCTAATTTAACACATTCCTCTAAAGTAGTTCCTCAATCCCACTCCTCTATGCCCTTCGAAATATCCAACAGTTGATAAAATGATTTCATGTTTTCTTATAAGCAAACTTATCGTTTTATAAGTAATGTTTTGAACTTTTGACCAACATTATTGTTCTTTCGATGTACTCACAAGTAAGTAGGGCATTATCTTATACGGTAAATCAACAATCACCTTACGGTAAAGAGCTTGCAGCGGTGTACTTGCAGTCGAGGCATTCACTACTCTTGTAGGAAATTGTCGGCGAATGCACTTTGTGGAATGGTTAAATGTTGTAAACGGATCGCTTTGTAATGTTTCATTGTAAATCATATGCATGTACTGTTTTTAGTTTTAGCTCCTGCATTGCATTTCGATATTTTTCCACATAATTCTTCAAAGTGGGTGTTATTCTGCCTGTTTACGTACTTTACCACTCAAGTGCCTGCGTTTCCTAGGCATTAATGAACCATCTCATTTCAACAAAGTATGATTTCCATTTCAGCTTCGTGCATATCATTGCACGTTAAGCTACCTTCATGAGCAATTATGCATTATTCTATATAAATCATCATCATTGGTCTTTCAATCCTAAGATTGATTGACTGCAGCCCTCCATCCTACTCTATCTGATGCCAATTGGCTTACCTCCTGATATTTTTATGCACTTTTTTCTTTATTTGTCCCATCCCTTGGCCTTCCTCCTGGGACTTTTCTCTCTATTTTTCTATATCACCGGATACATACCTGAGTATATCCCCGTTTTTCTCCCTGATATTGCTGTTTTTCATTTTCCTTCCTCCGAAATGTTTCTTCACCAGTTTGTATGCTGTGTCGGCATACCCCTTCTTCATGTTTTCGTTGATTTCCTCGCAGCGGCCTTCTATACAATTGTCCCTAGTCTTTTTGCATTCTCGGTTAACTTAGTTCTTAGGTTTCTTGTATAGTCTTTCCTCATCATCATCCCTGGCGTTCTTGTATTTTCTTCTTTCTTCTATTAGTTCCTTTGTCTCCGTCGTGATCCATGGTTTCTTCGTGTCGGCTCTTTCTCGCCAGTTGCTTTCCGGCAACTTCTGCGATTGCCCTCTTCATTTCATCTCATCTCATCTCCTTTCTCCTTCATCACCTAGTCAACTATAAATGCCCGCGGTGAATTCTTCTCTGTTATTTAACATGTATACATGACGGATTAAATGATATATGTGACCACGACACAAGTCCAAAACAATTCTAAATCTAATTTGCATTTACCTATCGATTGCATCGAACTGCGTACAAACATTGACGACACGATCACTGTATCGCAATAATACTCGATCACAGACCACAGAACACCGTGGAGACAAAAGTAATGGACATGGATTTTTAATGCATTTGTTTAAGTCAAAAATTAAATTTATTTCAAAAAAATATTTTCTTGCCACAGTTGACTCGAAATTTCTCTAGTGAAAGAGGGACGTTTTTTATTCTCCGGCAACAATGATGATTGATACTTGTACTTCAATATCTGATTTCAAATGGTAGTATCGAAGCTTGCCTGATTCAATTCAGGTTATTAGGTACGGAACAGTTCCTAATAGCTTATAGTACCAAGGGCCGGCGGGCTGATGGGCGATAGTAGCGGTGAGGGTGCAACAATGAAGGGAGGCGGGTATATAATCACCAATCCATACTCCTTCCCAACTCCCCCGTTAAACAGACCCCTTCCAGCTCAACCAAGCGACTGGCGAAACATCCAGCAACGCCCCACCCCCCCCCCACCAAACAACAACCCCTCTCCATTCCCTCCCTCAGGCGTAATTCACTTTGAAACGTCGCCCTGGTTTTCGTTTATAGTGACCCTGCTCCACTACGAGAGAGGGAAGTCCCATATTGCCCACTTTGCTCTCTATCTCTCTCTCTCTCCCACTCACTCCGGCTGGTCGTCTCCTCTTCGAACGAGGCACGGAAAGCTGCGGAAGGGAGTGGCGGTGATGGTGGGAAGGATCGGGGGGGGGGGGTTTGGTGGAGAAAAAGCAGCGAGGATTGGTTTAAGTATTGTGCGAGCGTAATGGAGCGAAGGAAGCGCTCGACCGCAAACTTTTGGGGGTATTGGAGAGGTCGACCTCGTATAATCCGGCACAATTCACACACACACACAAATACACTCGGCAGACGGGATCTCTCCCTCTATTCGGATGGGAGGAATAAAAATGTAGTCCTCTCTTTCGTTCACTTCCGCGATATCCGCGGATAGGGATGCAGCGAAACGATTTCGCATCGACGCAAAAAAAAATATTTTATTTAAATAAATACAACTTCCCATCCCCGATCCGGTGACCGTAGTATTTAATTGGAGGGGGGAGGGAGGTCGGGGGAACGGGGGAAAGAGATTAATCGACGGTTTTATAAAGTCAAAAAGGTGTGAAAAAAATAAATTAATAATCCTGTATTTTCGGAGAGTCAAATGCCTCGCCTACTCTCTCAGAAAGGAGATGAGGATGATGATTCTTCATCGGCGTGACTGGCTTAGCGCACCAGACTGACTGATTTGGGTTCCAATTTCACCGATCACGGCAACTGGTTTCATTCGCGAAGAATATCCAAACTTCCGTGTTCCCGAGAGTTATTCTCAGTTCGGCGAAAGATGACATATGCCGTTCATTCATCATTCACAGTAGGGTGGAACTTCGACGAAGAGCGACACTTGCTTGCGATCGCCGTCACATGAGGGACAAGAAATATTTTCCCAAAAAATCAGGAATTTATTGCTAGACACACACGCACAAACATTGACAGAAAGGCGAATCCGGATCCCTCGGTATAGTTAAACTTTAAGTTCAATTTAAACCGTTACTTTCACGGCAAGTTAAACTTTCACCAAGGTTTTCTGAATTTGAAAAACTGAATTATGAAACGGTTAAATTTTGAATTTCTATGGGCTTCATTGGAACACGATGTCCTGACGAATTACCGCACAAGCAATGTCACCATTAATCGTAGTCGTCCATTTTGCGCCATATTCCACCAGTTTAAAGCCAACTTTTAAACAAAAGGGTGTTTAAATTTGAAATATTCCAAGAACTACGTGAAATGCCGCGACAGTTACTTGAACGGAGTCATCCGATGATGTAGTCCGAAATGCAGGGATTTCACACAGTAAAAATCATTTGCCTCGACCGCGACTCGAACCTCGATTCCCTCGATTACGAGTGGAAGTGAGACTTCAAATCCTCTCCGAAATTCAAATATATTTTTAAAAACTTAGATTAAGTCCAGCCGATGTGACTAAAGCCACCGCGATAAAGGAGAAGGCAATAAAATACGCCGTTTAAATACAGTGAAGAGCAGCTAATTGCATCGTTCATACTGGCTCACGATCCGCTGCCATCCAACCTAGTTTCAACTCGCTATTTGGAATTGAGTCCAATGCAATGAACAGTTCCCATTAACTAAATAGTTAATTCTATCGATTTCGAGCGGTGGCTAGGTTTGGAGGGAGGATAACCGATGCGGATTCAAACGCCAGATGCCTTTTCCGGCAGCCAGTCTCGGATTTGTCCCACGTGCGACCATTCTAAATGCCACTTAAATACCAAAGTGGAGTAATGGAGTTTAAAAGCTCCAACGAAATGGAATAAGAGGACGGAATGCGAGAGAGGCTCCTTGATAAGTATTATTAATCATCTTAGCTAGGCCAAGTGCATCCCATCTTTTGAACAAATCACATTTTGGAGAAAAATCAATCCAACCAAGCCCTATGATAAATAAGGACGAATCAATAAAAAGAAACTGCAACGGAAAGTTATTTTTTTACACCCAAAAGGCAAAAATAGACAGTCGGAAATTGTTGCTGATGAATACGACATCGCTATACAGGAAGCATGACCTTAAATAAATATATTTTATTTTATGTCCCTTGATCACAATTTTTTAACGCTATTGGAGGGCTTTATCAATAAAATGAAATTTAATGTCACATTGTTATTCAGGCGCTTGTATCTTGGGTATATACTTTAGCATAAAGGGATAATTTGTTATACGCCAGGTTTAAAAAAAAAATAACTCTCCCATTCTCTGGGTGTAATAAGGTCATCGCTGCAACATTAAATTTTTAATATTTATAATTCTAATTTTTACCCCTATCCATGGAATTCCAAGAAGCTTTGTAATAATAATAAAAAAAAACTTGATCGATTGCTAATTAAACACTTGCATGAGGCGATTACCTTGGATCAAATATTCCCAACGGTAATTCATAATATAGTAGACCTTTTTAATATTAATAACTTTTAACGTTGCATTCATTCGTAAAAATTAATCTTTCACCTCAGGACATTTTTACGTGGACGGTGTTTAATTTTGTATGCCGACGGTAAAATACAGGCAACACACCTACCCGCGCAGAGATATGGAAGGGAGGGAATACTTTGGCGTTTTTCATTCATTGATAAACATTCACTAACTCACAGCGAGTAAATTGATTGCACTTATTAAATATGTAAATTACGCTTCTCTAGAATCGTTAAATTTTAATGCTCAATTTCGACAAAATATTAAATCAAATTCCAAGCGTGTAAAGCGATTATCTTTATATAGCGACGACCCTAATTACATTTTTTTAAATGCCTAAGCGATGAATTTTGGAATACGAAGCAAATAGATTGGTATCACGAAGCAATTTTATTTCTCCGCCAATTCCCCGTAAAAACCGGCGAAGTCGAAAGAGCATCAGTAAGCGTAATATCCATGAGCCAGAGTGACAGGTTCAATTCATTTGATTCTTTGTGGATCACAACACGCATTAATTTAATTTATTTTCTCCTTACTTGCAATGGGATTGCAGACAACCGTCGCTTCATGCGCATCACCTAAATCTAAAATCGGTACTATTTGCGTGAAAGTTTCAAAGCCTCTTATTTTTCTAAACAAATACATTTACACTAGAAAGATGAAACTTCTATTTTTCTCTCGACATAATCTTCCAATGGAAGTAAACTTTACTACACTACTCCCACGACATTAATCAATGGCGGCCGAGAACTCTTTTATCTCCTCGCTATCCTGTAGCCGAGGCTTTTTGGATTCGTTGTCACACGATATTTGGCTTTCTTTGTTAACTATCACGCAAACTTTATACACATATCTACGACACCATAAACACCCCATTCTTCACTCAGTTGACGTAGAAATAGATTGGTTTTAAATCATGTAAGTGGAGAAAATGGATGATCATACACTATTTTTCTACTTTGTTTTTTCAGGGGTCTTTCCCAAAAATAAGTAGTTTCTTTCTCGTAGTCTTTTTCGACTCAAAAGACGTTATCCACAAAGATTTTGTGACTAAGGGACTAAGTTTGAAGGGTATGTTTTACGTGGAAGTCCTCGAGGGGCTGAGGAAAAGAGTGCAACGCATCAGGAAGGAGATCTCTGTCAACTGGAGGAAGCACCACGGTACAAGTCCCCATCCCACACAGCCTTCCTCTTGATCTAATACCTGACTAAGAATAAGGTGGCAACGCTGCCCCTGTCCTACAGCCTCAATGTGGCACCGCAGGATTTCTAATTGTTCCCAAGAATAAAAAGGGGCTTGAAAGGCAACCATTTTTGAACGCTGAATAACGTCTGATAAAGAGGCCGTGACGAGGTGCTTGAACGAGGTTCCCGTCGACGCATTCCAAGAGTTGTACCGCGATTAGCAGAGGCGCTGGCATCGGTGTGTCATGCTCAAGGGTGCTATTTTGAAGAATTATATTTTGATCTGTAATAAATGTTTTCCCGATTTATTCCACTTATTTTTGGGACAGACAGTGCAAGTATTGAAAACGCCTCTCACCATAGCGGCCGCTATGCGAACCCCGTGCAGCGAAAGGGGGAGACATCTATCTCTTGTATTTGTAAAGGATCCCCTAAAGAATTACAACAGAATTACAGAACAGCTATATCAACTACCAATTCTGTGAAAAACATTCAGTGATCTGAACGCACCACGCACAGTGAATAATTTGAACCAAAAGTTTCACCATCGTAGAAGTCACGAAAGTTAGCATCGGTGAGGTTTTTTTCAAAGTTCACGGTGGAGTTATTACGCTGATGAATTTTCACGCAATAACGGATGACGAACCGATTCAATACCGTTTAAATAAAGTCGTTTACCGAAAGTTAAAGTTAATAAAACAGGAAAAGAAGCAAACGGCTCACATGATAGGACCTTCGTCACTGTTGATCTGTTCGTCGCTATGAAAGCAAGCAATAAATTTAAAAATCATCTTTGGAAGAATTAAGTTAATTAAACGCTGAGAGCATTAAGAATTTCTTTTCAAATCTTATGACATAAAACAGTTTTTGATTCCAGCTTTATCATGAAATAAACGTGTAGTAAACTGTAAGAGATGCGTTATGCGATGTTTATTCCGGGCGCTAATCGGATTTTCTCCGGAAATGCCAAACCGCAATCAAGGTTCGGAATTTTTTTTTCCGCGTCGCTGGTTTTTTCGCTCGGAGATTCAAACCTTTAATCCAATTTAAAAGGGTCGAAATTTAATAATTTATGGTCCATTAAATTAAATCATGAGCTTGACAAGAAATTATAAATAGTTTGAGAAAGAGTTTCAGAGAATGGGAAAAGTAACATTTCCTTATCAACATTTCCCTTCGCTGAATTTTTACAATTCCCAAAAAAAATGCGCGGATTAAAAAAAATTCAGTTTTACATCATCTCTCACTGCCTCGAAATATTCAATCCACAACACAGAAACATCGAGAACGTAAATTATTGAAATCTTTCCGGAATTTTTTGTCCCCGCAACGGTGCTCTCTGGTGATTTAACGGGAAAAAATTAGATGATTTCAATTGCGAAGAGTACTAAAAAAGTCATGCCAATTTAAATAGTAAAAGAACGACCATATTCTGAAAAACAAAAGGGTTAAATATTTCGAGAAATTTACTTACTGGCTATCCATTACCCCTCACGAGATTCATTTTATTGCACACTTTAACTGATCAAACTCCTATCAGAAACAGCACTTCAAAAAAAGTAAGGCATTTCACTGGGAATTTCTCAACTATGAAACCAATGAAGACTAAAAAATTGGTAAAATACGCATCACGACATTAATTTATCGGTAATGTGTGTTTTAATCAGGAATTTATTTTTCACAGAATATTTGATAGAGAAACACTATCCTTCAAGCCGAAATGATTTCGATATGCGGAGTGTGGTTCCAGGATGAAAGATACACAGTAAAAGAATTAAAAGTCATCGGCGACATCGAGACTGGACACACTCTCCAATATCTCCCAAATTCCCAACGATTTAAAATTAAAAAAAAAGTCAATTCCGATCGAGTTCGTAATTCATTTGTTTCCCGTGAGATATGGCATGGAACGGCTCTGACCCATTCCAAAACTAAAGAAAAAACAATTTTAATATTTACGACAGTCCACAATAAAATTTCATCATCCCCTTCCCCCGACAATTCCCTTCTACAGCGGTGCCGTAACCTACATGTATTCCTACTTACCTCACTCCTGAAATTTGGGACCCTGGCAAAGCTCTCAACAGGACAACTACGTAGAGGTGAATTAGGTCAAGTGAACCAGGGCCACGCAGAATAATTTTCTCTTTGGATGGTGAAATCCTGTGAATGAAATAATTATCGTATAATAAGATCGTACCCCTCTTTTTTATGTGAGGCATACTCTGGAGGTATTCCAACGACATAGCGGAGAAATTATTTCCCACTTCCAGAATGGCTGTACAAACACCATCTCGGCATAAGCCAATGAACGACTAGGATATTTATTTACCAAATTACGACAATCAAGGTCAACATGAAAAAAGAAATAATTTTCACCATATTTTACATGATAAAAATTTTTATTTGACTAAATCCGAGAAAGCTGAATAGAAAAGAATGAAATGTAATCTCTATGTTGACGCGCCATAAGTATTACATCTATCATATTAATCTCACCATTAATATTTATGTACGTACAACGAAAAGCGATCTAAAATAAAATTTTACTCAGGACACTATAAAGTACTTTTATAATTAGTTTCAATCTGATTGCGTTGAAATTCCCTCAGACATTTTAATTTCTTAAAATCAATATACCGATTTATGTTAATTTCATAACGTAAATAATAGCACATATTGTGATATTTCCAAATCTATTAGCAATGAAATATAAAAAAAACAACCGTGTATGGAACCCGTTTTATATACATTGAAGTCTACATTTCTCTGTCTATTTTTCCGCGCAGCCTAGACATCTTAGACCTTGGAACATCCGATCTGCAGACGTCCGGGTTGCGCTCGAAAATTTGACTTTTACACTCGATCAAAACAGTATGGGAATATAGTAAAATGTACATTTGCGTATTTCCCTTAGTTCATTTCACCTCCCGGATGGAAAAATTTCACCTCCATATGGAAAGCATCAAATTCAGTGGCAGGAATTTTTATTTTTTTTGTTTCACTCGCCTTTGCGTTCAACATAGGATCATGGGACTAAAACAAGAAGGAGACTAAAGAAATAATTTCTTTTTTTCTCTTCCATGTTTTTCACCTATCTCGCTCGAAAAATTGAATAAATTTTCTTCAAATCCATTCTCAACCCTTTTTTTCTCTGTTTTTTGTTTAGGGTAACCATGAGCACGGCATTATTCATTCATTTATCAAAACTGAATTCTTTTCTGAATACATTTCTAATTTGAATTTCATCCGTGCATTATGCTGTTAACAAAGTTTAACAAAGGTTTCGCCGACGTTCCAGTCGGCTTCTTCGGATGAAGCGAAAACCTTCTTCCAGTTATTTTATTCCGGCTAATATAGATTCGTACCCAGCGTGACCTTACCGTATTCTTTCCCAAAATGTGGACCATCATTGTTAATGCTTTTTTCGAATGGTAAATGACACACAATGTTCCTTGTTAATTTCAATAGCCTCCCGAATCATCCTAGGGGGAATATCAGGCCTCTACAGCTATGATTCTCGTGTTTTACAATCAGTTTCGTAAGACGATCTATCGCTAGGGTGGTCTGAGATCGCTGATAAACAATGACCCAATAAATAGGCGACGGGATACGTTGATCTATTGGATCTCATTGATTTTCTCGCAGGCAAAATTTCGGCGATCTTGATTCTAGACGGCTTTCTCAAGAATGTGTATATGAGGAATTGATAGCAATGGATATCTTTCAAGTTGAATTGAAGTATTATCCTTATGGTAGGTTTGATATTTGAGTATACTATTTAAATGACCCATAATCAGTTTTTCTTTTTATTTCTTTCCGTTTTCCCTTCAATTATTTTGTGGGGAGTTTCACTAGTTGATAAATAATATGTTTGCGAGTCCAATTTAAATCGAGTGAGGACGGAAATAGGAACCTAATGCCATTCATGAGACGGAGAGGGGGCGTGTCTCTCCCGCTATCCTCTCCCTCCTCCAAAATTCACCCTTCACGGTACAATTTCCTTTCGGTCCACACGGCGCACCACGCACAAAGGAATCACCCAAACTCGCGCCCGAAAAAAAAAAATAGTTCACCCTCAGACGCTCGAGTGAAACGGGCGATGGCAATTGAAAAATGAATTCACTGGGGGAACAAAAATGCAAGCGCTAATTCGAGGTCACCCGCGTGTGACGCAGGACTTGGCTCCCACAATCGAGACGGAATTGAAAAAAAAGAGCTTTATCCAGCCATTTCATTTTCATTCTCAATTTTCTAGCCGACGGCTTCCCGAAACCTCCCTTTCGAAATTGTAAATAGGTCACTCACTACTCCTGTCGACCTCCAGTGAGATGAACGATCGAAGGTGGAAACTCTTTTGATTCATTGGCTGAGGTGAACGCGAGATTGATAGACAAGAGTCGCCATTAAATTGAAGCCAAGAAATATGGCCGAGAGCGAAAGTGAATCTGTTTCACTACAAAAATGTCTCAAAACAAAAAACAAATATTTTCGTGAAATTTTGATTCATTCAAACCATTACAGTCTCTGGCTTTTTTCGGCGAAATTCCTTCGTGATAGAAGTAGACAAGCGCTGCTATTTCCAAGAAGTTGTTTATTTTACGCGACAATGGTTTCGTTGCAGCATCGTAACCATGGTTGGATATATAAACAACTTTTGTAGAATATCAGTGTTTATCTACCCTTATAATTCATATCATTTCTTTCGAATCTTGTACACAAAGCCTTTTTTAGCTTTGGAGGTGATTAAAAATTTAATCGGGCTGCGGTAACATTTTATAAACAATGCATGATGTGGACTGCGTCGAAAAATGGGAGTAAAATCAATTCATAAGGTCGGGAAACATTAAAGGTACGTATTTTCTGTATTTACCCACCGTCGTAATATTTAAAAATTTACCTTTGACAGAATTTTCCCTCTTAAATAGTTCAAATTCATTGTGATTTATGTCTCTTTTATGATGAAATATCCAAAACAATGATGGGATGTGATTCCGAAAGTATGTACGTAAACTAGGTCGGCGTAATTGCAATGTTTATAGCAACACAATTTCTATTTATTCTACGTATATGCAATGCTGCATATAGAATGTACAGAGCTGATTTCATCCTAGTCATACCGTGAGTAACATGACTTAACGTCTATTTAATTTAAAAATTGTCGGACACGGTTAATCTCCTTCCCTCGTTTCCCCTGGATGAAAAAACTCAGTAATTAACCGGGTAATCGGCAGGGGGTAATCTCAATAATCAGGTAGGGGGCCAGTTCCTTTCTATTTACCAGTTATGGTTTCCCAGAAGGATGTGGATATATTTTTGCGTTCTATTGTGGCGTCCAAATACTATATTGCTCTCGTTAGTGCTTCTACGTCATCTATATATATATATATATATATATATATATATATATAAATATATATATATATATATATATATATATATACATATACATATATCTAACCCAACAGCGTAACGGCGTGTGAAATTCACACATCAGGGAAGGGGGGCTAGATCCCTGTGCCGGCTATGGTTTCCCAGGAAGACCTGGTACTCGAAAAATCAGAAAGATTGACTGGGAAGACCTGGTACTCGAAAAATCAGAAAGATTGACTGGAGCTGAGGGTGCCTAGAGAGGCTTGCCCGGGAATCGAACCAGTCCCTCCAGTTAGAAGTCCAACGGTCTACCTCTGGACTACCGTGAACCACCTTTCCCACTTAATATCGTTGAAGATTTTTGGCATGTTAAATACATGTATTTTAAAACCGTTTTTGCTTGAATGAAGATTTCAAGTGATCCGGCATCCTTGATTGAAATTAACGAAACATTTCTAAAGGATATATCAACATCAGAATCCTCAAATTCCAGCATGAAGGGAATCCAGTTTCGCCTAGCTTATTATAAATAGTTGAACGAACGAATAGAACAGAGAAATACCCAAATAAAAATCATGTGTCTAACAGCTCAGTGGTAGTGATTATATCCTGGAGGAGAAGGTAGAAATTTCATCTCTGTATTCGGGGAGAAGTTCTAAATTTACGATCGTTATAGAACAGGAATGCCGTCAAAATTAGTGGCTCAAAAATTTAATTAAACAGAAAGTTCGGACCAGTGGCTCCTCTGCCTTAATGTAATACAGGCACTAATCACCTCCCGGGTGAGAGGTACAGGGCACGCCTACTTGAAATCCCCTGTTGATACAAAAACGATTCCCGAGATCCCGTAGGGGGCGATCAAAATAAACCCCGCCTCAGGGACGAGCTGCGTGGAAGGGTTTGGACTCAGATGATTTCGAACGTAATTACTTACTTCTACGGAAAATTAGTATTTAAAGTGTGTTGGAGGGGGTGATCCGAGGGTCATCGGATAACGGGAAGATGCAATATTTGAACGGGTTGGTGCGGTGACCAGTGTGCTGGCTTCCCACCCCTAAGAGCATGGGTTCGAATCCCGACAGTGACGAAATTTTCAGAGATATCTCAATCCCAAGTTGAGGAATTGAGTATAGAGCACTTCGAATTGAGTATGCCGTCAGTCCAATGGGACGTTATTGTGTGACCCCTTGGTGTCTTTCGTTCATGCAGAATCCATGTCATAATTTCATGGTATTTTAAGAGGTACATATACTGTCTTTAGAGCCCAATAATAAGTACTAAAGACAGGAATAAGGATATCTTAATGTGGAAAGGTAAAACAACTAAGTAAGTTGTACAGCATTTTTTGATCTCATCACGTGTCATCGTCACGTGTCAACGTCATCAACACACATCTGAAGATGGCGTACAAACGTAGAAACGCGTGTCATGCTGATGAATAGAAATGTTGTGAAATTTAACTCTGCTGCAATTTCACTTCCTTTTTTGAGTCAACCCAATAACTCCCAAACTGTAAAATTTCGAAAAAAAATGAGATATCTTAATATAAAAGCAAGTTTCGGTATTAAAATACTTTCATCGAAACATTTTATTTTCCTCTCCCACTGTAAAAAACATTCCACCGAGAACTATTCCCAGACAGATGAAAAATATCGAGAAAAGGAGTTATACGAGTATGAGACCTTTTCAATACAGACCGGAGTAGTTTGAAAAATCGAACGTCTCTCACAATAGCGTACGCCGATAATCGGCTGTCAGCTGTAAAAAGAGAGAAGAGAGAGCTGATTTCTGATGGAAAAGGCAATGCAACGCTGATTTTTTTACTATCATTGGTAGAATCCATGTTGAAGATGGATTGACTGGTTTCCGATGGTCACAGAATGAGCATCGCCCCCATTCCTCACCTCGGTCTAAAAAGGCACAACCTGACACCGCAAACTACATTAAAACGCTCTTCAATCCCGCATGTTTTTTATATCTCCCTTCATTCCGTCCAACATGCCTATCCTATCTCTACCCCTTACCCGTTTTCCTATCCTTCTCCCTTCTTGCGCAGTCTTCAACATCCCGTCGCCAATCAAAATTCTCTGCGTCCACCTTTCCACCCGCTCATTTTGATTTTTACCAACATTCCCCTCCCCTCCACATTTGCCTTGTCTAACTCTTCCTCGCTTGTTAACCTTCCTATTCATGTTACCTATTTCCATCCTTCTCCACGCAAACATCTCAAAAACTTCCTATCTCCGCCTATCGACTTGCTCCAATTATCATGTATCCGCACCGAACAACCCCCCCCCCCCGTAAGAAAATTGTCCACTAGCATCCTATGTTTAAACAGGAATATAAATGCGCACTTAAAAGAAAAAAAGGAAATTAAATTATATTCTCAGACAAGTTTACTTTATTCGGGTGAGAAAGACTGTCGAAGTGATAAGAAAGAATAAATCATGGAAAGGGGAGTTCAGTGCAGGTCTTGCCGGGAAATAAACATTAGGTAAGTTTTAAAAGATTGATAGTTCGCATCCAACTGCGTATTAAGGTTAAAACACACGATTGGAGTCGCTTAAATTTGTTTTATTTGCATGTTCAACATGTCTCTCACAAGTTTTAACTTATAGTCTAAAACTATAAATTTAATATTTACGAATCAAGTTCCCACATTTCGCGTTAGGAATATACGTTTACGGAAATGACTGATAATCAATGTGTTATCACAACGCCCGTCATTCGCGCATGTGAAGGAGGGTAGGGAGAATTTGTGCTCGCGGATATATATACGAATTAGCGGCGCTGATTTGAGGCTGCTATTCAGTGAGAAGAGAGGTGGGCTACCAACCGAAGTGACCCGGGTTCGATTTCAGGTGACGCCTCAAGGAACCCTCAGCCTTATCCAAACTGCGTGATTTTCTTGAGTGTGAGGCCCTTCTGGAAATCCACAGGCGGAAACAGAGAAAGGAACAAGTTCCCCTTTATAATTATATTTCTAAAGTAGGAATTTCACACGCCGTATTAAGTAAATTCAATCCTCACCTACCCAACCAAACTTCCGAGATGATCACAGTGATCTTCATCGTAATTTCGTGCATGCACAAAGGGGTTTCTATTGCGGAAAGGTGAAGGTAGACTATGAAGTAAATTACAGGAGAGGAAGAGGGGAAAATTTTGAGCAAAGATTTATGAAATACTTAAATTATAAGAAGTTATACTTAATACTTAAGTATTAAGTATAACTTCTAAGTTATATACTATACCTAAACTTAGTTATAAACTATAACTAAGAAGTAGTACTTAATAAATACTTAATTAAAAGAGAAGAGCGTAGGGTGATGAAAAAATCCCTTGAGCTATTGAAATTTTCCGTGAAGATTCACTGGAATCAAAGCATTATTCACTGGCATCCAACTAAGCCCGTAATTATGCATGCCGCCTCGTAATCAAAATGTCAATGCGAAGATTGGTTGGCGAAGCCCTCGTCTCTAATTCTCTTTCTAAAGCTAACTCCCTTGCCAGGCCCGATAGAGATGCCTTTCCGTCCAATATACCATCTTCGCTCGGCTTACGAATTTGATCCAAAGACCTTTCCTTCTACATTTCCCTCTATTATTTTCGTTGCAAATACATCCAATCAAGGCGTGCTCAATCCATCTGGTTCATCCCTTATCATGGATCATAATTATCTCTTTTTTTATATTATTTTGATTAATCACTAGTTTATCATTTTATCTGTCCACTATATAGTATCCTTAGAATCCACCTCCAGCACCAAATTTCGAAAGCTTCTATTCTTTCATTATGATTAAATGAGGAATCAAGTCAATTTTCAGACCTAATTTCATATTCTGACCATGATTTCAACACTGTGTCATTATCGAGGAGAATGGCGTGCCGTGTATTAAATTGAGTGTGAAAATGGAGTTCATTGGTCTTTTTATTATAGTTGGAATAAAATAATATCTTCACAAAGTGACGCACGAGGTACTATCCCAGTTTCCATTCTCCTCCAATCCGCTTTTCAAATGGTCCATCTATCTGATATATAGAGTACCGCAATCCACATGAATTCTTCCGCGAATTGTTTACTAATTTCCAGTATTATCTTCTTTGAATGCACATCGTATTCGTGTTCAAAAGCTAGTTTGATCTAATCTCCTCGTTTTATCTGTCGAACTCATTCCAATCCATGTCAATTTCAAAGCAGAATATTGCGGCAGCGGATTGGAAGACATAATAGGGAAATAATGAAACCAGGAATTGATTGATAAATGTTATCCGCAAACAATACGCTAGGTCAATCATTTGAGAAAACTGTATAGTTTCATAAAAACATTTAATATACGTTAGCTGATAAATTGGCTGCAATAGTACATCACGGTTACATGAATGATGACTGCAATTTCTATGCTCGGAAATATTTTCATATTTTTAACGGCAATATTTTAATATTTTTAACGGAAATATTTCAATATTTTTTTGGCAAAAACTCTCAGATGATACATACGGGATGTCAGTTCCTGTATTATCAACGACCAAAACAAGTGCGTCTGTATAAAACACTAACGTTTATAATCCTCGAAAACGGATCATCAAAGAAATGGAGAATTTCACAGCAAGGATAAACAAATTTTTAAAATTTTGACTACCTTCTCGGTAAATAATTAATAAATAACACATACCTAACTGCTCTTTATTTATTAAAAAAACTCACTTCTTGTGTAGCTTAAAAAATCCATTCTTTTTGGGAGAACACTATTACGAAAAGTTTACCATAATTTAAACATTAAAATTACGCACGCCAGCCGTGCTCAGTTATAAAAACTTTGTTACTAATTTTTGTAACAACGATATTATTAGCTTTTATTCATCATATACGTACAATAACACAAAGCAATTAAAATACATTTACAATCTTCATCACATACAATATCATGCTGGTCCTGCTAAGCCTGGCCAGCTAGTTCTGACTTGACAGCATGTACCACAAAAACAACAAATATAGCTATAAAATGTTGCAATTATTATGCACTGATTCCAAAACGTTTTTAACCAATTTTTGTCGTTGAAAAGTGGAAACTTTCATGAGTCATGTGACCAAAATCAAGCGGAGAATTAATTACCGAATTTTCATAATTAAACAAGTTAGAAATACTGTCAATTAATAGTAAAACATGATTGCATGAACATTATTTAATTTAATATCTGTCAGCTGGATAGTTACTGAATGCCATCATATCTCAAGCCACTATTAACTTCATGAATAACACGTTTGCCAGACCCTCTCGTTAAGTTTGGGCGCCTTGAGAGGAGGAGGAGGCGTGGAGACTTTTGAGTACGATGCGTATCTATTAAAGGCCACGTAACACAATTTTACTCCCCCCTTAAGGAAGAAGGAAATTACCAATTATTTCCCGTCGATTTCCGTTTGATGATTTAATGAATTTTTACGCCTCCGACCAGCGCGAGTTTACCCCCACAAAGTTCTTCGTCCCAGAGAGCTTTTATATATTCCTTAATGTTCGAGCGTCTAACCTGTTATCGCCGCCACCCTCGCCTTAATATGTGTTTGTGTGGCGTGGCAAAATATTACGTAATTATAGGAACGTAGGAACGACGGAGAGGAACAACAAGGAATCTGAGGGCTACTCCTTATGATGGGTATTTTTTTTAAGGAGTTACACAAATTCAGCGCCGAATAGAATTGTTATTTGATGGCCACAGTGAAAGCAAAGCCACATGACCGCATTCAATCACCATGCAACTCGAAGTGAAAGAGCCAGTTCAAAAAAAGTCCAATGTGGACAGAAAATAAAGCGAAAACAGGAAGCTACATTCTCCAATATTGATATTCTGGTCAACCATGGGACCATCACCGGCGAGGGAGAATATTTTTTTTTTACATTAAAATTTAAAAACGTTAATTTTTATCTTTTTCTCGACATCTTTTTTTTCTCTTTCACAAGATGGTCACTGGTTTGCCCGAAACATCAATACTGGAGAGTTTTTTCCTCCATTTACCTACCTCGGCTAGCTTTGTTTCCGCGGTTGACAAATGTACGCACATATGATACCTTTGAAAACTTTTGTATAACCCACAACACCCGATTCATCGTTGAACAAAGTCAGCCCATGAGTTAACAACCAAAAGAGATACGTAAATTATTTGTTTATTCAGCCATGGAGGGTATAAAGAAATGTAAGGAATATAATTCCCTCCGCGAAGAATTGCGAAAAATCATTTCATCATTTCAAAGATCCGAGGAATTAAATACTATTACAACTGAATTGCTGGAGGCATGAAACTTACACAATTCGATGCGGGATGACGTCCACTTTCATAATCCTTAGTATATTTTTCGCTATATCTTGATGGTGAAGAGTTTGAACGAATAGACTTAATACATTAAAATCTATGCAAAAATTTTCAACCTGCTCCCGAGTTTTTAGACTTGAGATAGACAAAGGCAAACGTATAGAAAATGGCATTCCTGAAACACGCCATTTATTTATTTGGAATACTATATTTGTTGATATTGCTGCCATGGATACATAACAGGGATAAATTATAACTTAGTAAAAAATGTTTTATTAACGGAGAAAGCGCAATATATGTAAAAAAAGAAAGATTTTTCCAATAAAACAATACGGCAAAGTACAGCTACAGCATACACCCAGTAGGAGTAACAGGTGTGGCAATCTAAAGTTTTATTAATTACATATTTTTTTTTGTTTTCTCCGGCGTAACCTAGTGACATTTGTATAACATATTGAAACGAAATAAAATTAATGACTTTGTAATTCCACACACTGTTTGTGTGGAATTACAAAGTCAATAATTTAATTTGATTTCATTTTTTTATGAACGACATATTTCTTGAGATGCGTGTTTAATTCAAAACGGGTGCTGAAAGTAAAATAGAAAGGCAAAGCAAGGAAAGAGGAAGTACACAGAAGGGCAATTTCGAAGGGAACTGATATCCGTCGACTAAAATCCCTACCACGAAAACAAATACAATTTTGATTCACTTCTTTCATTAATTCCAAATGCAACCAGTAGAAATTACCGTCCGTACTATAATATGAGCATTAACAACAAAAAATAACTAAAATCCTTGTTTGCGAAAGAGAGACTCTGAAGGTAGATAATAAGATTTGAGAAAAGAAACTAGAGCTAGAGAAATGGAAGGAGAAACTAAAAACTAGAGATATGGAAGAAATTCGACCGGCATCAAGCGAAGAATAGCCCTAATTAAGAAGGCGTTCATAACGAAGAGGTAAATACTCTGGCCAAAGAACCTGAAGGTTGAAAACATGCGAAGAAGCTCGCCAAAACGTTCGTCTGAAGCATGGAACTCAACGGATCAGAAACGTGGAACGTTGGAAGAGTGAACCAACAAAGAATACATTTAGATGCCTTAAAAACATGGTGCTGAATAGGAGAAAAGTGAATATTATTGAATGAACAAAGCGAAGAACGAGGAGCAGAAGAGGAAAGAACCATAAACGAGAAATCTATGGGCAAGATGAACGAGAGAGAATGCGCACGCTTTGAGGCATAAGTGGATTACTTAGAAATATGATGTAAGAAAGAAATGAAGCAATGACCCCGCAATGGAAGACCAAGATACAAGTGCATAAGAAAATTTAGAAGAAAGTGAAATATAAAAGCAATTGAGAGGTATGGGAATTACATACTAAACAGATAAGAATGGAAGGCTGCAATAAACAAATCTTAAGACTACAGATGTTATGATACCAATGCTCTAAAACTCATAATTAGTCCAAACATTCACGAGTTTCCTGGAAACGACCTGACCGACTTAGGGACTGCAAAAATTGCGAAGAACCAGACGATGTCCCTCTGCGGCATTTGACTCCAATAGATTCCGGTGAGCATCTTTTTTCACGACAACTTCGACGCCGTGTTTACTAAGGGTTTAAATTAGACGGTTCGGATTGTCATAGAGATATCTTTCCCAAACCGTCCCGGAGATTCGCTGAAGCACAGGCGGAGCGGCAAACGAAAAATACATTTTACGTACGAGGCACAAGAAAATGCCTGACGAGATAGATGAAGAGAGGTATTTATTTGGGCGAAATTAAGACCAAATGGTCCCTTCTTCCATTTAACCCAAAAAACAGAGATAGAGAGAGATAGTGAAAGAGGGAAGGAAGACCAGAAGGGGGAGCAGGGGGGGGAAAGGTTACCGAGAGGCGAAGGGGGAAGGGAGAAAGGGGGAAGGGAGAAAGGGGGATGAGAGAGGTCTCCTCACCGAGACCCCGCTCTCAAAGAGTGAATAATTTATAATGACGAGGTTATGGCCACAGTGGACCTCCCAGGCCACAAGAGGAGAGGGAGGGCAATCTGATCTGCTGGCCATCCGGAATGGGAGCTGAGAAAGGAGGAATAAAAAAAAATAAATAATAATTCATAAAAGCCGTCCACGATGATGCACCCCTCGTCCTATACGCCGTGTGGAAGCGACGGGCACTTGTGGCCGGGATGGGGGGGGGGGAGGGCGGAGGCAGTGACTGCGGAACCGGTGAGCGTGCAGGAAGGAAATGAGAGATGTAATCCGGGAATTCAAAAAAGAAAAAAGAAAGGACGGTGGAACTCAAAATTGGACTTTTAAAACAACAGAAGGTACTGTTTTACACACCGCGGGGGGAGGGAGGGGGTGGAATTGGGGAGGAGATTTTGCATCGATTTCTCCCCACAACAATGATGGCGTGGAGAGAAATACGAGTCACAAGGCAAGGCTGAACGCAATTAAAATATATTTTTATTAGTAGTTTGTTGGAATAGGGAATATTTTGTTGCACCCTGAGACCACTGTGCTCATAATCACTAGCTAAGTATCACCATGCGGAAAAAAAATGAAAATCTTTTTCTTTATTGCTTCGTAGGCGGCTTCATTGGTCGGAAGTCTCTGGGATTCATGTAGCCCCCTCGTTTGCCATAAGTTTTCCCAAGCAAAGAAGCTCCCGAGTTTATGCAAAACCCAAATCTGGAACGGGAATCGAACCTAGAATCTCTGGGTTAGTAGACAGACGGATTGGCCAACAAATATCCCGATCGTCATGCAAAAGTAAAGAAAGTCCTTTCCTTAAGGGATGTGGGTTTAAAGGGAAATTATTTTTAATATTTAGCGCAGTCTTAACGGGTTAGGGTAAGTTTCTGATGGACTCGGGTACTATCTATGTACCACTGTAATCCCAAACCCTGCAACATGGCACAAAATATCCTTTAACCCTACACTACATGTTACAAAAACTCACTCTACACCTCCGCATAGTTTCTAACTCCCTTAATAAAATCAAAAATACCTATTCTTACCCTCCCTCAGCCTCATCTTCCCAACATTCTCCACTCAATTACCATTTCCAGCATTCGACTGCTTCCACTCAGTATCTTCCATATCCACTTGTTCCGCCTTCTTCGAATTTCTCTTACACAAGACGTCTCTCTTCCCACAAACACAGCTAATAATTTTTCGCTAGTATTCCTTTACGCCTCCGTTTTGATTTTTCCGTTCTTCTCAACACCCACATCTCAAAACTCTTTCCTCAATGAACAAGTTTCCGATACCCAAAAAGCTACTGTTTTAAACCAAAATATTCAAAATTTTAATTCCTTTCGGCCAGAGTCACCTTCACCTTTCTTTTCACAGCAGTCTCCTACTTCATACGGGTTCCACCTCAATTCGATTCGCGGCTTTCCAATATCTTGCTGGATCACGGCACATTCTTTTAAAATTCGAACCCATTCCCCCATTCAATCGCGGTCGCCGCTCTGACTTATTTCGTAGTTTAGCAATCATTTTGTAAGTTCTTGATCCAATACCTCAGGTTCGAGAATCTCCTCGAATATAATTGCCGTTTAGTAATACTAGTTTGGATCCAAAAATATTGAAAAATAAATCAGCTGCGGCTATCAGTGGCAAGAGATCCACCAATAGCGGAAAAATTTCACAGATCTACACTGAAAAACTATAGACATATAGATTAAATAGTGTTTACAGGGATTTAGAAAGGTCAGCAAAATGGGTTCTCGCTCCCTCAGAGAAAAACACTGCTAAAACAGCCCTAATAAGTTCCATGATATTAGGATATGCATTGTGGTTAGCATTTAGGTGACGCACCAACGCGGGAGGTGAGATATTCAGAATGTAACATTTTCTCATGGCAACCCACAATACCTCATTTATCATTGGCCAATGAAATACTTCCTCACTTAATACACAATATCTCCTACAACCAAAAATGATTTCTCACGCCTTTTTGTTTGAGAGGCCATTCATTTCAGGTTCACAGCCCCTGATTTTAACCCTTGCAAGTTTCCACCGATACAATAATTTGTTAAAATTTGGGGTTTGGCCATTTTTTCTCCAACTTTTCTCCCTCGATATGGTGTGACTCATAATGGAACGGTTCACAATTGAACGCCAAAACGTTTAGAATCAAACGTTTCCTTTTAAGCACAATGGTATTTTTTAAAAAAAAAAAGCTTCATTATATTTTCCCGAACGTTTTCTTTTGTTGGATTCGTAAAACAACAGTTCGTTATTCAAAACGATACGGTTGCATTTAAAAAAAAATCTAACTTATACTTTTTCAACGTCGAAACAATTTAAAACCCAAAACGATAAAACCGGAGAATTCGTCATTAAATACGAAAATATCCGAGTCCATCCCTTAGACATATTGAAGGGGAAGTGAGAGAAGGGATTTTCGCTTGCGAGTGAGGTGAGGGGGAGTGGGCTTGCCACCTTCCAAAGGGAAATGATAAAAAAAGGGAGCCTTCCTGGAAACGGAAGGGAGTTCTAGGGGACGAGCGAACTGTTATTAAAAAAGCTTGGAATTCGATTAAAATCTCAGGCAGGAGAAAAGTGAGAGCTGAGGGGGGGGGGTCGGGGAGAGAAAGGACTTTTCGTGAAATGGCTTCTTTCTTTCGAGCCCCTACGACGCTGAAAAAAAAGTATCGTCAGATGGTTGCACCAGGTATCGTAGTCGACGTCGTCACGGTTGGGGAGCAGCGGAAGACATGGTTTGTGGTCACGTTAGTCACGAAGGGAGTGGAGACTCTTTAAAAAGGGAGAAGACGTCTCTAGCCCCGTGAAAGGGAACAGGTACCGGAGGACCGACCCTTCGGGCGGTGGTGTCGACGCGAGACAGCGGGGATTAATCCTGAAAGCGTGCGGGCTGGAACGAAGGAAATATTACGTTATCCATTCTAGGCCTCCTCGCGGCGTCGTCGCTTCGAGCCCATTTTCTTGTTCCCGTACCCGAAAATCGACTGTGCTTCTGCCGAATGGAAATGACGACCAGAAAAAGTATAAACTTAGTCTCTTCTGCCTTATTCCTTTCAACAAAGTTCTGTTCTTTGCCTACACATTTTTAAATCGATGAAGGAAAGAGAAATATCAAAATTGAAAATGCTATGATTAAAAATACTTCCTTTCTTGCGATATTCTGTCGCTGCAAGACAAGATTAAGGAAAGTAAAAAAATCTTTTTTCGCCCTCCTAGTCAAGTCAACGTGTGTTCCCATTAAGCAAATGAAATTTTCCATTTACTTGAAGTAAATGGGAAATCACGAAGTGATTTAAAACGTAGATGTGTAGAATATAAATACTTAAATGTGTCGTCAGCGGATGAACTCTTTTATAATTTGCTGATAATGGATAAATATTAAACACATACACGAATATAGGAATTGCATAGGTATAAATATTTCTATAAACATGATATATATATATATATATATATATATATATATATATATATATATATACTATATATATATAATTTATTTATTAGGTAATCTATCGGTTAAGGTAGGTTTTTGGATGGACAAAATTACTAATTCAACAATTTGTGACCCCCAGAAAAACACAACATCCCACTCTATATCAGGTCCCTCTTCATCTCTGAGTACTTTCTTCCTCCCTTTATCCCGTCCAACATCCCTATCCTGTTCCTTCCCTTTCCTCGTTTGTCTAACATTCTCCCCTCAATCACAGTCTACAACATCCCACTTACTATATATATATATATATGATAAATATGTGTGTGTACTTACGTGTATATATATTACATATATATATATATATATATATATATATATATATATATATATATATATATATATATATATATATAAACGTATAAACGTATATGTATACATGTGTGTATGTAATGAATGAAATAATTACAAGTATTCGATTTTCCAAATACATCCAACACATAATGTGAGAAAATATTGCGTAGAAGTGCCAAGAATTTTAAATATAACATATTGAAAAATAACCTGACATCAAGAACAATTCCAAAAAGTCCAAAAAATTCTGTAAAATATCAAAAATTAACGTGAGGGATATATGACCAGCGTTATATTTAATAAAGTTTAATCCTCAGGTGTGGTAAAACAAGCATAACAGTCACAACTATTTTTAAGAATCTCATGAGCCTAGGAGCCCAGGCAAGCCTAAATTATGTTAACTAGCAGTAATGTACGTATTTTATGGAATTTTTGCATACATTATTTTGTATTATTCATTTGTATAAACAAATAAAGAAACATGTCAATTTAAGAAAAGTGTAACTGCTTTGAAGCTCCCTCCGGTTGAATGCCTCTGCGACTCGAGCTAATTGAAAACATCTCTTTACCAATAAAACAGATATGAGCGAAAAAATGAATGAAATACGACCATTTTTTGTCTATATTTTTCCACTTTCAATCTAGCTATAAAGTT